>NC_043966.1:21070837-21694587 GCF_902148855.1 Sphaeramia orbicularis
TCATGTCATAAATGCTTTTTGCTTGTAATTACATAATTCTGTTTTATACCAACATAGCTGCGATCCTGTGGAAAAAAGCTGAAACTACTCAGTGCTGACAAATTGAGGGCAACAAGAAGAAAGACCATCATCCAACATGATTCCTCTGGACTTAAACTCAATTAAAACAGGTCTATTCTTATACTGCCCATGTTTTGTGTAACCATAATCATGTCAAGAGAATTATGCACATTTTTATTCAATGCTTGACTTTATGCTACATGTTCCCCTTTTACAATAGATAAAAAGGCTTTTTCCAAAGAGAGGAGGTTTAAAAAGGATCTTAGGCAAGGTCTCTTTATGTAGAACAGCTGACTTTCACATTGAGAGCTTCCCAATAACTTTCCTTTTCAAAGCCTTCATGCTCGCACAGCACCTCGGGTCTGGAATTCCAATTAATGAATCCTAACGTTCTTCTGTCACCCTTCGAGGGAGCACTGAGAGGAAAGGTATGGGTCTGTGTAAAACAGAAAGGAAACTTTTAACGCCTCTAATTTATACATGTGACTAAATAGTACTACCTTATCTTCAGGGACAGTCAACAGTGAAAGTAAGCAGCTTTTTGGTGCAACCATCCCCCTTTTTCCTTGCTTTATTTAGCTTTTTCACTGGGAAGGTGAGGGAGTCAAAGTGGATTGATTCAAAGCATGAAGGCAGTAGGACAGTCATTATTCATTCCCACGGTGTCATCTGATCAAACTTTAATCTTAAAAGTGGCTGTTTGGTATTTTTGTACACTTTTCTGATATCTTCAGAAGTCCAATTGTAATTTAATGCAAATATTTAGGTATTTACACAGATTTCATGATTACCTTTGAAGCTAATATTTGAGATTATTTAAAAAAATATATATATAT
Source organism: Sphaeramia orbicularis (assembly GCF_902148855.1). NCBI lineage: Eukaryota > Metazoa > Chordata > Actinopteri > Kurtiformes > Apogonidae > Sphaeramia > Sphaeramia orbicularis. The sequence goes on from NC_043966.1 coordinate 21,071,734, forward strand.
ACAGGGTGGGGAAGCAAAATTTACAATGAACATTTAGTTGTTTTTTCTCAGCAGGCACTACGTCAATTGTTTTGAAACCAAACATATATTGATGCCATAATCATACCTAACACTATTATCCATACCTTTTCAGAAACTTTTGCCCATATGAGTAATCAGGAAAGCAAACGTCAAAGAGTGTGTGATTTGCTGAATGCACTCGTCACACCAAAGGAGATTTCAAAAATAGTTGGAGTGTCCATAAAGACTGTTTATAATGGAAAGAAGAGAATGACTATGAGCAAAACTATTATGAAAAAGTCTGGAAGATACTATTAAAGAAGAATGGGAGAAGTTGTCACCCGAATATTTGAGGAACACTTGCGCAAGTTTCAGGAAGCGTGTGAAGGCAGTTATTGAGAAAGAAGGAGGACACATAGAATAAAAACATTTTCTATTATGTCAATTTTCTTGTGGCAAATTCTCATGACTTTCAATAAACTAATTGGTCATACACTGTCTTTCAATCCCTGCCTCAAAATATTGTACATTTTGCTTCCCCACCCTGTATATAAATAATAATAATAATAATAATAATAATGTATTTAACCCATAAAGACTCAAACAGTAACTGGTGACCAAAACGATCTACTGATGTAAAATGTTGAATAACTTCTGAACCGCTAATCCTGTCAATACATGTAAATTATTGGTGTAAAATACAGTTTGCCATGTTTTCATGGTCATCAGATATGACCCATTTGGATGTTCAGAGGCTCCGTAGTGAATGTGGAAAGAACATCATCTTCTACAACACTGATTCACCAGTAAAACCCATGGAGTTGGATTAATGACAGTGGATGGAGGCACTTGGTTTATGTTCAGTTAATGATAGATTTTGGTGAAAAAGTCCCTTTTTCTTCAGTTTTCTCAGTTTCTGATATAATAACCCTCAACTTTAATCTGAGCTTTTATGAACATCCACATTATCAGCAAGTTAAATAAAGGAAAATACCTGATTTTTATTGGAAAAAATGCAAACACAGAGGAAAATATAATAATAAATGGTGATAAATCACTTAAGTAGAGAGAAAAAAATTCATTTGGGAGAGGACATAAAAGTAGCACTGGGTCTTTATGTGTTAAAAAAAAATAAAAATTAATTTAAAAAAAAAAAAAAAAAAAAAAAAAAAAAATATGTATATATATATATATATATATATATATATATATGTATATATATATATGTATATGAGATTATTCAACATTGTTTGGAAATCACCTAAAGATCACCACAGTTTTGTTTTTACAGCCACGAGAAACAGGAATTCTGTGTTACAAGTATTAATATTTTCTCAGCTGCTCATTAAACCCACAAGCTTCAAAAATATCTGCAAATGAGTTGGAGTAAACACTCACTATGGAAAAACATGCTGTACCCTGACTCACAAAAAACATCACCATTATAAAGATAAAGAGTCAGACTTTGACATGAAGTCTTAATATTTTGTAAAACCCATAAGCCAAATTAGCAAATAATTAACACTGTCACGGCTCATCCATCACATCTTGTTGAATGTACACATAGTCTGACTTAAGTGACAGTGTTTGTTACTGTGAGAACAACTTCCATCAATCATTATTAGAGCAAACATTAGGTAAGTGGGCAGAAACAGGACCAGCAAGTGGCAACACTGTCGAAATGCTACATTAAACTGATCCCGTAATTAGTTTATCGTCGCCCTTTTCTTGTCTGTAAACTGCAAAATACAACACCAGGGAACAAGTGGATTCTTTTCATTGCATACTAAACAGTTGCATGCTAATAAAGAGCTAGAGCTTCTTGTGTTAACCACATTGAGATCAGATGCAAAGTGCCCCAGTGTGTATGTTAATGAGCTGATTAATTAAAAAGACGGCTTTGCGCTCAGTTTCTTCTTCATGGTCATAGGGTAGGGGACGGGGAGATGGAGGCTGTGCTTAGGGAAGAGTGAAAATCAATATCTCACCATTTCAGGTCTCCCAGGGCTTTTTTTAGTAACTCGATGCACAGGTGTTAATCACTGAGTCAATTGTTTCATTAATCAAGTGAGGAGTCCCAGAAGGTGGAGACAGGTATTACAGCTCTCTCTCCCTGTGTGTCCTCTCCTACTCCTGACAAGTAGATAACTATCCCTAAAAGAAAGAGGAGATAGAGGTGACTGTGCTACAGCGCAGCCAAATCTCACTGGGAGGCTGTCAGGATGAGTTCCAATTCAGAAAAGTCTCCTGTCCTGATCTTCTTGTTTCCTCGGCCGGCTGTTTGCAGCTGACAGGACCAGTTGTGTTTTGACAGTTACTGTCACTTGCTCAGTATGCTGAAATTTTATGTAACGCAGCAGATGAGTATAGACAAAGGTTGCATATGACATTGCGTTGGGTATTCTTGGGGGTTTTGTGGTCATTTATAGGCTATATGGGGGAAGAAATCTGAGAAGACATGTGGATTGAACCCATATCGCAAGGGTGTTGGTTCTAAAATGACACCAACATAGACTGTATTTTCCAGACTATAAAGCGCACCTGAATGTTTTTATTTATTTTTTTATTTTATTTTACCTTTATTTAACCAGGAAAACATCACTGAGATTAAAAATCTCTTTTTCAAGAGTGTCCTGGCCATGACGGGCAGCAGTACATTAAATAGTTCCAGACACAAACTTTCATACATAAAATGAATACATAAAAAGCACATAGACAAGTCAAACCTTCCAAAGTCAACTTTGCAAAAAGTGCTCATGAAATGTAGACAAAGTGCGTCAGGTAAAACATCTGCAGCCAGATGTCTCCCTCTCTAAGTCATACAACATCCTCTTAAAAGTGTCCAACGAAACCAGATCCTTAAGTTTCAGGTCTTTTTGTAGTTCGTTCCAGGTGAATGGGGCCACAAACCTGAAGGCCTTTTTCCCCTGTTCAGTTCTAACTTTAGGAACAGACAAAAAGAAAAGATCCTGAGAACAAAGATTATAAGCGTCTGTGGTTCTCCAACTGATGTAAGTCAGAAGGTAGGATGGGAGCAGACCTAGAATAGACTTATAAATTAAAATACACCAGTGACTCAGTCTGCGAGCCGACAAAGAAGACCATCCTACACGATCATAAAGCAAACAATGATGGATAAGAGATTTAAAATAGGTGATGAACCTCAGAGCTCCATGATACACAGTGTCCAGTGACCGTAAGCTATGGGTGGAGGCATGCATGTACAAGACACCACCATAGTCCAACATAGACAGAAATGAGCTGAAACCAGTCCTCTTCTTGATTCGAAAGACAGGCATGATTTGATTCAAAAGAAGAAGCCAAGTTTTAGTTTTATTTTTCTAACAAGCTGCTGAATATGTGCAGAAAAAAAAAAAGCCGCACCCACCAAATTTTAACCCTTTCATGCATGAATTATGAGACCCTCAATCAAGATTTTTTATTTTTTTTATTCCTCTTTAGGCATGAAAAAAAACATGCCCAAGGAAAATTTTCAATAGAATCTATTTTTCATGGAGCTGCAAAAATGTCCACTCAGCTGGACACCCTGTGTTTAATTTTTGGAGCAAAGAAACATGTATTTACTGATATATTATGTGAAAACTATGAAATAAAAACATTTTTAATGCTTATTTTAGGTAATTCATTTAGCAGACAGGGGTAATTGTTTACTTGCTTTACTAGTCTGTCTGATAAATGAATTACCCACAGTAATTATATGTGGAAGACAGTATGAACCTTTACCACACATTTATTTTTAATGCTACTAATCTGATGTTTTCTCACATTTTAACACTCATACCAGACATTACTCACTTTGTGGAGATAATATACAAAACAAAAAAAAAAAACTTTTACAAAAACTGTCAATTACAGATTAATAACACTAACAATAACAAGCAGTTGATTTACACTTAAACATGTTACTCTAGATCAGGTTTATCAAGAACAAAGTTACAGTAATGGTATAAATGGCAGTGTATGGGATGATGCATAAGCGTCCACTGTGTTGGCTGATATGGAACTAAAACAGCAAAATCCATGAATATACAAGAGAACAGCTGGAGAATAACTGTCCACTGTAGTGACCACAATGCATGAAAGGGTTACTGATCTGCCTTAGTGGAGGTCTGCGCTCTCAGAGCACTTTTCTTGTTTATGGATTGGGATTGTCTCTGTCAACTCAACATAGATTTTTTATTAGTGAGGTCCCAACCTCAAGGTTGAGAAACACTGGGTTAAGTTGAAGGTTTTAATTGACTTTTTTTTTTTTTTAAAGGAAACCTATTTAGAAAAAAAAACCAAATTGTTTTGACGTTGCATTAGTTGACTAGAACTAAATGTGTTTTACTCAAAAGCTTTTGATGGAAAGTCTGCTAAAATTTGCTTTCATAATCAGCACCAGTTGTTTTAGTTCAGGGGCTATAATTAATCAGACAGATGCGTAGCGGCTAATTTCCAGCAAAACTATGCAGCATTTGTTCTGGGACCAGAGGAGAATTGGCTGCTCTGTGTGTGAACTGATGCCCGTTATGACTCTGTTGTCGAATAAAAATGCAGATCCTGAACCGCTTGTGTCCGACGTCCTGGAGTCTCCGAGTTGAAGAATTAAAGCTGCTACATAAAAGCGTCTCAAGAGAGTAGCCGGTTGTGCTTAGTTTTGCTTTTTGAATTATAATGAATGTGTTTATAAAGAGACCTCAGTCACAGATCTTATGTCAACAGTTAATCATTAAACACTGATGAATGGGACTCATTGTCGTTGACTAGAGGGAGGAATAAAATCATTAAACCGAGAACAATTTCCTATCAAACTGAACCAAAGGAAATGGTCTGAAAATGGTCTCAATTTGCAAGCAGTCATCAACAACACGCTGCACCACTGCCAAAACACCACCGAGCTCAGTCATACCAAATCCTTTCATGTGTCTTGCTCTACAATAAACACGATACATTTTTCCCTCTGACAACTTCTCTGACAACTTATTGATGAAGCGAAGAGGAGGGCTCATATTTTACACTTCAAAGCTCAATATTTCTCGATTGCGTTGAAAAAAAATTAGAACGGGGCTTTGCTTTTATAATAGGCGCTGGTGAGGAATACTAGAATGATTCCTGTAATGAATGTTCACTTACTGTATAAAATGTGTTGGAAAAAAAATTAAACACATTTTATTTCTGCTCTCCAGTTGGCAGAGCTCTGTACCATTTTAAGAAACCTGCGAATGTGAACTTGAAGATGTTAGTGTATTTTCTGAACACCCTCATAGTGTCCTTGAAGTACTCTTGATGAAGTCTTAATCCTATTTGCTCTTAAAAAAAACACTTACTAACTTTCCTCTTTAAACCTATAATGAAAATGAATGCAATACATACAACGTGTACATTATTAAAGCCAAAAAAGAACCTGTCCGTCAATTTTTTTTAAAAATATGATTATAGTGCACAGTATTGCAAAGGAACAATAAGTGTAATGAAATACTTTATCTCATCCCCTCTGGCATGTAGTGTACTTACAGAGAGCCTAAGAAGCTCTGAGGCGGTGGAACGGATGATTTTGATCAGCTATAAGGAAGGTTTTACACAGACTGCAAGAGCTGAGGAAGATCCCACAGCAAATGCATAGAGTTATTAGCATTCTCGCTGGAAGTCAGATAAGAGATGGGAAAGCCATAGTGCATATCAGAGACAAATAAAGGTAAGATGCGAGATTTCTCCTCACTGAGATAATCATGTGAACAGATGAGCCCAGCTTGGACCCATCTCTGAGGCTTTACCAGCAAAACAGAGCTGACAAATGCGGCGACTGGGAGATGAGGGGAGTGATTATGGGCATGGCAGAGAAAAGGGCCTTGGTGTGGTGAAATCTCTTAATGTTCTTGGATGGAGATGGCAAGTCACGCTCGGGAACTCCGCAAATGTGTGCGTTTGTGTGTACGACAAGCTCGGCTAAGTGTCACCTCTACGTTATCGCGCTGCCACTCATCCTTGAAGCATGTGTGTGTTGTGTGTGCGTGCATACATATATGTTTAGGCATTAATATGCATGTGTGTGTGTATACTTACTTATGTATGAAATCACGCCAACTTCACCTCTCCACATAAAAGGTGCTTTTAAAAAAAAGACAGGGTGCAAGTTGCTTTGAATTAAATGAGGAGAGATTGCTCTTGTTAGTGGTGTTGTTGTTTGCCTTCCAGTTTAATTTAGGAGAGGAGACCTTGTGCTCATAAACATACTCCACTGTAGGCTCAGCTGACTGAATATTTTACCACCCCGCATTTGGAGGGGGAGGGGGCACTGGAAAACAGGAAAAGACTGACTGGGAAATAAATCTGGGTATCATTCGTTTTTTTCATATTCAATTGAGAATCCACAATCGGAAAACCAAAAAATGACTCATTATTTCGTTATTCATGTACAAATCAAAAAACAAGTTGTTTTTCGTTCTTTCGATTGTACGTACAAATTAAAAATTGGAAATAAGCGAATGGACCAAAAGTCAGGTTTCATGTTGACATTTCTGATATCCAATTTGGTATGACCCGGGTCAGTGTATCGTTTGGTAATTGGATTTTCTTCTCAAAAACAAAACAAAACTACTAATTAATTGATTTTCACTTTAAAATATAATTAACATTTCATTTCAAGGCGTTTTTCTTTTTTTTTTTTCAGTGTCAACAGATAAACCCAATTTAAAAACTGGATTGATTTTTGTTTTCTCTTTCCAGTAACAAAAAATAAAGTTACTACCTGACAGAAATGGGAAAACAGACCAAAAACGCCCTTTTTTTTTCCATTTTCTGAGAATAGATATTGTCATTTTCAAGAAAAGAGTGCTAATAGGTCACAAAGATTCTTATAAATGATGGGTTTTTCTAAAGTCTGGACATTATAGACGTGCTCCCTCCACAAATGTCTATGAACTCCAGATTTCGCACAAACTGGAAGATTTGTACAAACCCATTGTTCATAAGAATCTTTGTGACGTAGGCATTAGCGCTCTTTTCTTGAAAATGGCAACATCCGGTCTCAGAAAAGTTTTTTAAGTTTCGTTTAGTTTGGTTTGGTAGCCAATCTAAGAAGAAGCCACTTTGCGTAACTTCCGGATCATACCAAATTGGGTATCAAAAATGTCAACATGAAACCTGACATTTGGTCCATTTGTTTATTTCCAATTTTTAATTCATGGGTACAATCGAACGAATAAAAAACAACTCGTTTTTTGATTTTTGATTTGTACATGAATAATGTCATAACGAGTCATTTTTTGGTTTTACAATTGTGGATTCTCAATTGAGTATGAAAAGAATGTATGATTTCTTTTAAAAAAAAAAAAAAAATATATATATATATATATATATATATATATATATATATATATATATAAAATTTTCTTTTTTTTTTAAGTGAAAAAAGAAAGAAAAGAAGGAATGATACACAGATTGAAATAGGACAGAGGTGAGCCTGGTTTTTCTTGCTGTTAACTTTGTGTGCCTAATGTGAGTTTCACCCTAATGAACACTGAGCTTCCAATCTAAAGTGAGAATTTTACATTGGCTTCCAGTGATCGCAGCAGGATGGATCTAGGGAAAAAATGAGGACACGCAAAGGAAACGGGGGAGAAAAGGGAGCAAAGAAGGTGAGAATATACTAATGCTGGAATAATGCACCTGTCATATGAGAAAAAAAGAAACATTTCTGTACCAAAGCTTCCCTCTTATCCTTAAAGCCGGATCACTTTTTTTTTCATTAGCCATGGTTCATAGGTCATTTAATAACCTTAAATTACAATTCTAATTTGAATCAAAGTGACAGTGAATGGAGTGTGTCCAAAAAACAGATTACCTGTGTGGAATATCAATGAGGCCGTGGATTTGAAGGGAACGCTCCAGTCTCATCACAGCTCCTATTTGTACGACCGCAAGCCCTTATTCAGACTGATTGAACAGCTTTGTTTACTGTACAAATAAATAAATATAATGCTATAAATGCATCCATTCACCACCATCGAATGCATTTATAGCAAACAAACTGACCCAGAAACATTGTTATATTTGGTCTGATTTTTGTAAAGTTTAAAAAAAAAAAAAGGCAAGTTAAACTCCACACAAAGTTCTCCATCACAGCTGTAGCAGATATGATTCCCTTTCAGTGATTTCTATCAGTTATTTGCGGCTGCAGTTTTAAATTCATTTTTTGTTCTGTCACAGCTCTTTCTCCCCTCTCTGTGGTTTCATCCTTTGCAGTAGTTTGAGATGGATTAATAAAATGAAAAGTGGTCTGTTGCTGTGCTCTGCCATCTTTCTGCAGAATTGGCAGAATGTAAAGGCTTCCTTTTCATTAAGTGTGCAAATGGTTTCTTTGATGGCTAATGTCAAAAACATGCAAGAGGCCTATTAATAAACGATTGGAGAAGCACCGTGGTGGGCAACCAGTGAGACTTAAACCTTAATGGTCATCTGTTTCATGAATTTTTCAATTCCTCATTATGGTTTTAGCCATTAAAAGTGCATTTGTTCCAAATACACTCTATCAAATAAATGACAAATATTTAAAGGTAATGAAATTGCTACACATCCAAAGATCACATTTGCATAGAAAGCTAGAAGATGAGCAATTTGATCAATTTGGCCTCGGGCAAAACTAGGAGCCATTTGTTGTTGCCTGAAGCCACTGAACTGGTTTAAAAATGACTTCACACTCATGGTTGGTGCTACAAACCAGTATGGACAATGACTAAAATCAGATTTTTTTTTTCATTTAATTGTCTAAAAGGCCCAAAGGATCACATATGCAGGCTGGTGAAATATGAGGACAACACACCAAGCTACAAAAAGGTTTTTTTATTCTTCACTGCTCTCAGTGATTGATCGGATAAGAACAGCGTTAATTATTGGGATTCAGTAATAAAATTTTAGAATGAAATCTGCCGCTCACTCACTCTGTGGAGTTTAAACAGTGGCTGTTCACAGGCTTACAAACTCACTGAAATCTCCATTCTGTTTTCATACAAAACTGCATGACTGCATGAGTGTAAAAATAACAAAAATACATAGGAAATAGAGTGCATTTACAACAGGGGTGTCAAACGTGGCCCGGGGGCCAAATCCGGCCCACTGAAGGGTCCATTCCAGCCCGTGGGAAGAATTTGTGAAATGCAAAAATTACACTGAAGATATTTATCATTTTAGTTCAGGTTCCACATTCAGACCAATTCAACCTCAAGTGGGTCAGAACCAGTAAAATATGATTATAATAACCTATAAATAATGATGACTCAAAACTTTTCTCTTTGTAAATGTAAACATTTTTATGTAATTTTACTGTATTTCTACTAAAACAAGCTTTCATTTCTCATAACAAAAGAATAACTTGAACAAATATGAACCTGAAATTTCTAAAGAAGTGCAATTTTACCAATATTCTGCCTGTTTTGTGTATTTTTTGATCCACTGTGATCTGTAAGTTATAAAGCACATGTGTATATGTTAAACTGAAGCATAAAACTGTTAAAATTGCACTTATTTTTCCTAAGAAATGTCAGTTTATTTCTGTTATTCACATTGTTTTAAAGGTCCTGTATTATGCTATTTTTCAGTCACGTCATATAGGTCTCAGAAGCCCAAAAACATAGTATTTAAGTTTGTTCGCCCCAAAATCATCCTTTTTTCGGAGTTTCAGCGGTCGAAAAAGTCACTCTCACCAGCCCTCCTCAGAACAGTCTGTTTCTGGGCCTGCTTCCGGGTATGCAAATGAACGCATCTGTCCACACCCACTCCCCCTCCCCTCTCTGGGAGAGGACGCGGCTTCCACTAGCGGTACTACGCGCTAATGTTGACTGTGAAGCCATGGCTCTCTCGTCTACAATACACATGTCTCAGACAGAACGTCTTTCCAAACACTGGCTGTCTTTGCCTTGAGGCGTGATTGAGCCCCGACGGAAAACGGTGGTGCTGTGTCGGGTTCGTGGACCTGACACGGAAAGACGCCTGCCGCCACTAATGCAGGCAGCTACAAACAAGCTTGATGCTAACTATACTGATGCCAACCTCAAAAGGCCAGTGTTCAAAGTAGTTCTGTTGAATGTCTCTTGATATTATCAGCTCTTGCATGTTAACGGGGACGCAAACGTTAGCAGCAGTAACCAAGCTATGTTAGCTGCCATGCTAACGTTAGACGTACACATCAACAAACACAAGCTTATCCGTAATGTAGGGTTATGCAGTAAAGATACAAAAAAATGATCAGAACTTACATCTGCCACACTTGTACTTGGGTCACGAAGCGTTGGTACCGCGTCCTTCTTGATTCGGAGTCTTTGTGCTAAGCCGGAGCTGTATGGGCCCATGTTAAAAAAAACACTCGTCCGTGAAATGCCGGGCACACACATACAAGCGTTTGGGAATGTTGTTTGGTACATGACCATCACAGATAGAATCCAGCCACTTTTTACGGAGAGGCTCGGAAGTGGGGAGCAAAAATAAACTATCGTGTTGGTGTGTGCAGCCAACAACACCACAACTTGCGTGTCTCGCCTTCCCCTTGTTTGTTGTCCAAGAAGTACTTTGCCAGGGCGGGGCTCGCTTTGCCAGGGTGGGGGCACAGTCAGGGGGAGGAGTTAAATCCGCTTATGTCGTCATAAGCGGACCCAACTCAAACTCGGCCATTTGAGCAGGCATTTTCACTAAATGTGGTGTGGCAAAGCAGGGAGGAAACAGACAGTTTTCAAATTCGAACCTCATAATGAGGCTACTGCAACACACACTACTATAAGAAAACTTTCACAAAGTGAGATTTGCATAATACGGGACCTTTAAAGGATAGTTTGTAGATGTAAACGTTTTTATAATGTAATTTTACTTTTTTCACTCTAAAACATGGAGAAAATTTTGGAGTTGACATTGTCTGTATATTAGTATGTTATTATTTTACTGGTCCAGCCCACTTAAGATCAAATTTGGCTAAATGTGGCCCCTGAACTAAAATGAGTTTGACACCCCTGCATTACAAAGTACATATAAAACTGAATGCACAACAAAGTGCATTTAACACTAAGTGTATATAGTACAAAAACACATAGAAAACTCAGTACACCACAATGTACATAGACAAACTGTGTGGGCTCCTATGACAATAAGAAAGACACAAGACACATTACACATGGCAGCACATCGTCTCCAGTGGGTGTTTGGGTCTTTACGGTTTAATATGTAATGCTGGGAAAACTTGTCACCTTTTGAGACAAAAATGATTCCGTCTCCCCAAGGCAGAAATTAAGTGACCTTATTTTTCCCCTTCTACCTAAACGCCGTCTCCCCTGTAAACCTGGTATTGTGATGTAAATGAGATGCATATTTGGCTCATCCCGCTCTGCTGAAGTGGAAAGGTAAATATTTGCATTATGCTTCCAGGCTGTTGTACACGCCACACACCATTATTCCATTAACCCATGTCTTCGTGCACAACAACACTGCATTTTTACTAATCATCCTGTAGGTCCATGCCTATCGAAGATTAGGTGATTCACTAATTACATATTTGTTTGGTCAAACAGCTCAGTCTGACTCATAAAAATAGTTACATTTACCATCCTGTTTTTCTGCTCTGTACATTTCTGTACATAATAAGATTTGACCAGTGGTTTTTAGCTTACCGGCCAACAGGCTAATGTCGTCATGCGGCGTCCGTCGTTGTCTGTCGTCCATCTCCCGTTACAAAAATTTCAATCGTCTTCTTCTCCGTAACTACAATTTCGATTGACTTCAAACTTGGTATATAGCTTCTTTATGATGATATCAACAAAAGTTAGCGAAATTATTTGGATCCGGATCTGATTCTGGATTTGGTGCGACTTTGAAAAATTTCTCAATTATAAGAGATAGGAAGTGGATCAATGCAATAACTCAGTAAATATAAATGATATCCAGTGTAAATTTCTACAGTCCAGCCCTGATGGGGAGATGACCAAAACATAATGGCCACATGCTGATCAGGATCTTCTTCTGGATCTGGGAACTTACGGAAAATTTAACATGGGCTCTTATAGGTAAAAAATTTCAATCGTCTTCTTCTCCTAAACTCCAGTTCTGATTGACTTCAAACTTGGTATACAGCTTCTGTATGATGATGTCAACACAAGGTATTGACATTATTTCGATCCGGATCTGATTCTGGATTTGGTGCCACTTTGAAACATTTTCCCATTATAACAGATAGGAAGTGGATTGATCCAATAAATCAGTATCAATGATGTCAAGTTGGAATTTGAATTTTTGACAGATCTGATTGGAATATGACCAAAACATGGGCTATTTCTGTAATATAATAAATACACAGAACTGGGTGATAATAAATGGGATCTGGATACATTTCCCAAAGCTTTTCATTTGGCCGGTAAGCTACAGGGCCATTGGTCCTATTTTTATTTCCTTCAGTGTTTATCTAAGGAAAATGCTCTAGGTCACTCAGACATAATGGATGAGCTCGATGTTGTACTTCTGTCCCTATTCGAGCCCCTATTGATTTCATTTCAAATAGTAATTTCTCTCTTCTGTTTCTTCTGCACCCTTGTATCATTGATATTGCATTCTTTTGTTGTCACGAAGGATAATTAACCGCTTCCCCGATCCATGTTTCAATAAAATGTTTTCTGGTCACAAACACTATGCTTATTGACTCACCCTTTAAACAGCATCCTCAGCTGAACATCAGAATAACCACTGGAATGCACAGGTCATCCAGTGTATTAAATCAGCCATATGTAATTCATATAAGAGCACACATCCTGATGCTGACATATCGGAGGGAAATCTAACATGGATCTAATGAAGATCTGTCTGACTATTATAGAAGGCCACTGAACGCATCGCACCGGCTGTATTAGATCCTATGTCACACAGTATATCACAATGCAGTTTTCCTTCAGGCATTTTTCCACAAATGGCTGCTCCAGTTTACATCAAAAACCTATTCAGCTCCCTCCAGCTGCTTAACATAAATCAGGTCAAGTGTGTTTGTTTGCTTTTTTGTGTGTTTATTTGTTAATCATTTCTCCAAGCTTCTTTACAACAGACATTTAAGCAACAGTTCAAAACCAAAAACTGTGTTCCAATTTCCAATAGTGACATCTGGTGTTTGACGAGCTGTTGTTGTCGCCTCATCGACACCCATAAGTGTAAACGGCTATTTTTACACTTAAGAGTTAACATATTGTTTGCGTGTTGCGCAACGTGTGAAAACGAAGTGAGAATTTTCTGTGTATCAGACTATAATTATTACATAAAAACCTTGTGAAATGTTTTCTACCATTTCTGTTTGATTTTTGGGGGAAAATCTTATATGATGAATTATAGTAAATCAGATCAGAAAGAAAAAAATTGCATTAAAACATATTCAATAAATGTGATTGATGTTATTATAGCTATTAGAAGTGAGTCTCACATCAAAGCTGTGTTTGCTTGTCGTTGTTTTTTTCACTCTGCAAAGGTTTTTGTCATTTTCAAGACCTTTTCCAGTCAATTTGTCACTTTCTTGCACATACGGAATTTCAATAAGTTTAATAAATTTCAAAGTGTCCTGTGTAGCCTGTATCCTTTACTTGCCTCTAGTTAACATTTGTTATTTATCATATGATTTCTGCTACGTGCCCTGTTTAGACATTCTAGATATCAGTATTTATTACTCCCTCAACCATTACAAGCTAAACAATCTTTTATCACTGAAGGTCAGAGATTCACATGTAATTTTGTCTGTTCTCCAACGTCAAGGACAAACACTTATTTATTTATTTATTTATTTATTTATTTATTTTTATTGTGTGTTTCCATGATGTGAATTACTTTGTTTTTGTGACAAATACAGTGTGACAAACAAGGCCCAGTTGCTTATTTGGCCTCTGATCAAGTCAAATAAGAAACGTTAACATGATTCAGTGAGTACAAACCAAGGCCAAGGCTGGTATTCATCACATTCAGGAACACTATTATTAAACCACAAATTACGGCCTGTTTTTTCCTCCTTTTGGCCATGTGGCAGCACTGGAATTGAAATGCATATAGCAGAGTAATAATGGACGAACGAATAACAATAGCGGCCTGTAATTACCCAGATATACCCACTGTTAATGCCTGTTATTACTTTTGGCAGTTACATACTATTACTTCATTATTACCCCATTATCATCAGACTGTTACCCCACCATTACCACAATTTTCTATCATGTTAAGTGCGACTCGAAAATTGGATTTGGCAAAAAAACATGACTTGTGAAGTGGCTGCTTTGCTCTCTGGCATCGCTGTCTTCTGAATGCAAGCCAAACCCCCTGTCTGCTACCAAGGTACAACAAGGTTGCAGCTGTGCAGAACTTTAAAGAGAATATGTAAATACCTGCTGATAAATTGGGCCCTGTGGTGTGCTCTGACTGTTCTCTTCATATGTTATGTTGTCCTTGTCAAACGCTCTTCGAGTCTGCACCGTCAGCAGAGCTTGACGTCTTTGCATTGAGATCTATCTGGAGCTTGTTCGTCTTTCCAGGTTGAGGATCTAATTGTTAAAATTTATGCTACCTTTATTCAGTTTCCAAATTAGATTGACCCAAAGGCACTATCAACCCAGTAAGAGGGTAGTAGATAATGGCTATATTGATAGCATAATTATTTGCCTCGCTTGATAGGCCAATTAATGTCTTAACTCGTGGATCTCGGAGCAGAAGCTTTGTAACTGATCCCCACCAAATATAACGCTGAACACAGATTATAGTATCATCTGAAACCAGAGGCAAACCGAACAAGCCAGGCTGAAGAAAAGCGCTCACTTTTCATACAGAGCACAAATGAGGTTGGGGTTTCATCGAGAATGAATAACACAGTAATCCACCTAAAATCCCTTAGGATCAATTGCTGTTGAAGGAGGCAGCACCCACCTTTGCTTTTCCAACCCGATGAGCTCTGGTTACTTTGTAGAGGAGATAATATTCAAATCGGCTTGGGGGAAAGCTTGTCATATCCTTGCCAGTATTGCACATCCCTATGTAGCTGGCATAGGTGACGACTATGAATAAGGTGCTGGAGAAAATCTGATTTAACTTCTAAATGAGTTTTTCGCAAGTCTTTCTTCCTGTCCACTGCCTGTTTCTTTTAGTTTTCTGATATACAGTTACGGAAAAAAAAATATTAGACCGCCAAAAGTCATCAAAAACAATAGTTATGCAGTCAAGTACTAACTCCTGTGTGTATCATATGACTAAAACAGACAGAAAAGAAAACATGGAATGACTAAAAGCACTGTTTTTGTCAGTACAATGCCATAGATATTGATGTAAGAACTGAAGTGATTTTGGTTATTATCAAGAAAACATGGAAAATGCCTAGATATCAGCTTTTAAATTAACCTCTTATGAGCAATTTTTGTTGTTATCATTATATTTGTCCAAACAAATGTACTTTTAGTTGTACCAGGCATTAAAATAAACAAGAAATTGAAGAAAACAAGGGTGGTCTAATATTTTTTTCCGCGACTGTATTTAAGAGCACCCCTGTGTTGTGTGATGGCATGACTTTGTTTCCACATAGTGCAGTGGTTCGGTTCCCAACCTTTTTTTGCTTGTGACCCAATTTTAACTTCACAAATGTCTGGCAACAGCAGACATTTAAAACAGACTTTTTTTTTTTTGCTAAAATTAATTTGTTTTTGATTATGTAATTGTTTGCTGTACTATGTTGCAAATAAACATTAATTTTAGATGACATTTAGTCTAAATAATGTATATTATTATGAATGGAAGCAGAAAAGCCAGGTGTAGATTACTGCACAAAGTGAGAATTTTATTTTCCTTGGTCAGGATATGTACAGTCAGTCCAGCTTGGATTTCCAAGGCTGACAATTAATACTGAACAAACAAGAACTCAAACTATGAATTATGAAAGAGCAGCAGCATCTGAAACTGACCACAATGAACATTTGAAAGATAAACAGTACCACAGTGCTTCAGTTTCAGCTTCAGAGTTTGCCATGTCTTTTATGCATTGTAATTGTCTCTCTCAATTCACCATATATTTTTAATTTTTTATTTGTAAGTGTTTTGGGTTTTTTATTTATTTTTGACACTTTTTGTACATAAGCATTTAAATTTTACAAAACAAGTGCAAGAAAGTGAGGTCAAGGCAAGACAATTACAACATAAACATAACAACTCACCATATATTATTTATTAGTAAGTTTTTTTTTATTTTTATCAATTATTATTAACTATTACTAGAAATTTCAGGCGACCCCATTTGAATTACAGGTGACCCCACGTAGGGTCCCGATCCCAAGGTAGAAAAACACTGATATATTGTCTAAAAATGTGCAATATAATAATTAAATAATACCTTCACTGTACTCCGGTTCAACTCACAAACCTTCAGTAACACTAAATAATTAATTCCAAACATATTACTTGGACTATAGCCCCGTTTCATTATATCCCTTTGTAGGCTTCGTTCATTTATGCAGTGAACTAATTCATAAGGGAGTAGTTAAAGCATTTCTCCATCCCCTCTAGTGCACTATCCCATAGCAAAGGCTCCTCTCCCTGCTGTAATCAAAAGAAATGTGCAGCATGAGCACATTCACTTAGGGCTTGCTAATCTCCAGCTATGACTGTTTTCTGAGCAGAAACCTACTTAAAAGGCTGGAGGGAGGAAATGCATATTGGAAGTGCACTTCTTTAATAAGGAGGTGAAATAGATGGTAAGGTAAGGAAAAAAGATGCAGGACATATTTTGGTGCAGATGTGAAATTTCCAGGGTCTTCCTCTTCAAACACTGCTTCGTGACCTGCTTTAGCAACAACATGCACTGGGATGCCCTTTGAGTTTTAATTGAAATAATGACACGAGGCGAGATGTAAAGTTTAAAGAGATTCAGAGGTTACTGAAGAATTCCCTCAGCTGTCAGGTTGATGCACTCGCAACCCCTTTTTTATAGTCTGGATGAACAATCCCTTAAAATTATCCTGAGGGATTCCCGTTGGAGAAGGAGAAAATTCTGATAGCATTACTGATTAGTCACAGAGACAAAGAAAATACATGATCTGAAAACTTGAAAAGCAGATAAAAAATATCCATAGACAAATAATTAGGGTTGAAATTAACCCATAAAGACCCAAACCCTCAACTGATCTAAAATGTTTAATAACTTCTGATCCACTAATCCTATCAATACATGTAAATAACTGGTGTAAAAAACAGATCTTTTCATAGTCATCAGATATGACCTATTTGGACATTCAGAGGCTCTGTAGTTACCATGGAAACACTGTCATCTTCTACAACATTGATTCACCAGTGAAACCCATGGAGCTTAAAGGAGCTATACAGACTTTCTGTGTGATCTTGAAAAACTCTAATTTTTATACATATGCTTGATCGTAGTCCGCTATTTCCAGCTTCCCTGGTTGGGTCGGACAAAACAGTGGATGGAGACACTTGTTCTATGTTCAGTTATTGATAAAAAGTCACTTATTTTGTTTTTGATAATAATAACAACAACAATAATAATAATAATAATAACTAGAAGCACTCAGAGAGCACAGACCTCCGCCAAGGCTGATCAGTGCCCCCCCCCCCCGTGGGCCCCCCCACGCCAAGGAGGTTATGTTTTTGCCAGGGTTTGTTTGTTTGTCTGTTTGTCTGTCCGTTAGTGTGCAACATAACTCCAAAAATTATGGACAGATTTGGATGAAATTTTCTGGTCTGCGCCCCCCCCCATGGGCCCCCCCACCCCCAATCACCACCAAAATTTAATCATTTCTTCCTTATCCCATTTCCAACAAACCCTGAAAATTTCATCCAAATCTGTCCATAACTTTTTGAGTTATGTTGCACACAAACGGACAGACAGACAGACAGACAGACAAACAAACAAACTAGAAGCACTCGGAGAGCGCAGACCTCCGCCAAGGCTGATCAGTGGCCCCCCCCCCCCGTGGGCCCCCCCACGCCAAGGAGGTTATGTTTTTGCCAGGGTTTGTTTGTTTGTTTGTCTGTCTGTCTGTCTGTCTGTCTGTTTGTCTGTCCGTTAGTGTGCAACATAACTCAAAAAGTTATGGACAGATTTGGATGAAATTTTCTGGTCTGCGCCCCCCCCTGTGGGCCCCCCCACCCCCGATCACCACCAAAATTTAATCATTTCTTCCTTATCCCATTTCCAACAAACCCTGAAAATTTCATCCAAATCTGTCCATAACTTTTTGAGTTATGTTGCACACTAACGGACAGACAGACAGACAAACAAACAAACAAACCCTGGCAAAAACATAACCTCCTTGGCGGGGGTAATAATAATAATAATAATAATAATAATCCTGCTATATAATGCACGTTGTCCGATCGATGTTGCAGCATGGGAGGGCATTTGGGCACAATGCTGCTGTTGCACCACAGGAGGGCGTTTTAGCCACAGGTACAATGCCGCTAGTAACTTTAATCTGAGTTTTGACCAGATTATCAAAAACTGACCAAATGAGATGAGAACCACTAAGAGACATCATTTACAGCTATAAAAAGTGACAAAGTGATGCAATCTAACAGCACTGTTTTTGTTTTCTCCACTGGATAAAGCTCTAAATGAAAAGGATGGAATATGATGCTGAAATCACAGCATCTGATTGAGATAATCAAAGTATAGAGTTACTTTGTGATGTTATTATCTTTGCTAAGTTGCTCCATGTTTCTGTCATACTTCTGATGTTGTTTGGATAATAAAACATACAGAAAACAGACGTGATTCGTGCATTTACTGTTGCTTTTTTCTGTCCAAGCTAACAGACCTATAATGTAAACTATCAGCTTGTATGTATAATGCAGTAACCTATATGAATATTTTACTATACAGTGTTATTTAGATAAGCTGTTAAAACAACCAGCTTTTTTACACATATATCATGCATCCAAGGTGAACCCTGCCTTTATCCATTGGTAGCTGATGTAGGCTCCAGCATCCCTGCAACCCTCCTGAGAATTAAACAGTTCATAAAATGAATGAAAGAACTAATGAATTTTACATATAACCCCTTTAATGCATAGTAAATTCAAACACAGGTCAAAAAAAAAAACATACATAGATCAATATGACTTGTCTCCAAAGGGAAATCAGTTTTCCATCAGCTCAAAGAAATAAAATAAAGCCAAATAAAAATAAAATAAATTACATGAGCAATCATCAGAGGAATCATCAGTCTATATATTGTAGATTCTGATGGCAGTGGAGATGAAGGATCTTCTGTAATGTTCAGTTCTGCATTTTAATGAGGCGAGTCCTCCGCTGCAGCTGCTTCTCTGATTGGTTACAATGTGGTGAAGAGGATGATCCGGATTGTCCAGGATGTCCTCCACGTTATTCAGTGTGCATCTCTCCACCACAGTCCCCACTGAGTCCAGCTTCTCCCCAGACACTGAGTTAGAGATTTCTCCACCAGTTTGTCGTGCCATCTTTCATTCTTTTTGTTTGATGTTGCCTCCCCAGCAGAACACATCACAGAACAACATTCTGGCTTCAACCGACTGGTAAAACATGTGCAGCATCTTAGTGCAATGGACCTGAGCCTCCATCGGAAAGATAATCAAATGTGTCCTCTTGAGACCAGGCAATGTTTTTTTTTTTCCTCTATAGGGGCAAGACTTTCACAGCTTTACTTTTAAAAAAAAAAGTATACACTGCAAAAAACATTCCATAAAAAAATAAAAATGTATCTGAAAAACTGTTGCATTATGCTGTTTCCAATCAAGACATTTATTCTATTGTAAAAAAGCACAAATCAGTTCATCTTCTTGTCCTGATCCACACCAAAATACTGTATTTACACGGTGACACCACCTCAGTGTGCACCCTATGACCATTAATGGGCCAAGGAGGATTCTATTGTAATGTTCTATTATTTTATGTATCTCAGAAAAGGTAGGATTTTTACCAGAGTTGCACAATTCAATCAAATTGCAGTCATAAATCAGTCTGTGCAATTATTTAATTGCAAAAAATCTGCAATTTAAATGTCCAGATTTAGACAGATTTGTGAAGATCAAATAGACACAGCAAACAAATATAGTCTCTGATGTATCATGAGATTTTGATTTTTATGATACTGAGCAGCAAGAGAAACATGGGTAAAACACGGAAAAACTGAAAGTCTATTTTATTTATGCTGTTTTAACCCATAAGGACCCAGTGTGACATTTGTCTCAGTTCCCAAATGAATTTTGCTCTATATTTAACCATCCTTAAGTGATTTATCTCCATGTATTGTAAAATTATCTTCTGTATTTTGTGTTTTTTAAGAGTAACTCATGTATTTTCTTATGTTTAATTTTCTAGTCACATAGATGTTCATAAAAGCTCAGAGTAAAGTTGAGGGTTATCATAGTAAAAATGATAGAAAACTAAAGAAAAAGGGATTTTTTCAGCAAAATCTCTCATTAAAAGATCATAAAACCAGTGTCCATCTACTATCATTGATCCAACTTCATGGGTTTTACTGGTGAATCAATGTTGTAGAAGATGACAGTGTTTCCACATTAACTACAGAGCCTCTGAACGTCCAAATGGGTCTTATCTGATGACCATGAAAAGATGACAAACTGTATTTTACACCAGTTATTTACATGTATTGATAGGATTAGTGGATCAACAGGTATTATACAGTTTAGATCAGTAGATGATTTTGGGTTGATGGTGGATGTTTGGGTCTGTATGGGTTAACACAAAAAGTGTGTTTTTCCATGATAATCCAACAAGTAGACTTCACAATCATAACCCTGTCTGTAATAATCCAAAGATGACTTCCTTTCATGTTCTCCAGTCTCCATTTTTACCTCCATCAGGGCAGTTATGTGATCCTTCTACCACTGCAGCGGTCCATGTCTTCTTATTTAAAGATGGGACATGAACAGAAGTACTTACCATTTCAGAAAACATCCTTAAAAATGATCAGTAGCTGGGACTGTTTTTCTCTTCTCTCATCATTTGAGAGTAAGAGAAATAGTCAGTTACACAGTGGCACCAACTGACAAAAAGGAGAAAAACACTGGTCACAAATTGTGGTTTGTATATGTGGTTTAAATAATATTGTATGAAAAGAAGTGGATGGAGATGCACTTCTAGTGTTGTTTTTTTTTTACTGCTATTGTTAAAAGTTTGAAACTTTTTAATTAGGTGAGTCCATCCTGGTGGCTTAGTTATGCTGTATACACACTTTAACTGCAGTGTCCTGAATCCTGCCCTGATTCCTAATGTATGTCATCTGTCATCACCCTCTCACCCCCAGTGTCCCTGTCTTTCGTCAGAATAAGTTATGTATCAAAGGCTGAAAAATCTCCACCTCAAAATAAATAAACAAATCACCCTTGAGAACAGTTTCTCCTGGTAAACATCTTTAGGGGTGCATATAAAACCTCAACACTTAATTTTGTACCTCTCTTTAAGCATATAGCAAGGTTGGCACTTTCTTTAGAAAGCTGATAAATATAAAATATCGCCCTACTACCTGAAAGCGCCTGGGTTGCTTTGCATGACTGCACTTTGTATCTCTGCTCATGACTGAAAGGATGTCTTGCATCGAGGAGGACCAAGAGCAATCCTGCTTATCTATATGGGAGAAAAGCAGAAAGCAAATTCAAGATTTATGTTCTGGCCAGTCATAATGCTGTTTGAACCTCTTAGTCCTTTTAAATGAAATTGTAGGGAAGTGAAAATGTTGCAGCTCGTGTGCTGATGCTGTACAGTTGTGCCAAATGCTGTCAGACAAAGTCTCTACATAGATTTGCCAATGTGTGCCAAGACCCAGAGCTCTGCCAGGACATACTGTCACCCAGAACTAATCTAGCACAGACAGGCATGGACAGGGCACAGTTTCCCCTAATTTACTCACATCTAGTTCAAGTTTTTCTGCTGCTTTCTGAGGCTGACTCACAGCACATCTACAAGCATTTCAATGTAAAAACATAGAGCTAGTGCTGTTTTCCAGACATGGTATTTTAATATGTATCAGCAAAATATCAAAACACAAGACCTATAGCCATCAGACACTTCACAACCCCTGATATCTCCCTCCTACCCCCAATAAGGACTGAACTGTGAGCACTAATATATTTTTGCTTAATTTTAAGCTCTACTTTCATATGGTCCTTTTTATATTACTATGCAACTCTTATTTTATGGTTTATGATTTGATTTTATGGGAGCTGCTGGACACCTGGAATTTCCCCCATGATGGCGAATAAAGTATCTTCTATTCTATTCTATTCTATTCTATTCTATTCTATTCTATTCTATTCTATTCTATTCTTTTTGATTCAGTTCTGTTCTAAGACACTATATGAACACAATGAAATTCTCTCCCCATATAACACTTGTGCTTGAATATCTCTCTTCAGATAATCCCTCTCCATGGTGTAACAAAACATCTCTTCCGTTGTCATCAGGCTTTAGCACAAACCTGAATCCTCCTTCAAGAGCCTCAGTGTGTCATGTGCTGTCTAAAACCAATGAGTGCCATGTCTATAACCCTGGCCAAAAAGCTCAGCTGGGCTTTGTGCTGGGAAATGGACTGCCGGACCCTGCCAAAAAGCCCTCCAAGTCATTTCTCCCAACTGTAGTCTTGGGGATTCTTGTTAATCCACCGTACCCATCATCTATAAATAAGTGGCACACTTGGAGAGAGAGGGCAGTTTAGAAAGAGTGGTTTGAAGCCCGACACTTACAAGGCCTATCATTCTTCATTTCCGCACCGCTGAGCAAAGCAAATTGGAGGAGACCAGTAGGAACAGGTAGGGGGACAGGAAGTCTGTATGTCAGATGTTGTTAAAAACACTTTTCCCTCAATTTTCAAACCCATCACTCTTTATGCCAAATAAAAATAACTGTAATTCACTATTCTACAGTAAATCAAACGCAGAGGTTTTGCTATTTGCTCTGGTTTTCCTGTGCACAACATTAATTTACTGGTTTATTCTAAATATAGATACTGCAAAGATCTATGCAGATAAGCTGTGTTTTCTCTCTTAACTTTAAGATGCCAAGGGCTTTTTTACTCCCAAGCTGAAGTTTGCACGAGGTGCTAATACGGCACAGCTATGATAGGGAAAGAGTTGGTTCCATGTCACTACTTTGCCAGATATTTGTTTAATAAATTGCCAAGGGGTAAGGCGATTATAGAACTTAATTCTCATTGTGGCACTAATTGCCAAGTAGTTAATTAAAATGCACAGTGATTGGTGACACTGTCCCTAAGGATGTAATACAGCTGATACTATAAACACTTGATTGTGAAGCCGATAACGTAATAGGCAGCATCCCATAATTCAAAATTAATAGGGTCTTGAAATTATACTTCCTGTCACCTTTTGTTACTCTTAGTAATTTCTGAAAACCGTGTCTGCCTCTTTTATTTCCTGTCATTAATATCAAGTTAAAGGACTAACCTCCTGCAAATCAGAAGGATGGGCCATGTTAAGTAATGTAAAACTGCTTATTAGGTCTTTATTGCTGGGGGCAGTCGGGTTAAATGGGCAGGATTGGGAGACTGATTAAAGTCTTAGACAACTATATTAGAACTGAAGGGTGAGCTCTGCCATTCACTCGGTTTTGGGTTGTTTTTCAACACGTGACTGCTTCATTTACTATGCAGAACGAATCTAGCAACACTGATTTTTACATAAAATGTTTTATTGGCCGCCACATGTTTTGCATCCACCATAATGGTTTAAGTAGTTTTATGGCTGTAGAGCAGCTCTGACCAGCTGGCAAACTGTCGGCCCCTGAAAGGACTCCCCCACTATTCAGCCCACTGACAGTTGTCTCGTGTCTGTCACAGCAGCAAGAAACTGCAGATAATATTCAGTGTCTGTGAAACGGATATGCCCAGAACTCATCAAGAATGGATGGATTTATCGTGAAAATGTGCAGAATGGAGGGTGACAGCAATTCATACAAATACATCTGGGTTGAAAATTGTATTTTTGGCACTTTTATGCTACTTTAATCATCTACATGTATAGTCAAATATAAAATGAAAACGAAGGATAAATAGATAATGGAATCATAAGTATACATATATACATAAAGTTAGGTCTGTAAGTAATTGGGTACTATGATTTTTTTTTAGTTTTACCTCCGCATGTCGCCAAATGCACCTCCAATTACTTTTGAGTCTCTGAAAATATCATGTTTAAAATGGTTGTCATTTCTAAATGGTTTAATGGAATATTTTTGTTAAAACCCTTTTCATATCCACTGTGGTGGTGAACAAAGGGTGAAGTTACCAAATTTGTGTCAAAGTAGTGCCAACCTTCAGATTCTCCTGTGGATCTGACAACAGAACAGAAACAAACATTAGCAATTCACTGTTTCTTTTATATTCCCACACCTAAGACCACATTCTCTTTCCAGAGCACAAAGGTGTCCACTTTAGCTGGGTTCAAATTCAACAGACAGACTTTTGCTGAATACAGAAGGTTAGGATTTGGTAAGTTCTTTCAATTAATATTTAATCACAGTAAGAAATAAACTTGGCAAAATGAACAGAAATCATAGAATGGAGATACAAAATAGAAATCTTGATGTTTAATTTTTAAGTGGGCAAAAATCTTAGTTGTTTGCCAAAATCATACAGGAGGTTTGGTTTAATGTACGTATATGGTGAATATATAGAATTACAAACAAATAAATAAACAAGTCACATCAGGTTATCTGAATGAAAGTGCTTCTATTAACACGGTATAATTAGATTACAGATATAGACTAAAAACATAATGTACAGTCGTGGAATGAATTATTATACCATCAAAAGTCATCAAAAACAATGGTTATGAAATCAAGTACTAACTCCTGTGTGTATCATGTGACTAAAACAGACAGAAAAGAAAACATGGAATGCCTAAAAGCACTGTTTTTGTCAGTACAATGCCATAGCTACTGATGTAAGAACTGAAGTGATTTTGGTTATTACCAAGAAAACATGAAAAATGTCTAGATATCAGCTCCAAAATTAAACTCTTTTGAGCTATTTTTGTTGTTATCATTAAATTTGTCCAAACAAATGTACCTTTAGTTGTACCAGGCATTAAAATGAACAAGAAATTGAAGAAAACAAGGGTGGTCTAATAATTTTTTCCACCATTGTATAACAGATTTATGTGTTCAGAAAGAATGAATTTATAAGAAGATGCTGACTACAAAAATAAGATATGAAGATGCCTAATAATCTTTTCAGTTTGCAGATTTTATTTACTATTTACCTTGTTTTCCATTATCATGACTTGACCAACAAAAAAACCTTAAGTGGTGAAAGACTGAAGAATCTACATAAATGTATACATGGGTAAATGCATTTCCAGTTCTAGCAACATCAGAGCTAAAACTACCCATGATGCAACATTCTCTCTTGCTACTCAGCTTATTGTATTTTCAAGAAGGAGAAAGACACTGACCAAAACAATTTAAAAAAAGTTAAGATACACTGACTATATTCAACATTACCTAGTTCTGCTTCTTACACGGTCAATGGTGACTTTACATCGGTGTTCTTATTTGTATTTTTTTGTCTTTTGTGATGCACTTTGTGACTTCTCTTGTCTGTGAAAGGTACTATATGAATAAAGTTTGATTGTTTGCTTGCTACATGAAATTTGGCATCATTGTCTGTTGCTACAATTCTTTCCATATCAACAGCAGACAGGGTTTGCAACCTTTTGGTATTAACCTAATAATTCCCATTTCAGAAAGCATCTATGAATGCACAAACCACTATAATTCGGGACACTATCAAAGTTGGATTTTGAAGTAAATTCAATGCACCTGGATCAAAAAAATACAATAGTTATTGCCACAGAATACACAGAATAACTGTAGAGTCCAGATTCTTTATAAGTGCCACTGCGATCTCAAGTGTACCCTGATGTACAGTAGAAAGGCATTTTCATCCGTTTTCTATATTTTATGAAGGTACACTACTTCAGTCCTTTCATATAACTGGGATGCTGGAGCATTGCCACACTCTCATCACTTCTTGCATGCGAATAAAAGTGCTTCTCGTCCCTTTTTCTCCGACTGGGGAATGCCATGGGTGTCAAAGCAATCAGGGGAGCTTCGAGGCATAAAGTCCGCTGCTCCCCTCCTGCTGTCAGCCTGCAAGCCCACCATACTGGCATCCTGATCCATCCTGACACATGGGGTTGCACAGTGTCCTTTAATACCTTTAGGCTCTTTTTTTCTTCATACGCTTAATTATCTCTAGTTCTTTCAAAAACAACTCCTTGAGATTCACTCTGATACCTTATCATTGAGTCCTATCGTTTAATAAATGCCCTGACCTCATATTTACCAGTGTTTCATCACGTTGGCGATTGGATGCTCTATCATTTAAAGATTAATACGCAGCAATAACATCCAAGTGTTTCTACATTCAGCAATTTGTAATGTAGAAACACTTACATGTCCATGAAGATCCCCTGTAGCTCTCTAGAGTCGTCCAGATGCAAAGGCTCACTATGGGTTCATGGTTTAAGCATGTCAGCAGCAACTACAGGATCACTTGTGCATGCTGCTTTAATGGAACACCCCATGTTACACTAACAGCTCATGTTCTTTGCCCTCCCCCATCCTCATCCTCAGGGACTTAACAAATGGACTGTCCACTGTATTGGAAAGGACTTTCCCCTTCTAACCCCATGCATCTAATTCTACAGATCCATTTTTTCCTCGGTTTTACTTCCTTCTGTGTTCTGCTTCATTGGTTGATCCATGGTGGACAATTTTACAGTAAATGTTTTCATGCTCCTAGCCCATAAACAATATGATATCGCAAAATGCATTAAACAAGTTTTAAATTACAACTCAGCATTGTTGCCTCAGCAGTTTTCATTTGAATGTACAGTACACTGTATGAATGAACACTGTTGTCAATTTATCATTTTGCTCAATGTGACAAATAGTGTTTTCTCACAGTTTCCATCTAATTTTCTGTCTAAAAGATCAATAGAGTCACATACTTGGAGTAAAATAGCCTGTGAATTATTGTGGATACACATCCCTGGCTCCTACAGCTTTCCTGGTAATGGATTACACATTTATACATACTAAAAATATTTATAGATAATAATAAATGGCTGTAGCTGTTCCAGTAGCTGACAGGAGTCAGTGGTCTATAATGACCTCTCTATTGTATATCTGAAATGACTCATTCACTTTATTTATGGATTTCTGATGACATTGCCTGTAAATACATTTGCACATTACACAGTCTTGTGCTTGAATTACCAGAGATGAGATTGCATAAAAAGCAATTTTGACTCATTATTATGAAGCGTGCATTTTTTTACCCACACTGATGGCTTTGCTTGCAATACAAATATTCCTATGTAAATAGCAGCGTTGTTTTTTTTTGTTTGTTTGTTTGTTTTTTCTTTTGACAGCAGCACATTGAGATTAGTGGAGATAGACTGGGCCATAATGATGACCATTTGTGTGTGCCTCAATCCAAAACGAATGAATAACTATTCTGTTTTTTCCCTTCCTCTCATAATGACACTCTACTCCATTCAGTCGACACCAGGCTATTCTATTTCCAAGTGTCATGTTTAATGAACACACAGTTCATTCATCTCTCTCTTTACTTTCAGACAAGTGAGGAGCGAGTGGAAGGGACGGGGAAGTAAAACTGGCAGAGGAAATCAAAAGAAATGTGAGCAACAAAATGAATGATACAGCTCAGAGACAGGCGTTATCAGAGAAAGAGAAATGAAGTTAAAAAAACATAAAGAGTGTCACGACGTAAAAGGCATGAGCATCACAGTGGAACAGTGAGTGCAATGCTGCGTTAAATTATGTCTCCTCATGTAGGTCCTATGGCCTGAGATACTACATGCAAACTCACAAACTGAAGAATCAGGGTTTTTCCCTCTACAATTCAGAAAAACACCCCAGGGTGAGACATACTGTGTTTGATACATTTTTACAAATGCATTTTTTTCTGACTGTCTGGACCCCCCCCCTCCTTCACAGCCAACACACTGTTTCCACAATCAGCTACTGTATGTAAGCAGGACAGAGAAGACAGGGACAGAGAACATGAGAAATGCATTTGTTGTCATGTACTGCTCATAAAAGGACAGGCCTGCAGTCACACATGGCTATTAAAGATAGAAAGAAGTGCAGACACATAGTACACATTTACATGAACCTAAAAACAAAGCATATACTATGTTGTATGTGTTGGCTGCAGAAAATGTGACAGTTTAACCCATAAAGCTCCAAACATCCACTAGCAAAATGGCAAAATGTTAAATATCTGTTCATCCACTAATCCGATTGAAATATTATTTTAATTTAGATAGTTGAATTCTTAAGTTCAATCACATATTAGTCAGTATTAGTTAGGATTCTTTTGTGTCACTAGATTTTCTTTGTTTCACTGGTAAATTTCTTAGGATAGGTCACATCTTGGTCACATACTAAATTGACAGATTTATGATCATTGGACTAATACACATGCCCACAGACGATCGTAAACAACTAGAGATTAAGAGGTAAACACTAAATAGGGGGTTTTGCATTGAGTTGAGGAATTCCTTCTGCTTGACTTTAGAGTAAGATGACACCAGTCCATTTTCTGTGACCCAACCCACCACAAGGGGTTCAGCCCATAGTTTGAAGATCAGTTTACAAGGATTATAAAAGTGATGTGGATTGGAATGTCAGTGTCTATTTTCCCTGCTCGGGGTGTGGATCCTCATCTGAGTTGTATTTTGTTTGTGATCAGATAAAGTCAATCATTAAATTTATAAAAATGAGGTCAAAAAGAATCCAGACTATTTCTTGGAGCTTCCAACTAAAGAACACGCTAACACTATCCATACATGTAAATAACTGGTGTAAAATACAGTTTGTCATTTTTTCATGGTCATCAGATATGACCCATTTGGGTATTGGGTGGCTCCATAGTTACCGTGGAAACACTGTCATCTTCTACAACATTGATTCACCAGTAAAACCCATGGAGTTGGATCAATGACAGTGGATGGAGACACTTGGTTTATGTTCAGTTAATGATAAGATTTTACTGAGAAGTCAATTTTGTTTTAGTTTTCTCTGTTTCTGATTCTATAATCCTCAACTTTAATCAGAATTTTTATGAATACCTACATGATCAGTAAATTAAATATAGGAAAATACTTATTATCACTATAAAAAAAAAAAGTCTAAATTCAAAGGAGAATATTGTAATGAGTGATGATAAATCACTTAAGAAAGGTTAAACAGAGAGAAGAATTCATTTGGGAGCAGTAGTATCTTTATGGGTTAAAGGGGTAACAGGAATTATTTTTAGTTTAAAAGATTCAAAAATGAACCTAAATGATCAATGGTGTAAGAAGAATAAAATGTTGTGTGCTATGTTGCAGAGATTTCTACTGAAGTTAGCATGGTTAGCATGGCTATATTCAGCCCACATTATCTTAAAACATCACTGTGTATTGAAAGTTGTGTTACAAGCCACTGTGATATCTTGTTGGTCTTCAGTCCAAAATGAGAAAGTAGGCCTGCCCAGTGCACACAGACTGTACTCGAACCTCTTATCAGTCATGTAGACGTGCAGGTAGTAAATACAACAGCACCACATGACCATTACAGCCATCACCATCTCGTCCCTGCATGATGACAGCAAAACATGGGGTAATAGAAATAGAAGCAAAGCGATGATTAATATCGACCTTCCCGTCCATCACTACAGACATATGCTGGCAAGTAAAGGACTTTAATGCTGAACTTGCAAGATTTCTTTATGGCGGTTAAGTAGGCTATGCAGTGATACTAGTGTAAGCCATTTTATGGAGTTGTGAAATGAGTATTAAAGTTCAATCACGCAGGATAAATGTCAATGGTAAAAGGTAAGGATAGAAGTTGGGGCTGGAGATGACAAGGTTTAAACCAATCAAAGCACCTCCCCTCCCTCCTGATTCAGCCTACTAAACATCTAGCCTGGCCAGCCATCCGTCTTTCTCAATGAGAAACCCGCCTGGAATTACAGGGCTTGAATCCAAATATGCAGGTGGGACTAACAGGCGCAGAGTAAACCAATCACAGATAAGACAGAGAAATTTAAGAATACAAGGTGTAATCTGTAATTCAATCCTTATTTTTTAATCAAGTAAAAAACCGACAACAGTTGTAAAAAGGTTTGCAGACTTGGAACTGACTTTGACTCATGACGAAAAGAAGTGACTCATTGCGAAACACCCACCCCCCCCCAGACTTGCGATTGGTTCGGTATAGAATAGATTGTGCATATTTCACAGTGACTGGCCCAATTCCATACAGTTTTCTTAGTACTGAATACACTGAGAAAACCAGATGGCTGACCAGGCTACTAAACATCTGGGTTAGTTATTTATTTTATTATTTGGATGGAAGTATGTAGACCTCTAATTTGACCTAAACTGACTGGAAGTGTTAACATAGCCCCTTTCACACAGCACTTCTGTTGCAGGAATATTTCACCTTTATTCCAGAACGACTTCTGTGTTAACGAAATGGTGGGATTATTTGGTCCCAGATTTGCTGTGGCTTTGTAAAGCCTCTGGAGGTAGTAACAGAGCCATGATAAAGGCGGGATCATGATTCCGGAACACTAGGTAAAAGGAACACCTCTCGTTCCGCAACCAAGGTGTGATGTTTTGATGATGGCAACCCCTGGCGTGGGAGAGACAACAGGTGTGTACGGAGGCACTAGCATGATTCTGCAGTAGACTTCAAAATTCTCTTACTAGCGTATAAAGCACTGAATGGTTTAGGCCCAAAATACATCAGAGACCTTCTAGTCCAGTCTGAACCATCCAGACCACTCAGGTCATCTGGTACAGGTCTGCTCTGTGTTCCCAAAGTCAGAACTAAACATAGAGAATCAGCGTTCAGTTTCTATGCTCCATATATCTGGAACAAACTACCAGAAAATATCAGGTCTGCTGAGAGTCTGAGTTCTTTTAAGTCAAGGTTAAAGACTCACCTGTTCACTGCTGCCTTTGACTAAAAGGCTTTTGACTTTTTAAATTTTATATTCTCTTTGAAACTCTGCACTGCAACTTTTACTTTAATATGTGTGTGTTTTTATTTTTATTTTATTCTATTTTTTTTTTTTTTTTTGATTTTATGTGTTGTTTTCTTACTTGCTGTTTTTAATCACCTTTTACATGTTTCTTTTATAATGTTTTAAATGTGTTTCTTTTTGTTTCTTTTATTTCAATGTCCTGTGTGAAGCACCTTGAATTGCCTTGTTGCTGAAATGTGCTATACAAATAAACTTGCCTTGCCTTGCCTTGCAGCTACGTGCCATTTTCACCCAGGGCATGAAACCGGCTGTGGCGGACACGAAGGCGGCCCAGGAGGCATGAAGCAAGCCTCGGTGGGCCACAGTCTTTCTCGCGCTGGGGGATTTAAAAATGAGCGCTTTGATTCCAGAACGCAGGAACCCATTGTAAAAGTCCAGCCTGTCTCACCTCTGGTACACCTTTCACTTGGCTACGTAAATCAGTCAATAGTGGAAAAAAGGTGGGCTCACCATCTCGACTTTTTTCTGGGATCTCTATGTAACAGTGGCTTGTGTTTGCTGGGTTACTTTCGAGTACTAGTAAAATGCCGTCCCCCTTTGGAGCTAATGTTTTAGTCTGATTCTCACAAATTGTACCTTTAATTCTAAAATTATCCACTGATTATACTGTTGTGTCTTCAAAACAATTGATGCGTTAGATGACTGTTTTATTTAGTCCCTTTGATTCAGCCAGACCAGCCATATTTTCTGAAAACAACAGCAATTCTTTCAAGGTAAGGATGTGTATCCCTGAGCTGAAAAAAGCCAAGTCAACAATCTCCTTGGAATGCATTAGAGACTCATCAACGTTAGCCGGCCTCAAAACCATCAGCTCAGCTCTTTCTTTTGCCCATCCCTTGTGGCAAACACCTTCTCATTAAATAACTTCCATAACAGGGGTTCAAGTGAAGAACAGGTGATGGGGAATTTTCAGGAGCCTCGAGGGCTTTGTGAACCTATGGACTAAAGATTGGAAGTATTGATCTATCTCAGATGGAGTACAATTATTAAATCCATTATAAGTAAAACGTTAGTGACGTCAAAACGATTCAGTTGTAAGGATTTGTTTGTGCTGCTGTTATACTAAAGGTAACCCAGAAAGACCCAGTGCTACTTTTTAACCTTTCTTAAGTGATTTGTCACTATTTAATATAATATTATCCTCTGTATTTTGTGTTTCTTCAATAAAAATCAGGTATTTTCCCATATTTAATTTACTGATCGTGTAGATGTTTAACTCCGGCTTCCTCCCACCATCCAAACACATGCGCTGATAGGTTAACTGGTCAACCTAAAATCGCCTATAGGTGTGAATGTGAGAGTGTTTAGTTGTTCATCTCTATATATCAGTCCTACGATGAACTGTCAACTCGACCAGGGTGTAGCCCGCATTCGCCCATAGGTAGCTGGGATAGGCTCACCCTAGTGAGGATAAAGGGGGTTCAGAAGATGAATGAATGAATGAATGTAGATGTTTATAAAAGCTCAGATAAAAGTTACTTGTCATAATATCAGAATTGGAGAAAAACAAAGAAAAAATGACTTTTTCAGCAAAGATATCATTAATTGAACATAAAACAAGTGTGTCCATCCACTGTCATTTATCAACTTTCATGAGTTTTACTGGTCAATCAAGAAGATGACGGTGTTTCCACGGTAACTACAGAGCCTCTGAACGTCCAAATGGATCATATCTGACAACCATGAAAAGATGAAAAACTGTATTTTAAATAAATTATTTACATAAATTGATAGGACTAATGGATCAGAAGTTATAAGACATTGTCTCCTGGTAGGTGATTTTGCTCACCAGTGGATGTTTTTTTTGTCTTTATGGGTTAAAGAGAAAAATTAGAATTGTAATAAAATGTGAAACTGTTGTGAATTGTAACCTTACTGCTACCCAAGGGACTGGACCCAAGGCAGTGGTGAACTTAAAACAGCATAATACCATTTCACATCTGCTTTTCAGCCGCATAAAACTGTCCATCATCTTTAGCCTATGGGCATAAGAGGGCAAAATGTGTGAGATTATTTAAGCTCATGGAAGGTCACTGGTTTTGTGGCTGAGGTCATTCACAGACTACGCCCTGTGGTGTTATTTCCCCTTGCTATCTTTCTCTCTCTCTCTCTCTCTCTCTCTCTCTCTCTCTCTCTCTCTCTCTCTCTCTCCCTCTCTGCATCATTCTCCCGTTTTGTCTGTAATATCTGCTCACTCCTATCTTCTTTTTCTTTTCCATTTTTCACCCTACATCCTTCCCTCTCCTTCTGCCTCTTTTCCTCTCAAATTATTTCCCTTTGGCTTTGGGTATTCCGCTATTTCTTGAGCCAAGCTGCGATATCGCAAAGTTCTGTGTTTGCTTGGTCGGGGGGATCCACCAGGACATGGTCAGTCAGCTTTTACTGATAAGATAGTAATGTGGAAAAAAAACGCATACACATGAACCCAACATATGCACACACACAAACATACAGCTGGCATGTGGTTTTATTATACACCATGAAATCTTGTCACATGTGCTTCACAGCATGATTGGTACTACCCCATTTCTGAGACACATATTTTCTACTTGTGTGTACAATTTTACCTAAGAAAAAAACATACTAAATATATCCCATAAAGTTAATATTAACCCATAAAGACCCAAACCAAAATCATCTACTGATATAAAATGTTTCATATCTGTTCATCCATTAATCCTATCAATACATGTAAATAACTGGTGTAAAATGCAGTTTATTGTCTTTTCATGGTCATCAGGTATGACCCATTTCAGAGGTTCCGTAATGAACATGGAAACACCAACATCTTCTGCAACACTGATTCACCAGTAAAACCCATGGAGTTGGATCAATGACAGTGGATGAAGATACTTGGTTTATGTTCAGTTAATAATATATTTTGTTGAAAAAGTCACTTTTTCTTCAGTTTTCTCAGTTTCTGATATAATAACCCTCAAATGTAATCTGAGCTTTTATGAACATCTATATGATCAGTGAACTAAATACAGGAAAATACTTGATTATCACTGTAAAAAAAAATCAATAAGTGATAAATCATTTAAGAAAGGTTAAACAGAGAAAAAAATTCATTTGGGAACTGCCACAAAAGTAGCACTGGGTCTTTACAGGTTAAAGGGGTAGTTGGAAATAATTTTAGTTCAAAAGATTCAATAATGAACTTAACTTAATTTTCAGTGAAAAAATGAAAAATACAGAGGATAGTATTATAATAAATACTGCAAAATCACTTAAGAAAAGTTAAAACGAGAGAAAAATTGATTTAGGAACTGTCACAATAGTAGCACTGAGTCATTATGGGTTAAATTTTAATCATTTCAGAAATTACTGTCTGAGAATCCCAAGTTGAGTATTTAGACTTGCTTATTTGATCTGTCTTCATTCTTGGCATAAAAAAGGCGGGGGGGTTAAGTTGCTTCTGGGAACTGAAATTCTGAAATATCCCGATAAGTGCGTCACTAAACACAATATTCACCTTTGAGTTCAGGTACACTATCACTGTTCTGCTATTAAAGTGTTTTATTTTGACTGCTAGTGGCACTGGAATCTGTACGGTTTGTTTTACAGCAGATAAACATGGATGCCACAAGCACAAAAGTGATATCATCTTTGCAAACAGCGGAGGCAATGACAACGTGCTGGAAAATGTACTAAATTGCTCATGAAACAGGATGACAGGTTGATGTAACCAGTGCGGGTTTACAACTACCGAAATAAAAGATTTAGATGAGGTAGAACGTATAATTTTCTTGGTTACACCTCATTTTGCGGAGAGGAAATTTGGTAGCTTGGTGTCATTGTGGCTTGTGGATTTTGTGAGAGTTTTCCTCTGTCTTGGGAATTGGTGGTGGTCTCTCTAAGACGCCTGGTTTAAAGCTTTGGATGGCCAAATGGGGAAATTAAATTGTGCAGAGTAAGCTGCCTTCAAGCAATTTATCAGGAATGCTATGGGAAGGATTAGCCAGCATAGCCCTACTGCAGTTAAGGGTGGTATAACTAGCTGCTGACTGGTTCACACTGTAACAAATACAGACTGTTGTTCCACTGTGTTAGCGAAGTTAACAGACTGTTTTGTGGATTTTTTTTTAAGAGCAAGAAATGTTTTTGGTTTCATCTCAGTGCTATTCTCTTCCTAACACTTGCATTTTTGCATCTGTTTTTACAAAAAATAAGATGAAGATAATTAAAAGAAAAAGTTTATACCACCAAGGACTTTTTCTGTTGTAATTTTTTTTTTACATTAAAAAAGATACCTAAAATGTATAGTTTCAGGAGTTTCTTAGAGACACTCATCCATAGGAAGTATAGTGAGCTTCTTAAAATGCAGATTGGGAGAGAGAGAGAGAGAGAGTGAGGAACTGATTTTTACATCTATCCATCCTTAGTTATCACAGTTTAAAAAGAGCCCAGTCATTAGCATTTTTTAAAATTCCTGTGCACTTATTATCACGGGTATTATGATGGATTACGCAAGATTTGTCATCCGTTTACAATTAATGGATTCCTCACAATGCAGATACTTTTTTTTTTTTTTTTAACTCTCGCCTCATTAATTCGACTTTTTGTTCTCTGTTAACTTTGGCCACACTGAGATTATAGTATCACCGAATCAACAGTTCAGCTGATTTTCTTTTTTTTTTTTTTGCAAGGCTATCTTCAATAAAGATGCTACAGCACTGCGGAAATGTGCCATGAAGATAAAGGAAAGAGACATGTCAAAGAGTGCCTTTCCATCCAGAAGCAAGGCACATGGGACGTTTTTCAGCGAATAAGTAGGGCAGCCCTAATTCTAATTTGACAGCCTCCTCTAACGCATTTCCTCAGACCCTCAGTAAGAGAGAGAGAGAGAGCAGAAGCCCGTACAAGCAGTAAAGAGAAATAACGCCTGAGCTACAACACATGTATGTATTTGAGCACATGCAAACACATGCCCAGAGCCACCACATACTGAATGATAAAGTCATAATTTAAACATTTTCTTTCAGTCATTGCACTGCGTGGGCAAAATCATATGTGTCCCAAAGGCTTTTTCTGGCAGAGATCCCTGATGTGACTTTGCGTATGTTTCCAGTTGTATATGTTGGACCTGTATTAATTTCCCATCATGCTTGAATACTTGATCTTTGTGGGTGTACATTTGAGTGAACAGTGTAAAATGCTTCCATCCGTCTCTCCGCAGGTGTGCTGTAGGCCATCACCCTTCCATTCCTCTGCAGACTGATTGAGGAAGCAGAAGTGCAGTAAAGTGCTTTTTATCTGCTGTTTGTAGCCGTGATTTCACAGGTGGAGGGACCCTATTTTCTACCCAGAATACATTAACAGCAGGCACAGGTGGACGCCACACAGCTTTGTGTGTGTGAGAGGCAACACTGTTGTTTTACATCCACACTGTAAGACCGGATAAGTTGAGTTTACATAAAAAATTTGAGTAAACCGGTTGCCTTAAAAAATGTAAGTAATGAGTAATGAAAACTTGAGTGTATTAAACTTAAATGTTTGATTTGAATGGAATTGCTAATTTAAGTACAGCACACTAAATTCCAAGTTAATTTAACTTAAAATGTGTTCCAATGTCAGTTGCTTTGTATAATCATTAACGCGATATCATCAGGTCATTATGCTCAATTCCAAGTTGATTTAAATAAAATCTTTTGTAATATAAATTGTACTGTATAATTACTATAACTTAATATACAATAGTATGGATGGAAGTAATGCAGGAATTCTACTCACCACAGTTTGACAGTATAGGGTATGCTGTTAATCTGGCAAAGCATAAAGATATTTAGCAGGTATCTGCATTGATGGATGAACAGGAAAGCCATTGTTGGGCCTATGGCTCTCACTCATGGTGCAGCTCTACAAAAATACAAAAACAAACACAACAAGGCCAATAACGTACCATACACACATTAAATCAAAATTAACACTAACGCCACTACCCTGCTGAACCCCTGCAGATATTTTCAACAACATGCCCAATACCCACAATGGAATTCAGAGACAAAAAGGTGTGGTCATGACTAAAACTTAGTGATTTAAATCCATTCAACTTAAACTGTTTTTCTACTTTCGGCTATGTCTACAAATTAGTAGAATATATTTAACGTTTTATAGTGATGCAATAAAACTTCAATCATTTAAGTACATTGTAATTAAGGCATTTTAGTAAATACAAAGTCTGGCCTTGCAAGACCCCCCCACCCCCCCACCCCCTTTTTTTTTTTTTTTTAAACTTGTCTTGTCCAGCATCATAACAGCAGAATGGTGGTCTGGCTGCCTTTTTGAATGAATGAATGAATGAATGAATGGTTTATTTTGGTTTGTACAGTAATCGCTACACACAGTACAACAACCATAATAAACACACCCAAAAAAAAAAGGAATAGGCCAGAAGCAGAAGCTTATTTTTAACCTGACACACCACTTACATTAATTCAAATGTGCACATCATTGAGCATTGTCATTATAACTAAAGAACCAATAACAAAACTTAAGGCATTTTTTAAACTTTATCAGAGAAGTGAAAAACTTAAAATCATTCGCTTTGCCAAGGGAAACTTCATAAAGTAAATGAGGCTCCCCTTGATATTCTACTGTCTTTATTTGGAGTTTTGTTGAACCACATTTTGATGCCGGACCTGACATGAAGGGACAGGGGGAAGAGAGTGAAGGGGGGAGAAAAAGGAAGAAGAAGGTGGTGAAGACCTTCACAAGAACATATCAACAATACTAACAATAACAACTGTGGTGATAAATACGATAGTAACAAGAACTACAACCAGAACTGAGTAAACTACGCAGAAAAAAAAAAAAATTAACAACCATGGGAAAACATGGCAGATTCTGTGCCAACTGCAGCGACATCCTCTCATTGGATGACATTTATCACATCAGGCTCAAATACTGACAAATGTATGTATGTGTTTGTATTAAACAGCAACTTATTGTTTCTTAACCAACAGTCTTGTGTTAATAATTAAACTAATTTGAGCTGTTTTAAAAGTGTTTGGTATCTATCTATACAGTGGTATATATTCATACTCATATCTTCAGTACTGAAGTGTAACCTTAACCTATAAGGACATGTGGCAGTTCCCAAATTTCTCTATATTTAACCTTCCTTAAGTGATTTATCACCATCTATCTTTCGTAATATTATCTTCTGTATTTTGTGTTTTTTTCAATGAAAATCAGGTATTTTTCTTTTATTTAATTTACTAATCGTAAATGTTCATAAAAGCTCAGAGTAAAGTTGAGGGTTATTATATAAGAAATTATAGAAAACTGAAGAAAAACTGACTTTTTGAACAAATCTGTCATTAACTGAACATAAACCAAGTGTCCCCATCCACGGTCATTGATCCAACTCCATGAGTTTTACTGGTGAATCAGTGTTGTAGAAGATGACGGTGTCTCCATGTTCACTACGGAGCCTCTGAACGTCCAAGTGGGTCATATTTGATGACCATGAAAAGATGACAAACTGCATTTTACACCAATTATTTACATTTATGGATAAGATTAATGGATCAACAGGTATTATACATTTTAGATCAGCAAATTCTTTTGGTCGTCGTGGATGTTTGGGTCTTTATGGGTTAAGTTCACACTCTCTACATGATGAATTAATCTATTCATCATCAGGCTTAAACTCTATGCCCACACTGCAACATCATCTACATTACATTTGGCATCTATTTTTATCTTTCTGTCTGTACTTCCTTTTGCAGTGACAACGAGATTTACTACAAGGAAAAGTGTCCAGCACATACAGTAGTTTTTATTATTAAATTATTCAGTACAGCTGTTGTGTTGTTGTCCCTAGGAATTGCTTTGTTTTGTTGGTATGTTCCACACAAGGATTTCTGCCAAAGTAAATATGTGATCATTTGACATATTTATTATAGTGCAGTGTTTGTATCAATAACAGCCCTTAATAATTAATCACTGATTTCGTTTTTGTATCAACACAACTCAGTGAAAATTTTTACAGGTCTGTGGTGCCCCCAAGTGGAAGAAAAGTAAAATACAGTTTAGGTGGTGTACAGCAGCTTTAACATTCAAGGTATCTGACAAAATGATGACTGTATAAAAAGATATTATTTAAGAGATTATCTAAATTTTATTACAAGAGACAAACATTTGCAGATGTAAACCAAACTACACGAAGCAACTTTAAAAACGAACATTTAAAATTTGCTACAATTGTTGTGAGATGTACAGAGCTTCTCAGACACACTATATACTGTTGTTCTGTCTGAGTGATTGTGCTTTTTCTCAACCACAGACCAATTTATGAAAGTCGTACTCACAAGTGCACAAACTGGGCAGAGGAGTGAAATACTGGGGTGGGCTAAATTGTTAACCAAAAATGTGTAGCCTTTGTATACATGTGACCCTGAAGTAAAAATGGGGAAAACGTCTGTAGCAAAAAGGTCACACTTGAGTGCAGCCTTGTAAGAAGGAACGGTACTGTCAAATTTGTAGAGACTGATTGAATAAACCATTTCCTTGATTCCAGATCTTGTGTGTATGTCTCCAAGAATGTGTGCAATAAGAACAATACGTATCCTGTCCCCTGAAGGGGTGGCAAGGGGTATTGTTTTTGGCTTGTTTCTTTGTTTGTTAACACTCTTGCAGCAAAACTATTTGTTGAGTTCATACCAAATTGGGTTTATAGACCGCCAGTGACCCAGAATACTTCTCATTACATTTTGGGAACAATAGGTCAAAGTTCAAAGTTTTTGTGAATTTTTCAAATCCTTTTTTTTCTTCATTTACTTATATTGGGCAAAATTTCAAATATCTGTAGTAGCAAAACTATTGGTTGAATTCATACCAAATGGGGTGTATAGATTGCCATTGACCCCCAGAATAGATGTCATTACTTTTTGGAGAAAATAGGTCAAAGTTTCATTTTTTTAATTAATTTTTTACATCTATTTTTTCCTCCCATTTAGTAATAATGAGTGAGATTTCACATGTCTATAAAAACATAAATTTTGTTTCAATTTACTTCAAACTTGGCACATATATAGAGACAACTGATATGCTGACATCAGCACAAGCATAGACATTATGACATCAGCTGGACCGATGCCAAAATAAACTACAATACATTCAAGGGGTGGGGTTTGTTGTGTCTGGCACCACTTGTTGGAAATATAGTCCATGAATTAAAAGTAAAACATTGATGAATTTCACTGTGAGTTTTTAAAGTTCCTTAGTGTAGGTACAACTAAAGGTACAGCCATGAGAGTTCACATCTACACTTTGAAGTCAGTCTACCTTCATCTTCATCGGTAACTCAACAATCCCAAACTTTGTAACATCCTGACTCTCCCAGTGTTTGGTTTCACCGCTCCTCCCCTGATGTAGAAATGACCTTGGAGCTTGAAATGCAATGACACTCAGCACTAGCCTGGTGGAACTCAAACAGCTGCTGCAACTCAAACAGGCTTTCTGAAAAAAAAAAAAAAAACAACCTCCGCTTCCAATGCTTCACTCATTCTCGATGACTATTGTATTTTTTTTTTTAATTTTGTTTAACAGAAACTTACATTTTCATCTCAAATTCACCTAGAACAATATATTACCTTTTTATAACTTCATCATTAAGACATTTGTTGGGCTAAAAGATGTTTTTTTGTTTTTTTCATGTTAATATAAATCCCATATATCCCCAAAACATGCATTTTAAGTTTCACCTCAGAACACCTCACACCATTCATTCTGCCATATATATGTACAACTATATATGTACATCAGACATAAACTGCTGCTGATTCTGTATCTTTTGCTGTAAAATACAAATGATCAGCAACTGACCACACCATTTTCATCATCATCATCATCATCATCCTGATGTGTGTTACCAGCAAATCAATGTAATACTGATGGTAGTCCTTTAAAATTTAAAATTTAAGTTTTAAAACAGCTTTTAAGAAGTATTTTAAAAAGGTGATTAAAATTAAACTTAATTAAACTAAAATAAAATGTATTTCCATTCACTAACTTTGTTTTTTTTTTTGTTTTGTTTTGTTTTTTTACCGAAGCTCATGGGTACAGTTTAGTTTGATTTATTTCAGTTTTAGATGATTTCATGATTTTTTCAAGAAATATAAAAAATAAATTCTTTAGTTATCAAAGAATCATTATATCAGTCAAACATAGCACTACAAAAATTTATATTTAAGAAATGATAAATTAATGAAGGCAAAATCAGGGGTGAAAATACCAAATGAAAAATGCTTCCACTTTAAATACATTAGTCTAAATATACATATAGATGAACATGTCATTTAATGCTGTTATGGAAAAGTGAAGCAACTTTCTTGATGTACAAAAATTATCTTTTGAACTGACAAACATCATACGTGTAAATGGTGGCACAATTTGGGGATCAGAAAATCAACTGTCGTATTTGTCAGTGACCAGCATTCACATTTTTACTAATATTTAAATTTTTGTGTTTAAAGGTAATTACGGAAATTTGGACGAGTGACACTAAAAAACTATCAAGCACGTACACTGAAACATGAGTGACAGCAGGTCAAATAAAATAAATCACAAAAATTATCATTTCAGTTTATCGCATCTTCATTATTTGCATTATTATATAGTTAGGTTTTTCTGTTGAAGTTGATTAGATATTCATCTGTAAATATTTTCATCTTTTTCAACACATGATAATATTGTTATAATTACATTTAATCTGTTTTAGTCACCCTAGTCTTAGTTTTTACAGTGCTGGACTTAAGCTTGTATAATTGTATCCTCATGAATTTACATTTATTTATTTATTTATTTATTCATTCATTCATTCATTCATTCATTCATTTATTAGTTTGTTTGCTTACAAAGGAAATATGCTAATTTTTCTATTTAGTGTTTTGATGTTTTACATTATTTTTAGTACCCCTAGACCTGCTTTATGGTGAAACAAGAAATGGATACCTTATTTTTCCACAATATGTCCTCTTTAAACTTCCATCTGAGTCTGAAATAGCATCATACCACCATCTGTCATACATGATTTTTATTAGCTTTGAATCTTCTATTTATTTGTCACTTTGCTGCTATGAGGATTTACTTCAAATATCTCAGCTGGCTAAGAATAAATAACTTCTAAATCTGTTTGAAGTTACTTTTTTTTTTTTTTTACAAGCCTGGAATATGCATAATATTTGTACTTGTAATCACATCTTCATACTCTGCAATGGAGAGAGACAGATATGTAGTTGCAGCATGAGGTGAGACATAACACAGATTTACCACAGGATGGCATTGTGATACAATAAAAAAAAAAAAAAAAAAAAAAAAAAAAAAGATTTGTCGCTCTTCTTTCAAGCTCTTATTCCCTGACCTTCAGTGACTTACTCTCCTTAAGAATGTTGTTCATTAGGGATCCATTGGTGCCAAGCCAGTTAAATAAAGCTGTTAGTTTAAAAGAAAACCATCTAGCAAGAATAGTGAATGCCAAACATCAGGTGTCCTTAAGCCTTAACAGCATTTTGACAAACTTCACTCTTCACAACTCTGCAGCTAAAAACAAATATGTCCTTTTGTGGCAATTCTTTCAAAGGCTCAAAAGTTAACAGCACTGAACATAAATCTGTCAAAGTTTTCAAGGGTGTTCGCCATTTAATGGCACAAGACTGAAGTCGCTAAATTCTGGCTAGAGAGCAGCTGAAGTGATTTTATACCCACTTGCCAATTCTTGCACTTGCTTAAGCACTTCACTTTAGCAGCAAAAGTATTGGTTGAATTCATACCAAATTGGGTTTATAGATTGCCAGTGACCTAGAACAGATCTGATTACATTTTGGGAAAAGTTGGTCAAAGTTCAAATTTTTTATGAATTTTTAAAATCTTTTTTGCATCCAACCTCAGCAGCGATGGTGCGTTGCGAGAGGTCTTGCTTATGCAGCTCAACAATCCAACCACGTTCAAAGAGAGAAAGCCTGTTTTCCCTTTGCCATCAGGAGGTCATGACAGTGTGAATATCTGACAGAAAATGACACTGAATCTACATTTTTGTGCAGATTTTAGCTTTTAAAGGCTGTGGTCTGAAACTTTTGATCAGCTGATGAACAGCCTATTTCAGTTTAATGGTTGTTTTCAATAAATTGCTTACTTTTTTTTTTTTTTTTTTTTGTCTCACTCCCATTTCTTCTTTTAGCATTTTGAAATTCTACTTAGAGCCTTCTTAAGATCCAACAGTGCAAAATGTACATTCTTACAATTTTTGAACTGGTCTTAAAATTTTGATGAGGAGTGTGTGTGTGTGTGTGTGTGTATATATATATATATATATATATATATATATATATATATATATATATATATATATATCCGGCTAGAGAGAATTAAGCTTGACTGTACACTGTAACAAATTTTACCATTAAATAACAGTAAAATACTGGCAGCTACAGTTGCCAGCATGTTACTGTTATGCTACAGTATGTCTACTGTAATCTGCAACTACAGTTTCTTACTGTAAAAAGTATTACGGTACTGGGCTGTACATAATGTACCTTTTACAGTAAAATACTGTTAGCCACAGTTGCTGCATTTTACAGTAACTACCGTATTCCAAGAAACAATACATTACTGTAAAACATATTTAATGTAATATTTACGGTATAACACAGCGAAAAGCTAGGATTTTAACATTTCAAGTTACATTTTAAAATATAAAATCATGAACATTGCTAGAAAAAGCTCAAACAAGAGATGACAATATTATATATAACCATGTAAATTGACACGCTGTTTAGTTTAACTGTGTCCACTTCGCAGCTAGCTAGTATGCTTCAACTTAAATTAGCTGCATGTGTGCTACATACGGTTAGCACCCCGAAATATGAAGCAGTATTATCACGTGTGTTATACTGTGGAAGTTGCGTCCGGTGTGAACGCAGTTTATGGAGGCAATTTAATGTTTAATGAACCCAAAAAGCCACAGTTATGTTGATAAAATCACAATTACCTTGATAAATGAACAGCTGAAGCAGGATGGAGTTATGGCAGTGTAGGCAGAAGCATCAGGTGGCTTCTGTTCCCGGTCTGTATGGGGTTAAGTCCAGGTGAAAACAGCCATCCTCAGTTATTTTCTCTTTTTATTTTATCCTTCTGCTTCAAAAAAGAACCACTAACCTTTGATGCAGACAGTCTATAGTTAACATTCGTTGGATTGAATCTTTTCTAAATGAGCTGGTGGGATTTGATGCCAGATGACTGTTCAGAGCAGTTCTGTGCGGACAGCAGTGGAGGAACTGAAGAAAATACTGGAGAATACTGTCACATTTTGCAGTAGCTTACTGTTTTAAATTTGCACCTTAAAGACCTCATTATTTACAGCATTATACTGTATTTACTAATAACAGCATGATGCTGTACAAAATTTGCTGTTTTTTTTCATTTTTTTTGTTTTTTTTTTACAGTAATTTGTTACAGTGTATTTCATGCAGTTTTACACAGGAGCAGATAAAGTTAGAAGCCCCCCCCCCCCTTACCCCTACCCCTCCGTTTTGCACATTCATGTGATGGGGTAGTATTGTCCCAATTCTCAATTAGATGGAATGGAAAGGCTAAGGCGGAGGGCTGTATAACCCTCGAAACAGATTTTCCAGGAC
Source organism: Sphaeramia orbicularis (assembly GCF_902148855.1). Classification (NCBI taxonomy): domain Eukaryota; kingdom Metazoa; phylum Chordata; class Actinopteri; order Kurtiformes; family Apogonidae; genus Sphaeramia; species Sphaeramia orbicularis. The sequence goes on from NC_043966.1 coordinate 21,116,510, forward strand.
CACACTACGAATGGAGGGGTAGGAGAAATTTCCCATAATTCTGTTTAAATCATTGGCAAGATGGAGGTGAACACAGCAAAAAAGTGCAGCAGCGTGATGAAAGAAACACACAAATGTACGTATTTTCTTCATAAACAACTTAATCATTTGAGTGACCGTTTAATGCTCTTTCCATGTGTTATAGATTGCATTTGTGTGGTTTATTGGTGATAGCTGCAAAAAGATGACCAAAGCCCATGCAACAGAGACGGTTACAGCTGCTGACGGCATGGTGAATTCTTTCGGAAATTCTTTCATATCTGTTAATAGCGGCATCGACGACTGCTGATGACGTAACAGGTCTCAAAGGGTTGTCCCATTTCACAGGAGAATGTTTCAACCCCCGACCTATGCAGCTCCGTTTCAAGGGGCGGTGTCAGGTGCAACGGCCAAGAGGTAGGGGTAAGGGGGAGGGCAGAAGGGTGAATTGGGACTGGGCCATAGAAATATCAACTTACCTTGTCATTACTGATCCCAGTGATCATGCTAAGTAGCTTGTTGAAAGCAGGGTTAGGGTTAGTAATGAGCGTGCGTCCATGTGGCCAATGCACTGTCTTCTGCCATCTTCACCCACTGGCTGAACACCAACAGGAAATAGAACTTTCCTGCCACATTTGTGATTTCTTAAGGTCTCACAGTCTTGTTGTTTTTGTTTTTTTTATTAGTATTTGAGCAATTAAATTATGGGCGAAAAGTGTGTTTTAACATGTTAGAAGTATATAATTGAAGAACATATAAAAACCTCAGCATTATATAATTAGAATGTAATAAGATCTAGCTATGATTTCTGTATTTTGCTGATTTGCTCTAAGTTGTGTGACTTATTGACATAAGACGGTTACAGGCTTCCAGGGGTAGAATGGAAAAATACAGACAGATGGTCACAGGTACATTAGCTAAGTTTTTAGGAGTGTGGAAGGTTTATTGTTTGATTGTTTTATTAGCCATAAAGAGAAGATGGTAAGGTTTGTGGGGCTAGGACAGCTGTGGTGAGGGTGATACGAGAAGTGACTGGCTGAAGTTAGGAGGAGGAAGGTAACACCCCAAGTAAAGAGTATAAAGAAGTAGGAAAAAGTTAACTCTGGGCTCTTGAGGACGGGGGATCAGAGAGATAGGTCTTTTGCTTTGAGACTTCATGTCTGTTGGTCAGGGAATCTGATTCTGTGTAACCTTAGGAGACCACAGATCTGTGTAAGTTTGATTAATGTTCGTTCAATGATTGATTCATTGTTATTCTTAAATCCTGTTTCGGGTCTGTTTTATGGTCAAGGTAATAGCTAATGTAACGAACAGAGAGAATAGAGATAGAGATAGAGAATCCTACTATATAATGCACGTTGTCCATCCGGCGTCTGATCAATGTTGCAGCAGGGGAGGGCGTTTGCACACAATGCCGCTGTTGCACCACAGGAGGGCGTTTTAGCCATGGGTACAATGCCGCTAGTTAGAGTAAAATTTGTGAGTAGAATCCCAACAGTTACCAGTGAACATGTACCAAGTAAAATATTACTGAAAATGCATCAGTAATGCCTTACACTACTGCATTGCAGCAAAAAGTACCCATACATTTGTAACATGTTACTCCAGTGTTTTTCCACCTTGAGGTCAGGACCCTGCGTGCGGTCACCTGGAATTCAAATGGGGTCACCTGAAATTTCTAGTAATTGATAAAAATAATCATAAAAAAACTTACTAATAAAAAACATATGGTGAGTTGAGAGAGACAATCCCAATACATAAAAGACATGACAAACTGTGAAGCTGAAACTGAAGCACTGTGGTACTGTTTATCTGTCAAATGTTCATTGTGGCTGATTTAAGATGCTGCAGCTCTTTCATAATTCATAGTTTGAGTTATTGTTTGTTCAGTATTAATTGTCAGCCTTGTAAATCCAAGCTGGACTGACTGTACATATCCTGACCAAGGAAAATAAAATTCTCCCTTTGTGCAGTAATCTACACTTGGCTTTTCTGCCTCCGTCCATGAAAATATACATTATATAGATTAAATGTCATCTAAAATTAACATTTATTTGCAACATAGTATACCAAACTATTACATGATCAAAAACAAATTAATTTTAGCCAAAAACAAATGTCTCCGTATTGAATGTCTGGGGTCGCCAGAAATTTGTAATATTAAAATGGGGTCATGAGCCAAAAAAGGTTGGGAACCACTGCATTACTCCCAACAGTGCTCATAAGGCATAGTAATATTTTCCTGTTGTAAATAATGGATTTCACTGACATATGCAATGGATGTGTGCTATTAAAACATTCAATTAATGGCCAGAGATATTGTGTTCCAGAAAATGTAATCTTTTTTCAATAAATGGATAGCCCTGTGAACTCATCAGGAGTGAAGTGAAGAGCTGACAGGTGGGTTATAATGGATTCTGTCCCCAAAGTGGATGTGTCTCTCGTCAGTAACACCCTCATTCGCTCTCCCTCCGCTCTGCTGTGTGTATATGTGTGGCTTTCCTCCCATTACTCCAGAGTTCTTAAGCGAATTGAGTGAGGCAGAATAAATCAGTGTGATCAAGATGTCATCTTCATGATAATGAAAACATGATGCCTCATAATAAGTTTCCTGATCACAGAGAGCTGGTGAGGCTTAATAACTAACTGACAAGTAGCCGAAAACTCTGTGGTGTAGAGATTCAGCCGACTGTGGGTCCAGAAATAATCTCCAGCGTGACTAAAGCGTCTGTGTTTATGTTACTCATTTCAAAAAGTTATTGCTGCTGTTCTGCCAAATATAACTTTGAGTTATTTTAATGTACAACAGTAGTAAATGTCAAATAAGAGACAGTTTATTTTGTTTCCAGCTACAGTATAAACTCTCTAAAAGGTCAAAAACAAAACTCCTTTTCCACAGGTTCATCTATCGCTCAAGTTAGCACAAAAATATCAGAAGAACAAGAGTGTATTTTGCAGCAGTGTCACAACAACAGCACAGGAAAGACACACCAAAAACACCCAACAATATAAATCATGCAAGTAAATAAGCTCACACCCTATTTTTTGACATTCCGGGAAAGTTTTACAGTGCGTCGTTACGTCTGTAAATCTGTGTTTATAGCTTCACCCCCTTTATCAATTATTCAACAAAGAAATAGTGTGCAGATTTCAAAAGCTCCCCTGTATTTATAAGGCTCCTCTGTGTAAAAATGAGGGTGTGCCTGTGAGGTAACGTCAATGTTGAGCTAGAGTTTCCGCCCCGCAGTTTATGCTTTCTGTTTCATTTGATGCGAGATAACATTCATCATTTCAGGACAGTGCTTCTATCACTTTGATTCTGGAATTTAATGATTCATGTGATGGCAAGAAAAACCTTTGAAGGAAAAAGTGGGTTCAGTATTTTGGGGATGTCAGAGAAGTGCTTTTTCTGCAGCCACTGTAGAGAATAACAATGTAGCTGGAAAATGATACAGCATGCATACAATAAAATTATTATAATCAATATTATTATCAGTAATTTAGTGTAGTAGTTTGTAGTTTTTTTTACAGATTATTTCTCAAACAATATTGAAGTCCAACCTTGTCTACTAAAAGATGAAGGGGTCAAAAGATGATGAAAAAATCACTGTTTGATAACTGTAACACTTTATAGTAAGGATGAATGGAAAAAGCATGTATTAATTCCTGTTTTACCATATGAATCAGTAATCTTCAGTAAAATACTGGTATGTACTAATGCAGTGGTTCCCAACCTTTTTTACTCATGACCCCATTTTAACATCACAAATTTCTGGCGACCCCAGACATTCAAAAAGGAGACATGTTTTTTTGCTAAACTTAATTTGTTTTTGATCATGTAATAGTTTGCTATATTATGTTACAAATAAACGTTAATTTTAGGTGACATTTAGTCTATATAATGAATATTATTATGGATGGAGGCAGAAAAGCCAGGTGTAGATTACTGCACAAAGGGAGAATTTTATTTTCCTTGGTCAGGATATGTACAGTCAGTCCAGCTTGGATTTACAAGGCTGACAATTAATACTGAACAAACAATAACTCAAACTATGAATTATGAAAGAGCTGCAGCATCTGAAACTGACCACAATGAACATTTGACAGATAAACAGTACCACAGTGCTTCAGTTTCAGCTTCACAGTTTGTCATGTCTTTTATGTATTGTAATTGTCTCTCTCAAGTCACTATATATTTGTTATTAATAAGTTTATTTATGTATTTTTTAATTTTTTTATCAATTACTAGAAATTTCAGGCGACCCCATTTGAATTCAAGGCAACCCAAGGTTGAAAAACACTGTACTAATGTATGCTACAGAGGTTTTGTTTTGTTACCACACTATGTATTATTTGTATATAATGCAAATAAATTGAAAAGTTTCACGTTCACATGCCAGATGTCTGTTCATTCTAGACAGATATTTGCTAGTGAAAGGTGCAATATGTCTTTTTTGTTTCATATCGGCACATGCCAAGGCAACCTCACACTGGCAACTGTATGATTAGTAATTTTTGACCATATACACACTTTACTCATATCCTACTTGCTTGTTTTGATTTTATAGGATTACCTTTGGGACTTCTTTATTTCAGACTTTCATTCCTCAGAGGTCGGTGTATCTGACTCTGATGAATCAGTGCATTTTCTGACTCCTCATCTCTAACAACAAGAAACACAAACAAATAATAACAAAAATGAAGTTCTGTCCTCAGTAAGCATACCAACCATATTCTTTTGATTCTGTATATCCTTGTGCAGGGCTGTTTACAAAAAGTGACCCTTTGAAACGAATTAAACCTTTGTGATGGTAAGCTGATAAATGGATTTTTGCAGGTTTAGAAAATATTACATGGTCTATTCAATATTTCAGTGCTTTATAAGAAACTCAAGCTTTTTGGCATTTCCTACAGCAGAAGTGGAAGGGCTGTGAATTTTAAATGTCAAATAAAAAACATCAGTTGTACAGTAGTACATTCACTTCAGATCATGTAAGTGATCTATTTTTTTTTTTTTTTTTTTTTGCCTGCACATTTATGCTCAAATACTGAACTTGTCAACAACTGACATTTAACTTTATACAAAAAAAGACTAAAATTGAATTGAATTGAAAATATGCTTTAATTTTATGGTTTTAATGTCTTTGGTCACTGTGTGAGAACTCATGTACAGGAAATTTTGGATGAGTATATTAAGTTAGTATAACTTCATCAGAAATTTAATAACACTGTATGTTTCAGGATTAATATCAAGGTTAAATAACTATTAGTATTAAGAAATTCTTAAACTATACACCACAGAGAGTCAGTATTACATTTCAGCAGTTACACTGAGGACTTGTGTGACAATAACCTTACAATAATAATAAAACAGAGATACATTTCAGTCTGAGTTTAGTGTCTGAGTAATGTGAACTTTTCAGTTTCAGAAGATTTCAAGGTGCACAGCCACAGTGCGAAAGGCATCTGGCAAAGGGAAGGGGAGGTCATATTTCTACTTTTTGCAGATGATAGTGTCCTTCCAGCCCCATCCCAAGATGCCCTCCAGCTGGAACATTTTGCAGCTCAGTGTGATGCAGCCAGAATGTGGATCAGTGCTCTCAAATCTAAGGCCAAGGTCTTCTCCTAGAACAAGATGGTGTGTTCCCTCAGTCAGAACCTTAAAATGATTTGAAGCATTATTTCATAGTGTAATTCAGAGCGTGACCAGTAAAAAAATGAGGTAATTTCTGATAATAAACTGAATATTTGTTAGATCTCTGAGAAGTGAGGCCCAGATTTTAATGCTAAGATCAAGGCAGATAGATAGATAGATAGATAGATAGATAGATAGATAGATAGATAGATAGATAGATAGATAGATAGATAGATAGATAGATAGATAGATAGATAGATAGATAGATAGATAGATAGATAGATAGATAGATAGATGTGAAGCTAAAAAGTGTACATTTAATCTGAAATGTAACCTGAGTTTCTTGGAATGGAGCCATAGTGTAGTTTCTTTTGTTTCTGAGACTTGTTTCTACAATCTACTTGCGTCACATGAAAAATGTGAGTCAGATCAAACCTCTAAGCAGTAAAATGTTCTATTTAGGTATCTCCATTTAACCCATAAAGACCCAAACAGCAACCGGTAACCAATAGCATCTACTGAGCTAAAATGTTTAATCACTTCTGATCCACTGATTCTATCAATTCATGTAAATAATTGGTGTAAAATGCAGTTTGTCATCTTTTCATAGTCATCAGATATGACCCATTTGGACGTTCAGAGGCTCCGTAGTTACCGTGGAAACACCGTCATCTTCTACAGCATGGATTCACCAGTAAAAGCAATGGAATTTGATAAATAGTGGTGAATGGAGGCACTTGGTTTATGTTCAGTTAATGATATAGTTGCTGAAAAAGTCATTTTTTCGTCAGTTTATTCTGTTTCTGATAGAGCTTTTAAGAATGTCCACATGATCAGTAAATTAAATCTAGGAAGATACCTGATTTTCACTGAAAAATACTGCTGTTTTTATTTTGGTTTGACATGCTGCAAATTCTTTTTTTATCCTGCAGTGTAGTGTTTATTTATGCATATTTATTCATTATTATTTTTAGATTTTTATTGTTATTATCAGATTTTATTATTATTATCTTTAATATAGGATTCATTTTATAGGATTTTACCATGTCATGGCTGGACCCGAGTACTGATTTCGTTCATGTATACATTACATGTAATGACAATAAAGTGAACCTTGAACCTTGAAAATGCAAAACGCAGACGAAAATATTATAACACATACTGATCAATCACATCAAAAAAATTAAATATAGAGAAGAAACTATTTTTGAACTGCTACATAAGTAGCACTGGGTCTTTAAAGGTTAAGCAAAACTTCTCTACCACATGTGTGAGCCCTTGTAACGCAATAACAAACTTTTTTGCCATTTCGTTTTGGATGTATGACAGACTATACATTTTGGCAGTGAAATGAGCTTTCAATTGGCTAATTTGTTATCACCGTTGCCATTTTCACCATTTACCTGAACTAAAACGCTCCCCCGACATGTTAGGCTGTAGTAATGTCCCTCAATTGAAGCCTTAATGAGGGCTTTGTCCCACCGCTGTGAAGCTGTTCCTTGACAACACTTCACATCCCTTGTTGCAAGAAAAGCGTCAAACAAGATGCGCCGGTCTCCATCGCTCTGAAACGAGCTCCCCTTCTGTGATGAAAAATGCAGCCTGTCTCGTTGCTTATTGCTGTGGCATTTAGGTGGCTCAGTGTGGTGATTTCAAGAGCCTGTGGTGTCAAAGCTATTTCTCCTGCTTGTGGCTTAATGCTCTGACTCAACAAACCTGACCATTGTCATTTCCCCCCATAGTCTTCATGGTGGCCGTGAAGAAAAGCCGAGGAGTGTAGATAATAACCGTCAAGGAAAGGGCTGTGATTGCACATCCATTTCACACTGAGGACCTCTTCCTCGCTTCCCCTAAAGCAGTAAAATGCTGTATGGGGTGAGGTGTGAGAATGGCAGTAGGGGAGAGGTGTTTTTTTTAGTGGTGAGAGATAAAAGAGGTATAGGACCTGTGAATGTGGGAGTCCTGGGGGCTGCTGGTGTGTGTCTTAAAAACCTGAGCTCTTCAGTGCTAGGGCCACTACTTTACTTCCTCAGAAATGCCTTTTAACTCTGGTATGGTAGTGCTGACCGAGAACACATGCAGTCTAATGTTGGTGGATAACCGGGCCACTGTACCACTCTGCCTGCTAGGACCACCAACCACAGCCACAATTTACCAATCACCTTCCTCCAGTCTGAACCTGTATGGGTGATAACAAAGAACTAGAACAGAGAAAAGTGGATGATGAACAAGTATTTTTGTAGAGCACAAGTTGTTTAATGCTCAAAGAAGAAGCTGGAGGTCCACAATCTAATACAGTAAAATACAAATTATAAACTGAAGAACTATTTGTATTTCTTTATGTGACTGCTGGTTAGGTTTTGACCTTGCAGAGAAATTTAATTCGATGCTAAATGTTTGCCCGATTTGCCATGCCTCATAAAATGTTTATGTTTTTATTTCTTGCCTTCAAGGCCTCAATGATCACCACATTACAGCAGCGGTGTATGACTAATTGGATAGCCACAGCCATAAGTAAAATTAATGCATCTGGATTTTTTCATTTCTGTGTTGAAAGATTTTTTTCTCTAATATTTGAAGGGGTTTAAACAACCATTTTCTAAAAAATGCATTTTCAGTTTTTGTTTTAATGAACACTCTTTGTAGCGCAGTCATTGAAGAATTTTGTCCAGATGGCACTAAGCAGTGTTTTGAGATGATTGTGTTTCATTGTAAACCTCTAGATGTCACTGTTGGTTAACCACTGTGTTGCTGCAGTCCGGGAGGGTATTTGTATTTTTTACACAACTTCTATAGCAGCAGATGGTGCTGATCATCAAGGCTCGCATCATATTTATTTTTCTTTGTTACTCCTTGTAAAACCCACCCTCCAGATAAATAAACACTACAATTGACGGTACATGTTGGCTCAATGCAATTATTTCTAATTAAACAAAATAAGATATGGGTACTTGGCTGATAGTCTGAATGTGCAATTAAGATTTAACAATTCAGGTGTGTGGTCTTACGTCTTGCCCTTGAGGGAGACTAATATAAACCGCAAAAAGACAAGAGAGAGAATTCTCCACAGTCATTGTTCATCAAACACCTCTTCATGTAGCAACATAGACTATTTTGTCTTCATCTTGTACCAAGACAATTAGTCAGTAACTCAGAAAAGCACTTCATCTCAGAGTGGTATTCCATGAAAATGAAAAAATCATGCTCGGTGGTGTCCATACTCTGTTGGAGATTGTTATCCATAATCCACTCTAGAGTACTCACTTTCCCCTGTCTGATTAAAGGATTTCTGGTAATTGCACATTACACATACTGTGCAGCCCTCCGTGGGTTCACGGTAGGTCACAAATGTTCTCCCTCCCTCATTCTTTCTTAGTTTCAGCTCAGGCTCCTTTATCTCTCATATTTACCCTTTATACCACAAACTATAATGTGTACTGTATCTCGACACTAAAAAAGATGAGAAGGAGGCATCTATTTTTTATCACCAATAACACATGATGTACTGTACTATTTTTTTTTAAGTCATAGTTTTTCCCACATCAGATTTGGCCCAACGACAAAGGGTCGGACTTTTCTATAATGGTGCTTTATTTACCCAAGAGAACCCTGTGGGACTGCAGCATGCTAAGCCAATCAGCAGTGTATAATTGAAATGGAGCAGCAGTAAATGACTGCAGATAGGAACTGAGCTCCACTCCTACTGGAAGATCAGATAGCCAGGGCAGTGATGTCTGTTGAAAACCAACTGTAATACTGCACACATGCCGTCCCTCTGGACCTTGCAGATAGGCCTGTACAGAATGTATGCGGGAAGTGCGGTGAATGTTGGGAGGAAACTGGAAGAAATGATATGAAAAGGGAAGGTTAGGGAGTTGATGTGCCTATAATACAGATTCTTTCATCGCATTCCTGTTCAGGTCTGAATAATGCCAATTTCAGTCAAGGCTGATTAATTGCGGTTAAATACTGAAATCTTTCCATTTATTGCTTGAGTCCTTGTACATAAATACGCAGTTTACTCCTACACCTCCTTCAGTATTGTCAAGTGGAGGAAGGGCTTGGTGGAGAATGTTTTTCCTCTCCTTGTTTGGCTACCCATGAAATATTCAGTGCTCAGTTAAATAAAATGTCTATACTGAAACCAGAACATACTGTATGTTAAATTAAGAATAACCACTTAGGATTTTGTAACAAATTTAGTAAAATGATATGACATCCCTTACATAGAGTGCTTTGTGTCCTCTGATATCATTTGTTTAGCAGCTTTTCTGTTTATTTTGTGACTTCTTTCTGGTGTTTTGTTCTGTCTTTGATTTTGCTGGCAGGTAAATTTGATGTATCCCCCCCCCCCCCCCAAAATAGCATAGCTACTGTTTTTCATATCTTCAAACAAATAAAAAGATGAAAGAAAAAATAACATTCAGTGCATATTCTTGCCAGCTTGTGACATTTAAAAGTGCATTTAGTTATACTGGCAGAATATTTTCCTAACAGATAGCGCGATCATTTTTGTATGCATGTTTTTTCTTCAGAAGCATGAAGTAAATATTCATGGGGTGCATGATGAATCCACATTTCAGCTGAGTTCAATCCAAAGAAGTAAATGTGGATTATTTATACTATTAATAATATTGGGTAGGGGTTTTGGAAAGTGTGTTTGGAGCCTCTATTGTGTTTTTTCTCTCTGTAAATCTATAAAAAGACTAATAGGGTTTCCCACCAGGGAAATCTGCTTGTGTTTCCTGTCCCAGAGCTGCCCTCTTCCTCTCTGACTGAAAACCCACAGCCTGCTGCTTCTCCACGCCAGAGGAGCAGAGGTGGAGCTCGCTGTAACTCTGTTTGAAGATCTAAAAATGGACCGCAGTATCATATCTATCTGTTAACTTAACTCACACATACACACACACAGAAATTGCATTTGGCATGGAAACTGTTCAACTTGGTCTAGTACTCCCTAAGTACATTTTTCACAAATAGTGTTGATAGTAGTGTATGCGTATGGTGTATGACTGTACTTTTATTGCATTACAATAATAGTATTTTGGGCATTCATTTATACCTTAATGACTAATCTATCTGTATGTTTTATTTGCTTTACTTGCTTATTTCATTTAACATGCCCCAGAAGAAGGTTAACTCTTTTTGGGGGGTATTTTTTAATTTCCGTGGGTGTTCTGAAAGAGCTGAGATAGTGTTTTATTATGTCCTGGGGTTCTTTAACACTGATGAATTCTGCCCATGAGAATCCTTTCTCCAACATTTTTTGGTCCAATTTCTGTCTAACAATAGCAAGTCCAGACTGTTCTCTGTAAACTATTCACTGATAGACTTACCTAATGCTTTACACTGTGTACCAAAGGCAGACAGAACAAACAATACCAAAACAAAGTACAAATATTTTGTTACTAAGTTCTGAAATACCTGTGCTTCAATATTTAATTTACCTTTTTCTCATATATTTTCCATAAGTACCTGTACTTTCTACCCCTTATGTTTTCAAACAGTCTCTCTACTTGAGTTTTAGTACTTTTGAGAGGAATTTTGCATCACTTCCTAAAAATAACCTAAATATAATGAACAATAATACAAAGAAGAGAGAAATTCTCTGTTGAGTTTGCACAACAAACTAAACAAGGCAAAAGCATCATAAAAGATGCAAGATGAAACTCACAGAAAGGAGACTGGGTGGAGGAGAAACGGTTGTCATAATTTTATTCTAAGTTTTTATGTGCTAATGTAATTAAATCTTTGCGTATGAGTCTATTTGAATAATAGTCTCATCTAATGTGAACATGTGTGTACTCAATAGTATTTAGAAAAATATGATCAATCCTGTGTTATTCTCTGGCTATCTCTGGCTCCTACCAATGTAGCACGTAACTTGGGAGTCATGATTGATAATCAGTTGACCTTCACAGATCACGTTGCCTCTGTCACCCGATCATGTCATTTCACTCTGTTCAACCTAAGAAAGATCAGGCCATACCTAACCCAACAGGCCACCCAGCTCCTGGTGCAGACTATGGTTATCTCCCGCCTTGACTACTGCAATGCTCTTCTAACAGGCCTCCCAGCTTGTATTGTCAAACCACTACAGATGGTCCAGAATGCAGCAGCGCGTCTGGTCTTCAATCAGCCTAAAAGGGCACATGTCACCCCGTTACTTATTGAGTTACACTGGCTACCCATAGCTGCCCGCATCAAATTCAAATCCTTAATCCTAGCCTACAAAATTCTCAGTGGGTCTGCTCCTACCTATCTAGGTGCACTGATAAAAGCTTATGTTGCCCCACGACCACTCCGCTCGTCAGGGGAACGTTGTCTGGTGATCCCCAGACCTTGTACAAGACAATCCAGGCTCTTTTCATGGGTCGTTCCATGTTGGTGGAACTCTCTACCAAGTACTATGAGAACAGAGGCATCCCTGCCGATCTTCAAGAAGCTCCTGAAGACCCAGCTTTTCCAGGAGCACCTCCTGTCCTAGCACTGGCAGACATCCCATTTTAAATATTTTAATAAAGTTCTTCCCAGGCTTATCACAGATTTTCCCAGGATTATCTCTGGACCTGCTGCGGTGGTCCTGCCTCTCTCCTGCCTTCATCATCATCACTCACCTATCCTCAACTGCCTCCATGTGTCTCCCCCTACTCCCCCCTACTCCCCCCTTCTCCCCCAGTCTCTATCTCTATCGCTCTCTCTTTCTCTCCTTCTCTACCCTCTCTCTTTAGCCCCAACTGGTCCTGTCAGTCGGCCATCCTCCAGGAGTCTGGGTCTGCTCCAGGTTTCTGCTGTTAAAAGGGAAGTTTTTCCTCACCACTGTCACCAGTCACAAGTGTTTGCTCCTGGAGGATTCTGTTGGGTTTCTGTAAATTGGCTTAGACTCTGGTTTCTGACCATCTCTATATATAAAGTGTCATGAGATAACTTTTTTTGTTGTGATCTGGCGCTATATAAATAAAACTTGATTGATTGAATGATTTAATTGGTTTTCCCCTGTAAGTCGCTTTGGAAAAAAGCGTCTGCCAAATGCATAAACATTAACATATTCTACTTGGCTTTACAATAAATAGATGGAAACTCAAACGTATCATAGTATTTACAAGTTCTGCAGTTTTCTTAATGATTATTAGATTTCAATAAGTCAATATTAAGCCAAACCAAAATCCCCTTATTACTGTGTTTATCATATAATACAGAAACATTCTTACTGATCAGTGCAGGACCCTGGTGTTAGGTACATATAACCAAAAATTCATTGTTTCTTTTTTTTGTGTGTGTGAATTTTTTAGTATCAGTTTCAATGGTTACATATTCAGTATCATGTCAGGTTTAGTTAAGTATACTTTTTTACTTATGTACTTTGCATTTCAGAGACTGATGCTGCATCATATTTTTACTCAAGTGTCTGTATTTCCACTAGATTAAAGAACAGGTGTATTTGCCATCTCTGGGGTGACATAGTAATTTTGCTGTGATAGTTCACAGTGACAGCTGCTGCCTCATTTTACCTTTATATTTGACGTACCTTCATTGTTTGACATCAACCAGGGCCCTGGAGAGACTGTTGAACTAAAACGAGGGCCAATGCTAACTCCTAAGTAGCAAGACTCTATTGTGGTATCAGCCCCAGCCTGTGTCCACTTATCACCTTAAACATTCTATGCTTTTTTGTGTTAACCCTGTAACACAAGGGTGTCAAAGTCATTTTAGTTTAGGGGCCACATTCAGCCCAATTTGATCCCAAGTGGGCCGGACCAGTAAAATAATAACCGTGAAAAAAGGACAATTATATTATGATCAGGTTTACATCCACAAAGTTTTCTTAAAAATCTGAAAAACATAAACAACTTGAATAGTCTTAAGAAAAATAAGTGCAGTTTTAACAATAGTCTGCCTCGGTTTATCAGTTTATTAATTACACATACATTACAATCGCACAAAACATTTAGTAACAGGCAGAATATTGGTAAAACTGCATTTACTTTTCTTAAGACATTTCCATTTGTTCATATTTGTTCAGGTTATTTACATTTTTTTGTGAATGTATACTTTGGTAACGTAAACATTTTCATGTAATTTAACTTTTTTACACCAAAAAAACAAAGAGAAAATTTGGGCTTGTCATTATTTATAGGTTATTATGATAATATTTTACTGGTCTGACCCACTTGATATCTAATTGGACTGTATGTGTCTGTATGTGGAACCTGAATTAAAATGATTTTGACACCACTGATTGTTAATATCTTCAGTGTAATTTTTGGATTTCACAAATTCATCCTGCCGGCCAGATTGGACCCTTTGGTGCGCCGGATTTGGCCCCCGGGCTGCATGTTTGACATCTGTGCTGTAACGCCTGAACTATTAAATCATTGACAGAAAATGTCTTTACTGGTCCGCCTACACACATTGGGTGGCTGTGGCTCAGTTGGTAGAGCGGGTCATCCAGTGACTGAAGGGTTGGCAGTTCGAAACCTGGCTCCGACTGCCCACATGTGGAAGTGTCCTTGGGCAAGGCTCTACATTGCTCCCAGTAGGGCCTGGCAGCACCTTACATGTCAGCAGCCGCCCACTGGTGTATGAATGTGTGCATGAATGTGTGCATGAATGTGTGCGTGAATGGGTATTGGGCACCGTGAAGGTGTAGAAAATATGCTATATAAGTGCAGTCCATTTACGATTTTCTAAACAACCCAAAACTTTTTTTTTTCAAATATCAATTTCCATGTATGAGTTTTGATTTTGTATCATATTTAAACAAACAAAAACATAATATAGTACAAACTTGTCCAACAAATTGGTAATTCCTTGTCAAAACTGGCAAAGTTCTGCCTCCTTCCTCATTAATGACAATCTTGTAGTGTCACTGGAACGGCCTCTGGGGAATGAATTCCTCCCCCCTGGTGGATTATCTGTGTATTGCATGTATCTAATTGTATACATCAGGTTTTTCAAGACAAAAAATATCACACTGATCATGTAGAGGGCTTCAAAACTCATGTACCAAATATGATACGTATGGTGTTATAGGGTTAACAATGTACAATTTGACAACTTACACTCTGAAAAGGACAACAGAGATGACAAAGCCAACCATTTTGTTCTGTAGGGCACCTAAGACATTTATAGAGTTGACAATTACTTTATGGGTGACTGACAACCTCTTAATTTTCTTGCTGTGTCACAAGAGTGGCACATCTTTGTAGATTTATCTTAAGATACCTCTTGTCATCAGGGGATCTCTGTGCCTGGGGATTAGAATTGCCACTTAAAGGGTTTGTTGTTCGGTGTATCTTTTTAGTCTTTGAACACTTATCTCGGCTTTGCATCACTGAACATTTATCTTGACTTTGTTCTTCTTGAAAGCACCACCTGACCTGATCTGTAGATTCTGTTGTTGAGGCATGACACATTGTGCCTCGAGATATCGCACAAGATTTTTTGACGTGTCCACATATCTCTGTGAGAAGGTATGTCAGTCAGTTGGTCAGCTGGGCCTGTTAATAATCAATCTTCCCAATCACCACTTCAGACTCTCCAGAAGTATGTGGTGATGTGTTTACCTGCACAGACCCTGCAATCTGCCTGTGTTTCTGTTCTTCTCTTCATTTGCTATGTTTGGAATGTTTCTAAGTCCTGACCTTTTGACAATGAGTTTGTACCTCCAGCAAATAACAGCGTTGCATCCAGTTTACCTCTAAAAAGATGATATTTCAGGAGTAACATGAACTTAAAATTTAGCACAAATGCTCACTCGGATTCAATGAGGAACTGAACATGGTCAAAGGTTAAAGGTTAGGATCACTGTGACCTTGTGTCTTTACTGTTTTATGGTTGTGATATTTCAGGAATGTCTAAACATATTTTTTCAGATTTGTCAGAACTGTATGTTTGGAGTCAAGGATGAACTGATTTCAGCCACTGGGTACTCACAAAATGGTTTTTTTGGACATAATTTTACATATTGATGCAAGGACAGTTGATGTAAATGACTGAAGATGCTTCTTTAAATGCAATTTATTCTCACATCAACAGCAATGCTACTCAAATTATTTATTTTTTTTTTTTTTCTACAAAAATTAAATGATTTTCCAATGAACTTTCACTTGTTTCTATCATGTTTGGGGGCATCAGGGGCAAAAATCAGACAGACAAAAATATTTAAAATCAGAAACAATATACTTTTCTGAGTCTTTTTTCCTGTGTTATATATGTTGTGGGTTTCCATCTTTGTTACAGTACAATGTGTGACAGGAAGACGAATATGTTCAGTATTAACCGACAGTGCAGCTGGGTCACGCTGGCTCTGAAAGCAGGAACAAACCTAATACAATTTCATTTTACCTTGTTTCCACCAGAAAGAAAACATTGCTTTATTAGCTCAGGCTCAGCTTTGCTTCCTGAATTACTTGAATCTTGTGTTTTTAAAAGTACTATTATGTTGCTGTATGTATGCAATGATATTATGTCTCTCAGTAATATTGTACCTTCAATAGCTTTCCTATATTTCCACTTCATCAACTCATTCTTTTATAAGTACCTTGAAATTCCTTTCTTCATGTAAAATATTTCTTTTGAAGCTATATTAAATTAATAAGTCTAAAATGAAATGTATATAATGAAAAGAGAGTTATTGAATCCAGCCAATGCAACAGCAATGTTCAGGCGGTCTCCTCTTCATAGTCGTACAGATGAATACATGAGATGTGGCTATTCAACCATTGCCTTCTAGTTTTACCCACTGGGAGGTTAAATGGCTCAGTCAGGGACGGACGGAAGGGATTATTGTGTGGTACAGTACATATGCATACTCATTTATAGCTTTAGCAAAGGATCATAAGAAAAAAATAATGGTAAATATTAATGCGATGGACACTCTAAATGATTTAAGCATTAAATAAGTAAAGTAAGGAAAGGTGTGAACTATTTGACAACCTATGCCAAGCTTGAGCAGAGACTCATTCAGAAGGGGGAAAAAACTAATATCATTTCTTGTTATTTGGACCAAGTCATGTTTTTATAAAGCCTGATTTGCCCACTTCAATCCTAAGTATTTCTGAATTGTGTGGCAGCACTAATACAATTTTCTTTCATTTCTGGGTTTTTCCAGGTTTTGTCTGCAACAATTACATCCTGACTGAATTAGCATTTTAATTACAAGGCAATTTTTGCCATAATGCTGAATACTGAACTATTTCTAATGAAGCAGACTTCAGAAAATTATTCCTGGAATGTATGACTGGAGCTATTTCAAGAAGTTCTTTTTAATTAAAATGGAGGATTGGTCAGTCCTGTGCAGCATGTCATCCTAAATCACATAAATAAAAGAAGAACAGCCAACTCTTCAAGGAAAATTTCAACAGTATTCCCCACACTAAGTTGTTAAGAATGAACAAGTCTGCCTGTTGTTATCTTGATTAAGGTCACAGCCACCTGTAGGGAACGTCAAGTTAGAAATGAGTAATTACAGGTCTATTAAAAGTAGCAGAAGTATTGCATGGCACTGAGTTTTTTAGCAGCTTGTGCACCAATAAATGCAGCGTTATACCTGCCTCTGCACAATTTAAAAGGAAATTGTGGCTTATTATGTCCTGTACTGAAGGTATTTGCTGCCCTGCCTGAACAATGGGTCATTTTCCTTATAATGTGATTACCTCAAGACTCAAGATGTTTATTGTTTTGTTTGTGCACAATAATTGCCGTCCATATGTGCCTCTATAAACCCACCTCAGGAGCCCACATGGAGAGAAAAGGGATTAAAGTTGAGTTCCAAAAGTGGAGTTGCATTTTCATTTTCTGCATATACTTCATAATATATTGGATTTTGTAAATGTACTTAGATTATGACATTTAGAAAAGAAAGACTGCAAGCTGTTGAAAGAGTTAGAAAAGTTATATCCAAAAGTTAGTTTCTAAATATCAAGAACACAGAGCCACTAAAACTATGATCATTTTCTGACTTCTGGAGATATCAGATTATTCAAGTGCTTATGTAAACAGCATACTGTGATATGCTTTGTCTGATTATGAGAAATTAGATTAACACATCCGGATTTATCCCCAGTACTTTGATATCTTTGTGCATGTATACTACTATAATCTGGTTTATTTTGTTCTTTTTCATCTGCGATTTGTGTAAAAAAATAAATAAATAAATAAATTGTAGAAAACAGATATGACCTAATCAAATGTGAGCTGAGAACAATAATAGGAAGTTTGAGTCTACCATCACACATACTCTGAAAGAAATCCGATGATTTACTGAAACATGCAAACCAAGGTTTTTGATTATTGCATTTCTGAATTGCATGAAAATGTGTCAGATCCAATTATTAGTCCCAGTTATCAGATTTTTATGGTCATGTAAACAGGCTCACTGATATTGGTGTGTATTCTGGTGCTAGTAATATAAAGTACTTGTGCAGAAACATTTATTTTTGCTTTACAAGTTATTGTGCACTGCAGTTCTTCCTACAGCAGATGTTGGACATGTCCAGTGTCCTATAATATAATCTCATGTGGAATCTGGCTGGCTTGTTCTCCTGCCTGAGTCCTTTGGACTTTTATCTGTGGGGTGGACTGAAAGGAAAGGTCTACAAGAGTAGTCCACACACAGCTGAGGAGCTGACAGTTGTAATTATTCAACAGATCTCACTGGCCACACTGCAGGTATCTGACAATATGATAAAACACGTCCAGACTTGTCTTCAGGCCTGTGGGGGACATTTCCAACATCTGCTGTAGGAAGAACTGCAGTGCACAGTAACTTTTGTGGAAAAAAAACAAACACGACTGCTCAGTAAGTTTTGGCACACCCTGTATATTAGAAACACTGTCACCTTACAGTAAAAGGTCCTGGGTTTGCAACATGTATGTGTGGGTTTCCTCAGGATATGCCAGCTTCCTCCCACATTCTCACATGAATATGAGAATGAATGGAAATGTTCTGCCATCTTCATCTGTGTGTGCTGCATTTCCCTTTATGGACGGTTGCGCATCTGACAGCACCATGTATTTAATTTGTCTCAGTGCAATTTCACTTTACCTTGTTTCCACCAGAAAGGAAACACTGGCCAATTTAACACAAAGATTCTGGAAAAAAGGCGAGATGGTGAGCCCACCTTTTTTACACCACTGACCGATTTACAGTCAAGTCAAAGGAGTAACAGAGGTGAGACAGGCTGGACTTTTACACAGCGGACCTGCGTTCTGGAATACTGTAACATGTAACTTGCACGTCAGAAATACTCCGAGCATAGCAGTGTTGCTGACCTCTCCAGAGTCAGCCCATATTTCACCATTCCACAAAGGTTAGCATGGATAGAGTCCTCCGCCCGAAGTGACAACAGCTTCCGGATCTCGACATTTCCCCAGTTCGACATCTTTCTGGTCACGCTGATAAATGGTCACGCTCATTTTTAAATCCCCCCGGTGCTGGGGTCGCACACTCAATACGTCATCAAAGCGACACACCTTGGTTGCGGAACAAGAGGTGTTCCTTTTACATAGCATTCCAGAATCATGATCCCACCTTTATCACGGCTCTGTTACTACCTCCAGAGGTGTCACAGAGCCACAATAAAGGTGGGACCAAATGATCCCACCATTTTGTTTACACAGACGTCATTCCGGAATAAAGGAGAAATATTCCCGTAACAGAAGTGCTGTGTAAAACGGGCTATTGCTTCATTGACTCAGGTTGGGCTTTGCTTCCTGAGTTACTTGTCACTATGTTATTGATGTCATGTTTCTGGAAATAACATTATACCTTCAATAGCCCTCCTACATTTCCTTTGAGTGTGTTTTGTCAGTCTTTTATAGGCATCTTGAAATTCCTTCCTACGTGTGAAATATTTCTTTTCACTCTACCATGTTTAGTTTTAAACTGAAATGTGTATAATGTATGAAAAGAGAGTTATCTGATCCAGTGCCGGTGTAACTGCCTTGTTCACCAGGTCTCCTCTTAATAGTCTTACAGATGAATACATAAGATGTGGTTATTCAATCATTACCTTGTAGTTTTACTCGTGGCAAGGTTCTGCCATCATCATTTTTATGGACGGTTTTGCATCTGACAATTTGCCTCATTTTTTATTTCTTCTTCTTTAGTTTTTCTGCTTCTTTTCCTTTTTGTGCCTTGTAGCTTAGCATGTCTGTCTATGACTTGTCCAAAAAAATTGAACTATCCATGTTTCCTCATGAACCAAACCATAGTTCAGTTTGACCTCAACCAAAGTCGCAGATGTCAGTTGAATAAACGACTGGCTGTTTGGTCACAGTGGTCCATGGGCACACACACACCTGCAAATTTAGTTGGAATCAAAATGGAAAAATCTGTAAATCTGGACCAAATGAGGTGGGCGTCAAAGTGTCCTCTATGTCTGCAATATACTGCCAACCTATGCATGGTGTACCCCACCTCCACCCAGTGACAGCTGGTATCAGTTGAAGACCCTCTGACCCTGCAAAGGATTAAGCATTTGCAGAAAATGGCTGAATTATACACCAGATGTACAGTCACACAGGCTCAGAATCCCACTAATATTTTCATTAATACAACTGTAAATAATATGACTATTATCAATCTTTTTGTAATTTGGAAAATCCATGCACTACATCTATATATTTAGATACTTTTGCTCTGTATTTTATTGACGTGTAACTATAAGTAATAAACTTCTTTCGCACATGCACAAGGACAAAGACAAACTGCAACAAAGTGTATGTGTTACTCTGTTGTTTGTGCTGTTGTATCACACCTGGGAGACTGATCTCATGAAATATCGTTGTATATCACACCAGTTCTTAAGGCATTTGGCGTGCTATACAAACGCATTTTCATCCCTTCGCGTGTTATTCAGTGTTATTTGATTGTGTGTAAATTTATGCTAAGATCTTCAGTTTATATATAAACTAACCCTAACTCTAACCCTAACCTCTAATTACATGGTAATTGGCGGAGCGTGAACATACATGGAAAGCTTATAATGTGTACAAATAACACGCCAATTAAAAGCGGCATGTATATTTACGCAATTCATGATATCACATTGCACCTGGAGGAATCTTGGGATATGCATAAAATAAGATGTCAGAGTAGCTGCCATATGTTAAACATCTGGGAAATGTTTCCATGCTAAGTGGCACAATATCTTTCCATTAATTTAAGGCTATAAAAGTTAATGGCAAACTCTTGATTAATTCTTGTTTTCTTGGACGATTACATTTTAGCTCTGTATAATGATCTATGATAGGGAATGGCACTTCACCATAAAGTGCTTTAGCAATCACCAAAACCATCAAACATCCATTCATTATTTCTCATGGCAGGGAAGTTTCAGACACCAGCAAGACATCTTTTTTTGTGTGTTATATTTGAAGATAGCATATCTTAAGAAGTGAGCCCAACACTGTGTGTGTGTGGGTGCAAACACTTTGAAAGATGTACTGCCATTTTTTCGTTTGATAAAACACCTCTCATATGAAAGCAAAGTCCTTCATACAAAATTTGGTTTTGTTGCTTTCTTATATCTGCAGTCTCACATCTTTACTGTAAACGCTGCACTGTTCAAAGGATAACAGCTGTTGTAACACTTTGTGGTGTATCCACTGGCCCATAAAATGTTCAGAGCTGAATAACAGAAAAATGTGCTCAGGTTACATGTGGCTGATGAATGACGATAGTAGTTAAGAAAGTATCTACAATTTTTTTGACAGGGGCATTCAATTTAGGTAAAAGGTGTAAATGGATTAAAACAGACATAGTACAAGTCAAATTTAATGGGTATAATTGGCTATCCACATATTAGCAGTGGTGGAAAGTTTGCCCTAAGTTGGTAGTGAGCTCTGGCAGACTAGAGAAGAGTGTGGTGCTGCCTTGTAGTACAGTGGGTGGGCAATGAATAATTTACAAGCCATTTCTCTTTCATCTCTCAGGTCTAAACACAGAGCTCTTTGCCGTCGCTGTCTATGACAGCCTAATATCTTTCTAAGTCTTGCAGTACTGTAATAGGAGAGGTATGGCTCTGCATAACGAATGCAAAGCATGCTGGGAGTTTCAGTAGGGGCTATTTGGCTGAAGTGCTGAATAGGCTGTGAATTGCAAGCAGAGAAAACTGGCAGGAAAATTAAAGGTTTAAATAACCTTCCACAGATACCAATAGAAAATCATTAGAAGTCCATGTGATAACAGCTGTGCTTAATCTTTATCAGGGAGTACCTACTTTTTGGGGGTCATGGGCAGTCACGCCAGAATGGTTGAATGAGTCTTGGGAAAATGATGTTCCACATAAACAGCAGCTGCATTTTTGTAATTATAGTGACACCAGCTACCAAAAATAGTTGTAGTGGTATCCACCATCATTACTATAACACCAGTTTTTCCACTACATTGACAATTACAGACAGATGTGTAAATGCCTGTTTGTCAGTGTACTATTGTAGGACTGGACAGTGAATTATTGTATTGTTATCCATCTTAAAAGATTTAATTTCCTGTTTCAAAGCTCTATATGTCAGCCCTGCCAGGAACTGGCGAAATGTCCAAGGTGTACCCCCCTTCGCCTGTAAGTAGCTGGGATAGGCTCCAGGTGACCCCCGTGACCCTGGTGAGGATAAAGCAGGTTCAGAAAATGAATGAATGAATGAATGAATGTTTCAAAGTTCATATTGTTAACACAGGTTTGGTCAACCTGTGGCTTTAGGAGCACATGCTGATCTTTAACCCTTCCCAGTAGCTCTATGTGGCTTTCTCCAGGGATGAAATGAACAAATTTAACAAGAGTCAACTTACTTTTACTTTTTCATTAGAATCTCAAAAGTGTTCATGAAATGATCTGCTCACCAAGGTTGAGACAGATCATTGAATACCAGGCAGTAAAGATAAAATAGAACAGGAGTGAAGTGGACCAAAACTGACCTAAATGTAGACTTAAACAAATATGAATCACATCTTCAGCTGAACCTGGGTCTATTCATCTACCTACTGAAGCTGGAGCACAAAGAACATTTTCTAAAGAACCAATTCAACTTCAAGTCCAAAAAAATACAAAAAACAAGGTTTATTAACCCAAAGATAAGTAGACAGTTATACTGTACAGGCACATTTAAAAGTTTTTCCAATGAAAATGTTCATCATTTGTCATCTGTCATTATATTTTAATGTATTTTTATGTGTGTGTGTTTATTTATTTATGACGTGTAGCTCCTGCCTGGTACTTTTTTTGTCTGTCTGACCAGTAATTGCTATTTAGACAACAGATTTCTGACCTCTGTGTTAATATCGAAAACAGCTGACCTGTAAAGTTTATAAACTTTTCTTTTTTTTCTTTTTTTTTTTTTTTTTTTTGCTAAAGATCCATATTCCTAAGCCAGTGGTGGCTGACAACAGTCCAACATGGACAGATGGAAAGCTGAATGACCTAATTAAACATTTGGAGCTGATTTCACACAGCTGGACCCAAACAAAATATAATCACATACTAATCTGAGCCACAAAGAGCGAATTACTAGTTGTAACATGGTTTAGATGAATCTTAGTCAAAATGTACTAATATACCATACTGTGTCTGTTTTAGTGATGTGTGAATATGAATTATTTCCCCTCATTTAAAAGCCATTTTACAATTTCTTTGAAGTCTACATTTTTCTTTACTTTCTAATTTACTGTTTTCAGCTACAGAAAAAGTAGTATTGATCATTTCTATGGAATGACTGGGTTATTTACTATCTATCTATCTATCTATCTATCTATCTATCTATCTATCTATCTATCTATCTATCTATCTATCTATCTATCTATCTATCTATCTATCTATCTATCTATCTATCTATCTATCTATCTATCTATCTATCTATCTATCTATCTATCTATCTATCTATCTATCTATCCCTTTACACCACATCTTCAGTTTTCTTCATCCACAGCTGTGACTGAAGACACCAAGTGCATTATGGATTTTCTTGTGAGAGACAAGCAAAAGGCTGCTAAAAGTCTGACTATAATAATAAAAATCATACATCTTTTTGTGTTTATCCCAGCATTTTGTTTAGAGCACTTGATTTTTTAAGAGGAAGCACAGAAGAAAAGAAGAATAACAATAATTTCACAGTGGTCTTGGTACCTCTTTGCAATCAGTTGAAAAAAATAGAGCAAAGATAGAGCAGACAGTTGTAAACATAACAGGAAGAATAAAATATTCTTTTAAGGTTATGAGGCAATCAAATAGACACCTATTCTATAAGCCAAGACAGATTATTCTGGCCTTGTCTTCCCTAAAATGGGGACTATTTTATCTATTAACTGTTTAACATTTTACTTGACAAGGGCACAAGCATTTTTGAGAATCTTCATTAAAGCCATTTTGCAGATGGAGCATTTATTCAGCAAGGGATACTAAAGCCTGAGCAACATCTTAAAAATCATTCTGCTGAGATGACACTTCTTAGTAGGCTCTAGTGTCCAGTAAAATTTACATTTTAATTTAAGTGTCAAAACTCTTAATGATGATATGACCGCCTCTCACTAAAGTTCCATAGGTCAGGAGAGGACAGGTGAGCGATTTCCATGAAAACCGAAGAGGATGGCACAAATGCATCCAAAGGCACTATATATTGTTAGAAACTGTAAATACTTGTCCATAAAATACTGACACTCTAAAATGTATTTAATAAAAAAAAACAAACAAACAATTAATTTACATTTTAATTGTCATACTAATCACTACATAAATAAGCAGAGCAGCAGTGGAGAGGCATAAGAAGACTACATATTGTTTAAAAGTAGACACATTTATCATTATTAATATTATTTATAAAGATAATAATTGAGCATCTGATAGTGTTAGTGTTAACAACAAAAAATAATGAATAGATTTAAAACATGGATACACCCACTATAGTACAAATATAATAGAAAAAGAGGCATGTTTGGGTTCTGTGTGCTTTTGAGCCAAATGAAAGTGTATAAAGTTGCAACACATACACATATAAAATATAGCTCATTATGTTTTATAGAATCATTGTGTAATAGCAGGTGGATTTAACATCCCAGTCATCTACTGCCACCCATGTCTCTTATTTTATAATAAATAGCATCTTAAACAGGTGATAAAAGTGATGATATCAATACAGTAATACAACTATAACAAGTGGTGCCAGGCACAACAAATCCCACCCCTCGCACGTATTGTAGTTTATTTTGGGATCGATCCAGGGTTTTAATGTGAACTCTTTCATTTTCAGTGGCCTCTCAGTGTTTTACTGTTTTGAACAGAAATGAGGAATTTCAACCTGAATTCATCTTTTTATTCCCAAAATTGAGCCGACTCACTGGGCTTGTTAGAAATTAATCAAGCATAACATTCAACCACTAAAATTCATTTTTATGATCAGGAATGGAAGTAACTGTAATTTGAAAAACAATGAATTTGAAAATTAATGGACAACAAATAATAATTATATTTTATCATTAAAAATATCATTTTGGTTAAAAAGCTTTAAATACTGGTGTATTAACTATTAAAGAAACATAAAAGATTACTTTGGTAATTAATTAGCCTATTGCTAATTTAGGGAACATGTACCATCAATGTTACATTGAGGGGTGGTTTAATAAATTTGTTAAGCTCTGTAAAATTAGAATGTGATCATCATAGTTGTTGATCTCCAAGTCAAATGATCAAATGACAAAAAATTATTAGTGATATAAACTTTTGTGTTTGTGTGTGTCTTTAAGATTTCTTTCTTTGACAATATCTTAGACATTTTTTTAGTGAAGTTTTACTTACTTTTACCTTTGAAGTTAACAGACATTGTTATGTTCAGACTACAATAAAAAAGTCTCAAAGCACAAACCAATTATGTTGTTAAAGCCTTAATCCTTAAAAAGTAATGATTTTACATTTATGTTAATAATCATTGTTATTGTCTACATATGTACTACAGCATACACTACCAGTCAAAAGTTTGGACTCACCTGGTTTTTCTTTATTTTCATGACTATTTACATCATAGATTCTCACTGAAGGCATCAAAACTATCAATGAACACATATGGAATTATGTAATTAAAAAAGTGTAACATAACTCAAATCATATTTTATATTTTAGATTCTTCTAAATAACCACATTTTGTTTTTATTACTGCTTTGCACATTCTTGGCATTCTCTCAATGAGCTTCATGAGGTAGTCACCTGAAATGTTTTCCAACAGTCTTGAAGGAGTTCCCAGTGATGTTGAGCACTTGTTGTCCATCTGTGGTCCATCTCGTGCCACTTAAATGAGAAGGTGAGTCCAAACTTTAGACTGATAGTTTACATATATATTTTAAGATAATACATGCACAGTTACACATGGTACAGTGCAGTGAAATACACTTTTGGCCAGTTCTAATATTAAACAATTTATTTAAAATATTTCAAATTGCACATTTTTTCTGCCATGAAAAATTCTAGTAAAATTTTTTCAAAAATAATAAAGTAGTTTACATATTTACATAGCCTGCTGTAGGATATGGCACATCTTTCAGTGGATCTGTAGAGGAGATAGGGGTCAAAGCAGATCTTAATTCGCCTTATCCAATGTGACTTTTGTCTGTTTGTCTAATGACTACTCAATTCATCAGCAATATATTTCAGCTCCACATTTCAGGCATTAATCTGAAACCTTCCACACACTATGCACTCTATTATGTAATGGAGTAATATCACATTATGTCATAGACAAACGTGCGGGGGTGTGTATGAAAGAGACATGACTGGGAGTCTTTTGTTGCGGCTGATTCCCGCCTGCTTCATATCCACGGTCGGCTTTTCATAATGCTTTTCATTGTTGATCTATCCTTACAACTGAATGAAGCCCGTCCGCTGGCTGTGGAACCAAACTGACTCCTCCGTCACTACGCTCCTCCCCTCAACGCCACGCCGACCTCTGAACTGGCAACTCATTTGACCAATCACCACTGGAATACCCATCCCTGACGTCTTTCATGAACCAATCACAAACCGGGAGGCGGGATCGCAGTGGGCCTGTCGTCCAAGTTTGGTTGCAAAGGTAAGCTCTGGTTGGGATTTTGTTAGTTTTATTTAACATGTAATTATTTCTAACAGTGGTATTTAAAGATTTGTATCATGTGTGCTTGTTAAGTATAGTGTCTGTTAAAATAAATAATGTTTGGCAGGCAGCGGTCGGCCATTTAGGGCTAGCTTGGCTAAGGGTACAGCCCTGTAAAGTATCCCAAGCAGAGAGAACAACGGTGATTTTCCTCAATTACAACCACTATTTATTAATTTTGGCTAATATTTGTAAACTATGGCGTTGTCAGTTTACGTTGAACAATGTTTGCACTATCAGCGGAATTTACTCGGTTACAGCAGCGTTATTGCTAAGTTATACGGTTGTAACTTTGCTATTTTTAACAATAAATGCTGTTTGCAAACATAGGGTTTTGGGTGTAAGTGTAAAAACAGTCACTGTTTTCTTTTATCGAGTCGAGTGTAGCTAACATTAGCTCTGACATGTTTGTTTATACTGACACTATTTGCTGAATGTGTCTACACAGCATACTAACAAGGCTGTTCACTGAAACACGTGTTAAAGCAAACGTTTGTGTAACTTAATCCTCAAGACATTGTGATAGACTAACTGTTTTTTTCTATTTTGTGGTCATTTCAGACAGCACATATCCACGGAGTGAAGTAGTATACAAACCGAGTCGAGGAGACTTCAGGACGGAAACTATACCCTACCACACCTCTTCTTCAAGCAGCCTCCTCGACAGGGTTGGATACTATTGGGAACTATTTGGAAGTAGTCAGCTTCACTTCATTTTCTTCCTTCTTTCAAACGTAATGGATTTTGAGAAGACCTAACCTGGATGTTTTGCAGTACAAGAGTTTCCAAAAGCTTGCTAGTGGGTTTTGACAACTTCTAAAAGTCACGTTTAAGACTTGAAGAACTGGGAAGTAAATTAAATACAACATGGATCAAGCCAGCGGTGGGGAGGACCCAAATAAACCCTCCAAAAAGAAGTCCAACGAGGATGAGGGTAAAAACAAAAAGCTGGTAGGTATTCTCACAGGTTTGTTACTGTTGCATGAAAGTAGGTGTGGAGTAAACTGTCACATCCTTTAATCCCACATCCAACAGTTAGCGTCACTCTCAGCTGTAGTAAGCCTCAGAAAGTTGTACTAAACCACAGCTGCAGAAAGCCAACTACTCTGCATCTCTAATAGTGTTATAGTTATTCAGTCAGTCAGTGTAATCCTCTTACAAAGTCAAACCAAGCAAAGGGGAACTTTAATTTTACCATAGTTTGTAAAAACATTGTCAATGCAAGGCATCCCTCTATGGGATATTGCACAAATAGGTATTGATGTGTTGTTGTTACTATTTAATGTAGTCTAATACAAAGCAGCTAATAGATGTTAGAGCTGAGCAAAAGAGATAGTGTTTCACTGAGTGCTGTACTTTTCTAAGCACTTAAGTGTATCATGTGCTTATCCCCGTCAATGCATCTTCTGAACATTTTTAAAGAGCATTCTTGTTTGGACAGTCAGGCATAAATATATTTTGTGTTGGCGCAAATAAGAAGTTCAGTCACTGAATGACTCATGCCATAAGTGTGATGTCCTTGTGATTTCTCCTGTGTGTGTTTGTGATTGATAAATTCTGAGTCTGCATAAACAGTTTTATCAGATGAATCAATGACTGTCACAGCATGACAGCACAAAGAAGATTACAACTGAAAACTAAGTTCGTACTTGAATATTCATTGGAGGTTGAGTAATTTCTGTTGCCTTATCAAGTGGCAACCCTCACTCGTTGTCACTGATGTGCGGGTGTTACTGAGCTATTACTGTTCACTGTGGATTGCCTGGAAATGAGATCACAAGATCCAGAGCTGTGGGGTGTTGATAGTGTGGTCTATCCATGCTGGACTAATTTGTACAGGATGCATTTTTAGCTGTAATTTTGTAAACAATGCCTGGCCACTGCTAAGAATATCCCAACACTACAACTAAATGTCTTATTTATTGAGCTATTAACATAGTTTTGAATTCACTGCCTTGAGTGGAATGTAAAACTGCAAATCTACATGATACTCCTCTGTGCACATGCAACAGTGTACTACTATACACTTTATCAGTAACTGCAGAAGCTGGAAGCAGTTGAAAATAATTTTCCATAACCAAAGACAGAAAACTTTGGCTGCTGTTAATCACAGTATCCGCTTTTCCACATTTGTCAGCGTGGAAAGTTTGGCTCAAATTGAACATTGATGTTCAGCGTCACCACAACATCCCTCAACATCTAGCAGTAATATTTATGCACTACATATCTTGAATAATTCACTGTGGTTGCTTTTTTATCTCTGTAGGGAATTGCCAAAAATTAGTACCCACTGATACCAAAGAAGGAAATGAACAAAACTGGTGGTCCAACAAAGTTAAGGGAATGTGTGACTGTTGAAATTCTCAGGCAGAAAACCACAGTGTGGACAGAAATAAAAGGCACTCCCAGAGCCTCCAAAGGGTGTTTCTAAAGAGACCCTAACAACAGCCTGCAACTCTAGAATATCCTGCCTCCCAAGTTTAAAATGCTTTCCAAGTTTCTTTCGTCTTACATCACTCAGTTAATCAACCCAGTGAGATAACTGCTTTTTGTTCCCAAAAGTGGTCTCAAGACATAGACATGTCCTCTGTTGCTCAATACTCCAAGCAAAGCACAGTCCAGTCAGAGGCAAAGGAAGCTTGTACTGAAGCTGTTGCAAAAATCTCAACACAGCTCTTTGAGAGAGGAAGTAATTATTCATCCCCGGGTGGAGCCACGATGTGTTCTCTTTTCAGCTGTCCAGTGTACACTGCAGCTCCAAATTTGTTTGCATTTACAGGCACAAATAATATTAAACCACTAAAGCAGCAATTCACAGTCTAATGAAAACTGGAGTTCTTGTTAGGGTCTATCAGATCATTATGTCATATCACATGTGCAGATTTTTCCTATGTATGAAACCAACTATCACCATTTATGGAGCTATTCCTGACGTGCAGTTTAGGTCACATGGACCTGATCCAGATGCAGAGAAGCTGTTCACTCTTATGCCATATAAATGTAGTCACAATCAATTTACTGTTTGCATGCATAACAAGTAAAGTGGCAAACAGTGGCACAGTATGGAGCAGTATGGTCCAGAGAAAGTCAAACCAGTCTTTAAAGGAGAAACCCTGAATGCACTGTTTGTTTTACAAGTCACTGGACAGGATTACGTCATGGCAACAGTATTTGATATTTGGACCCAGGACGTAGATACGAAGCACAGCCAAGGGCATTAGAAAAACACCACAGTGTTGGGAGATAAAGATAATACAAACTTCCAGGTGTTTGCTGCAATTCTCTGTTGTCAAAACATGATGCTCACTGAAACAAGGTAATGGAATGAGGTGTTTTTTAAAGGAATTCAGGAGAGCTGGTTTGACAAAGAGGCCTGAAATATTACTCCACTGCATACCAGAGTTGACGATGATGTCACACAGAGCAGCATGACTTCCACTCCACTATGTCCATGCAATGAATGCAATGATAAAATTCCACAGACATCACAGACTGAAAAACTACAAACCTTTTGGGATGTATAGTCTATACGTTGAAAGCATTTACATGCCTCTATCTGGGGTTGTAATTTGTTGCTTGTCATATTGTGTTGCAAATGAAA
Organism: Sphaeramia orbicularis; assembly: GCF_902148855.1. Classification (NCBI taxonomy): domain Eukaryota; kingdom Metazoa; phylum Chordata; class Actinopteri; order Kurtiformes; family Apogonidae; genus Sphaeramia; species Sphaeramia orbicularis. The sequence goes on from NC_043966.1 coordinate 21,146,878, forward strand.
AGATCTATGAAAAAGTTATTAGAAATAACATTAATTTACTACATTAAGAAGTCTGAAGTAAACTGATAATTTTTGTCCTCTCGGAAAATCAGTTTTTCATATTATTCTTGTACCATGACATGATAAAGGAGAATGTTCTCATATCTTGTCATTGAGGATATCCTGGAAAATATTCTTATCCATTAAGATTTATTTATACAGTGTTGCAGTATTTATGGATTACAAACATATTAACCCCTACAGTGTCTGAGAAGGAGCATTGTTGTGCAATAGCTATCTGGCAGTAGCTTTCAGTTGTGCTGAAGTAGTAATAAAATTGAATGAATGATGTTTAGATTATGTTCCATTAATCACTTGAATAGATTTTCAAAGTATATTCAGTGACTGTAGCTGTTTCTTTTGGTTTTGTTAAAACTGATGCAATTTGATGATCCAAGTTACTTTTATGTACCAGAATCCTCAGTGTGTTGTAGGTTATTCTCTCTTGCCATGTGATCCATCAGGAAAGTGAGTGATTTCTTTTTGATTAGCTCAGGCTCAGGTTGTTGGCTTGCTTGGTATTGTCTATAACAAATGGATTAAAGGTGATGAGTATCTTAAAGGTCAGTCATTGGTGTATTAGCTACAAGCCGAAAGACACAGGTCAGTGACTTACAGCATGAGACAAGCCTCGGTGGGTTACATCTTAAAAAACATGTTCAGTTTTGAGCTGAAATTTAAAGGAGTCTAAAAGTGACTTTAATGCATTGTCAAAAATAGATTCTGTTGACTTGTATTGGCTTCCAGTGTTAATGATGGCAATTCTCACTTCTGCATGTGTCATGAGTGGTTTAATGCTTCCCATTTTTGGTGTGTTCTGTAGTCATTGGAGTTGAGTTTCCAAAAACAAAACAGATCAGCACTCGAAGGCAAAGAAATACACAGTTGTAAAGAAAAATATTCTTTATATATTTTGTATACATGGGTTTTTCATGTCAGGTTGTTGGTCTGTCTCTGAAGGTGGGGTACTTGGTTTTAGCCTGAGTTTTTGGCTCTCTGACTTTGCAAGCTGTTCAGTCAAACTTTTTCAAGAAGGAATTTGGGAAAATTGGAGTTGCACTGAAAGCAGCATCTGAATAGTATGCATTTAGTTACTTAATTAGATATGAGATATATAGGCATCTCCTATTACTCTGTGATTGGAGCTATACTCTGAGAAGGTAAAGTAAGGCTACATATCCTCTTGAGACCCAGCAATGCATCTTTGTCCTCTGTAGGGGACAAGTTTCACAGTTTTGCCTTTAAATGAATAAATAAATGAATAGCTGTCCACTGCAAAGACCATTCCATAAAAAAAGTAAATGTATCAGAAAAAAACTGCTGCATTTTGTCTTTTCCAATCAATCAAGACAGTTATTTAATGCAAAAAAAAGCCAAAGTTTTTATTTTCCTGGGTCTCAAGAGGATATGACAAAAATAGGTGGGCTTCATAGGAAAAGTGCATGAACCACACTGTAAATGTTACACTTATTTAGTGCTTTTCTGGTAGTTAAAGTGCAAATTCACCCATTTGCACACACAAATCCAAGTTGCTCCCAGTGGGGTTCAGTGTCTTGCTCAAGGACACTTCAGCATGTGGACAGGGGCCAGGGGTCAAACCACCATCCTTTTGGTTGGTTTGGATAGAGAACTTGCTTAACCAGCTGAGCCACATCTGCCCCCAGTGTTACCAGTAAGACTGCATACTGATGCTAGAGATGTAACACCCTTATCAAAGTGGTTGAATGGACACAATGAACCCAGACACTTACTTCAACACTGGAATATTAAACAGTGCACCATGGGCTTTGTTGACAACATTTATGTCGTTAAGTTGTTGACAAGATGTTAATGCTTTGGTTGCTATTGCTTTAAGATATTTGAGTTTACTGACAAGATGATATCTAGTCTGTTTGAAACGGCTATGGGACATAGGTGCCTCTCAAAGTAGTTTGGACGAGGTCAAGGGCGTCACGGAAAAAACAGACAAGTTTAAGACAAATATTACACATAATTGGAAAGGTCTAAATGCCATCCTAAACATACTCAAAGGGCAAAATTTAGTTTCAGATATTTTTGAATGAAAAATATCAAAAACTACTGCGTCACGGACGGACAAAAAAATTAATGTCTATTTTTTGCAAGAATTACAAAGGTCTCAAAAGTGAAGTTCCTATGACATTTTCATCCTAAAATTTATTCAATGTATACCTTAAACCCTCTATTTTACAACCCAATAATAGGTTAGAGGAAAAATATATTTTATCATACCTAAATAGCAAGAGTTTTGACAAGTAGCAGCCAAAAATGTCACAGATAGACAACAAAAGTAAATATCAAATTAAACATTTTTTATTTCAATTATCAATATCATATAGATTTTTTTTTTTTTTTTTTTTTTTTTACAATATTTAGAACATTCAAATAATATTCACATTATATTCAAAAGTATTTTGCATATGCATTTTTTAACTTCAAACAGTGTGTGTTTAGAATATGACATAAATAATATAAAAGTCAAATATCAATGTATAAGGAATAAATGGCGTTTATTTATGAGTTTATAAAGTGAACCCAGAATGACGGCATAAAACTGTCACTTTCCAAACATTCACATTAATAAAACTCCTCAAATTATTTCTCATTTCAAAATACATTTTTCTGAAAATATAAGTAATTACCTACCCAAAAATATAAGTTTGGTGTAGATTATTGTAATTGAATTTTTTTGACCAGATGTTAACCTTCCCTTGACTTCGCCTGGTTGCTAATTTCAGCTTCTTAGTTAACGTGGCTTGTTGGTTTTGTCATGTGACGCTTTGATGCTTTTGCATTAAAGTGCTCCTTTTAATGTTGCAGAAAATCATCAGAAAACATTTGAGGGAAACCCTCAGTGATGACTAAGCTACAACAGAAATGAAATTCTGACATAGTTTTATCAGTGGTGCATGTCCTTTATTTTCTGTCAGTTAAAGCATTATTAATTAAATTGTACTTAAATCATTGCAATTGTGTTCATCTTTCATTTTTGTCATTAAAGTCATGGCTGAGTACCGAATGAACAGTTCACTACTACTTCTAATATCTTTATGAGGAGACGCTGGATGTGAGAGACATTAGTGGAATGAAGGCATTTCCATCAGTGGATCTTTTGCCTGGTTGAGGTTTATTCTCCACCTCAAAAGCTATATAGACATACAGGTATTTCAGAGTACCTGGGTATAAAATTTGATGTCATTCAGTTAATTATTATAAGCCATGATTATTTTTTGGGAGAATATAAGCTTTTGTTGTCTTCGGTTAGTATTAATTGTTTGTGAAATACTAGACACAAACTGACAGTTACTTTATTATTTCTTATTTTATCAGATGACTCTTTTTAAGACATTAGATAGACATGCTACATACAAAAACTCAAGCTTATGTTTGACACCGGCAAGAACTTTGTGCCTGAATCACGTACAGGCACAAAGTATGTGATTGCAGTGATAGAGTTCCCCTATATACTTTTTTTTTGACAGTATCATTCAGTGAATCACATTTAATAGCTTACTCTTGCAAGCTGTGTCATTTGAGAACTTTTTTAGGAAGATACTGGAGTCACTTGAGGCCACGCTAGCATTTGGTTTGTAGAAGCTGTCGGGTTGTCGCACAGATGATGCTCTCTTTTTCACTGACACCATCCCATTTGGTTAATCTCAACATGTCTCAGCCACGTTGGCCCTCCTAATTTTCCTCCATGTGTGACTTTGCATTTTTTTCATTTGCCTTTGTGTATTCCTGAATATAACTGGTGTTAAGTAAATGTGTGAAAAATAGCAGGAAACAGACCACATGTGTGTTTTAATGGCATTCAGGAAGTTGGAGAGAGGAAGTGGTGAAGAATGCTTTAGTCACACAGTGGAAGTAACCACACTCACTGTTAAGTCACCCTCAGTAGATTAATCCTCAGACTTGAGAGTGGAAAATGTATTTGACTGTCTCTGCTGCATTTTAAACAGGCTTTAAGACTTATCATGAGTATAGGAGGTCATAGTTTCATGCAGCTGTTTGATGATTCAGGATTTAAAGGCAATGTTTTGACTTAGGTACCAGAGTCCGATGTAGACCAGGATGAAGGCATTTCCCAGCTCTTTGCCTTAAATTTTTCTGGCTGCAATATGGGAGGTTTTTGTCCTAATAAATTATAGGGAGGAGGATAGAGAGGTGGATAGAGGACAGAGGAGGATATTGTCAGTGCCATTGATTTAATTTGCTTTTCTGGGACCTGAAGATTAGATTTATTTTTACTTTTAATTAGTACAATTAAAGCAATAGCTTACCGAGAGCTTAAAATGGACTTTTCCTGCAAAGTAAATGAAATGAGATTAAAGATAATATTATGTGAAGAAAGGTCAATGGAGGGAGAAGACAAACTAGCCGATAAGTAGACTTGTGATAACATGTTCTGAAACACATATCCTCCTATGCTTTGCCTGCTTTTGTGGGCAGCACAGTGGCTCAGTGGGTAGCGCAGTAAGGCCCCATGTTTCAGTCTCAGGTGAAACAGGGTCCTATGTAGAGTTTGTGTGTTCTCATTGTGTTCCTGTGAGTTAACTCCAGTTTCCCCTGCCATAACTTTGCAAACCTTTACGTCATCTTCATTCTTCCACCTCTTGACCTGCTCTCATTGCACTGACTTAGATCTTGGGGTTGGTTTATCAGGCGATCCTGGGTGCTTCACACCAGCTCTTCACTGCTCCTATTGGAGAACATGTTGGCGAGCATGAACATGTTTTGCCATCGGGACCAATAACACATTTATAAGAAAAAGGTTGATTGGGATTGTTCGACAAATTACTTGAGCCGGCTGATTTCTGCTGTTACAGCACAAGAGAAAGCCAAGTAACAACCACATTTCAGAGGGACACAATCTGATGTTTATAAACATTAAGAGCCAGATTTGGATGGAGGTTAACTCAGACTTCCTGATTATATCATTTTCAATCCTCATGATACCACAGCATAGCTGCCTGCACCAATCATTTAGTGAAATAGACTACCATATTTAATAACTTTTGCTTTTGCAAAGAATAACTGTTTCAGAACTCATTTAATTGCCTGATGTGGTTAGAAATTGCTTGTAATTTTTTTTAGCTTAAACTGAAAATGTGAATGAAGAGCAAGTGAGGAATTCTATAATTTAAACTGAGAACCAACACAAGTCACCAGAATCTATATATATATATATTTTTTACATAAACCTTAAAAAAAACCTACATAAGCATTGTTTGTTTATGTAGGAAAGTTATAATTTTGACGAAGGAAAAAAATGACAATATTCAGAAGTTTCATTTAGAAAAGGGAAATAATACACCCTGATGTATTTATATACCTACATTCCAAGTGCCAATATCCCTTATTTGAAAAGGGTCTATTCTAGACATTTAAATAGAACAGAACATTTTCAGGCATAGTAATTAGATTTTTTTAACAGATATAACTGCCTTGCTGGTCCACAGCTTGCAACAACTGTCATGGATTTCCATGTAATTAGGACATGTTTGACTAACCGCTAAAAATACACATAAAAAACCAGCACTGAAATTGTAAAATATTTTAGCATAAAAATATACATATATTATTTACATAGAATAAAATTTACTGTTATCATTGCTGTAATTGTAATTGAAATTTATGATTAAGTCTAGTACAATACTCAGTAATAATATAAAAGCTGTGTCCCACATTTTCTTCAAACAAAGATCTCTGTAGACAGACATTCTTATCTTGTCTCGGAAACCTTTTGTACAGCTTTTGTTGTGATTACATATCATACAGGTCCTCAAGGGGACAGTAGTAGAAATTTGCTTTCAGTGGAGACAGAGATAACCTCAGGGTAGTGCTGTGCTAGTCTGCAGTCACATGCTCGGCCACCCAGCCATTCAGATCTTACCGACTTTTGTGTGCTTTCCTTTTTCCTAGTTACTGTTTAGAAACTGTAAACAGTTCTAGCGCTTTCCTGAAATAATAAGCCTGACTACAGACTCATGCCCTTTTAAAGGCACTTAAACTCTCACAGAAATATAAGACATTCTCTATATTCTATGTATCTCAAATTCAGGAGTAAACATTAGGCCTGAATCAACACAGCATTTTGTAAGACTTTATTTATTTGTTGAGAAGAACAATGTGACATTTTGTGCTTGATTGAATTGTGTCTAATCCAGTTTGCAGGGTGGACAAGTGCTGTGAGATTGTCTGTGTGTGATAGATTTTCCTTCACTGGGATAAGAGGCTATGTTGTGCTTGGGCGTATTAGATTTACAAATAAGTATCCTTGTGACACAGTGCACAGTCAAAACACTGCACTCTATGTGTTGTTTTAGAATTGTCCATTTAGATTTTGTTCTGTTCTTATATTAGTTTTTTGTTGATAGTGTCAACAGAAGCAGCACTGATGTAGTCACATGTAACTTCAGTTGGTGTAGACCAGTTTTATACACTCCGTGTAAATTTAAATGGGTGACAGAGTAGTGCAGTGTTAGGACTGTTCTGGGACTGAATCCAGTGCAAGTTGGACCATGTGGAGTTAGTATTTTCTTTCAATGTCTGAGTGGGTCCCCTTCAGGTATTCCGTCTTCCTCCAGCCTAAGGACATGTACCTCTGATAGGATATCTGATCTGAGGAGCTGTAGCCCCATGCGACCCTACAGAGGATTAAATGGCTATGGAAAATTACTTTATGAACAAAATGTAATTTGGGGCTATGTGGTATTTCTGGTGCTGTGTTGTTATTTTTAGGAACAGTCGATGATCTCACTTTGACATATTACACACTGCTAGTTTTATCAAAAGAACTCTGAAACCCAAAGATACTGAGTTTTCCTGCAATATTGACAAAGACAAGCAGCAAATCTTTAAATTGAAGGATGTAAACAAGAGAATGTACTTTTGCGCTTAAATGCGTAAATGTTAAATCTTAATTTTTCCTGACTCATTTTTCTGACTCAACTGTTTCAGCTAAGCTAAAACTACCTATGTCATTATTGTTTTACAAGTTAAACATGTTTTAGCAAGTACATGTGTGTACATGAAGTTTTGGTGGAGTCTGTTTGCGTTGGTAGATGATCATCTGATGTCAGTTGACTCATTTCCAGACTACTTGTAGCTGGTGTTGTTTGCTGTAACTGCTGTAGAAGAGTGTGACAGGAGTGGATGAACCTGAGAACAGGCATCACGACATACATTGAAATCAGTGTACAGGCTGTTTTTCACAGATGTTTGATCAATATCGATCTGTGGTTTTATTTATTTCAACTTAATTACAAAAATCATCTACTCCTTACCAGGTTAAAAAATTATTAAATCGAACCTTAAGTGCACTTAACAGATTCCAGTGTCATGCAGAAATAACAACAAAAATAAAGCCAAAATGGAGTTGCATTGTGTGAAAAAAAAATTAGGCGCACACTGTGGTTCAGTAGCTTGCGAAACCACTTTTAACAGCACTAACTTGTAGTAATTGTTTTCTGTATGATTTATATGAGTTCTTATTTGTCTCTAGCATTACTTAAGTTTATTGAGATTTGTGGGGATTCTTTCTTACAGTCCAGCCACAATATTTCAAGCACTATGAAGACTTTTATGGGCCATTGCACCACACTGTTGTGTTTTGTTTTTAACCATTTTATTGTGGATTTGCTTGGTCTAGTTGCATGACCCTAATTTTGCCAAGCTTTAGCTGTCAATCAGATGCCCTCTCATTTGACTCTGGAATACTCTGGTTACCAGAGGAGTTCATGGTCAACTCAATGACCAGTGCAAGGTATCCAGGTCCTCTTCAAAAGAAGCTTAAAAAGATTACTTTTCATTACTGTGGTTGACAGTTGGTGTGACATGTGCTAATGCATGCTGATATAATGTCGGGTTTTTGATAAATATGGCACTGTGCATTATGGCCAGATATCTCCACATGTGTCTCCACAAGTCTTGCGTTTTACTTAGATGCAACTTTAAAAACCTGCCATATTCGTTCCAGGGAGAAGAGGCTTTCTTCTGGCAACCCTTTCAAACGAGACTGAATAAGCCAGTCTTTTTCTAATTGGACTGTCATGAACTTTAACATTTAATATGCTAACTGTAGAGTCTGGGATACAGCTCTTGGCTTTCGTGCAATTCCTCTGAGTGTTGCACAGTCTGACCTTGCGGTGAATTTGCTGGGATGTCCACTCATGGGAAGACTGGCCCCTGTCTGAATGGTTTCCAGTTGTGAATAGTCTTTGACACGGTAGAAAAATGGACTTCAGACAGTGTGGAAATGGCCTTAGAACACGTAGAACACTTAGAACACAAAACACTAGCAAACTGCTTAAAGTTGTGCTTTAATAGAGATTATCACACATTCTGATGGCTGATAGCCTAATTCAAGGGCATTTGCTTAGCAGCATCCAGATGCTACTTTCTCTCTTAATTCTTATGGAAACACTAACATTGCATTTAATTTTTCACACCATGCGTCTGCATTTGTGTTAAATACATGATGACATAGTGGAATTTGTTGCATGCTGTTTGACAATATCGGTTAGATTAAAATAATTTTAGAACTTGGTGAGGATCAGAGGATTTCTTATTATGTTTTGGTAGATAAAATCACAAAATTCAAAGAGAGCATACTTTCTTTTTCTCATGACTGTAAGAAACTGAGAAAGTTGCAAATTTAGAAATAGAAATCAGTGGCTAATGTCAACAACAAACCAGCTCCCAGCTCAAAAACAGACTCATACATATTAAAACACACACTGTTTGACTAAAGATGCTGTTTTGATTTGACTGTGATTATTTCATTGACCACAAATACATTCCTGAAATTGACTTAGTGAGGTTGTATTTCGGGGAGCAGATTCACCAAATGAACTTTTAACTTTGCTGACTGAAAATCTGGACCTTGACATTTAAAAGTGGACTGAATTTCACTTTGCAAAATTATTTTGACAATTCTGTGAGGCTCCTTGTTGAAGCAAGCACTAGAGCTGAGGAGATAAAAACATCAACCTAAGATTGAATTTAGATGAGGCTCAAGGCTGTAGTGCAAATGAAACCAGATGTCTACTGTCAGTTAATGCTCAGGAAGAGCTATTTGCATATTGTGAAGGAAGGTTTTGAAAAGGGTAACTGTACATGTATTTTGCAGCTAACATCAGTTTTGCTCTAAATATATTCTGAATTGATTCATGGACTAAACATATATTTCAGATATAAGTCATGTGAAATGTCAGGTGTCAACAGGGCCTTGGGGTGTTCAGAATGGGCCCGCTACCACATTGTCATCCCTGCTTGAAAAGGACATTGTCACAGTGTAAACATAAAGATTAATTTGATAGATTTTATGAAGAAGGATGAACGTTACTTCAATACTTCTAAAAATCCTTATGCATCAGTGTAGACTGTTGTTGGCTTCCCCCTGCCTTTACAAAGGCAGCCACTGAGAGGACTTTGTAACAAGATTAATTGTGACAAATTTATTTGTTTAGACTATTTCTAATTCACTTACTTGGATGGTATTTGGTCCTGCCTGATGCCACTCCCCCAAAATTGAGGATGATATTGGCTATGCTGTACGTCCTATTCGATTACAGAAAGACAAATTATGCAATTTTGATGTTTATGGGTATTAGAAGAGATGAGCCTCTAATGGAAGTAGAAGACAGTGTGGCTATGTGCTTAATGGCTGTGAGCTACATGTTTCTCTTGCACAAGTTTGGAGGTGGTAAGTGTTGTGAAGAAAGGGGTTTTAATATCATTCTCAGTAGATAATTTGCATATAACTATTAAATATACCATCGAATGTCCACTGAAATGATGAGGAGCAACAACCAAACTTTATAATTTTACCTTCAATGTTCAGTCAGTTCAACATCCTGTGTAACTTGATAAATTTAAGGTTAATATAACCATTGCATGTAGTAGTGCATATTTTATGTTTTATACTGATTGTGTGCACTCGGGGTTCTACATGTTGAATTTCAATTTCTGGATTTCCCTGCTTCTTTTTGCATAGCACATTGAATACAATGGTCATGGTTGGCAGTGTCTGGCTTCCACTATTCCTTTGTTATTATTAGAACTAATTAAAGTAAAACCTAATTTCCTTCTAAACTCGTTTTACAGAGGCAACGTGGCTACTGATTTTATAGTGGTAGTTCCACTGAGTGACTTAAAATGACATCATACAGATGGTCTAGTTAAATTGGCTGGGAATAACAGACGTTGCTATTTAAAAGCGGTTTAATGGTATAGCCATTCTGAAATAAAAAAGGTCCTCTGTCCATCTTAGAGGAGGACTTGTATCATATGCCACCTGGTGGCATTGTGTAATAAACCTAAGAGCTTTGAAACCACGAATTAGCACAGGTTAATGTAATAATAACAGTAATTGTAGTTTGAAATACCAATTTTAAAAGTTATTGTGAGAAATATGCATACTGGCATGGATTTGTGTCCCCAAATTGACTCTCAAGTTGTAGGATATTGCTTTGTGTTTTCATTTTTAAGGATCTGCATGGAGTCATAATCATATTTGATTAAGGAGGGACCCAGAGCTAATTTGATTAGGTTATTTAGAGGAATATGTGTTTGGTAATAAACATTTATTATGATGAAAAAGTTTACTTTAATAAGCAGGAAAAGCCCAGAGGACATACAAGCTTAATTGTTAGATGTTAAATTGCGTTGTTGCGATGTTGCCAAGATAATGGGCAAGGAAAGGCCCTCAAGTCAAGGCAATTAACCAAACAGTGGTTTGATTGTTGTTAAATTGATTAGAAAATGTTTAAGTACTCCATTTGAAAATTAGCTATTGTTTCACGCGGTTTTAGACTGCTAGAGAATGCTGGGCTTAATGATACATACGCTCAGAGTTAGAAATGGGAAAAGTTGTTACCTAGGTTAAATTCTTATCTTGGCAGATGCTGTCAGAAGTTGTGAAACTGAGCTCAGAAAATATGGAACATGAAATACTCTTTTTTGCGATAGCACCAGATGAATATCCCATATTTGTTTTCTTGACTTGAAAAAACATGGAAGACACATGAAGCCTGCACATAGGGACTGAAGCTTGGTTTTCTGTGGTTCACAGCAACTGTTGATCAGCTGGTGCAGACAAAACTTGATAGATAGGGCAGTTTGAGTGTCTGCTCAGTGTTGCCCAGAGCGACAGCTGATGAAGATGCACAAAGGGAGGCGCAGGTTAGAGCCAATCTGTTTGCTTGCTCCAGCATCAGTACTTTCCTGATTAGAATAGTGGAGAAATCCACGGCTGGAGGCAGGCTTTATGGCCATCACCACCCCACATCTCCCTGCTCATTAGTACTTCACAGCCTAGCGCCACAGCATATGGCAGTGTTGCTACTGCTTCCCATTTGAGGTGTGTTTTAAATGACTGCCCCTTGCAGAGCCACAAGCCTTTGGCAGTGGTCTGTCTTATTGTGTCTGAAATGAAGATTAACATCTGCATTTGAGTTGAGTGTTTTATGTGAGCTCTGTGGAACATTTTGTGAAGATTACAAGTTTAAGTCCCTCAGAAAGATGATTGACAGGGAAAACGTTTGTTAGCACTCTCCAGGAAATAAATTGGACACTATTCTGACTCATGCCTAACAGTTAAATGGTAGGTCAACAAGAAAATTCAGTAGGGTTACTATCATTTCAAGACATGCTCAATAGAATAAAAATACACAAAAGAGATACTAGTGCTATTTAACTGTGCCAGGCGGGAGCATAATTCCAACTGAAAATGCATTATTTTTGAGGTGTGTGTATATTTTAACTAAATGACTTAACTCTTGCATGTTTCCAGTGGGTGGTGTGGACAGATATACTCATTTTGTCTGTGAATGTGGGATTATAGATGTTTAATTATATGCCTTAATTTCTCATATTTTTTGTACAGCTGTGTGTGCTTAATACACAGTTGCTGCACATTAAAACTCTATTATTTGGAATCATCAACTATTGTCACATCCTGCACATGTACATCGTCCTGGATACACTCCCACCTCTGTTTAAGCAAAAACCCACAATGTCAGTGTATCTTTGTTTCTAAGCCCTTAGAAACACAGCTACATTAAGATATTTGTCACTGATCCTGTACGGCTTCTCAAAGGTGCATGTTCATTTGATTTTTGATGTTCAATGAGTGTACCCTGAAGGAACGAGTACATGTGACACATTTCAGGTGGGATACATACTGTGCACTTTGTGGTGTTGTCATTTTCTGTTGGATCTTATTTTTCACACTGTGCCCTCCCTTTGACAGAACATACACATAAAAACATTGGCTGATGATATGGTAAGGTGCTTGGTTTAATTTTTGTGTGATTATTTTTGTTTTACATCTTCACCTCATGTGTTTGTGGCTGCATGGGACTGTTTAACTGAAAATATGTGGATGGATCAAATGTGCCCGAAGGAAAAAAAAAAAAAATTAAAAACACACAAGAACTGAAGACACTGCATCCTGCATTAGTGTATAATATCTGTACACATTAATAGACAAGTGGTGCCAGGCACAACAAACTGCAACCTTTGCACATATTGTAGCTTATTTTGGCATCGATCCAGCTGATATTATCATGTCTATGGCATGTGCTGATGTCAGCATAGACATAGACAGCATGGACACATTTCATTCATTATATGTAAATGGGATTTTTTTTTTTAATTTCATAAAAAATTTGAACTTTGACCTACATTTCCCAAAATGTAATCACATCTATTCTGGGTCACTGGCAATCTATAAACCCAATTTGGTGCAAATTTAACCAATAGTTTTGCTTCTAAAGTGCAAACAAACAAACAAAGAAACAAAGTAAACCAAAAACAATACCCCTTGCCTCCCCTCTGGGGGGCGGGGTAAAAAAGAATTAAAGTGTAAATCTGACTCACTAACTTGTCTTAGCTCTACATAATGCTATCTAAATGAAATATCATTTTTCATGGAGCTATGATTTAACACCACCGATGTCTATGGTTCCTAATAATTTATATTGTGAACAACATCTAGCCCATAGCATCTAGTCCTTTATAAGCAGCAGTGTGCAATTATCAGCTCTTCTTGTTATCAAATGTTTCTACCTGGGGGCTTTTTAATACCCTTACTTAACAAATAGTCTGACTTTGTTTCAGACAGTATTGCATTAGTCATGGGTTGTACCATGAAACATCAACATGCAACTTGAGATAACAGGAATATTGTCTTAGCCTACGGTCTGTTTGATCCATCCTGTAATATTTCAGTTCACTGACAGTAGAGACATCATACATCCTGTTATCATGTGTGTGTCTTTCATTTATGTGTGTATTCACCCAGCATGCCCTCATTAACCTTTTCTGAGTAGGACTAACATTACTGATTGCATGCACTTCTTTTTTTGTTTTCTGACTAAACTTTGCTGGGTTGCAATAGTGTCACCTAACTGAGTCTCAGAGGATTTTCACTGATGTTGTCCATGGGAGCTGAAGTTATTAGTGTGTGCCAAAACAAACAAAAAAAATGGTGATCCTTCAGGGTTGGTGGTAAGTGCAAAGGTTTTGATAAAAACTGTTTTTGGTTGATAAATATCACAATAAAAGTCAAATTGTTATTTTTAGTGAAAGGCTCATTTTTTTTTATCCTGAGCTAAAATTTAAGAAATCATAGGGTTATTTATGGTTCAAAAAAAAGATTGAACATTCAAAACAATTATGATAAAATGTTTGTTCACCATCAAAATATACATACACCATGCATGTGTGTAAAATTAAGTAAAGACGAAAGATTCTCAGATCATTTACTTTTCAAGATATACAATTATACAATATATTATATTGAGGTTAGTAAACATTTATGTTGACCATGTCAAATTTAGGTGCTTGTATGTTGGGAAAAAGTGTTTTTTTACATGGGCCATCTCAATCAGAGCTCATTAGTAAATTTAATAGACAAAAAACTGTTGCATAGGATAACAAAAGTATCAACCTGTTTTAGTGGACTGCCTATTCTCTTTTATTTAATAACGTTCATTTTTGAAGTTTATTGATTTAAGAGGTTGTAATCATGAGTTGTGATTTCACTGAAAGGTTAAAAAATAAAAAGCATACAAGCTGGACTACAGTATTAGTGTACATATTTATTCAAAATTTAAAATGTTAAATATTGTAACTTTAAACATACCATTTCAGATTATTTTCCTGCAAATTCTCACAAAATTTATAAGCTTTTACTTTTTGCATATTTACCTTCACATTGCCTCCATGTGCGTTTTTTTTTTTTTTAATGCAACTGCTCCCAGGCCCTTTTATATTTTCCCTTCCTTTCTTTTGACGATGAACTGGAAACTCAGACTGAAATGCATGACTCAGACTCAGGCAAAATGCAATCAACGTCTGTCTACTTGGAAAGCAGGGTTCGGTACACAAGCAGGCAGTCAGGAGATTTGCAAAACAACTCGAAAGGACCCAGCTGAGACAAGGTCAAAATACACTAAGAAATGGTCATACACAAAATATCTCTGAGCACTAGGAATAAAAGCTGGAACACTTGCCACAAGAGAATGAAGACAAAATGGTGCAGGGTAAGGGGAAGAGTTAAACTAGTGATGTTACCTGTGACACCAAAGCTTCGAAACAAGTGTAAAAAAAAAAAAAGAACCAATTTTCAGTGGGGCTTGTATTGGAGCTTGATTTCTTTTTTGCTGTTCATGTGACCCATGACATCCGAAGCTTCATTTGACACATACACCATGTGACTGGTCCAAACGCTGATTCAATGGTAGCGGTTCACGCTTCACTGCTGATAAATCTGTATGGCTGATTTGATAAGAACATGAACAAAACCAACAAATAGATAAATGACTAAATCAATGCATGATTTATCCACATCACTAAAACCAAGGAAGTATATGTACAGTAGCATATCAAATGAAGCTTCAGATGTCATGGGTCATGGGATCGAAAACAAGCTTCGAGTAGTGAACCTTTTTCAATACAGTTGTGTTGAAAAGGTTCATTGCTTCAGAAAGCTTCACTTTGCCCATCACTAATTTAAACTTAGGGGAGGGGGAGCAATGAGACACAGGTGCTAAACATTAGGAGCAAAGCAGCCAATCACAGTGCAGGAAGTGAAGGTAAGGGAGAGGTGAGATTAGGTATATCAAAATAAAACAGGAACCACAAAAGAAAGTGAAGAACACAAAAGCATAACCTGGGGCATGTAGCTATCCAGTTGTGACAGCCTTTCCTTTTCCTTTTTCTTAGACACATTCTGAGCCATCCCGGCCATCAAAAGTTCTTGGGGTACTGTAAATCACAATGAGCAAACACAAGGGAAAAAAAGCAATTTCTAGTGTGGTTTCTTTCAGAGAAAATGTGCGTCGAACACAAGAATAGGCCTTTGCTTGTCCCAGTTTGAGCATGAATGCTAACAGCAGTATTTTAACATCTCTTGTGCTGCGTTTTCTTTCAGCGTGATCGTATTACCAGCTTCAGAAAAACAGGGATGAAGAAGGAGAAGCCGCTCATACAGCACCCTACAGATCCCCTCTCTACTCAGACCGAGCTGCCTGTTCCTCAGCCTCTGTTTGATGACCGCTCCATGAACCTCTCAGAAAAGGAAATCATTGACCTCTTTGAGAAAATGATGGTGAGCTTTGCCTTTTTCTTGTGTTGTTCACTGAAACATAATAAGCTATAATAGGGATTTTGTTTTTGTACAGAGCGAACAGGGCTTTTGATGGCATAAAAAGGAAACAGCCCTAGTAGTTGTAAGAATAATCAAATGGAATAAGTCAGCAAGAAGTGTTTTATAATGATTCATACATAATATGTTGCTAGTATTTATGCTAATAAGTAACTTCTTACTGGTGAAAATGTGTACCTAAAAAGTGGTAATGTGAAGTTTATACATGCCAATTAAAATAGAATACTCCAAAAACCCATGGATAAAAGTGTCAATATATGCATCCATAAGCCAAGTACCTGTTCATAGAGTGCTTAATATGCAGTTAGTATTACCGCACAGATAGTCTTAAAGACGTGTATTTTGCATGAAGAAAAAAATGAACCCCAAACTTCGAAATTCACTTTGTACTCATCTGTGGGGTCAAAGCCTTGTCACACTTGTGATTTTCTCCATTGAAATGCATTTTTGGCCTTATGTTCTGCAGGATTGAAATCTAACAAAAAGCTTTCAGCCCATCTCTTTGAAGTAGGGAGCTGAATTACTCTGGCTTCATTGCATAGGTTGTGTGTACTATTGTGGATAATGTCTTTGAGTGTGTGTGTGGTATGGTGCCTGCCTTTCCTTTTTTCTCATACAATGGTCTTTATTGCCAGGGCCAGAGAGATGCGACCAGTGCCCCTGGTTTTCATCAGGCTACTGCTCAGTGTTTTCTTGCCTGGGTGCTCATCCCTGTCACTCAGTTCACCTCTCAATTACTATGTTTGTGCTCACAGCGGCGTGACATTAAACCCAGGCTTCAATTTGCTCAGTGACAGACGACACAGAAGGCATGTTCGCTGCTCTGACATTTGACAGGCCTTGACACTCTTGGTCGGGAAGTATAATTACAGTAATGAAATAAAAAAGAAAAGGGTTATTTACTTATGTACTTTTAGATCTGTCAAGATTTGCTCTCACAAACTGTAAACTTTTCTTCTTTGATGTAGGAAATCCAGAAATAACAGTAGCGGATACTTCTTTTTGATGCTAGTAGATTCACTCTAGCGTCTGTTTTCTCTTTTTTTATGTCATACACACATACATCTTAACTGCTGTTCGTCTTTACACCCATTAAGTTATTGATTGTTTTTATGGTGCTGCATGCTGTATGTAGCCTTAGAAGTCTTGCTGGCTTCAAATGAAGGGATGACCCATGCCATATTAGTGAGACCACCTACTGTGCATTAACGACTAGGAAAAAATATTTTTTTTTTTTTCGCTTTTTTTGCTTTTTTCTGAATTGCGATGTATTTCTGTAAATAGCAAATAGCTGTTACAGAAAGGTCATCAGGGAATATAAAGGAAGACGCACTCAGACAGTGGGTAGGAAAACCAAATGAACTCTCTCCAGAATTTTTGAAGCCAACCATTGAGCAATTTGGTGTATTCATAAAACTACAGGGTAAGTTAAAATGCATTTAGAAAGATATGTATGTCTTAAAACCATGTGTTTCTCATGGTGTTTCCTCAGATGTACACAGCTGGAATTCAGAGTCTCTCATCAAAATGCACAGCAGTAAATCGGTTGGTGAAATGTGTGGTATTTGGTCTCACTAAAGAGGCAGCTGGGTTGCAGTAGCAGACTCCAATCCAATACTATTCAATCTTAGAATCATGGTGACACTTACAACGTCTAAACTCATTTCTTTAGTATTCATTTTGCTGCGAAACCACTGCCTTCTATGGAGCCTCTATGGAACCCTTAACACACTGCAAACTCCTTTCATCAGCACTATTTTCTGTAAATGGATCATTATAGGAAAAAAGTTGTGGCCAGTGTCCAGTGAGGTCAGATGCATGAACTTACCCTCTACATCTAAACAAAATCTCCCCGATGACATGACTTTCTGTCAGTAATTGGTGCACACTGGCACATTCAAGCAGCAGCACGCCAGCAAGAAAACCTCCAAGAGCATGACGTCTTTACGTAGGGCTGATCGAATTCAATTAATCTTAGTGACAATTTATCTCTGCCCTTTCTTTTCCTGCTCATTGTTGAGAGTAGTGCATCGTTTTGATGATGTCGTACACACAGGACTGTCTGGTAAAGTATAGCTTCGCAGTGCTGCTGTGGTTGGTTTGAGGTTTTATGTGCAATCGTCAGGGTGAGCACTCCTTGTAATAAGCACCGATATGATCCCTCAGCACTTACACTCTGCTCTAGGACACTAAAAGAAGCCCATAGGAGAGTTACTGTGTGTGCCTGAACACATTTATGGATCAGACTTGAGGATATTGGACAAAAAATTGATTTGTCACACCTAAAACAAAACATTTTATGTGTCTCCTACTGTCTTAAGATATGCTTATTCCCATAGCTTGGTCTTTTCATGTGGTCTTTACAAGTAATCAGAAACCTGTGGTCAGTAAGGCAACATTCACCATTTTTCTCTCCTTCTTATATTTTTATTATATTATTACTTGGAGTACAAAAGAGTGCTTTATCTTCATAACCTCAAAGGCTGTTCCCCGAGGTGGAAACCAGTACCTCAAACCTGGCATAAAAAAGCAAGACTAAAGTTGAATGTTCTCTGGTCAGATGGGAGAAAAATAAAACTCTTTGGCCATAAAGACCAATATTATTTATGGAGGAGAAAGGTTGAGACTTCACTTAGAAGAGTACACCAAAAGATTGATTTTACATTATTTGAAGGCCATACACTCAAATGATGAAGTAGATTTTAAACTTTGGTACATGAAAAAAATTAATTAAAGGAGAGAAATATGAAAAAATGTTTTCTGCTATTCAGAAATGTTCCTAATATATTTGGTAGTTATCTTGAACTAACAAAGTGAATGTATGTTGAAATAAAATGTTGGTGATTGTAGAAACGTTTGACAGTCAACGTCTGGCCTCTGCAGTTTTGATGATACAGTATGTGGCCAGTCTTGTTCTGCAACCATCTTCACCTGCTGTTTGTTTTACAGGCTGGCAGCAAGTAAAATACGAGTTACTCTGTCTCTCTAAAATGTATACAAAACTTGTCTATTTTGGATAAATCACAGCTTTATAATTATGAGACTTGGTTGGCAATAGCACATAACACTGACTAAGAAGTGAGACCATTTTAGGCTAAGTTTCCTTGGGGTGTTTTCAGAATATTGTAATAATGTAGGCGTGCATTTTTACATTGCTTCAAAACCAAAAGCACCTAAGCCCTCACAGGGATGTCTATGTATAAAATGGTTGTAATCCTGGAATGCTAATGCAGTATGGGTGTGAAAACTGTCAGCTGAAAGTACGTGCAGTAAGATTCTTAATTGTTTTATTTCAGAGCAGAGACAATAGCCAGATCAATTAAAAAATGTGTCACTGCTGCATTCATTACAGACTGCACTGTAAGAACCAGTCGGATGAAATAATGGCATTCCCATACCTTGGATCCACAACACCTAGTATGCCAGGTTTTGCACAATAAGATTATAAATGAAGGCTGATTAGCTGTAGCAGGGTTTTAGAAACAAGATGTAAAGCACAATCTCTAAGGCAACTCCTCTGCCACTAATAGAAGCTCAAATCTCATCATTTCAGTGAAACCAGGAGCATGGCTGAAGATTTCTTGGGATTCTTTTATGTAGCCTGTGAGGGTATAATTAATAAAAGAGCATTAATCATTTTGGAGACTAAACATGTAGGGCTCATTCCTCCAGTTTGCCCCTGACAAGCATCCCGCAGGCCCACCACTCATACCCCTAGTACAACACACTCACCCAGCCACGTTTTGCCTCGTTTATTGAATGCCAATTAAGCAGATAAATTAGCAGGGTTCAGAGATTAATTAAAAAACCTGCTGGTTTCGGTGGGTGAGGAGACCTGCCAATTTTAACTTTAAGCTGCATTTTTTTTCTTCAATTCTGTGTTCGAGAGGATGTTAATGGTTTTTGCTCTGAGGGTATTTACCAGAGGAAATGTAGTTGGAGGAATTTAGGTCACGATGCCCCCGGGTGGGATTCCTGCCCATGCCTCCCTGACAAATGAATGAACAATAGTGAATGAGGTAAGATATTATAACCAATGTCTAATACAGTGTTCCTAATGCCGCATATTTGTCAGTGACATGTAATATGAAATCTGATGAGGAGAATCACTGCCAAATCAGATCAACCAAATGAACAGACGCATGATTTTCTTTGTTTTCCAGCAGAGGGCAGCATGGCTCCACAGCTTTAGCTCGACTGCCCTGAAACTCTGAGGAGGATGTTTTTTTCCCTCTGTTCATTCTAGCCATCTCTTTGTGAGAGAGTGCTTCTGATAAACATCCCCCTCCATTCTAATCATCATGTCATTCCCTAGCTTTTAGTGCTCTGTCCGGCCTTCGCTCCATCCCCTGATGTCTCTCACATGAAAGACCTTTTTTGTGATGCAGAATTAAAGTAGTGCGAAGATAATACTCCCAATGACACGCAGATACTGCCTATCCAGCCTATCTGATGCAGTTGCCTGGCCTCAATAGAGGAAGAGTTGTTTTATTTTGAGTTGTTGTATGCAGTTTATACTGTAGCCACGCTACTTTCATTTCAAGGACTAATTAGTACTGCAATGTTTTCCTCTTGCAGAACCTTGTGTCTTTAGCAAAAAAAGGATTCATTAAACTGTAGAAATCCAGCATCTAATGGAATAGTTGTATTGGAAATTGAAGTATGTTTTGTGAGGTTTGATATCTTCAAAAGAAAGGATCATAGTCTAAATGTCATAAAATAGTATAAACCTTGAATTGAAAGAAGCTTTTTAATGTGTTATTTGTATATGGTTGAGGCAAATGCAGTATGTAGCTTGTTTGGTAGATTTGATTTCTCTCCTGTTCTCAGTCCATTGTGTGTGTATGTGTGATTATGCCTGAACGTGAAGACAAATCTCTTTTATAACACTGATTCTATAGTTCAATTTAGATCGTAGCCATTCTCCGTTATTACATTTAATTTCTTCTCGTGGTGTCTTTGTATGTAGGAGGACATGAACCTGAATGAGGAACGCAAAGCTCCGCTGCGTGGAAAAGACCTAAGCACCAAACGGGAGATGGTGGTCCAGTACATCTCAGCCACTGCCAAATCTGTAAGTGCCACAATAAAGCAGACTACTGTATCTGTTATTGATTATAGAACGCTCACTGTATAATCATAGTAGTTAGGCTGAATCATAACGACACACCGCACTACTTTTTCCTATGAATTTAACCTGATTCTCTGCTTTGTTGCTTACTTCGTCATCTTTTCCAATGCACTGATTCTGTTGTTCACTCTTCATGCCTGATCCTCAGATCTTTGATACCCTTTTTCAATTTACCCTTCATTTTTTTTTTCTTGTTGTAGTGCAATCGGCCGTGGTAGGCTATTAAAAAATGGTCACTGCTTGTCCAATTTTGTGCTTGCATGTCAGGTGTTGGTTGTCCAGGTGTTTTCTTGCATGTGAATGTTTTTGGCCCATTGATGCCCGTGCGCTGTGTCATCATTTGATAAATAATAAAGGATTAGTTAGAATATTTGTTCAGTCGAATTATGACTGTAAGAAGCACAAAGTGTAGATTAGTTATTGCATGTGGTTTCATGGTTTTTTCTAAATAATAAGAAACAGATTATGAGACTTTAATGCTTTACTGCTTTATATTGAGATTATGAAAAATAATTGTACTCCATCTGGTAGAATATTTCAAAATCTGGTTCTTTTTCCTCATAAAAAAAAACACCACTCAGAAGTAATTACTCTTGATATTAATTCATAAATTTGGATAGAATTCTTGTGTCCTTTTTTTTGAAGTTACAAACCTTATGAGGTGAAACTTATTATATTGGAACAGAGGAAAAAAGTGATTTCTGTCCCCATTGCTTCCTGAACCTGGTAGCTCTGTCTTGACACCACCATTTATTGCCTTCCTCATTGTTATGGTAATTAACTGGCATTATTGATAATGATGATTATCCAGCATGATTGATTTCCTCACAGGGCCCATTATGCTTTGTGAGCACTGATATTTTATTCAAATTAATAACGTAATCTGTGTAGTCAAAGG
Organism: Sphaeramia orbicularis; assembly: GCF_902148855.1. Taxonomy (NCBI): domain Eukaryota; kingdom Metazoa; phylum Chordata; class Actinopteri; order Kurtiformes; family Apogonidae; genus Sphaeramia; species Sphaeramia orbicularis. The sequence goes on from NC_043966.1 coordinate 21,168,640, forward strand.
ACAGAAGACAAAATGTGATGTCTGTCAGCACCCTGCTATCACATTTAATACAGATGAAGGAGGGGGATGGTTGGGAATCAGTGATGATGTATCTGTGCCTTCACGTAAGTTCACTTATAGCTACACCAGAACACCTGTAACCACTGAAAAAACAACAGGGAGACTTATTTGTTTGCTTTTAATAATATTGTATTTAGAACATTAGATTAGCTGCAACAAAACATTAACTATACAGTGAAATTATTTTTGTAAAATCAAGTTTCAGTCAGCAAAGAATCTACCTTAATTGTGCTGGTTGATCTTTGTATTTCTTTTGTTATAATATCATAAAAAAATTATTTATTATTTCACAGATGTTTTTGAAAAGTGAAATATGAAAAGAATTTTGTAATTTATGATGCTTCTGATAAATATGATAAAAGAAAATCTATAAAAATCAGAGAATCTTGTAGAGGCACACCAGCCGACCATTATCATGCATAGCCCAGATTCAGTATTCACTTAGCTGCGTGTCTTAAATAGCCTTTATACTTTTTTCGATTGCTAGGTTTGACTTGTTCAAAGCTATTTCTGTGACTATTTTTTTCAGGTGTAAAAATGTTTTCATGTGTGTATGTGTTAAAAAAACCTCCCACGAAATTTGTTTCCAGAGTCATTATCTGAGCCTAATATTGTGTGTGGTTCCTGATGAGCATGCTTTGTGATATACACAAGTGGAAGATTACGCTGCAGTGAAAAGGAGTGGTGCATCTTGGGCTTGTTGGGGTGTCTTTGTTGCTGTGGTGCCTTGGCTGTTAATATGAATTCATCTTTTTCTATCATAGATGTCTGCTGCGTTGTGAGAAAGCAGTGTGGGGGGCTTTAAAGGGGCTTCACACATGTATTTACTTCATTCCTCTGGGTTATATGCAATCATGATGAGACAAGATATAGATTTTTTGCCATTTTCCTTTTGTAATGATTAATTAATATCATCATTATCCATCACTTTGTTGCCACTTGGCCATGTGCATTATCTGACTGATTGTAACCATTTAGAGCTAAGTTAGAGTATGTGTACTTGTTGAAACTGTGCAGAAGGTGTAGGCTTAAATCCATAAATTTTACTGCTGGAGGGAACATAGCCCAGCATTGTGTGGCATTTCTCTTGTTTCTGTTTGCACTCAATTGAAGATCAAAAAGAGCTTCACAAATGAAATGTGCAACTTCCTTGAATAACTTGAAATTCTCGAATAACAATATTTTTCTTGGCATTGTTTAATGCCATATAGACTCTTTCTGTAAAGCCATCTGGCATGACACTATATCTAATATAAGAATCTTCTGATTATTAGTTTGTTTACTCTTGTAAAATATGCCATTCAAAAGACAGTCAAAGATTTCTTTCCCTTTTTCCTTCCCTTGTGATTTGCTACCTCTCTACTACTCTATCACCATGCAAGACTGAGAACACTTCCATATTCTACCAGGGTGCCTCAGCAGGAGTCTGGCAGAAAACTACCAACTAATAATGGAATGTCTTTCGAGGGAGAATTTTACATTGACCCTGTTCATTTGAATATGAGCTGTGTTTTAATGGAATCTAGCTCCGCTTCTGCAGGAGTATGTCTGTGGACGTCCTTGGCCATCAGCTTTGCATGAACATTTGCTTTCTATCTCACTTAATATCTTGGTTTTTCTTCTCTCTATCAAAGTGTGCCAACATCATTCCAGCTGCCAAAATTCCTTTTACAACAAGACAATCACTTATTGCCTGAGATTGACTTCTCTATTGACAGTGAATATTTTACTGTGTCAATTTGTTTTATTGTGTCTCAGATGCAGGAAGGGTGTGATGGCAGGATCTTATAAGGGGGAGCTGTTCAGGATTATTATTTCACTTGTATTCAATTATTCATTTGATGTGACCATCAGTGTGCCACCTTCTTCTAGTTACAGGGCATTATATGATGTGGGCCTGTTTTATGGTACTGATGGCTGTTTATGACACTTCGTTGTATATCAAAATGTATAAAAATATAAAAACAAGATAAGTAATGGCTACACTTGTGCTATAACTTTGTGGTTTAGTCATAAATTAGTGAAAGAGGTGCTTAGTATCAAATCGCACCAGGTATTAATATCTTAACATTACTTAAACTGTTGGTTGGGGCTATATTTCTTGCTTGAGTTTTGCCCCTGTTTAGTGAGACCAAGGTGTCACAGTGTGTTTAATATACAAACTTGTTTTCAGTAAAACTGTGCTGCTCCCCCTCAAGCTCCTCCCTTAACGGTGTCTGTGCAGACTCAAGATAGTGTCTGTTCTTGAGGTCGGCTGCTCCAAAACACTACTTAAAAACAAGTATCCTGTACTTCAGGCATCAACATCTGTGGAAAATATCAAAGTTTAATGTGACTCATTTCAATGTGTCTAGTCTGCAGTATTCATACAGTGTAAGATATTCCCCAGTATTAGACACTGACATGCTGAATTCACCAGAGAGCAAGGAAACTGTAGATACACCGTATGATTTAAAAAGTCTTATGTGCATGATCAGGTGGTGGCATGTGTAAAACCGACTTTATGGTTGTCATAAACTCTTGGTAGAGGGATGGAGAGGGTAAATCAAGCAACAAATGGCCACAGACTTGGAGAGTTTGAGAGTGACAATAAAAGAAATGGAAAGTGAGATTAGAAGAGATGGAAGGAGAGAGACAAATGTGAGAGAAGGAAAACGGGGAGAGAGGAAGGCGGGGGGTTACTTCCTGCAGTCAAAAACACATTTCTCCAGAAACATACAGCACGGCTGAGAAAGAAGAGCTCAACCACAGATTAAAATATGTGTAGTTTGTGACAGACACCCTCCTACTGTGAAACAAGTCCCACGGTTGCAGTAATAAAAAACATTTCTGCCACCTGCCACTATTGACAGATAACAAGGTTAAACTCCAGGAATCGTGCTGACTGCATGAGCTCAAGGTAGCTCTGCCACACAAATTTGACACCTGAAGCCCAACGTTAATGGCAGTTGATTGATTTTAGCTCAGTGAGACTTGTGTAACCTCTTTGTCCACAATGTCTTGTGTTCCTTTTTTTGGGGAGGGTTAATCTGTAAATCTATACCCATCATTCACTTACAAGGACAATCATATTTTAGCCATTTAATCATTTAATGGATCCCCTGTGTGAAAACAAGCATGTCTTAACACCTGGATTCAACACTTCCACAGTTGTTTTTGCCACTTATTGTGCATGTTGATATTATTTTATCAATGCAAACTTGGAATACGTGTCTGTTTTTTTTTTTTTTTTTACCTTGTTTCATTTAATCATATTTTTTCACCAATATATTATTAATTTAAAAAAAAAAAAAGGAAATTGCAGCTGCTAAACAGACATTTTCTTAAGTATGTGCTTATAATTGTAAAGGTTGGCTATTGAAAATGTAGGGCTACAGTGTGTGCTATAATTGTGTGAAGGATGTTTGTGATGTCACACAAATTGCGCTGATGCCTCAACGTGTAATTGAGAGGATTCTTTGGCCTACTAATGATTGTGCTGTTTGTGTCTTTTTGCACATTAACCTTCTACGCTGATCGCTGCATGCAGATAACTGGGAGCAAAGTTGCGGTAAGTAGCCCATTATTTATTTGGCTTCTGAATCTTGTTCTTTCTTTGTATGTCTTCATTCACCCCCTAAACACACACAGACACACAGACACACACATCCCTCTACTGAGTGGATGTGGAGGAGCATGTTCCCAACTGTGTGAGTGAGGTCATTTTTATGGCTCGGATTTTTATTTTCGGCCCTGATATTGCTAATGGGCTGTAATTCTGAAAGGCTATAAATTGCTAACACAATTCTGGCATGTAAATGGTAGCACTTTCAAATGAAGGATTTTGAAATTATACTGCCTGAAAATGAACTGGGAAAGATTTCTGTTGCTTTTTACTCTTTCTCTTTTAAAACTCCAGTCAAACACCTATTAGCATTTGAATATTGTAATACCAAAAAAGAGCAATGGCTTTTGCACAAACACTCATAATCTGCAATCTAATCTGTTTATTGGAACATATTGCATGTAGATGATTTCAGCAGAGCTTATTCTTTCTAAGAGATGGAATACATATTGAGAATACATATAACTTAATAAGACTTTGACTCACAAATTTTAAATACAGAGAAAAATGCTCAACTACAATAGTAGAGATTAGCACATTTTTCTGTCTTGGTCAAAAATATTAGGTTACATTAATTTTGCAGTACTTGTCATCGCTATATATGAATATTTACTGTCAATAACCCTGTCTCTGTTAGAAAAAGGAATTAAGCCACAAGTTTGTGTTTTTACAAGTGTAGGCTTTTCTTTTTTATATTGATGCCACTTTACTTTCCCCACCTTAAAGTAAACAAGAGGCCCATATGGATGCACACTGACTAGAAATATGCCTTCCTTTCATTACATGGTAAAAAACCACAAATCTTAAACAATCCCATAATATTGCATTACATTATATGATGTTTTGTGATATCTTTTTTTAAACATTTAGTATATTGGGTTTAGTTGCTTAAAAAAAACAACAATAACAAAATAGCTGAAATACTCAGTTACCTGTTGTTGCAGGTCTTAAGTGGTCACTTTAAATGGGATTTTGTGCTTTTTGAGAGCTTTGTAAGGATTAAAAAAACTGCACTCAATAGGACCACACAAGGTAAATCAGCGCATTGTGACATGGCATCATTGGGGCACAGGCTCTAAGGACAACTTTGTGCTTTGAGGCATTTTACAGAAATTTTGTATTGATTGGGAAGATGGAGGTTTTGGCCGGACTCCTATGTGTGTGGATAGGGTAGTTTACTTTTGGAAGTTCTGCAAACTCTGTTGAAAAAGTGCCAGAAGCTCTGGTTATCAAGTGTTCTGAGGTATATGATCTTACCTTGGTAAAAAACAGAAAAATTAATTGGTTTGGCAAATGTTAGTGCCAATGATGGCTGATAGCTAGTCTTAAGCTTCTAAACTGGCAATACTGACTTTGATGTAAAATAATAGCTCAAAATTTAAATGAAAAATTTCCCTACTAGATTTTTATTGTCAGTTAGATGATTAATCATTTGGATGTGTTCTTTGTAAGTATTTATTACCATGGTTTAGTTTAAACATTCATTTTTTGATAAAGTGAAGGATTCATTTCATACTTGAATAATCTGATTTCAGTCTCTCCTTTTTTGGGGAAGAGGCAGAGATAATACTGGGTTATTAATTGACTATTGGGCTTTTTCTGCTCCAAACTATTGTTACTGTATTGGCCCTTAAAAATCTGTTAACCTCTAACCTCAGCGACCCTCATGGTAATCATCAGAGCAGTAGCTTCAAATGACTAGTGCAGTGAAAGCTGTGAGCTGTCACTCTTAAAGCTCCATTGAAGGAGAAAAGAAACAGGGAGGGCATTTAGCCTGGTTAGCCGATCATGGCCTACAGTTAGCTCCCTGCTTTGCTGGCAGATTCCCATTTTCACGCTGTCAGCGTGCTTCTGTGGGATAGAGCGCTTTCAGATGTGCTAGAAGGAAAGTGTTGGTTAAGATTGTCTATAGGGAACACACAACTGTAACTCCTCTGTCTCAGGCATGAAATCTCTCTGGCACTTGCCCCTCTCCCAGTAGAAAAAGAGGTGTGAATAGAGGACTGTCTGAATTTGCTTTAATCCAGTCAAACCGATGTGCAAGTGTGCAACACTGCTAAGTCTTATATTCTCTCCATCTCCTTAAGCAAGCCTGAAGGGAATATAAGCAGCACATGTACCTGGATGCCTGCAGGTAGGCTTGAGCAGACGAGCCAGGCACCTCTTCTTTTCGCTGCCCCACTGACCATTATGATGGCTGTATAGTTAGACTTTGTAAAGATCGACCTGATTTATGCCACAAGTCAAGGGCCATGTTGTAATGGTCCATCACTGACTCCTGCAGTTATGGTGAAAGCAGACCTCTGTCTTTCTGCACTCTTATTGACAAGCTCTGCAGCTTCAATACTGCTGCTGAGACACTGGGAACTACTGTAGAAGGACACTCAGAGAGCCTAGACCTCTGCCAAGGTTGGTAGTCCTTCATCTTATAAGTCAAGCTCAAGCAATCCAATATTAAAGAAAGCCAAAAACATGTTCAGCCTGTGTCCCTTTTTAATGGATCTTCTCCAATATGTAATGGATTCTGTGTGACTGTTGGTGATAGTTTGTATGGTTGTGTATCTGTATGTACATCTGTTGGTATGAGTACAGCCAAAAGACAGACATGAAATATGAGAGTACGGGAGAACTTGTCAGGGATTATTTAAGCTTATTTAAGAAATTGTAACCAGTACATATTTTAATGAATCAAACAGATGTTGGCTCAAAGTGAAGAAAATACCTTATATTTTTGATCAGATACTTACCATATTTTCTGGACTTTTTCAATCCCGAGGTTTTTTTAGACTTGACTGGTTGATTTTTGTCGGTTGATTAACTACTGTGGTTGTACTGTAAAATGCAATAGAAGTGAGTCACCAGTGAATGGGTAGTTATAGATCAGGTCAGAGGATTGTATCCAGAAGTATCCAGCTGAAAACTAAGGGAGACAGAAAGAGATTTTCAGTGATATGAGGAGATGTAGACATCTGGCTCGTCTTTAACTCCAATCAAGTACTTGTTCACTGTGCCAGGAGAGCTTACGAAGGACCTTAAAAAAAATAATGAAATAAAGCGAGTCTGAAAGGAAATCAAGGCAGCCTCCTTCCTTCATTCCCCTCTTTACCTTTTAAAACCACATGCCTCACAAGACTTTTTGTTTCAAGCGAGCTATTAAACTGGGTGCTGAGGGTTGAGCAGATTTGATGTGGCACATGTCCTTGGTGCTTTAAAAGAACCGCAATGAAAAATTAATCAATAGTGTGTGCCTCCTATGCCCTGAGCCAGTGTTCACCATAGATTCTATCTTAAATTAAGATCAAGGAAACATGCTCTGGAGGGTACTGTTTGAATAAGATCTTTCTTTGATTGGCTTAAAGCATCTTTTAGAGTTTATCTGATAGACATAAAAAGTTGTCTTTGAGTGATATGGAACAATTTATTTGACAAACTACTGGAGAATTGTGCGGCTGCAAACCTGGAGTTTCTCATTTTAATGAATGTCAAATATTTGCCTTGTAATATACTGAGGTATACATTTCTTCTGTATTGATAATCACATTGAAATTTTCTTTTCATTCCCGTTTGTCACTAGACATGATGTAGACTAATACATTCATGCTCTAGAGGCTGTGATATATTCTGTGTAAGATAAGTCACCTGCTGAATAAAATATTTTCTCTGTAGTGCCATTTGTGACAAACTCCGGGGGTTATGTTAAGCCAAGGGAACTGTACAGTTCCTGTGTACAGAGTATTTACATCTATATCTGAGTACATGTCAAATAAATACATACTGTAAAGGCAAACCATGTAGCATGTAACTAGAAAAAATTGTAGACTCATGCACTGATAATACCTCTATCCTCCTGAGACCCAGTAAGTAAACATTTTCAGCGTTTTACATTAAATAATTACCTTAATTGGAAACAGCATGATGCAACAGTTTTTCCAGATACATTTTGTTTTAAATATAATGTCTTTTTCAGTGGACTTTTTTTTTTTAAAGTAAAGCTGTGAAACTCTTGCCTACTACAGAGGACAAAAATGCATTGCTGGGTCTCAAGAGCGTATGCCAGGGGTGCCCACACTTCTTCAGCTTGTGAACTACTTTTAAAATGATTAAGACAAAATGATCTACCTCCACTATATATCATGACTTTGATGCGGGAGACTGGGGTTCGAATCCCAGCAGGAGTGTACTCAACAATGTCAGTTATCCCATAGGCTAATATCTATTTTTTAATGCCATGCAATCTACTTGCACCTTTCCGACCTACATGTCGATGGGGAGAGATCTCGCTCTCTTTCTGTATTTTCTATTTTCCTGTTATTTTTCTGTGTTTAGGATGTTTCTTGAGGCCTGGATTTTTGGCAGTGTCCAAGTCCATCGATGTTAATATCATTGTGCAGCTTGTGACAGTGAAACAGAATTAGAGCAAGGCTGCTCTTCTTTCTTCAGTATTCTTAGACCGACTGCAGTTCTGTCTGAGTGACAGAATTCTGGCAAACCACAAATACAGACATCTCTTATTTATGAGAGCTTTAGAGCAGGATCACCCCTGTAAATTAGAAAATAACTATAATTTGCTGTATCTTTTTCTCACTGTCATTACTTATTCGGCCACCTTGTTACTCCAGTGGAGGGGACAGGGCAAATTTCAACAGCTCTCTTTAGAAACACAACTGAGACACGCTTCATAGTTTGCCTTTAAATTTGATTGCACACAGAAGTAAAATATGGCAACCATTTCATTAATGCTTGAGCTTTTAAGTCAGCAAACAACACTGGTTGGAATTGGATGCCAGTAGGAAGTCTCAAAAGCATTGCAGCCACTTGTGTGCTGTGTAAATCCTTTTCACTTGAGTTAAAAATTGAAAATGTTGTCTCAAAGAATAGAAATGTTATTTTGCTTAATAAAACATAAGTAATGGATTTAGTTAATGATGAAGTTATACTGTAATGCCATGGATTGCATTTTTTCATGTAAATATGAATTTATGGTTGACATATTGTACATACAGCATATGTGAGCAGTGTACTTTTCTTGGTTACTTGTCAGAATTCATGTTTGGATTGATCTTTATAGGAAAATAGAAATAAAGGCTTAGGGTGTGATGTGTGCGAGGGTTAAAGTCAACGCTGTGATTAAGAAAAACTTCACTTTTCATTTCATGTTTTTACTCCTTTCTTCTGTACTACCTTTTCTTTCTATTCTTTCTCTTCTAATACATCTCCTGTCCTATACAACATATGTCTTTTCAAAGGCAGAAACAATCTTTCCTCTTCAATCACAAGGGGAGGTAGATCTTGTTATTTTGAAGGGAACATGAAAAACTAAAGTGGTCACAGTATGGTTATTCTGAATATAGCAGAGGCTGTGCTTTATAGTCTATTTGTGTTGGTGTGTGTTCATGGTTGTAGGGTCGCACATGTGGAAAGTTGCACCGTTTTTTGTCTGTGTAGTGCAGTAGACTTAGATATTACATCTTAGATTTAGAATTGCTCAGGAGAGGTGGGGTATGAAAGAGTGTTTTAGAGATAGGGAGGGAGAAAAATGGGATTCTTAGTTCAGTTGATTGCATATATGTGAATTTTATGTACTGTATGCACATCCTCACACCAGTGATGGAGCTTGTGAATACTGGCTATGCTCTCAGTTGTACATCTCTCCCCCACAGCTCTGTCACACTCTCAATGGCATTGTCGGCATGCTCAGCTCGGCAGGAGGCTCCTGCAGGGCCGCATTAGGCCCCATAAACTTTATAGCGTATTTTTACAACCCGCCTCTCTGTATGCATCCACCATCACTTCCCATCGCATCTGCTTTAACTGTTCACACAGCTGTGAAATTCTGTGTATCCCCATGTTTTATGGTTGCCTGCTCCTCCAGTCACATCACATTTCTTTATTTGCTTCTTTAGCTCTTTGATATCTTTCTCCACAACTGTGCATATTTAGTAAGTTATTTGCTTTTGTTGATGAGTTGTCTGCTTTTTCTAGATGTGATCCCTGTGAAATAAGGACTCGTATGTCAAGATTTGCATAGAACTTTTTCCAGTGGGTGATTTGATATTGCACTTTTGTTTACAAACTTGCCAGACTCTTTGTGCATTTCTCCTTTTTTTTCCAAATGTAGACTTACATGATGTTAATATGTGGCACTGTCCACAGCAGTCTTGTTGAATGTCCTCGTTTCACATCAGTCACAGTGCGTGGTTTGAGGACAAAGAGTAAAAGGAGACAGCTGTTGACAGGGACCAGAAGAGTAGAAGACAAAGTTGTTGTAGCTGTCAAGTTTGGATAGAGTTACACTGATGGCCTGTTTATAATCCCCCTCAACTCTTGCAATAAGCCCACCAGGTCCTGTGGGAGTGCCTTACTATTCAGCCAACTAGTCCACTCAGCACAACAGAGTGCTAACAAGGTATAGTCTCGGACTATCAGCTACCATGCTTTCATAGTGCTGTCATACTTGGACGCACAAGAGTAAAGCCACATAATCGCCTCATCAACAGCCAGGTTCTCACCAATTCCCCAGACAGCTCTCTGCTGTAGTGATTGGTGACATGATCAAGGCCAGATCACTCGCTGTGTTATTGTCTGGCTTGCAGTTTCTTTTCTAAGGGTGCTCAGGAGAAATGAGCTACAGCTCTAAAATGGCAGGCTTCAAGCTGTATGACTTTTTACCTGTTTATCAGCAGTATTGGGTTGGTTGACTTTCCCAAGTAAATGAATGAATTTGTGTGAGTGAAATAGCCAGTTTCATATATAAAGATTTAGGCTGTTAAGACTTGGATGAAGGATAATGTGGCAAAAATTAAAAAGACAGGAAATTATCATGAATGAGCTGGGTAAGAAAGTAGTCAGAGCTTTTTATAAACCACACGCTTCACCTACCTTCCATTGTGTGTCACCTTTCTTGTCCTGTATTAAAACAAATACTGGTGTTTGAATAGTGTTTAGCGGTTTTATGGATGTTTTACAACTCTGCTGATGGCCTTGGGCCCTGGTTTTATTTGACTTAAGAGTGTATCACTCACAGAAGCTGGTTTATGCATGGTCATTGTCCTCCAGTATTCAGATAGAGGCATCAGCACCTGCAGTTCTCCAGTCAGTATTGTAGTACTGAAGGCCAGCACTTGGTGGCAGCGGTTGGCCATTGAATTTGATCGTCAGTGCACCACACAGGGACTGATAAGCCATATTGTTGCTATGGAATTGACCTAATGGGTTTCTCTCATGCCTACGTAACATAATACTATGTGTGCCACTGATACGGTTTTTTTTGGACATCTGATCCTTACAAGAGGGATTTGTGTGAAATGGTACAACAGCATTCAAATTGGTCTGTCATTTCAGATCAATACTCTTACCAAGGAAGGAAAAATAAGGATAAAAAAAGAGACGTATCTTTATCATCGGGCCTGTTCACAGATTCAAAAGCAACACTGTCTGTGACATTGTGGAAGGCAGCCAACTTTTTGTGAATCCAAACTTTTGTGTGTTTCACTTGCATATCCAGTGAGGAAGCCTTACCATTCCTGCTCCTGGAATGACCTATTGTGCATGACCTCTAATATGACTATATCTGTGTTATTTATTGGACCAGTCCCACAATAATGAATCAACAGTGTATTCCCACACCAACATAACAAATCTTGTTATAACATTACTGTCTTTGTGGCACACTTTGTGGCTTTCTGTACACCTCTCATATGCATTATGCTAACAGCCCAAAACCACATGACTGTCTTAATCTTTTTTCTGTATTCTATTGAAAATGCTTTCACACAGAGTCTTGAACACCAGGCCTAACTCTGTTTTCTGGATACACGCCATATCTACTAAATGACATCTTGTTCTCTTGACACAACTTGGGCTTGTGTTCTGCTGAGACATGAACTCAGTTGGATATGGCTTTCGTTTATGGTCCAGTTTGTTTTCTAGCAAAGACACTGATGACAGAGGGGTGCAACAACACACATCTTTTTTCCTTGACAATGGTGTGCATTGTATTTCAACTTCTTCCACCTTGTCATTCAGCTCAGGTGCCCTCACTAACATACCTTATCAATTTTTAATGCACAGCCATATGGTGCTGTTGTTCTTCTTCATGTACTGTGCTAAATAAAGGTGAGTAACATGAAGCAAAAGGAAAAAAAAAATCTACCTCTACTGTTATTTTCTCAAATGTTGTAAAGGCTTTTTGGTTTATCAAAAGGTGTTCAAATGTATCAAGCATTTCTTTAGAATGGGACCAATTACTAGATATTGACCTGAGGCTGATTTGATGGCAGATGTATAGTGTTCCAAATGGTGATGTCCTTGATGTTGGCTATAGACCCAGCATGTGAGGTGACATCCAATCATGTTGAGATGGCTGACCTGTCTCTTTATGTCCCGAGTGGTCTTGAGAGATGATCTTTCTAATGTCAATTGCATGAATGTCTTTTTCACACCTGAGAGGCCGGCCTTGAATCAAACATAGTCTGCTACAGGATGTGATAAAAACACAGGACCTTACAATGAAGACCCCTGATGTGTATAATTACACAGTCATTTAATAAGACAAGCAGCAAATTCAGTGTCATGTGTGAGGTGTTTTTCTTCTTTCCTGTCAAGATTTCCCATGTTAGCTTTCAGTTGGCTGTCTGTGCTGCCAACGGGTGTTGTTTGCTAGATTGTTTGTGTGTCACCTCACATGTCTCTGTGTGAGGAGGAGGAATTTGCCACCACAAAAGAATGAAATTGAGAGGGAAAAAGTTCCTTCTATGCCCTGCAAGTAGAACAAAAGAATAGAGAAAAAAATCTTGATGTTATTATGCCGGCAACATCTTCTGAGCTTCTGATATAAATGAACTAAGGGTTCTAAAATTGTCATTTGAATTATGCCTTTCATCTCCCCATGGTTTTTAGTGAAGCAGTTCAGCCCAAGTCTCTAGTGAATGTTTTTTCTTCCCCTGTTTGCATTTCTGAACAAGCGCCATAACTGTAATGAATTCTATTATTTTAAAACCAATTACTGTTAGTTGGGAGCTCACATTGTCGTTCTCTCAGAGGAATTGTGCTGTTGCAGTGTTGACTACGCTCAGACTTCATGGTATTTCTTCCTATTTCCCTAACCACCCATATTAATGTACTTTTCTGGTGTTACTATACTCACTTCATACATGCTCAAGACTTCATATAAAGCAAAATTAAAGGAATCAGAGCAGTGATTATTATTTTCATTATTTTTTTTTTTTTTGCATTTAAGTACAACCGATGTCAGTGTGGTGTTTGAATGAGAAAGAAGCCATGTAAATACAAGGAACAATATATCTTTTTACCCCATCCCCCAAAGGGGAGGCAAGGGATGTTGTTTTTTGTTCGGTTTGTTTGTTTGTTTGTTTGTTTGTTAACACTTTAGGAGCAAAAATGATGGTTTAATTCATACCAAATTGAGTTTATAGATTGCCAGTGATCTAGAATAGATGTTAGTACATTTTGGGAAAGGTAGGTCAAAGTTGAAATTTTTAATGATTTTTACAAAATCTTCCCACTTACCTTAATTAAATATGTGCTATATGTGTGGTTTGTTGTGCCTGGCACCACTTTTTTTTTTTTTTTTAACTTTGTCATGATATTTTAAGGGTGAAAATGCACAGCTAAATGATTTGCTCCTGTCTTACTTCAAGATAATTTTTTACTTCTAAAAGGGAAAATCAAATACTATTTCAACATATCTGTGTCAGGTTTAAAAGGATTTAAAGCAACTTGATTGTGAAGTAAGTGCAAAAATGCTGCAATGCAGTACACTGCATGATTTAAAATGGTCTTCTCTGCTTGTCAGTTTGTATTTTAATGTAACCCTCACAAACAGAGTCATTAAATTTGTAAAATGTAAAGTTAAAGAGACAATCTGCTGAGCTACCACTAGACATTCAGCCTGGGGGCTGGAGAATCTCTGCTGTTTGGAAATTTTGAAAGTTTTTCATTCTGTCTCTTATTATATTTAATTAATGCTTTGTGGTCTAACAATGAAATGATGTTTAAACTCATATTAGACCAGCAGTGTCCTTTGTTCATAGTAATTATATTTGTTCACAATTACCAAAGACTTGTGCAGACACTTTTACAGACACTATTACAAAGTTCCTCTTTGGTGCTGGTTTCCATTATACTCATGGCTAATTGGATCCTGCGTAGTCAGTGTTTGGAGGTGGACTTCATTGTTCCCAATTTTTGAGTTCTTGTCCTCTAGAACCACTTGCATTCAGTCAGTCAAATCTTCAACATACAGCTTAAAGTTGGAAGTAGTGTCAAACATTTCTGCACTGTAATTTTTCAAATCTTTCAAATTAGTTTAGCATTTTGGCTTATAGTATGTTCCTAGTTCTACATACACACTCATGCAAAGAGAGGAAAAAGGAAACCGTGAGAGATTAGACACGTTCACTCATTAAGAGCCAGCCACTCATTCTGCCCCAAAGATTGATTTATAGCTTATTTAATAAGCTGAAAGGTTACCTCAAAACAGATTTTCTCCATAATTGAACAATTTAGTGCCGCTCAATAAGCATTCATGTCAAGCTGAGATGTTGTGGTATTTCTGTCTCTCTCGCTCTCATGCATTACCACTGATATAACAGTGCCATAATTAGTCATTAGAGGAAGTATGAAATATTCAACATGTTGTATTTTGGATGTTAACAGGGTGGGGTCCGAAACCTGGGCACAATGGCTGTAGCATTAGTTAACATCGTTGAATGTTCTCCCAATTAGCTCAGCAGCTGTCTCATATTAGGGTCCTTTGTTCCAGATGTTATCTCATTAGAATGGCATTGATCATCCTAATGACTCTGAGAGAGATTATTGGTCCACATTAGTGTGACCTGCTTGCTCCCTGTTTCCCTGAGGTCAAACCACAGTAGCTGCACCCATCCATATGTTTAGCCGATGGTTAAAGTGTGGTGCCATTTTCTCTATTCATGGAGACTCACATACCAGCAAGTGGGGAACAAAACTGACATGTTACAGTGCTATTTGATAGTTACAGACAGTGTAAAGTCACCCATTATTTGTTGTTCATCCGGCTAGAAGTGTGCACAGTTCACTAAGAATATCACTGTTCATAATGACTTTTATTTATGCATGGGTGCACTGAGTTTAAGCCACACTTCTGTTTGCTTCACATTATGTTCTAGTTTGAAAGAGTGAAGGCTATCAGTTTTTCTACCTGTTACCTTGCCTGTGAAAGCAAGGATAAAGCAAGCAGCGGCAAGGATATTTGGCATTGTGTGCTTTTAAATTCAAAACATCTATTCAAAATACCATACGGTATTCAGAGTCACTGGTGTTGCCGAGTGGTCTCATTCAGATTATTCTACTCTCAAGGCTTTTATTTTGTACGTGTTTGTATGTTCATTTTTGATTGGTATTAGCACACATGCATGCATCTTTACATACACCAGATTGTGACTCTGTTTTTTGCTACACGGATATGACGGTGTTGTGACAGGAGGAGAAGAGGAATTTGAGTCCTGAGCTCACACTTTGGTCCTGGTTTGAGTAGCTTTGTGGACAGACAAGGCTTTGCCAGGGTATTGCTGACAGCAGAGATACAAGCAGTTCCCTCCCCTGCCACAACAACTTCAGAGCACGGAAGTACACAGAAATGTGTGCGCCTCATCCTTTTGTTTCCCCTCTCTGTCTGACTTGAAGCTGGCCATCTCAGATTTCTGTGAAGTCATTGAGCCATTGCCCATTTCATTTTGGGTGTTGAGAAGAAGGTAGGAAATCTAGAGAAATACAGAATGTTCAAAGTAAGATTGGATAAAGATGAAAAGATGGAGAAAGTAATGAAAACTCAAGCAAAATAACAGGGAGACAGTTTAATATTATGCATTCTCCAGCTTGTCCCTCCCTCTCAGCAGTCCGCAGTGTAACTAATCCTGACTTTTTCCCTCCCTTTACAGCGTAGAGCTGCCTCCTGCACCACAGTGTGTCTCTGTGGTCAGTTAGTTTCCCACATGACTCTTGGGCAGTTTCTTTCTCCTGCTGCATGAACACCTATTACATTAACTTAGCGCCATTGTTTTTATACTTCAGACTCAAATGTGTAGTAAAACAATAAGGTTTAATTGCATCCATCTCAGTGGTTTTGTCTTCAGGTTTTCAGGCTCCAAGGCCTAATGAAAACGGAGAGGCATCAGTTTAATTATAATGTACTCGCCTCTTATCGAGGAGAGATTGTTTTTATTTGGAGCCCTAATGAATTTCTCATCAGTTTGTTATTAACACTGTGCTATCTGGGGCTCAAGTGGGGAAGCAGCCAATTACATGGCTTTGTTCTCCCTGATGGACAAGTATTTGTGCCTCCATTGAGAGAGAAATAACTTGTGAAAATGCAGTGGGAAAAGAACATAGCCACATCTTTCCCCCATTCACTGCCAGACAATTTTCTGCTTCAGGTAAGGTGGAATGTGTATATGCCATTTCTTGTAAGATCTTTCTTCTTACGCCAGCTAGGTGTGCTTTTCTTCTAACAACGTGCTCATCAATTGCTTACACTTTTGGAGAAAGATGATAGTGGCTAGCTGCAATAACAGCTTGCTCTTTAGAAAGAGAATCAAAGCAACATTTCTGCTGTTATGGATGGAGTGTGCCTAGTCAACTGTATATAACATGACATTTATTTTTTCCAGTGTGAACATTTCAGCAAAATGAAGTTATTACGACGCAAAGTGCAACAACTTAGCTTAGCCTCTGGTTGATATGGTGGAGTTGAAAATATTCAGAGGATTAAAAACATGTAATGATGATTTGACATTTTCTCCCCTGACCCTGACTGTATATGACATGGCTTCCTTAACCTAAAACCCATTTGAAACTAATCTAATGGGATATGAACAGAACATAATGATGTGTGGGGCCTTGCTATTTGCCTTTGTTCACAAAACACTTCCCTAGTTTATTGCATTTTACGGTTGAAGGGCTTGATCACTAGTATTATGGCTTTGTAAATGGGAGTCAATAAATTACCCTCTGATTAAAGACAATGCCCTCACTTTAGGTTTGAGACCCATTCGTCATGCATGGTTAGCACAAGTATTTTGTGTGCACTAGTTTAATCACTTAAGTTCCTCTTTCATTTTTCCCTTCACCTCCATCACTGATGTATGCCTGATAGTTCAACATGAAACAAATATTATGACACTGAATTCTGTAAAGCGCTTTTAAGTCCAGAATCGTTTTTAAATGCATTGAAATGAGTGGTGTTTTTCCGATAATTTTGTTTCCGCTAACATTTGATCTACCTGGTCTTGATTTCATATTTATGTACTGTTGCATGTATAAACAGTGTTTACCACAAAGTTGTGCAGGGATGTGGTGGGGGATGCTTAAATAAAACATCAGATGATCAACCTTTTCATTTTAGATTCTTTTTAATGGATTAAACTGAAAATATAAAATTATTTACCAAAAATGTAAAGATATATCATATTTTTATATTTCATGGTATTCTTGACTTTGCTCAGGCATCGCAGCAGGCAGGCACAGAGCGTTTTTGTTACCATGGTGATTAAGTTTCACTTCATGTGCTTCCATGTGTTGGTCTGTCTAATCTCGGCATGTGTTGTCAGTGTCATCATTTTGCAGTTATCTGTTATCAATTAAGTTATTTTTCACTGTATGAGAAAATAAATGGC
Source organism: Sphaeramia orbicularis (assembly GCF_902148855.1). NCBI lineage: Eukaryota > Metazoa > Chordata > Actinopteri > Kurtiformes > Apogonidae > Sphaeramia > Sphaeramia orbicularis. Next base: position 21,185,977 of record NC_043966.1, read on the forward strand.
TATTGTCAGAGTTGACAGCTCTGCTTTACGTACAGTGAGAGGATGAGCAGAATCATAGCAAGAATGGAGCCAGTTTTGTAACTGTAACAAACATATAGATTCACATAAAAAACATCTTGCTGATTATCTGATATCCGATTCACTGTGGAAACCATCTACATTCCTCAAAAGACATGCATTATTAATCTTACGGAGTTTATTAGCTTGCTGGTCTGTCTTTGGAGAAGCGTCTCAGTTCACTATTAAAGCACCTAATGTTGACTAGTTAGAAAATAAACAACAAGCAACAGTAATGCTCTACTGCCAACATTAATACTAAGATTACTTCACTGACGTGTTTATTACTCCATCGTGGCTTGGTTCAGAGGCTGGGAGTTGAGGGTCTGGCTCTGTTCTTTGTTCTGTTATGTATTTGACAGTTTAAGGAGGTGTGTAATGTTAGCAGAGATAAATGTGCGAGTATGTATGTGTAAAATATTTTTTGGAGATTCTCATTTTCATTACTGTTCAGTGTGACATTAGCAGACCACCCCAAATTCTTTTTAAAATTAATTTATACTGCTACAGGGTTAAAAGTGAAACTTTAAAAAGTGAGCTCTACAGTATTTTCAGCTTGTTAAAACGACTATGGAGGAGCAAAATAGAATAAGGTGGGCAGCCACAGTCTGTGTCATTAAGTGGAGACTATAAAGTACAGATGCAATGACTGTGAAATCTTGAGCAACGTTAAAAAATATATACACAAAATACCAATGCTGATAAGCGATACTGACACTGATATTGTTTTTCCATTTCTTCCTGGCCTTCATTACACTGTCTTTGAATAAGCACACATTTAGGTAACCTAGAAGACAGCAGGAGGATTCAGCAGAGGAGGTTTCAGGAATTTTTTTTTCACTTTTTCTAAACGTTATAAGATGGGAAGTACAGGGGCTTTAACGGAGCATTCCTTTGCAAACAGCAGAAGAGATTAACATCGACCTCTGCCACTGGTTAATTGTCATCTTATTAGCTGTTAGCTGATGTCACTCAACACGGCCAATACTGGGTGTTAACTGATGTTCAGCTTTATTTTTAGTAGAACGGCACTTGGTAAAGTGCATATTTCAGTTAAAGCCCCACAGTCCTGTACTTCCTATCTCATAACATTTAGAAAAAGTGAAAATGAAATTCCTGAATCCTCCTCTGCTGAATCCTCCTGCTCTCTTCTTTTTATATCTTTTGAGAGTTTTATATTTTTTCACAGCTCTTTTCTTTCTTTTTTTTCTTTTTTGTTCCACTCTAGAGTTGAATAGGTTTGTCCTTGGCCCATGCCTTACCCTTCTACTAAGTTTCTTGCAAACTGGTGCTGTGATATGGTGTGTAGTCATGCTGATAGTCAAACCAACAAACAATAATGTGCAATAAAAAAAAATCTGAGAATTGAAATTAAAGTAATTATATTGTTTAACCTTATATTTTGAGCCTGTGATTCTTTTGGGTCAGAGGTTATTTATGTATTTATTGCAGGGATGCAGATACAAATGAGATTTGTTCTGTAATGTACTCACAATTTTCTCTATATTTGTCCAATTAACATTTCTACCTCAACCAATTTTAGTTAATTTGTTCACATATTTTAGGCAAATTTATTTACCCAAACAGAAATTTACTAAGTTCCTTAAAGTCGTGAAAACTTCCTACAAAATCATTTAAACTATGCCAATTAGTTACCAGTGTTTTTTTTGTTTTATTTTTTATTTTTTTTCTTATCATGATTATAGCTGCTGCTCTTCACTGAAAACATGAATTTGAGTTTTGGGTTATGGAAAAAACAAAGATGTTGCAGGTAAAACAGATGGACCAGGTTTGTAGATACAAAGCTTTACGCATGTCAACAAGGAAAGAGAAGTATTGTACTGTATTTTTGCTGACCCCCGTGCTTTGGGAAAAACTGCTGACCCCCCCTACCCTTCCCCACTGGTTTGTTTCATGCATCTTCAAACCTCAGTCACACTGATTGATACACAGCGGAATCGCCCGAAGCTTCATTTTCACATGAAAAAGCTTACAAGTCCCCAAAAGCAAAGCTCACAGGCCATTATGGGACTAAGGGACCACATGCTACTCAACATAATCTGTTGCATCCCCCTCTATACCTACACCCCTGCCTCATTCTCTATGTTCCATTAATTAATGAGAAAATAAAATATCAAAGCAAAATGAAAATAAACTCCATTGGCAGCCGTCATTTATTGATCAGATGTGGCTCTAGTTTGAAACATCCGACTTGGTGATGACTGTATAATTAACCTGCTGTTTATTATTCAAGTACATACAAATATTACATTATGCCATAAAACTAATACTGAACTGCGTCTGGGACTATAAAGTTAAACCCAATAGGTGTTTTTCATGCTACCTATTTGAAGCACAGTATCATTTGTGTGATATTAGACCTATATAATGTGTTTTCCCTTTCCTGTTAATGATATTTTCTTTATTTTGGTTTCAAATGTTTCATGTAGTGCAGCTGCCTGCCCATAGACAAGAGTTGTCAGCCAGGTTCCTACCCCTTTTGTGTGGATTAGTCCCACTGCTGGAGGAGGATGAGTGAGGGAGTCAGGTGGGCCCAGCAACAGCCAGCAGGGCCCGGCTAGGTGGATCCGCTTGCAGTGCTAAGCTTCTTAACGCACTCCTTCCACAGTGACATCCTTTAACCACTAACATCACACACTGCCGTCCTGGCAATAAGCAGGTCCTACAGCAGACACACCTGTAATTTCAGTAGCCCCATTATAATCAGCATTTGAGTCTGAGTGGATTAAAGCTTTAGGGAGTTGTGTAATGATTAAGCATATTCCATTATTTCATTCAGGGGTATTTGCATGTTACCCAAAACACTTGTGATGGCCTTGAGTCAGCAGTATGATGTGAAATGAGCTCGTTAGAATTTTATATAAGCCGAAGATACCTTTAAAAAATTAAGCATATTGTTTCTCCAGTACCAGACTTGTTCAAAACAACGGTGAATGATGAACTCTAAAAGTGTCTTCTGCCTCTGGTGTTTTTCTCTAAAACATATAGCTTAGTGTTGTTATGTGAGCCACGTCTTCACTTCGTCAATACAAACTGCCTTTGTGTTTTTGACTTCATGTCTACTCACCTTGATTTTATGCTTGTTAATGACAGCAATTACAATCATGAGTCAGCACAATGAATGATGGTAATGATAATGTGCTGCTTATTCAACATAAGAATTTGTGGTTCTGAGGACTCTTGTCCTGTGGCTTGTGCTATGGTTTTTAAATGCAGAATGAACTAGAAAGGCATTTGGAAAGTGCAGACGCACACCAAAGCCCGTAGCTCACCACTATTTTGGATGTAATGATGGTCGACAAGAGCAACTATACTTAAGTACAGTATGCTGTGTAGACTGATTTTATAATGTGTCATATATCAACATCCATCTTGGGTTACAATAGCAGAATCAGCTAGCCCTGGAAAGCATGAGGCCACAAAATAAAATGTGTAAGAGGCATTCAAAAAGCACATAAAGTACGTTCAACTTCAGAATGGTTTTAACATATATAATGGCACATACAGTCGTGGAAAAAAATATTAGACCACCCTTGTTTTCTTCAATTTCTTGTTCATTTTAATGCCTGGTAAAACTAAAGGTACGTTTGTTTGGACAAATATAATGATAACAACAAAAAAAACTCGTAAGAGTTTAATTTAAGAGTTGATATCTAGTCATTTTCCATGTTTTCTTGATAAAAACCAAAATCACGTAAGTTCTTACATCTACTGTATAGCTATGGCATTGTACTGCCAAAAACAGTGCTTTTAGGCGTTACATGTTTTCTTTTCTGTCTGTTTTAGTCACATGAGACACACAGGAGTTAGAACTTGATTGCATAACCATTGTTTTTGATGACTTTTCATGGTCTAATAATTTTTTCCGCGACTGTATATTCTGTTTATATTTGCTTGACTTTCAGCCATAAGTAGACTGTTTGAAAATAAGGTTGGAACATGTCTTCATTGTTGTATCTGCATGTGGAAGATAGCACTCTTTCACTCATATCAGACCATTTACAGGCTTTATTAATATCTCATATACACCAGTCATCTTGTTAATCAGTACCTTAACCTGTGCTAGTGCTATAGCCTTCAAGTTTAGTGAGATAAATTTATTAAGCAGCAGGCAACTGTTGAAGCATCAGAGTTTCCTGCATGTTGCACTGCACCAGGTTGTGATGTTGTGACAGATGCCACAGGACAGACTGATGCTCTATATAAATGTTTTTATATGTTATGGCACAGGCACAACTTGTTGTCATCTGTCACTATACTTTCACTCTAAGCTCAGAAAAAGCTTGTACCCAGTGTGGTTTGTTTGCTGTCAACAGCTTCCATGTAGCTCTGGAGGTTCATTAACAGATATAGATTGAGTCTTGCTTGTCTCCTTGTCTGCCATATATTCTGCACCTTGAACCACACCAGTACTTCACCCTTGCTTGCTCCCTCTGTTTCTGTAAAACCACTGCAGGAATGTGGATTATAACTTGTAGCTATTAATTGTGTATGGAAAAGATAATAAAGTCAATGTAGCAGAAAAGTGAAAATCAATCTTTAAAAGGATAAGAGGGAAATTGATTCCAAACGTCTATCAATATGCATGTGTTTTGAGTTGTTAGGTTGTGTTGCAGGGGTGAGTAGATGTCATTCTCCAGCTCTAGTCCCGCCTCTATAAATAGTAGTCTGTGCGTTGCAATTCCTGAGGGGTTTTCTACTCTTTTTCCCTTTCTTTCTCTTCATCCTGATCCCGTTTCTCTGTCCTACCCCCTCCTGTGACTGTGTGGGGCTGTCTTTCCATTTATCCAACTACCATATTATTGTATGATGCATCACTTAGGAATAACTAACTTACTATGGCTTAGATCACCCACATATACAGAACACAAATATGTTGATCAGTGTATAACAGGGTTTCTTCAGGTCATTAAAAAACATTAAAAGTCATTAAATAGAATTTGTGAAATTTTAGGCCTTAAATGGCATTAAAAAGCATTAAATTTGATGTCCAGAGGCATTAAAACATTGAATACACTTAATGGAAAAAAGCATTGTTATTCATGATTTATTTTGATTATATAAACATTTTAGAATTTCGGTCGGAAGTATAGTGTGATGATTGATAGGCCAAACCCTTTAATTGGCTATTGTTTATGGCTGATACACGAAATCACAACACCAGGTGCTTGGAATGCAACGTGCTGTGAGCGTGCTCATGCTGTGGCGAAAGAGCAGGAGGAATATTAGCAAATGTCGGAAAAATTGGAAAATGCAAGTTTCAGCTCAAGTGATTGGAGGAGGAACTATTCAGAACCTGGTTAAAGCCTGCCGCTGGTAAACCGTCTTAAAACTATATAGAAAACTGTATCTGCAGTTGGACATGGGCATTAAATTTGTTTAAAGTGGCATTAAAAATGGCATTAAAAAGCATTAAAGTAGATTTGCTGATACCTGCCAAAACCCTGTACGTCTTTTTTCACCCTGTAATTCTCAAGTAGGATAGGTTATTTCTCAGACCTATCTAATACTCTTTTGTTGAAATCCTTTCTCATGGCAAATGGTCATGGCAAACTTGTCAAAAGAACTGAATTCACTTCAAGGTTGGAATGATTTTTTTTGGTAGTTGTTACTTCATTTTGTTATGACTCTTTGTTTTTCATTTAAGTTGATTTTAAGGGGTGACAGCTCTTGCTGAAAGATGTTTTCAAGTGGATGCACTAGTTTAATGAATCTTTTTTTTGTAAAATGCCTCATATGTTGTTCGACTTCGTCTAATCCTGGTAGTTTTAGTCTTCATAATATGGAGTATTAGTCAGAGGCAAGATTCAAAAAGGTTTTGTAGTAAAACTTTATGCCATTTTTACCCTTGGACCTTGCCGCAGGGTATTGTCATCAGTTTGTCGTCTGTTTGTCCCTTCGTCCGTCTGTATGTGCAAAAACTTTGGTGTGAACCAGTGGTTATCAACTGGTCACAAATTTTGGGGGGCAGCAGATAGTTAATGATAAAGTGAGGGGAGTTCACTTTCACTTTCTCAAAGCTTTATCGACATGTCCTCCACATACAGGTCCGTCGCGTTACTTGTAGAATTATGTATTGAAGCCCGGATTGAGGATGGATTGAGGTCCGTCAGCGGGGTGGGGGTTCAAAAAAGGTTGAGAAACCCTGGCATGGACTGAAGGCCAAGGGTTCTCAAGTGCGGCCACGTTATCTTTAAAACATGGCTTCATTCAAGAGAGATGAATAGCTCTCCACAAACAACTACAAAGATCCTTGGCTGAGAAAGTCAAGGTAAGCATGGTTAGCCTTCCTGTCTGAAGTTTTCCAGTGAACTTGGAGATTCGAATCTCACGATGAAATATTCCAGATATTTCATCACCTTCCAATACAAGTCACTTGTTCTTATCTAAGACAGTCTTATTCAGAGTACTCCCAAATGGGACTCTGGCGCTTTCTTCTGACTTTCACCATAGTGATGCCAGGCGGATAAATTGGCAACACAGTCCTGTGATGTGCTAACCATCTGCTGCCGTAAAACTGGCACCGCTGAAAAACGATTTCAAAGATTTCATATCCACCCCAAACACTAGGCTTACACATGAAATAAATTGACAAAAGCCAAGGCTTTATAATGTGAATATGTATAGCTTAAATTTTCTGCCTTATTTTTTTTTTTTACAATGTTCTTTCACACGTAGTTTTTGTTATAATCACCTTTGAAAAGTTCAAAATTTTCAGAGTATAGGAATTTTTTGTGAAGATTGATTACCTATTACAAATATAGATAAACATCTATAAACTAATTGATCAACACACTAATAATGCAGCATTAGTTACAATGTCATATTGTAATTACTTTGGACAGCAGGCGCTTTTGTAATTTAATTTAATTCCTTGTTTATCAAGGAAAATGCATAGATTTCTGATCATACTCAAATATGGATTTAACCCAAACATACAAACTAGTATTAGTGACAAAAATGGTCAGATCATTCTAATGTGTCCACTATCCTTGTAATGAAAAAACAAAGAAAATGGATTGATACAACCTGATGTTGTAGAATAAAAAGAGATTTTTTTTTTTTTTTTACATGCTTTTTAGGATGATGTTAAATAATGTGGAAAAAAATTGTTTATCATTTTGAGACCATAGTGAAACTGACCTTTGACCTTCTGGGTGTAAACGGTAACCACTGCCTCACTTCATACTGTTATGTATGTATATGAACCTATGTCATTTCGGGTGATTCTGTTGTATGAATTCTTGAGTTATGATGAAAAATATGTTTTGTAAGGTCACGGAAACATTGACCTTTAGTTACCAAAGTCTTTTTTGGTTGGGTCTAAATGGATGTTTGTGCCAAATCTTTGATGTTCCTGAGATATTGTGCTTTTAAATGGAATGAGGATCAACTAACTGAGGGATGAGCCATCTGGAGCAGGCAAAAACCTAAACCAAGAGATCAAAAATGTATGTTTGTACACCAGTCTGCTTAGTGTAACTGAATCCAAAATATTAGCATAAACCACTTTAAAAATACAGACTTGTACTCTTATAAAGCATAATTGTGGTTAATTTTGCAGTTCCTGTGACATTCCTTTTTTGTACCTGCTGGGGTGACAAACACACACTGGCAGCTTTCAGTTGTGTCACTCACAGTCACGTAACAACAAGTGTAAAGCCATCAGGCACTGACAGTTTGAGGGTGGCTCATGCTTTTGACACTTAAGATTACCATATCAGGTTTCGAAACCAAGCTGTCTAATTGACAAGCTTAGGAAACATAACGTGGCATTCCAAATGGTGTGCAGTTGAATACATGGCATCTAGTGTGTGACCTTAATTTTGTAAGATGTTACACAATCTTACATGTTGTTAACATTGTGAGATGTTTTTCTTACAGATGTTCATGACTGCCACGACAGGCTGATTAACCTAGTCAATTAAGGTGCTAATGAGACAGAATTTGCACATTTGTTACTGGGTTGTCTAGAAGTTTACATGGAATCATTTATGAATAAAATATAAAGAGACACTAAAAATAATTATAGCTGTTGCAGTCAAGTCTGATGTGCAAAACTGCAAATTGTGGAATTAAGAAATGAAAATGTAAACACATAACCACAGATACCATTACCAAAGTTTACTTCAGGGTCAGTTGTGATTTAAGTCTAGAATAAGAAAGTGTCAAATATTATATATTTTAACTGCTGTTTTTTTTGTACTAAGAAAAAGTAAATGCCAGAGACAGAAATAGCTGACTGTCTGATTTTGTAGATCAGATTGGAAATGGGTTAAATGCTGTTGCATTTCTTTTCGATTTTAATAATATTGCTTTAAATACACATTTTTCATTGTCTGAAAAATATGATTATTCTCAGATGTTTTGTAGTTTGTGCAAGAAATGTCCTTAACTGCTCAGCATCAAGTCTTAATTAGTTACAGTGCATTCAAATTAACTAAACTGCTCCTATGCTCATTTACAACATCAGTATTATTAAATACCTCACTAAATTGAAAACATGCGGTGATGCCGAATTTTGTGGCCGTGATGGTAATTTGCACTAGGATTAGTAAATCAACCCTCAAATCTAAATAATGACTTTTGCCAAGTGCTTGCCTTCCAAATAATTACCATCAAGTGGGACGTGACTGCAGGAGGCTCTAAGGGCTGATGGGAGCTCATCAGGGAGGCCAGCCATTTACTCCAATCGACACAAAGACAGTCTGCTCTCCCTCAGGTCCTCCTACCCACACCCTGAGATGCTGACTGTGGCGTGCTGCTAATTAACTCAATGAAGATGAGGTTTCTGCCACAGTTGTCTTAAATAGTGCTCAGGTGTGCTTGCACTGGCTTAATGCCGGTTTGGCTGTTTGTCTCCCTCCATTTATTGCCGTACTCTTGGGTTTGCCGTGTAATGCTTTTGCTTTGCTCTGTATATTTGCTTCTGACTTTGTACCTGTTCACAAAAATACAAATGCTTATACTGTATACATATATATATAAAAATATAAATACTGTATGTAATTGCCTTTCTTTTTTTGCCTCAGCTGGCTTTATACTCATTATGTTGTCTGAAGCATAATGTATTACTTTTTTCATTGCTACTTATTATTCACTCTAGGGGAACTTGTAGTGAGATTCTTTTTCTGTTGAGCTAATTGCCTTTGTAAAGACCTAAAACTAGCTGTGACTTGACCATGAAGGAGGGAGGTAGAGAAGGTAATTACTGTGAGGACTGCTTTTTTCAATGAGGAAAAGACAATGGAGACACCATCAATAAGGACAAACCTTCCTGAACCTTTTCACCACATACCCTGTAATGAAGACCTTTGCTATTGGCTTAGATGGATGAGGCTCTCTGTGAGAGCGAGTGAGTAAGAGGCAGGTAGATGTTTGTTTAGGGCTAGCTCATAGTGGATATATTGGAATGGGAGTGAGCCTGTCGGACAGAAAGGCACATTAAGACCAAGGTGATTAAGGAACAGAGTTGATGGAAAACGAAGTACTATTGACAAGGCTTTGTCTTCTCCTGGTCTCCCTTGTGCCCACATTGATGCCCCTGTCTAGTCTCCTCCAGGCTAAGCTACCTGACTGGATTCACAAAACCTAAGGGGGATTGATTGTTCTGCAGCAATTTTCTATGCAAGCCCAGGCAACCATATTGATTTTGCAGGTTTCAGGAGTGGTGGTCTTACGTTTATATTACTGTTAATCATTACTCTCTTGGCATTTTTTTTCTCTCTCTCAGATTTCTATGTGTGCACTGCCATATAAACTGATGATGGTATTTCACACATTTACACATGCGTAGAATGAAACGAGAAAGAAAAAAACACAGAAATAATGAGGCTAAAATTAGGGTCCCTTTGACAACTCATAGACAGTAGTGTAATCTTTCTAACCCTCAACCTGTTACTGTGGTTTTTAACTAGGTTGGCACATGTCTCCTGAGAGATCTTACCCCAGTCCTCTGTGGCAAATTATTCCAACTCATCCAAATTACATGGAGTTTTGAGCATGGACCTTAACCTTGAGCTCCTGCGATACATTCTTAATGGGACTGAAATCTGGGCTTTGAGAGGAGGCAGTCCAGGACCTTGATTTTGTTGTCTTTGAGAACACTTGGGATCAGTTTAGTTTGTTGTGCTAGTAGAAGACCCAATGACAGCATGGAGCCACAATACCATAACATTTCACACGGTGTCCTTTAAGATTTATTAAAAACTATTTCACATATTTAACATACAAAATACATAAAAGCTAGCACAAGTGGTACCATGCACAACAAACTCTCCCCCTCACACGTAGCTTATTTTGGCATCGATCCAGCTGTCATGTCTATGCATGTGCTGATGTTAGCATATCAATTGCGTCTATATATGTGCCAAGTTTAAAGTAAATTGAAACAAAATTGATGTTTTTATAGAAATGTGAAATGTCGCCCATTATGAGTAAATGGGGGGAAAAAAAAGGATTTTAAAAATTCATAAAACATTGAGACTTTGACCTACTTTTCTCAAAATGTAATGACATCTATTCTGGGTCACTGGCAATCTATAAACTCAATTTGGTATGAATTCCACCAATAGTTTTGCTGCAACAGAGATGTTAAATGTTGCCCATTATAAGTAAATGGGGGGTGGGGGGTTAAAAATTCATAAAACATTGAAACTTTGACTTACTTTTTCCAAAATGTAGTGGCATCTATTCTGGGTCACAGGGAATCAATAAACCAAATTTGGTATGAATTCACCCAACAGTTTTGCTGCTACAGACATTTGAAATTTTGCCCATTATAAGTGAATCGGGGAAAAAAAGAATTAAAACATTCATTAAAAACTTTGAACTTGTACCTACTGTTCCCAAAAATGTAAAGAGATCTATTCTGGATCACTGGCAATCTATAAACCTAATTTGGTATGAATTCAACCAGTAGTTTTGCTGCAACAGTGATAACAAAGAAACAAACTGAACCAAAATCAATACCCCTTGCCTTCCCTACGGGGGAGGGGGGGCAATAAGAATAATATTACAAGAAGAGTAAAAGAGATGTAAAGAATGTAAGAAAGGCATATTAATCATACCAGTGATATCCATCGCTCAGATCCCTCTACAGATGTTATATAAAACACACAACATTTTTATTCCATAAGAGCTTGTATAATGCCTTTAAAAGTATTTAAAGAGTGCAGTTTTGCAGTTCATTCCATACCATTGGTACATAATAGAGAAGGTTTAACAAGGCTCTGACTTCATTCAGAGGAAGCAGTTGATCTAGTGCTTTTCTCAAGACTCTCAACAGCGAACACAACTTTTCAGGCCATATACCTAAGTATTTGTAACAGTTGACTCTTTCTATACATTGACCATGTAATTTTTAAATATCTAAATCAGTTGCAGTAGAGTGGGAGTGAGTAATGGGTGTATGTGTCCTGCTCTATGGCTCGATTCAAATAGGCTGCCACTGTATATGTCATTGTATCGTCCGCATACAAATGTCAGTTAGCAAAATTTCTTAAAGTATTGTTAAGACTTTATTGATAGTACTGCTTTTACCTATACTGCTTATTCATGTGGCACTTAAACAGTACTTATTGGGTCTTTTTTTTTTTTTTTTAAAAGAGATAAGGATTTTGTCTGAACTTGAGAACATAATTATCTACCTGTATTTTCTCATGTAGTATAGGCCTATATAATTAATATTACGTAGTAGGTAAATGCAACAGCATTGGTTTTAACTCATCACTATCATGGATTCTGATTTTGTCATATAAGTAATGTGAAACCGATATAAATAGTTATTACTGCAAAAGAAAATAGTTTTTGACTCATCATTTTTAAGTAAAAAACTGAAAGCAGGACTTTTTGTTCATTAGTATTTTGACAGTGCCGTAGTTTGCCTGCAGCCTCCAGATCTCTAAATCCACCTGAGGCACTATGGAACTATGAGTCTCTTAGCGACAGATCAGATGATGCTCTGACCATTTCAGATGAAATTTATAAACACACCCACAGCAAAACAATCAGTGAGCTGTTCTTATCTAGGCTCTAGGCTGCTAGCATACCAGTTCATAACATACAAAGCAAATACAGATGACTATGACCTAAAGAAACTGGATCTCTGTGTCTGCACTCAACAGACCTTCACCAGGTTTCTAATGACAGACAGACAGACAGACAGTTTCTGCATGACTATACCAAAAACTGTCAACAAGTGTCGTGACGACTTTATCATTTAGCTCTCAGAGACCTGATCCTAGGTCTCTTATCTGGATTAAAAGTTGCCTTGGTCAGAAACAGAGTTTCTGAAAAAAATTCTCTTATAACTTTTGTATTTTGTATGTATGTAGCTAATACACTGGAAATCATCTGGAAATTTTTCTATTTTACTTTTTCCAGTAGCGTTAGAAAGGACAATAATGTCAGAGCTGCTGTCAAAAAGCTGCTGTCGAAAGACCTGGGGATATCATTTGTGACTAAAATTATATCATCTAAAATTGTTTTAGCTTTTTTTTTATTGTTAGCTCACAAAATATTCGAACACCTTGGGTTTAACAGACAGTCTGGAAAATGGACCATAGTTATTTAAGTCAATAGGTCTCCACTCTTCAATAGAGGGAGAATTAAAATGTAAACCTAAGCTTCTCTCCTCATGACCTCATGCACCTCAACAAGGCACAGCAGCAAAACTGCTTCACACACTACCTTTTTTTTTTTTTTTTAAACTTTGATACCAGTTTTTTTAATGGGTGAAGACCTTTCTCTTCCTTCATCAAACGAGTGTACCTAAAGAGCTCTAATTTGGTCTCGTCAGACCAATCAACTAACTTCCTGCACTCATCTCCATATTTCAAATGGTCATCATGGGTAAACTTCAGTCTGGCTTTCACGTACTGTGTGAGCAATAGAGTTTTCCCCTTGATGAATACCTCATAGCCCTCCTTAAAAGTTCAAGTCGAGTCGAGCAGAGCTCAGCAACAGTCATGTTTGCAGAGATCTGAGGGTTCTTCTTGACATTTCTGATGATTCTCCTCTCCAGAGTCTTTGACATTTGCACTTATGACCAGGTTTGGGTTTGTGGAACGTGTGTCCTTGTACTTTGCAGTGATGCAGCATAAAGCTGTTGTCCATACCAAGAAAACTTGGAAATGGAAGTTTAACTATTCATCTACTTTCTTTCTTAGGTCGAGAGATTTCTTTTGCTTTGCGTCACAATGAAAAGACTTTTTTTTAAAAAAAATGTAAAAGTGGTTCTTATCAATCTATCTTTAAAGTGGCACTACTCCTCTTCACTGGAGTTCATTTAGTAGAGGTAAATGCTGATTGATTGAACTGTTCAAGACAGATGGTTTTTAGGTGTTTTGAAAGAGTTCCATTTGCTACATTTTCTTGAAGAATTCACTCAGGAACTAATCGTTTTGACAATATTAATTGCCAGTACTTTTGTTGTGAAGCAATTTTGAGGCTGTAGAAAACAATATCAATCTACGAAATGATAGCCCTCAAATTTTTACATGTTGTATTTGAAAGAAAGCAGGAAAAAAATGTCCATATCTTGTAGGAGCCTAATCATCTTTACTACAACTCAGTGTATGTATGTAGGCTGCACATCATCAAACATGCATGCACGCAAACATACTAGAGCACACATAATGTACATCCTTGCACCAACCTTAAAATTCATCCACAGAGGCTCCTGTGTGGAATACAGAGCCAATGCTCCTGACTTGAAAGCCTCTCCAGAGCCTCAGATGTGACATCAGCTCGTTCTGTCTCTTGCTTCCCCCCTCCTTCCCCTACCCCCTTCCTCTTTCCTACACTCTTTCATCAGCTGAGCCCATCTTTTGACACTTCAGAAGGTGTTCCACACATGCCTGTCACCTCTCCCCTCCTCCACTAACACTTTCTTCCCAGCTCTCTATTGAAAGCACGCGTCTCTGTCTGAAACTTATGTACTTTGTAGAGCTAACGCTTTGGCGTTTGCATCACCTTGAAGTTGGTAAGTGGTACTGAGCGAGGAGACCGATCTTTAGTGTTTAAAAGGGGAAGAGCTCAGAAACATTCTGTTAGTGTGGCATGGTGAGTTGGCAGACATTGTACTAAAGTGGGGGGAGGAAGTAATTGTTTCACCTTTGTACCTGTGTCTCCTTACAACTTTGAACAACAGACTAGGAAAAAAGCGGAAATGTTAGGGACCTCCTTTCCTCCTTTGTGTAAAAAATACCCTTTAACTGTTCTGCGTGTCTTTCTGCTTCAATGTATTCCTCTTACAACCAGTTTTATCCCTTTATGTATGATTGCACGCATGTATGTGTTGTATGGTGATTTAAGTGGTCTCTTAATGTATTGTGAGCAATTAAAAGTAAGCATATAAATCCATTAGATTCACATTAAGGGAATGATATAATGATATTTCTCTGGTTGAACAGTAGTGTAGTCTCTGCTGAGGCACTATACCACTGTGTGAATGCATTGCTTTGTGGACTGAGCGGTGCTGACTCCCACGTACCTGCTCAGGATCACTTTGGCTCAGCCTCAGAGGGAGCATGTTACCTATGTACGGCTAGAAGAGGCCTTTGGTGTTAAAAATGAATTCACTTTGGTTATATATTCCTGCTTGGTGATGTAGGTGATTGTGTTCTGTGCCTGTGTGTTTGTTTTCCATTCTGTAGAGTTCAAACAGGATAGAAATAGCCAATAGAGTTTTACATTTGCACAATTAAAGCACATTTAAGATGCAAGTAACTAAAAATGTAGATCATTCATTTGATAGAAAAATAGTGATTAATGCCTTGGTTTAATGGATAATCATAGTTAAGATAGAGTTAAAGAAGACCAATTGGCAGTGGACAGTAATAAAAAAATAAAACAAAACCAAAAAATAATAATAATAAAAAAAAAAATCCAATATTATTCTTTAAAAAGATATTTGAAAATAACATCCCACTGTGCACTTTTCAAGTTCTGACACTTGAGACATTCAAGACAATTGTCCCGAAATCTTCTGTCAACACTTGGCATAAAGGGAGGGAATGGATACAGCTTGGCATGTCATGTGGCGGATCTACGATCTGCAGTAGCATTTTAAAAGCCACGTTCCTCTCTGCTTTTAATAGTACAATATCTTTAGCTGAAAAGAATCACTGTTTGTCACTTCTCCCCCTGAATTTGATACGTTGATCATGCTTTGTCGACTTCTCAAATGCTTAGTGACATTTCTACCTTGCTAACCACACCTCTGCTGGTCATGTTCTCACTCAAGTTGAATTATTTACATTTACATCACGTTAGGGAAAAAAGAGTCATGCAAACTAATTTGTCCAACCACCAGAACTGTGCAATGAGTTATACATCTTAGTTGGATTGTTGACGGAACTTTGAGCTCTGTTAAATTTGGATGACGATACATTCATGGAAATAATAAATTACAGACATGTGCAAGGCTGATCATGATATAAAATCATCAGCTTGTTCTCCTTTTGTAGGTCATTATATTGTTTAAAATTTGTGTGTAAATATTTCAAATGTTTTAGGGTGTTAGTTGGGCTTAAAGAAAGATCTATATCCTGTGGTTAGGAATGTGTACAGCTGCTTGTAAGCAGACAGCTCTATGACCTTTAGAAGGATGAAGGATGCACAGATTTGTCCTCTCTGTAGCAGTTATTTGTTGGTACACACCTTGTTTACTGTCAGCTTGATAACACATAATTTGTCTATGTCTGATTTGCCAGACCTTTTGTAAAATTGTGGAACAGTGTTTGGATTATGAAAAAAAAGCTTTGAAAAGTTCATAATAATCTGATCTATCAGCTCATCATAGAATTCCCTCAGATGCATTTTTGTCTGAGTTTCAGTAACTAGTGTTCACCTAAAGAGACATCAGTGGCTCTTGTAGCCTTTCAGCACTGTTTCCTCTGTAGTCAGTCTTGATGTAGCAGAAGCAGGGTTCCATTTCCATGGTATTATCCTCTCCCCATGTAAAACCATGGCTCCTATCGAGGCCTAATCCTCAGCATGGGGAGAGAAGGGCAGGCATTTTAGATTTATTAGTTTTTTCGCACAAAGCTAAAGAAAGCCCTAGGAATGCAGTTCATGCCATGCTGAGATCAGTATGTGCGCAATGCACACAGACAAAATAGGATTTCGGCTGGGCAAGCAAGAGAGCAGGGATAGAGGGTAGGGAAAGGGGTGAAAAAAGTAACGCTGGGACTTGAGAAACATTCCATTCTAGAAAGCTTTACTTCATTATCAAGTGAATTTATTATTCCCTGGAGTAATACTAACATTAAATGAGGCTTTTTTAATATGCTGGTCAGACATGCTGCTGGCCATTTGAGCTTTGGAAGAAATAGACACAGAGGACTAAGCAAAGCAGCTCCAAATTTGGCTGGGGATTTTCTGCCTCTCTGAATTTTGTTATTCCTTGCAAGGGGAGGGAGAGGCGTTTGGCGTTTCTGTTTTTTGATTATTGTCTGTTGCTTTGTTTTGTGTTGTTAACAATGGCCCGCTGCCATCTTTTCACTGAGTTCAATAAACACTTCCTTGAATGACATTATTCTTAGGCATCAAGCCAGACCAGGGCTGGGAAATCATGCTTTTATTAGAAAACATGAATCTTGTCACTGGCATGCCTAAGGATTATTGATGGTAGTTGCAGCACGGATGGCATTTGCAGATAAAGTGAAGCTTAATATTCAAAATTATCATAGTGGTGTCTATGACATTCTTCAAGTAGCGCCTGGTTCTTATCGATCGGGTGCTGGTTTCACAAAACGAAAGAATTAATTTATTCTCCAGATCGATTTTTTTAAGATAACACATTTTGCGCTCCGTCTGATGGCACATCTACTGGGATATGATGGATGTTAAGAGTATGGTTGAAATTATATTCAAGACCTCGTGGATGGGTAAGTTAGGATAGAAGTTTTGTTCTTTGAAAGTGGCTCGAGTAACTTTAGTTGTCTTACTGTGTGTCAGTCAGCTACCATTGTTGGAGATGAATTGAATAGGCTTTTTAGCACAAGTCATGTTAGAAGCAATCAATTTGAACAGTACATTGGAGAGTGAGCATTTGTCGCTCATTTCCTTCATTCACAGCCCCGCAGTTGAACTCCATATTAAACTATACTCTTGTTGAAACATTTCTTTTTCCATCATAATCTGTCATTAATGGGTTTTTTTCTCCTCCGGTTTCTTCATGTGCTACAACTGACAAACCAAGCATTTGAACGCTGTTAATCTTACTTTGATGAATTTCTTTGTCTTTTTCCTGTGGTGTAACAGACACATCAAATTCCTCAATAAAAAGTGATTCCTTGCTCCACAATTGAGTCAGTTGAATAGAAATAATTTCACTTTGACAAGTTAATTCTTTGTTTCCCCGTTTATAGGGCATCATGTGGGCACAGTGACTAAATTATTGTCGCTGCTGTCAGAGGTATTAAATTCTGAAAAGTTCTCTCTTAGTATCATTTGCCTAATTTTTGTGAGTAGCTTGGCCTGTCTGTAGAGTCTGATATTGCCAGCTCTTGTTTATGGCACTCCTTTCCCCAACTGGAGCAAATTAACATTCTCATTATTTTATTTGCCGGATGCAGGGTTTTTAATGGTCTTTCAACAAATTAAATAACCTCAGGGCATGGGCAGGATTAATTAGATAATAACAATCACATCTCCTCTCATCTTTTTAGAAAATAGATTATGTCTTGATGGTTCTATGGATGAGATGGGTCTTTATTTTAAATGTGGATCAGAGGAGGAATCAGTGCAGTAGAAAATCTGCTAATTATTTACAGAGAACCTTATAGTGCCTACCTGGTTGTTTCTCTAAATTAACCACAGAAAGTCACTGTAGCTTATAAACACTTTTTATTTCCGACATTTCACAAATAGAAAAAGAAGGAATTGAATAGAATTACAGAATGTGGACTGAAATGTAAACATAAAGTGCGTAAACACACACAAAAAAAGCCGTTTGCTAGTTGTTTAATAGTGGAGCATCTTCTCTGATGCCTTTTGAAGCCACAGCGATTCAGCTTCTCTAGGGCATAGAGCCAATGAAACTCTCAACATGTTGTGTTAAGATGTTATCCAGTTCCTGCAGGAGGGAGTGATAAAGTCTGACAGTGTCTGATCTCACACTAGCTAATAACCCCCAAATTACAAAATCAGATTGATAAAATCATGCTGAAAAATAAATTGACTACAACTCCTCAGACCAAGTTGTAGAAACATATTAATTCCCTTGAAATGTAAACATCTAAAGACATCATATGCTTTTGACTCTATAATACAATGCGTTGCAAATGCAAAGCTGTAGTGATGTTTTCTTTCATCCTGCCACGCTGATAATACCTTATTGATAGTAGGTCATTGTCATGCACATGTGCACATCTGCTGTCAGCCCACACCATCATTAAAAGCCTCACAATGAAGGCCTGTTTAATTAGATTTAAATGTCTGAGTAAAAGGAGGAAATGAGAAAAAGGTTTCAGTAGAAGGAATGGTCATTCATGGTAGTAGTCGTTTGCATAATAAACCCAGGGTTTGAAGTGCTCTGTGACCACATGTGCAATGAACATCAATATCAAAACATGGCTCACAACCTTGCTCCAGTACTTCACGCTTTACTCATTTATACACCAAAGATTTTTTAATACCACCCTGATGAAGACAAAAAAAAAGTGTTTGCTGAATAAGATAGCACTGGAGAGAGTGGTGTGATTTGTTTTGTTTTTGATGGACATTCTGCCTCATGCTGGTGTACACCTCACTGTGAGTGCACTCTCAAAATAGAAAACTGAAGTACATTTCTGATGGTGGGATACAATTTGTCTATCTTCCATCTTTTTATAGTGAGTTAAAACATCTTAAAGAAGCCACATATCTATCACAGAGAGCCATTTAATATAAACAAATTACATATAAATAACGAAGTATATTTTGTGCTTGACTACGCTATTGCTCCCAATATTAAATACATCTCTGATAAAACCTAATAAACACATATAGTACATCTATTTATGGATCAGTTATAAACTACACCAGTTGCAGAAATATATATATTGCCAGTTACATTTCTGTCATTTTTTTTGTGTGTATTTCTTTCCGTATATTTCATTCAGCTTGTGCACTTGAACTTTTTTGCCCATATACTTTTTTCACTCGCGTCTTTCTTCTTTCATACTTTATCCATCTCGTCCCACACCTAGTCTTGTGTTACTTAATTCATTTTCTATCAGTCGGTCTTTCATGCTTCAAACTACTGTATCTGTAGCACTGAAGGGCTTTTTCATCAACATGTATCCATCACTGGTCAGATAAACTGGTGCCTTTCTGCACTAGATCAGGTAATCATACACACTAAGATTTTCTCTTATAAGGTGAGAGGATTGACTGTATGTTACCTTCACGAACTGTGTTGCACTTATATGAAAAAAGAAATATCACCACTCGCTATGTTGGAGTTTTTTGTCAAGCAATCACAAACAAACCACTTGGTTTTTCAGATGAACTTGATAATGAACCGAAGACATTTCTACACTCAGAAGCCAAAACAGTATTTGTTGATATTTAGATGCACAGAAAAGACCCACACAAACAGCAGTAATCCCTTTTTTGTTCATATCACCCAGAGGATCTGGTATAAGTACATAAGAAGTCTAGACCTGCACTCACAAACATGTCATCTGCTATTCAGCCTCTTGAAGATGGATGAATGCTTTTTTTTTAAATGCTACATAGACAGTTTCACACCAGCTGACACCTTCTTTCAAGCAACTTGAATGACTTACAATTATCAGGTGACAACTTCTTGAAACTGCTTCTAAGCCCTTGAGTTACAGGCAAAATATTGTATTCAGCTGTGAAGTCTACCTGGTTTGTTTGTATTTACTAGAATTTTTCTAACTGGAAGAGTGAAATACCTATAAATAACTGCTAGTTTCCTCATCTAGAAGCAGTGGTAAAGGTTCCTTTTGATTCGACGATATTGTATAGAGGAAATTAAGTCCACTTTATTTCTTCTTTATATGCTAGTATATTCTTTTTGACTGCCTAATGGAGTGAAGGCATATCAAAAGCCTCATCAAAGCTCAAGACTGAGCGGTGCATTTATAGGGTGTTAAAGCGCTTCGCTTCAAGAGCTGTGGTTTTGCATGATCTAATGACTGGAATGATGTTCAAAGTCATCGTAGCCTCTCAAGTTAGAGAAAACACTTCACATTACTTGCTGAAATAAAATGGTTGATTCATGTGGAAGACTGCTCTCAAGGGGGCAGTACATGTAGCGCATATATGCATGTGTGTACTTGATTGTATTGACGATGGTAATCATGAGGTGAAAGTTTAATAGTTGTGTCGCAGTTGTGAATAAAACTCTGAGAGCTGCAGCTGATGTGTCCATAACTCTGGCAGGAAGAGGAAGCAGCTTTGCAACTCTTGTTAACGGCCTCTTCACTCTGAGGATTTGCTTATTAATTGCATTACAGTAAAACTTCCCCTCTTTTCAAGTCACTAATCTGTCATGCAGTTAAGAGTGTAATAAACAGAACTCTGCCACTGTCTTTCATTATATATTTTAACACATAGCATTTGCTATATATGCATCAAAATATCTAAAAATAACTGCAACTGTGGAATATATTTTTTGACTTATATTATGTATATTACAGAAACACAGTAAATACCTGATTAAAAAAAGCATTGTATTGTAACGAAAGGACAAAACATGAATGCACGTCACTAAATACATCTCTTTGTCAGCAAAGATGAATTCTATAACAGCAATTCTCTTCATCCCATGCTAAGTAACAATTCTTCTGATTCATGTTTTGTCACAGGTTTGTGGAGGAGATGTCACATATGTTAAGAAACTACAGAAAATGGTTAATCGGTGTTGTTCTTTGTCTGGTTTGTGATATGTTGTCGTCATTACTTGCTTTTTCTGTCCTGTTATTTTTCAGTCTAACCCAGTTTTTCTTGATGGTATTAGTTCTTTCCTTCCTGGCATTGACTAGTCCATTTTAAAAGTTTTACATGTAAATGTTTCACCAGGGAAAAAAAAATGAAATAATTGCAAAAATTGTATCATTACATCTGTTTGCCACCTCCGCAGAGGGACATTTAAACACACAATAAGAGTTTAGATAGCAGCAAAACATGTTGCTGACGAATGAATTAGCACCGTGGGCTATGCATTGACGTTCAGTTCATTTGAGCTTGGAGGAATGCTGCAGGCAAGAGTTAATTTCTTAAAATTAAACTAAGCATATTGGTACAGAGGTTTATGGAAATCTGACCAGTATGTCTCTGAGGCATTACAGAATTCTTCAGTGCCTGTGGGGTAATATTAAGTAGCTGGTTGTTTGTTATTAACTGGATTACTGTGCTGCATGATGAAGGAACAGTGGGTGTGTTAAGGGGGTTGTGGTGTTCCATTAAAGTTGCTTTAAGTTTTTCCTATCAACCTTACAGAGAGGGTAATGACTATATCAAAGGGCTTGCAGCTGCACCAGCATGTCAGGATCTTGACAAATCACCTAGGATCCTTTTTTTTTTTTTTTTTTTAAACTTTATAGTGTTTCTGCTTCATTAGGTACAGTACAAAAAGTGACAAATGTGGAAAGGAGAGAAGAAGATGACATTTCAAAAAGGTTGAGACCAGTATTATACTCACAGGCTGCACATGGAGTTCACACACAAATTCATTATTAAACCTTTGAGATCACTTTTATAATCAACAGACAATGAAATGGGGATTCATGTTGGTTTCCTGATATGACTACAGAACAACATTAGAAATCAGTTACAGTGTGTGAGGCTGGATTTCTCTCACTTAGAAATATGACTAAGAAGTCTTTAAAATAGAAAGTTTTAATGACATAACCCTAGCTTTTGTGCCGGGGCAGTGGAAGATGCGAATTAACGGCAGAGCTCAAATGGCGATCTTTATTCCTCCCTTTTAATTTCTCCCCTGGCGGCACTGAGTAATAGGTGGGTAATTAGCACAAGGTGAGCTGCGTTTTTAAAGGGTGAGCTGCTTTATAGTGTCACACCTGTGTTAAGTCTCTTTCATTGTTGTTCTTTGAATATTCAGTACATTTTTAACCTACATCTAACTTTACCAACATCTAACACTCATGTTTATTGACTGTTGATAGAGGCTTTACCATTGTATATTTGTGGTGCACTGCAGCTGCTGTTTCAGGTTTTTTCTACATTTGTAGTTAAATGTAAAAAACGGGTGCTTAGATAGATAGATAGATAGATAGATAGGTTACTTTACTTTCTTAGCATTAAAAGGCCTGATAATTTTTTTTTTCCAACTCAATATACTCATACATATACTATATATAAAACTCATATATAGTATATAGTAGGGATATGAACAATTAATCGACTATCAGTTAATTGCCGATAAGGATTTGCTAGATTAAATTACAATAATTGTCGGTTAATTGCTCTTTTCCACAGCGGTATTTGTGGTGTCAACAGTAGGGGGCACCACTGCCTAAACTAACCAACTAATTATTAATGAATTACCGTACTTTCCAGACTATAAGCCGCACCTGATTATAAACCACACTCACCCTGTCTCCAATGTCTCACCATCGCTTCGTTGATGCCAAGCTTACGTGCAGCAGCTCTGTTTCCTTCTTTGTCAGCTGGATCGATCGTTAGCTCAGAAAACATAAATTAGCCGCATTATTTTAGAGCCACGGGTTTACAGTGTGTGGAAAAAAGTAGCGGCTTATAGACCGGAAATTATGGTGATTGATAATTTGCATCCCTAGTATATAATAAATATAAGGTAAAGTACTCATACAAAGTAAATACATATATTTACTATATATGTGTATATACTCATTCAAAATACATTTATCTCATAAAACTAACTGAAGAAGGATCTTTATTTGTCAGTATTTTATACATGTGGACGCACACTGAAATTGAACCTCTTTTTTTAACCCATCACTAACCCACATGGGTTGCCATTCAGCCAATGGGGGTTAAGTGCCTTGCTGAAGAGCTCATCAGCCAACAGTTTCTCAGCCAGTTCTGGGAAATTTAACTGCCTGCTTCTCCAACCATCTATGCCACGACTGCCCCCGAAATGGGAGTATTATTGATAGAAGTGGAGTTATTTTGTTGTTAAACATATTTTCATGAGTGTACATGTTGACTGCTCAATAATGAGCCATTCCCAGTCTGTCAGTATGGATATTTGTTTTTGTACGACAAACTTTGACATTAGAAAAGCTCCAGTTTTGTGTAAAATCTCTCAAGGATTCTTCTCTCCTCCCCACATGCAATTAGGGATGGGTTAGATTTACATAGCCACATATCTCTCTGCACTGTTTTAACACACTGGCAGTGGTGGAGAAAACTCTGGCTGAACTCATCATCATTCTAAAACAGAAGCAAAACTCTGGCTCAAACCGATCACAATTGTCTTGGGCAGTGCTAAAGGGTGAAGTGGCGGTGCCTTTGGAAATACTGTCGAGGGGACTTGTTTTGGTGGAATTCTTGCATATGTTAAGGCGAGTCCTGGCACTGAAAAGCCTAAATCCTCACAAAAGAAAACACCACAATGAACCAAGCAAGACTGTATTATTGCATAATCTAAATCTTTGGCATTTTCAGTGTGTTTTTACTCGCTGAGATGCTGTTGTTGTTTAACATAGTGACGTGGGAAAACTGTCACACACATACCGGCTGGGGATGAGAATGCTGAGTGAGATAGTTGGCTAATGGCTTATTCCAATAGTATTTTGGTTCTGTACTGGCTGTCAAAGATGTCATGAGTTGTAAAAAACTACATTGGCAGTTTTGTTTCAGAACGAGATATGGTTTAACCGTAATATTCTCTGTTATAACAGCGAGTGTAAGCACGCACCTTGTTAGCGTGGCTTTGTTTGCTGGAGCCATGTTGACTCTTTTGTCTTGTTGTTCTCCTTCCTACCTCAGGCTACATAAAAATGAAGGCCTTAATTGATTTAATGGTTGTTCACTCCCACATGCATGAACAGTTGCAGTATCGAGCAGAGCTTTAAGTGTAGGGAGAGGGAGGTTATTGTAAGAAAAAAAAAATGAACAGAAGGGGCACCAATTTTAAAACCCTCTCAAGTGATTACTTGGTTACTAAGGGGAAGGAAACTGGTAAGTTGGTGGGTGATTTGATCTTTTATGCCATGAAAGGTTGCTGGGCAGTGTGGGCCATGTAGCCAGGTGGAGATTTATTCCCATTCAGACAACCATTATTGTTGACCTTGCCTTGCCTGGGAAAGCCAGAGTAAACAGAGGCCTAATAAATCAACTTTAACAAGCACAGTAGTCCTGGCTGGTGGAGCAGCCATGCAGCGCCGACACGCAGGGGTGGATTAATCCACACCACCTCTTCTCCACAGAGGATACCTGTAGAGTCTGATTTGGCTGATAGTTTGTATGCAGACGCGCAGGGACATTTAATTGCTCCACTGAATGCATCTCCCCAGCCAATGTGTTTGTATTCACACTCAGAGTTGTGTTTGTACGGGAGATACAGAGCAGTCAAAAGATAGGATGCATAATCATACTCTTGTGCTGAATTTCTAGACTACACTTGAAATTTCATTACATGCTTACCTGGTGTTCCAGTGCAGGATATTTGTCTAGCAGATTGACTTGCCTGCCTATTTGATTCCTCATCAAATTCATCCCCTCTACGTCAAGCAGATCATCAATGATTTATACTTTATACTGCAGCTCCCTGCAATGTAAATGCATTCATAAAAACCATAATATCCTGATGTTATGGCAAAGTAATAATCTAGTGTACCACTGACTGTTGTGTTCCTGTTTAGAACATCAGATTATTGTTTTATTATAGTATTTTTTTTCATCAGTAAATGATAGATGAACATTACAGTAATTAAATCACATCGTGATATTTCAGTGCAGAACCCACAACAAACACATACACACACACACACACACACACACACACACACACACACACACACACGTAAAAACATAAATATGCACAAAAATACACTCACAGACACATGCCACACCGTTCTTCCATCACAACCTTCTTCACCCCAAGTCTGCCGTTCTTTGCCTCTGGGGTGTAAATGTGAGTGGGTGCTGAATAGTAATTTTTGAGTGCAGCTTGTAGGATGGGTTTAGACAGAAAATATGCAGAATTGGCAGTGTCAGTCAGTCAATATCTCAGTCTGTTATTCTTCCTGACATTTGGTTGGGGGATGATCCCAGATCATTCACAGAAATATACAACAATGTACTTTAAAAGGTACAGAGAGGAAATTAAATAATGTATCTGAGAAATTTTACTATGTTATAAATTAGTGACTCAGAGTGATGGGATATGGGATGCACTTTCTCAAAGCATTTGTTTGGACAGTTTGTTGCTGTACTTGAGTAAATTCTTTACATGTACTGTATGTGTCCACATATGTGACTGTCTTACTATGCACGTGGGTGTGTGTCGGCAGAGTAAATGCAGGAGAGTTATTCTTCCAGTGTCATATTTTTGGCATGGTTGTATTGTGTCCCAGGCTGCTGCACAGTTGGTGAATATCAATGCAGTGTGGCGTAGTGACGGGGACTGGAGCTGACATGTTGTCACACTGTGATGAAAAGCACTCTGAGATGATGTGGCGGGAGTGTTCCTCCTGTCCGCAGAGAGATGGCAAGCTGGCTCTGGCATTTGTGTATTCGTTTGTGCTTGCATGCATGTGAGTGTATATGTTTGTGCATACTTTTCTCTGAGTGCACTTGCAGTTGTGTGTGCCTACTGCTTGGCATTAAAACCCATATCACTTTACACAGAAACTGTGGTTTTGCTTTTGCTATGTTTTTGGTGTAGCAGTGGCAAAATATATATCTACTATAGAAACCAATAAAACAAGGTGTGTACTGAGTGACTTGGCTGTCAAGAATATGTCACAAACACTGACGTACTCGTCAAGATCAACCGCCCCTCCCAAGAATTGTAGGTGATATATTTTACTTAACATGATATTCTAATGTTTTACAAGTGCACTTTTTGACCGGCAACCCTGTACTGCAAAGACATCTCCACAGGAAAGAAGCTAAAATATAACTAAAGCATTCCTCCTACTAACTTTATCTTGTACTCACCAAACAAAACACACCTGTCAATGGGATAAGACAATTTTGTTTGGCTAGATTTACTAAAAGTGGAATGAAATTCCACCCTTCTGAAATAATACTAAAATTCAAGCATGTTTTGCTTATTACAAGCAACAAAAAGACAGGCTTAATATTATTAAACTGCGAACTTGTTCTGGTCTGCTCATAAAATAATGAAATGTTCCTCAGCTCGGGTATTATAAAAAACATTGGAATATCTTAAGTTGGATATATTTTCTTAAAGTTAAAAATACTTTTCCAATGAAAACCATGCTTGAGATGAGAATTCTTCGTAGAAAACTAAGCCTTGTTCTCCAGAAACAAGACTTTTCTACTTTCTGAAATTCCTTTTTAGCAGTTGAGCTTTTGTATTGTTATATTTTCATTATCCCACTGAATCTATGCAGGCCTGAGATACAGACAGATACATACTGCACACATGCAGCTTTTTCATGTGTATACTGTCTCAGAAATGTTGCAGTTCCTCAGATGAAGCTTTCTCACTTCTTCCCTTGACAGTGCTTCTGGATTTCGCAACCACTCCATCAAGTCTCCATGAACTTGATGAACTCTCAACCATTTACACCACTGGAGAGCTGACGTGAGGGGGGGGAGTCACTTTTCCCTTGCTGTAGTAGTGGTCTGGCCAGGTCTCTGCAGACTCTAGGGGGCCCTGTCTAGGCCTTCTGTTTCCTTTTTTGGGCAAAGGTTCAGCTCTCACTTGGGCAGAGGCCTGTTAAAAGCTTTGCTTAATGCATACGAGTTTGTCTCTGTGGGCTGATAACAGACAGGCCCCACCTGGTTACTGCCTGAACTTAGTAAGGTTAATTATTGAACAGGAGAGCATGAAGGACACAAGTGAACATAAGCACAAAATGTGTCATTGTAAGTTATTTTTAATCCACAAATTTATATCCATGCATACAACTACAAACCCTAACAGACAACTAAACACCCCATTTATTGTTCCTAATGTTGTTATAGTACATACAGATGTTAGGTTAATTTTGTTCTCGTTGCAGTATCGTAACTAACAGTGTTACTACAAATGTTATGTGACTTTCTATTTCTATGACTAACCTTGAAGATTGTGAGGCGTGAGATGACATACCTTCTTGAATCAAATTCATTTAATCTCCTATTGTGTAGTGTATAGTGTGTAAAACAAAGTGGTTCAATATAGTTGCTGTGTATAATGAAACTTAGCTTGCGCCGTACTATTCTATGAATAGACTTTATTGTGTGTTGGGTGTCTATGCTGTGTATGTCTAGCTCTATATGCTTATATATTCATGTGTTTATGTGGAGGCATGTGTGGCACTGTGTGGCTGTCCTCCTGTGTTAGCAGTGTGTTATTGAATATGCATCTCCATCAATCAGGGAGTTGTCTGCTGTCTACTCCGTCCTAATTGCACCCCTAACCCTCTCCTTCTCTTCTGTTGCAGCCTTTGGTCGCAGCGTAGCATTTCATTTCCATAGAGGAGTCCTTTTTGATACAATAGTCTCATTGAAGTACTCCTCTCCAGATGTTCTCTCCATAGATAAATCTGCTATTCAGATCTCTATAATTGATTGTAATATGCAGAATTAATGCCTAGGGTTAGAAAGAGAATTCTTGGAAACGTTTTTCACTTTCCTTTTGAAATTCAAAACAAGAAAGCACCACAATGCACTTTTTTCTTTTGCCCAGGCACAGCATACAAGTGCAGTGCAGCGGTGCCTATTTGCATATTCTCTAGCTGATTCTGTGCAAAACAACTTGGGTATTGTTACAGACGTAATTAGGAAGATGATCAAACAGGCCTTTTTTTTGCGACATTCACTCTCCTTCCCTCTCTCATGTTGATTGGAGTAGCACTGATACCATTGCTGGATTTCCATTTAGAGTTAAAATTTTATTGCAAATAGTTGCTACTAATGATGAGTTCCGCGCATGCAGCTAACAAATGTATGTGATGAATTTAAGAAAGTTTGCTGTTGTCAAGTTCAAAAAGCGACTGAGTCACAGAGACAGATGAGACGGACAGAGAAAAAGACTGAGAGAGACAGACGGATGCAGTGACAGAGAACGAGGCTGAGTAGTGAACTCATTTGGAATTCAAGTGTGTTGGTAATAATAAGGGAACCTCGGCAGCCCTTGTTGAATTATAGATCACACCAGCATGATTGGATGAGGTTAGGCCATTGTAACACCAGCTTAATAATTTACAGATTGTATTACTACAGTAACAATCGCGCAGGGAAGGTAAGTATTTTTCTCGTCCTCCCACATATATGACGGAAGAGGAGGCATGTGTCATATTGAATTGTAAGTCCCTCAGATGCAAATGTTGAAAATCTCCTTTTTTGGCAGAGCTTTGGAGTGATTTGAGTTTGTGCGGATGACACAATATTTTGTAGTTGAGCTGATAATTTTACTTCCTTTTCATTATTCTGTTTTTTTTTTTTATTTCCAGCAGCGGCTATGTGACACCTTATGTGTTTACTGCACACTTGCTGCTCTTGGATTTCTCACTACCTCATATCCTTATTTCAATCTTGTGAAGAGACTGAGCACTGGGTTACTCATAGTGACTAATTCCAAGCTGTACATACACAATGACACACAGTGCATGATCCTTTGGCTCATACATACCGCCAAAGTGTTTTTTTGTTGTACTTTTCTTTCAGTCTGACTGGACATGTGGCTTATGACACTTTGTCCATGTGGTGCATCATGTCACTGTGACTCCACACCGACATGCTTGAGTTCATCCTGCCTCAGTGTCTGTATTTATAAAACAAAATGACTTCTCTTTCAGTTTGCCGGATATATAGCAGAATTGTCTTTTCACAGAAAATTGTGGCAAGGAGTAGACTTCATGATGATGTTGTAGGAAATGAGAATATATAAGGTTTTAGAGAGAACACCTGGGTTGGTAGTGATAGGACCAAGCAGCAACCTCGTTAACTTCAGATCCTGTTGTTGGCAGTAGGTGAAAATCAAGTCAGGCAGGCACACATATCCCCCAGTCGGCCACTTTCTCCCTCAACCAACTGCTTTTCCCTTTGCCCAAATATATGTTGACAGACAGTTAAGTATCTTCACTGCACAATGACGTGTGTGTGTGTGTGTGTGTGTGTGTGTTCAGGCTTGCATCCATATGCATGGCTTGGCTGTAGATTGCAGAGGTAGGACTTCCCCAGGAGATGTTAAAGTTACAGCTAAAGCAGGCTGACTGTCATTGTGTTGCATCAGTTGGAAGGCAGTAGATTAGTAATATGCATTTGCCACATCTGTGTGGTAAAAGAAACTGTGATTCCGACTTATTTGTACCTCAAATGCAGTCCTTTTGATGCATTTTAATTTGTTGTTGATAATAAATACATCATTTCTACAAACCTTAATGGCCAAGTATTAAGAGGTAGCTTCCTTTTATGACAGGCTTCAAATCTGGGACAAAATATGATGATATATTGATAATACAGTACAATACATACACACAATTACATTTCATAGCAAAATTTTACACAGCAGGATGTGATTTATGAAAGAGAATGTTTAATGTGGGCTTTCAGTTTGCTAGTTGACACCTAATTTTTTTTTTTTACAATTTTACTTTGCTTCCATATGAGATATTTGTATAGATTAAGGCAGTGGTTCCCACCCTTTTTTGGCCCGTGACCTCATTTTAACAAAACAAATTTCTGGCGACCCCAGACATTAAAGACTGAGACATTTTTTTTGCTAAAATTATTTTGTTTTTGATCATGTAGTAGTTTGCTACACTATGTTGCAAATAAATGTTAATTTTAGACGACATTTAGTCTATATAATGTATATTATTATGAATGGAGGCAGAAAAGCCAGGTGTAGATTACTGCACAAAGGAGTTTATTGCATTTTATTTTCCTTGGTCAGTATATGTACAGTCAGTCCAGCTTGTATTTACAAAGCAGCAAATTAATACTGAACACACAATAACTCAAACTATGAATTATGAAAGAGCAGCAGCATCTGAAACTGACCACAATGAACATTTGAAAGATAAACAGTACCACAGTGCTTCAGTTTCAGCTTCAGTTTGTCTTGTCTTTTATGTATTGAGATTATCTCTCTTAACTCACCAGATATTTTTAATTAGTTTATTACTTTTACGAGTTTTTCATGTGGGACCCTGACCCCAACGTTGAAAAACACTGGATCAAGAGTTGATGTATGTTGTTATTGTTCATTGATTTGCTCTTACATCACTAGAATCTTTCTTTTTCTTTTTATGTGGCCAACTCAGTACTACTCCACACCTCAGTTCCCAGTGTCTCAAATTAAAACAATATCAGCATCTTTGCCAAGTCTAGCCTTATTTTGGCTGTTGTTTAGGTTTTAAAGATGGAAAGACAGTAAGAAACAGATAGTGAATGCTCTTTTTTGTAGACAACAGCAAGAAAGAAACCTCCATCATGTAGGCTAATTGCTATGAAAGAAAGCTGTAATTGACCAATTATATTTAGAAGAACTAATGGAGGGAAGCAGAAGAAAAACTAAGGAGATGTTGTTTTAAAGATTGGTCTTGTCATGTTCTTTGTAGGAAAATAGAAAATTATAAGTGACTGGATGACAATAAATAAATGCAATAGTGCAGAGTGTTGGATCTTGTTTAAAGGGAAATACAAATTTCCTTTATGCTTATTATGACATTCTTAGGGCTAAAAAAAAGTAACCTTAACACTGTGAGCTGTGAAATGAAAAACTTTGAAATATTGCGGTAATTGCAAGCCCAGAATACTTTTGGGTGTTTTGTCTGACTGAATGAGACCAGGGTAATCATCGTTCACTGAAATTTACAGGGCATATAGTAGCAAAAATAAACACAGATCTATTTAACTAGAAAACCATAGTGTCAACTCTGAATATAATTGGACTACTGTGACAGAGTAGTAAAAATCATCATTTGTCAGCAATATGACTTGTAAAGCCTAAAACAGTAAAAAAAAACAACAAAAAACTGGCAAAATACACGACATGGCTGCTTTACAATTTTATTAAAGAAATAAGGCCCATTAAGAATATTTGATGGCAAAAAACTATCTTGACTCACTTAATTAATTCCAAAAATAAAAAAAAAATCAAGTCATTTGAAAAACTATTTTTTTATCAAGAGAAAACCACATTTAATCTCCTAATCATTTCCAAAGCTGTATATTAGAAAAACATACTTTTGCAAATATTGGGTGACACAGTATGCAGGCACTTTGACAGAAGAAAGTTGTGTTTGGTAAAAATTGTGATATAAATTGGTAATGAGCTTTTTTTCCTGCACTCTAAAATTATCATTTAAATCTGTGCGATCTGCTGCCTCAACGCTCCTCTCAGATGGGGGTCTGTGAACCACTTTCTTCCAGCCTAGCAGAGGAACCTCTTCTGCCCTGCAACTCTTTTAATTGGGATGCCACGGTTAAAATTGGAGTGGCTGAAACCTACAGGGATTCCTATTCCTATCGTACCCTGTACACATTCAACTCGCAAGTTAATGACCATGCGACTGTTATGTTTAGACACACAGCACGACTGAAAAGTCACGTCTTCCGTTTGACACCTTCAACTATCTATTTAAAATAACACATCATATACCGAGCAGCAACGTTAGATGTATATATGTTAAAATGGACGCTGGGTTCATGTTGTGGTGCTTATAATAAATGGTGCGCCCATTGTTACGGTGGCATTGCACACTTCAAGGCTGTAAATAATATCCTGCTGCTATTTGGCTGTGTTTTTCTGTAATGTATATTGACTTTACCGTGGAGAATTAAAATATAAACAAACAAAAATACAACAGACATCAACATATTTATATATAAACAGAGGAAATGTGGAGGTTGCACTCTGCTTTCCCTTGTCATTAACATGTACAACAAACAGGCCCGTTACAACTAATCGCCTTATCGCAGTTATTTGCATAATTATAATAATCGGAGTCATTCACCTGTATAAAACAAGACGAAAGAAACAGAAATGTCGTATTCCATGTCTGTTTCTCCATCTTTTTCCAAATTCTAATATTTCACTAACATGTTACTTCATCTTGACACGCTTGACTTAGAAGTAGAGCTGGCTGATGTGGTCTAAAAATCTCAATTTACAATTTTAATCGACTGTTCTGAAGACAAATCATAAAAATATAAAAATAGTTTTTCTTCACTCAAACTGTGTACCATATGCTATGTGTAGAGTAACACTTTAATATGTAACATTATTAATGTGTTACATGATGCAAACAGGTTGCATTTTGAATTTTTGTTGACCAGGAAATGTCTCAAAAGAATGATCTCTTATTTTTTCACAATTTTGACAAAGCAAAACCTTGATTAATTAAATGAAATTGATATATTGCCCAGACCTACTGAAAAGTACCTTTCATTATCAGTCTTTTCTTTGTACTTCTCCTCTCAAAACTCTTGACATTAAAAACATAGTGTGCATGTCTGAAATTAGGCCTAACATTGTTTTTTATTAAAAACTGAATAACTGTTGAACTATGTTGAAGTCAATGTCAGAATTATTAAATCTGAATAACTGAACATCATGGTAAAAGTAATTAATTAGTAAATATGAAACCAAAAATCAAGCTGTCTTTTTTTAGCCATTATTTTTCATCACAGTCAATATTTCCAGTTCATATGTCCAATATTAATTGTCAGTATCTGTTCCACCGTCTGCTGATATAGTTTGAAAAACATTCTTTCATTGCTTATTAACCTATATCTGATAGGTTTATATATTTGTGTATTTCAATGAAACTGGGTTTATTTTGGTATTTGGCACTTTGCCAGCTTTTTTACACCCAATAATAAAAGAGAAAATTAGACATATTTCCCTCCAGGATGTACCTAATGATGACCTCAGATAAATGCAAAAAAAATTATGCTCTTGCTCTGAGCCATCCCAAAATTAATGAATTTTTAATAAATAATTGGGGCCTAGGTGTCAGTGCATTTTATTTTGAAAACATGGCTTGAAATGGTCTTATATTCCACTATAAATAAAGACACTGTGTTAAATTTGACAATCCTAGTGGTTTTTCTAATCCAGACATGCAGGTTTTTCATGAATCTCAGTCTCATTCCAGGTTTCGTGAGTAACCCATTGTGTCCACACGCGTTATATGCGGAACTGGCCCATTTAAACACATAAATCGCGAGTGATTTTGCAACAGTGGCCATTTTTGTGAAACACTCTGCCTGGCATATTTACTCCAATTCCCAAAAATGTACCTGTGAGAGAATAAAAAGATATTTGAAAAATTAGTTGCGTGTAATTTTCGTGTCCTTTTTACCGTGTTACATGTGGATTTTTATGTGTGCGTCAAATAAAAATGTGTTATATCTGAAAAATACTTCCTTTTTACTCAGTAAATATTTGTTTTTAAAATAGACCCAAAGTGCTTCCAAACTGGTCTACATCTTGTTTGAATATTTAGCCCCTCTGTCCTGCTTTTAGGTTCCAGTTTCATTGAAGCACCCATATACGTTAATTAGCCGCTATTCAAGCTTTTTATGTAAAATCTGCGTGTGCAATTTTTATTTATATAACTGACTCAAATGCAAACACAAGTGCAGTTTTAATGTATTTGTTCCAGCAGTGGCAGACTTATACAATAATAAATAACGATGACATGCAATGAACAGAAAAAGGCTGTTAAATCCATAATTGCAATTATTTCTATGTCAGTTAGTTGTAAACTACAATTCCATTACTATAGTTGTTTATTTTGTTGTGTATTTTGTTTTCTCAATACAAATTTGGCATTCTCATGTCTGGCCTCTGAAAAGAAAATAGTCTACCCTCAAATAAGATATAAAACAAAGCCTAAATCAACATCAGTCAATGCAGTCCATTTCACACATCCATCCCCATATAATATTACCCTGTCCTGCTTTCATAACAATAATTCTGTCTCTTGCGCTCTGTCTTTTCCGTCCATACACACACACACACACACACACACACACACACACACTCACACACTCACATGCACGCAGACTCACAAAAAGGCTGACAATTACACAGTCTTCCTTTACTTGTTTTCTGTTGCTCTCCACCTTTCTAATCATCTCACAGTCAAGGATCTCAGTTGTAACTTTTTCCCTCTGCAGGACAGAATATTGTGGGTTTTTTTTTCCTTAGATGCGTGTGGGGGTGGGGGTGCTGTGCTACTGGTCTCAGCACCTCAGCACCACCTTTAAAGCTTTGTTGCTCCCTGAGTGTGCTTGGAAAAAGAGAAGATGTTGGCAAGCTAAGGCATCCTGCCAGTTTGTCTGTCTTTTTCTACATGGGCTGCTGCTGCTTGGGGTCAGCGTTCAGGTCAGGGTTGGAATCTGTCAGCGTGACTGGTTCTCCTTCACTTGTAGGTGAATACACTTTTTCACAGACTGTGAAATAATGTAACAAACACCTGACAGTATATAAATATCCTGAATATCTTTAGCTATTAAGAAGCAGGGCCATGTTTTGCATTTGGAGATTTTTTATCTACTGTTTCTGCCACTCAATTCAGTGTTTGTAGCTGGAAATTAGGACAACTTCGAAAAAAAGTAGGTTGAAACATGAGGACTTAAACTTGAAAATACGCCGCATTTTCCTCCTGGGAAATTACTTAAATCATTAATTAAGTAATTGGTTTTCTCTAGCTTGGTTGGTCTATGAAATAATTAGTTGTTTCAGCCCTACTGCAGTGGCTATTGCTTGGTGCTTGCTGATCTGATGCCTGTTTGCTGATGACAACCTCCAGTTTCTTTGAGTGATTGTATGCTCTTATGTGTGTCAGAGAGATTGCAACTAAAAAAACCTGGGGTTCAGATAATGACTTTTTTGGTTTCATGTTGCTTTAGAAATTCACATTTAAAGTTGTGATTATCAGACCTCTTTTGAAACCATAGGTGCTCAATCGTAATAGATACTCAATTTTTGCCTCTTCTGTTTTCCTGTCCCTGTTTATTGTTTGTTGTCCATCCCCCTTATGTTTTCTCCTTCATTATCAAGCACAGTGACATGTATATAAAGCCCCAAACAGCCTTGCTCACCAGTGTGCTATATCTACTCATGCTAAATTAATCTGAATTCAGCTTTCTCGCTCTGGTTTTAACACCTCAGAATTGTATTGCTCAGGGAGACTCCGGGTTCTCCCTTCTCTCGTCTGACTCTGACTCCCATGCTCTTATTTTCACCCCACTCTGTCTGTCCTATCTCCTGCTCTTCCCTGTTCATGGAGGCAGGTTTCTGACATGAGATGGAGCTGTGGCTTCCCCCCATTCATCCTTTGATAGGGGTGTGGGGTCTAATGAAAGTGAAGCGATGGGGATTGGGAGGAAGCAAAGGGACTGTGCAAACCATGGGGGTCTGGGTCTGGAATTGGATAGTTAGAAGGTTGCCACAGTGCATTAGTGCAGGGGACATGGTGTGGGAATGTTGGGAATGGCTTTTTTCACCAGTGATTGGGTCTCATGTCACCCGGCCTGCTGGTTTAAATGATGCCTGATTAATTGAATGAGCCACACACTCCGCATGAACTCCACTGATAAAGACTCCATACAACACACCCAAGTCCCAGTATTATTTTCACCACAATTGTAGCATGAAACTGTTCAAGACAGTTAGATTTTCCAACGAGGCAATATTACTCACAGTGCAATAGTTTGTCAGTGTAGCATGGTTTCTAATTTTGAGTTCAGTAATTGGCTTCTTGCTAAAGGAGTAGAAGAAAACTTCCACATCTGTTTGTGTTTTTCAGAGTTATCTTACTGGCTTACAGAGTCAGTTGTGTTACTCCACAGGTCCATCAAAACCTCTTACTAGCTTTATATGCTTGACATATCAGTCTGATGAAACAGGATGTCAACACAGTAGGCAAGCCCGCCTCACTATAGTAGACCATACTACATCAGAGAGATTAACCAGGAATTCAGATGTATTAGAAACTATTTCAAAGGATTAAAATGTTTTAGCCTCACCTAAAGTGTGACATCAAATACAGTTTCTTCACTTAGGGAGTATAAGCGGATTTAGGCTCTCTCCTTTCATTATGCCTTGAATGCTGTTGAAACGGCCCAGGACAGAGCGGCGTCAAAATGTGCAGAAAGGATCGATTCCCTCTCCTTAGAAGCTGACAAACGCTGGGCCCCACGCCTTTGCGCCGATGCATTAGAAGATTAAAAGTAATGTCTGGACGTGGCAGTCGCTTCCTAATTGATTCTAAGCTGCCTCCTCCCACACGCAATCTCCACTCCCCTCCCTGCCATCAGATGAGGTGCTGCACTGTATCGATCCCTGACGCCAATTTCTTGATTGCAAATTTTGATGTGAAGAATCCGGCCTAATGCCATAATCATACACTTGTGATTACGGGGGAGTCTCTTCTAATCAAAGATCCAGGCTGCCATGCCAGAAGGCAGCCTGGGGAGGCAATCAGGAAATGATCGTTTAAGGAAGCATACTGAAAATATCCAACAACCTTCTAGGCTATATCTATCTCACGCTTTCTCCTTGCTTCTGAAATGGTATGATCCTTAACTGTAATTATACCGAACTATGTGCATGAAACGTCAGTGCTATTTATTGTCAGTTGGATGGATCCACAATAATTTCCATTTGCATGTTAAATAATTGTAGTCATTACTGACAAGGTAGGATCTTGAAATGAAAGGATCAAGAAAGTAATGGAGGAAACAAAAATTGTAAATATTTTGATAGATATTGTGATTGTGTTGTATATTGGTAGTTTTAGATTTAAAAGACTGCTATTTAGCTTTTTTTTAAAAATGGAATTATGCATTTTAAAACATTTCCCTGTGGTCTACATAAACTGTAAATCCTATGCTTGGGTCTGAATTCTTCATTAATTCAACTCCACAGGTCCATCTTCAACCCTATTTCTGAGAAATGACACCAGACTTTTTGAGCACTGGCCCTTTAAATGCAAATGAACCACTTCACCCCCCCACCCCCAGGTTGTTGGCTGTGCTGCTCTGTTTACTTCAACCAACAACTGAACATTTTAGGTGATCGGCTCGAAGTTTGGACATATTTTCAGTATGGACTACAACCGTTGCTGCTGACAGACAGTTATGGCTTATTTGGAGAAATGTTCGTTGGAAGTCTTGACGTTGTATGTGCAAATTTTGTGATGTAACTAGTTATAAACATAACAAATGAATCAGGAATTAAAACGAGTTGTAGAAATCCACTCGATTTTTGCCAAAATTAATATAAAGATAGCTTTGCAGCACCTAGAGGGCTCAAATTCAAACTTTTTGAACTATTAGGGTCCAAGTACACAAATAAAGGTACCAAAGGCGGATAAAAGTAGGTTTAACAAAATATGACCCCTTTAAGAGGTCATGGTATTTTTTGCATTTGCATTTGGAAAATATCGTCATCCTCTTAAAATATTGGCCTAAGTTATAATTTTCAAGTTAAAAAACAAAACAAAACAAAAAAAAAAACAGAAGAAACTGAGCCGGTTATGGAGTTTTTGATTGTTTTTGTTTTTTGAAATTTATTTGAACCCATAAAGACCCAAACATCCACCCTCAGCTACGACCATTGACTGATCTAAACTGTTCAGCACCTGTTGATCCACTAATCCTATCAATACATGTAATTAATTGCTGTAAACTGCAGTTTGTCATCTTTTCATGGTTATCAGATATGACCCATTTGGACGTTTAGAGGCTCCGTAGTGAATGTGGAAACACCAGCATCTTCTACAACATTGTTTCACCAGTAAAACCCATTGAGTTGGATCAATGACAGTGGATGGAGACACTTGATTTTATGTTCAGTTAATGATAAATTTTACTGTAAAAGTCACTTATTCTTCAGTTTTCTCTGTTTTGATATAATAACCTTTGTATTTACCCTTTACTGCTTTAATGAACATCTCCATGATCACCGGACATAAGAAAATACATGATTTACACTGAAAAAACTCAAAGTACAGAGGATAATAATATAATAAATCGGGATAAATCACATAAGAAAGGTTAAATAGGGAGAAAAATTAATTTGGGAACTGACACAAAAGTAGCACCGGGTCTTTATTGGTTAAGAAGATGACAATATCTATTAGAGGCCTGGGCATATCTGTATCATCACAATGCTTCTTTTGTAATATTATGTCATGACTACAACTTACTACATAATTGCACACTTGAAATTTCAGTGATATTTTGCTTAATTGCTCAAGCCTGGATCAGTGCAGGTGTAGCTCACTGACAGTCTTTAAGCTAAAAAGGCGGTGGTGACATTTGTAATGACTATGTACAATCACACCAGAAAAACATTTCACCAGTCATATTGTATAATTGATGACGATGACCTATACTTATGAAGATGAGCTGATTTCAGTGGGCAGCCCTGACATGGCAGGGTATCAACTGTTATAATGAATAATAAGTTCAGCCGAGGTCACGGGTAGAAGCTGACAGGGTGAAATAATGTTGTTTCCCCCATTGACAAGAGCAACTGGCCCAAGTAGATAATTAGCTTAGTAAGGTGGTTGTGTGCAGTGGGAGGTGGAGCATGGACGCTTCCTCTAGAGCTCACTTTTTAATAAGCTGATACTTCTTTTTAACAGAACAGAGACACCCCTTGCATGGAGCTGACCTCCGTACTTAACACGTACTAAGAGCCAGGGCAGTGGACTAGAAAGTCAGACTGTGAAGAAGTCGGGGGTGTGTGTGTGTGTGTGTGTAAGAAGGCACAAGAAAAAAGAGGAAATTAAAATACGACCATGATTTGCACTTCTCCCCATCCAAAATGTGTTTTCTTGTACAGTGTTTGCACCTACTGAGGAATTCAAGATGCGACTCCACACTATACTAGGTGATTTATTTCAACTTTAAATGCAAGCTTCAAGTAGTTATTGTTTACCTCTCTCCTTTCTGCAGTATGTCTACGCTGTAAATAATAGTAATAATTTCAGGATGTTCACCTTGACAGGGAACTGGTTGTTTTCTTTCAACCGCTTATTCAACGACTCTTATGGTGCATTGTTTTTTGATGTGTAGCAATGAGATACTTTCACTGCTATTGTTTAACCTGTGGGGAATAGAGCTTGATGTACCTCCCATCCTTACAGAAATGAAAAATAAAATTGGTGTGGATGCGAGCATACCTTTCAATGGCATTGATAGGTTCGCTTTCTTGTTTGTTAGTTGTCTCAGTGTTGCTAATGTTTTCTGTACTGCTATGTTCTGTAGGAAATCGACCCATTTCTTTTGTGACACAGGCATAAAGCCATGCAATTTGTTCTGAAATAGTAATGTTGAGCAAACAGGTATCAAGACAGCCTGGATTCAAACTGCAAAATTTGTTATGTCATTTGATTTGGTCCCTGAAATTGTGATTATGCTGTTATCACAACCATTATTACCACCATGTCTGTTTTCATTTGCGGTTCAGAATATACTTTAATGAAGGATATTTTTTTCTCAGAGAATTAGATTATGTTTTGGCTCTAATGTTTACATCATAATGTGCTGAATGTGAAAAATGTCACATTGCCTGAATGACAGGAAAACAGGCTTTCTGAGTGTGTGCAACACAGCTACAATGAAAACATATTTTCCTTTAGAAAATGTACTTGTCTGCTGAGATGACTCATTTTAAATAATGTCTCTCAGTAACTAGTCAAAAACCAGCATGAAGGTCATCAATTAGGTAAATGATTGTGAAAATTCTTCCTCAGGAAAATATTATTACGAGCTGCAATGTTGAATTGCAGTAGAGGCTATTGATAAATGATTGTTAATAATCTAAAATAGACTGAAAGCAATGATATGTCAAATGGTTATTTTATTTTGTTCATGACTGCATCAACATTACAGTCTCTATACCACTCCACATTTCATCTCATCTTTCCTCTCTGGAAACTCAGCCTCTGTTTCTCTGCCAGCCTGATGTTCACACAACCTGCCTGCAGAGGGTAGCCACTGACTGCATCAAAAACCACTCACCAAAACCCTCATTTCATATACTGGCCACGCACAAGCTTACATATTCACACATGCATGTTTGCAGGTGCACAAGTGTGCAAGTGTGCCATCGTTTTGGTCTCTATCTAAACACTACATCTGCATCTGATTAGGCGTTAGTTAAGTGTTAGAGGAATAGAACAATGTGCCAGATGTTAGCAATGATCTTAAAAATAAATAAATAAATAAAAACAAGAAAAAAAAAAAAGATCCCATTCCCAGACAGGTGGAGCTGGTGCAGCCTTGTACCAGGTTGGAACAAACCATACACTTACCAGGGTTGCCTAGATGAAACGAATGGGATTTTATGTAAACTGCTTGTCAGCAGAGATACACTGATCCTTTTTTCCACGGGGCTGGGGGGTCTGGGAGTCGCTACAGTATGGTGTGTGTTTATGTCTGTATGTGTGAGCTGTGTGTGTATTAATGTCTGTTTATTTGTATTCCAAGCCCGATTTGGGGGAAGACAGGCATAAATACATTCATGTACACATGCTTGTCATAAGAGCACTCTCATAGTCTATCGAATATGATGTGGAAGCTTTAATAATGGATGTGAGCAGCAGCTGGAAAGGTGGAAAGGCATTGATTTATACCCACAGGTTTCCTGGGATTTTTATAGGATTGGCTAAATGTCATTACACTGCAGGTGGGGAGGTGATGAACTGTAATAAACTTTGATGTGGATGGGTGTGTGTCTCCTGTCATTGGCTCATAAACCGGAACACTCTGACAAGTCTCAAAAGATCTACTACCCTCCTACCACCTGTCATCTTTTCAGACGCGTATAGTACACATAACCACACTTCTGAGCAGACGTCTGAATCTGTGCAGCTTCTGAAACATATGTACACTTATACCTGCGCACATGTGGAGATCTGAAGAAGGGCAAGGCCGTTGTTGGCAGAATGGTTTTCATGACATTGTGTGTGAACAGCATGTGTGCTGACATACAGTGGTGAGCAAAAGGTAGAAAAAACTGTTATTAATCTGCACATATTTGAGGGTTTCATTTTAACTCTGGACTGGCATAAAAATCAATGGCTTATAAAATGAGTTTTCATATTGTGTCAGTGATAATCAAAATGCATGAAAACATGCATGCATGCCACAGTCAAACCATGACACTAACTTTCTTCTAAACTGAATGTGCTTTTCTTATGTTGAAGATTTCAGTTTAATGTTGTAGTTGCATAAATGTTGCAACTTAAAGTATTTTACTCAATTCATTTTTAAATTACTTCTTCATGTCTGTACCTGTGCAGTTTCTTGACAATTCTTCCTGCTGCCAATAACAATGAAAAGTACAAAAGAAGTTTAGTTGCAGAATGTTAATACATCATTTTATACGTTTATTGTAGAATAAACTTCAATCTAGTTTCTGTTTTCATTATTTTCCTCCACGCTATCCTGCACTATCTTCTCTTTATTTGCTTATAGTTCTTGTTTTTTTCCCCAGATGCTGTTCAGTAACAGCTTAAAATACCAGTTGCTCAAACCATACTTGTAAATCAAGTAATTATTGCTTGGTTCTGTTTCCTGTCTGTTTCATTTTGGTCCTACACCAGTCACCCAGTTTATGCTGTGGATTGCCCTGAATTAACAAATGCACCTTCAATTCATTTAATATTACACATTAGACATGAATTCTTCTCCCCAGCCTTCTAAATCTCAAATGAACAAATTTGTCCTTGTTTTTGTCAACAAACAACTACAGTGAAAACACCTTGAAGGTCAAGTCCTGCACTCTAACTAATTGGCCAGGATGTTTCTGATGTTGTTGCTAGGGCAGAAATCTTGCCAAGTACGGCATTATTATGCACTCACTAGTTCAATTGCCATTGTGTTTGTTTTTTTCTTTTTTATTTCAGATGTTATTGTCATCACATTCAAATGGAGGCAGGTCCAAAAAGCTCCGTAGGATAGTTGTTGTCAATTACTTCATTGTTCTAGTCAGGGATCTACATTAAGGAGTCTGAGTGCATTCTCAGGTTGTCACTTGGGAAGCAGCATTCTCTTTACTGATGCCGGCACCAAGCCCTCACCAAGCGAAATAGAGTAAAGCTCCTTCAGATCCTGGGGAATTAGGGAAGTCTTCATTAAAAATGGGAAATGTTGTCGATACCAGGCACAAAGAGCAGAGAGAGGATGGCAGGGTCCTTGACTTTTGATTGAGGTATGCACTTGATAATAAATTACTTCAAGTTTTTAAATCCTCTCGCATGCTGGATAATGATAGCTTTTTAGCAAAAGCACACACTGAGCTCACTGCTCCCACAATTCTTAGATACGCTTAAAGAGGTTCACACCCCAGTGCCCAAGTGCATTTGTCGTATTTTACCAAACCGGGCCAATTGTGTGCATTTACAATGCGATAAACCTCATTATGTCTGCCCACTAACCAGTTGTGCATTATCTGAAATGGTTTATGGGGCTTATACAGGCCAATTTACCACAGCGCTTGATTCCATTGTTGGTTCATGAATGTGATGCTTGTCTTAGCCTGACTGAGCTAATGTTACTCCTGCTCAGAATGAGGATGCACTCTTTCTTTAGACTCTTTGTATCGAGGTGATTAAACCCCTGGGATTTTGTGTCCATGGCAAGACATTATTGCTGTCAGTGGTGCATAGCAAGTTGAATGCACCTTTTTGCATGTTAATCATCGGAGTCTTGCACTTGTGTTATGAAACGAAAAAATTCAAGTGAGGAACTAGAAAATCAACAACAAAAGGGCGATCAGAAATTGGAAAAGCATTTGGGATTTTTTTCTTCTTCAGAGAAGCACAGGT
This sequence comes from Sphaeramia orbicularis, assembly GCF_902148855.1. NCBI lineage: Eukaryota > Metazoa > Chordata > Actinopteri > Kurtiformes > Apogonidae > Sphaeramia > Sphaeramia orbicularis. The sequence goes on from NC_043966.1 coordinate 21,228,999, forward strand.
ATAAAACAAAAAGCAGGTTGCCATTCTATATATTTCTGTGGATTGCATCGTGAAGTAATCAGGCATAATCAATGTAAGGTATTGCACAAGTTAAAATTAAATATGCATATAGTGAAAAAAGACTCACCTCAGGGGTTAGAACAGCTGCTTTGAGCTCTTGTCTATTCCCTGTGCATGTTGAGTGGTGACACATTGATTTCTGTGTACGTCGGATCTGTTTGGACTGGGGTCAAACACAAATAAGGTCTTTGAGGTTTGGCCAGAAGAAAAAAGTGTAGTGTGCAGTTGCATAGTCACTTACTGATCATGATATTCATCTTACATTTTACTGGTGTTTTCTCATTGATGTAGAATTAGATTTGATAATGGTGTCCTGATTCACATCAACACTGACAACTGAGCCTACATTCTTGTTTATCTCTCTGCACCGTTCCCACTGCTATCACCCCCACCACCACCACCACCACCACCACCATGGCCCCCCCCAAACAAAAATTCCATTATTGTGACAACTCTCTGAGGTGTTTGTAGATACAGTGACAGGCAAGTCATACTCACTCTCTACATTTCTCTTGAAACCTAATCTCCAGCATGGCCTTGCTCACCCTGCTGATAGGCAGATAGTGGTGGGAAGGCTGCTCGTACACTTGCTGTCACTGTAGTTCCACTTGGAGCATGTCTGCTCTCATTAGTATAGATTGTGTATTTTGGTTTTGTACAATATCTCTCTTGTGACCTATGAACAGTGAGGTTAATGCAGGGCTATAATGTGCAGCAGCCCTTGATTGCACAACGAACATGTCATCACAACACTTTCTAACGTCAGTGTTGCCACTCTAAGTGATGTTGGTCTACATAATATGATATGTATAGGCAGAGGAAGTCAGGCGGTATTTAATATTTGTGGTTATTGATCGTGGCCTCGTAATGTAATTTCACCATCCTTTTTCATCATAGCAACTAATCGGGGTTAAAAGGAGACCGTCACCCACCGTAAATCCTCTTCCTTTTCCCATCTGTTTCCTCTTCATCGTTTTTTCCCCTCTCTCCCTCTTTCTTTCTCTTGTTGCCCATTGGGCAAGGGCCCGGAGCAGTAAAGTCCTCTGGCTGATGGAATTTTATGGTTGGCATCTTGGCAGACTCCTTCATTTAACTTTTATCCTTGTCAGTCTTCAGTGGCCTAGAAAACTGTCTATACAGAACAATCATAAAATTCTGTCTGTCACCAGGCAAATTTAGGTAACTAATTTTTTAGATCAAATTATAAATCTTTTAACTTGGCTGGCTGGATGGGTGGTTGGCACAATAGCCTGCTGAGCAGAAGTTTGAGCAATCTTTGCCTGCTCATCAGTCTCTTGGAGGAAGCATATCAGTGTTGGTCTGTGGTGGCTGGCATGGGTAGTGGAACCAGACAGAGTTACTGTCAGATATTCGAAATGGAATACGATGAAAGGCTGACTGATTCTGGGGCAAGTAATATGTTCATGTTCTATTACACACTGGCATGATTCTGAGTCAGATATCAGCTTGTGCTGCTCATCTGGAATATTTTGTTGAAAAAAAAAACAAGTTTCATCTGACACCAGTAGAAAAATACATGCGTACCTGTAAGATAGTGAATTATCTACATAATTCAACAGATCATGATTATAGAAAGTTGAACAAATGCTGTGTGGTAATACTACCTTGGGAAGTTCTTCAAATAAATCTCATTTGAAACAGCAATTCATTTATCCATTTGAAAACACACATTACACTTGCACATGTGCACACAATCACAGGAACACACACGTACAGAAGGAATTTCTGCATGCCTTTGCCTTGAAGCAGTGATGCCAGAGCTGCCTGCGTGTTACTAAATCCCATTCTCAAAGAACGTTTTACCCCCCACGTCTGAGAGGCCCTTGGCATTGGGAGAGAACACACACAGGGACACACAACGACACATACACAAACATAATCTACATGCCTGATGCAATGTTCAGTCACTTGAGCAAACAGACACTTTTGGGTACATGAAACAGCATTGCAGTGTGTCTGCTCTTATTAGTGAGACACTGCTTATGCCGTTCCTCTTCATGGGTTGTTTACTATATACAACAGGGAGGGAGGGTGTTACTTCTGGATTGTTGCACTGTTGTGCTATTGTTTTGCCTCATTTTTCATTTTGTTTACTTATTGCTCTTCGAAGAACTATGCATGACAGCAAATGTTTCCACACTGCCCATAAAAATCCTGGGTTTTGAGAAGGAAAGGGAGAGGATCAGAGAGATACAGGTATGGGTGGACAGAAGAATAAAGGAAGACAGTGGCTTTGTGACTCACCTACAGCTGTAGTATTACTGATGAATATAAATTCATGTACATCTGAAATAACACTGGCTAACATTTGATGCATATTCTACAGTGTGTGTAGGCCACCATATTTGGTGCCATTGACAAGTTGATCATTGTCTTTTGTGGGTTTCAATGGCTGCATGTTGTAGAGTAGGGTGGGCACTTGCCACTTTTTATTCTGTTGTTTTGATAAAATAATTTAATTTTCTCTCTAGGAATATTCAGCTCATGTTAGTTACAAGTAGACACATGTCTGCATTGTATCTGTTTGTTTAAGCAGATGTATTTTGTGCTCACCTGCAGTGCATTAAAATAAAAAAAAAAATAAACAAACAAGTGGTGCCAGGAACAACAAACCCCACCCCTCTCATGTATTGTATCTTATTTTGGCATTGATCCAGCTGATGTCATCATGTCTATGCTTGTGCTGATGTCAGCATATCAGTTACCTCTATATATGTACCATGTTTGATATAAATTGAAATAAAATGTATGTTTTTACAGATATTTGAAGGATATTTTAAGGAAATGGGAGAAGAAAAAATATTTTAAAATTCATAAAAAATGTGAACTTTGACCTACTTTTCCCAAAATGTAATAACATCTATTCTGGGTCACTGGCAATCTATAAACCCAATTTGGTATGAATTCAACCAATAGTTTTGCTGCTACAGACATATGAAATTTAGCCCATTAAAAGTAAATGAAAAAAAAAAAGATTTAATTTTTTTTTTTTTTTTAAGTTTAACTTTGACCTACTGTTTCCAAAAAGTAATCAGACCTATTCTGGATCACTGGCAATCTATAAACCCAATTTGATGTGAATTCAACAAATAGTTTTACTGCTAGAGTGTTAACAAACAAAGAAAGAAACAAACAAAGAAAGAAACAAACCAAACCAAAAACAATATCCCTTGCCTCCCCTTTGGGGGATGGGGTAATAAATAAATAAATTATTGTTCTACAGCAGCCATGCTGACGAGACTGCCTTCACTGTAGATGTGTCTGCATTCACTTTTTGTTTACCTGCCTTGTAACACAATAAGATGGCTGCTGCAGACAAGATTATCAACCGATCCTGATCTCAAAAGGGCATGTAAATGGCCCAATTAAGTATTGTTAATCTTGGAAATCAAACCACTTTCTTTCAGTCTAACAGTCATAAGTGGTAGTTATATGAGAGGATAATGTGTAGACTGCATGATATTTGTTCTGCATTATTGTCATGATCTTACTGTCATAACCTGGTGCAACAGTGTTACTGAGCTGTCATTTTTGCTTCACAAGTTTGCTTTCATTACCATGACTCCCAGGCAATATGGAAAAATCCCATGGTACAAAACCTTTCAGCTTTGATATTTTCAATACCTGCCCCCCTCCTTCTATCATCCTAACCCCTCGTTGGTACAGTGAAATTTGAATATACTAAGAAAAGGCAGTTTTACCCAGTGTCCTGCTGTATTTTTGTGCACGCCAGGCAGCGCCCTCCTCCATTTTATTCCTCTGTGATTTGCCAGAATCTACAAAGATAGAGCAAAGACGACGAAGAAGAAATGTCATTCTCAAGTCGTACCCCAGGGTTTAGCAGTTCACTGCAGAGGTTAACTGGTCTGGCTGCTCAGCAACAGTTGGCATGGCTACCATTTCCCAGGGTATCCCCTCAACACCCTCACCCCGGCAGATGCCATTCATATGGCTGCCAATGCAATGCTTTTACACAGAATTTACAGGTGAAGAAGCTCAATGAACAACCATATGTAGGCTAGATGTCTACTTTCAAGAGACAACAATATCATTTTTACCTTATTAACATGAGAGATAACTGGAAGTATAGGAATGGTTGTAAAAAAAAAAAAAAAAGCAAGGGACTCTTTTGGGGGAAAAAGGTCTAGAAATAATATTACATTCTTACAGCAATAATAATAAAGCTTCCCATCTCTCTTTTATGACCCTCCAATAAGTGAGTTGTTTCTGCATCACAGTACTGAATAGAGAATAGGGTAGAAAGGCAGCCCACAAAGCAGGGAGGCAGGGGCCCTGGTTTTTGATAAATGTCTCTTTCTCCAGGCATTAGGTGTTCTATTTTTCATAGCAGGCCCTTCAGCCATGCTGGGGAGAGCTTGGGCCTCACATGCGCGTTCGTGCAAGGCGCCCCAATCCTCAGAGATGGTGACTAATCCGGGCCTACTGTCTGGGGGCGAGAGTGGCCGCTACCAGCACAGCCGAAAGGTCACACCTGTCAGAGGTGGGGGTGAAAAAAAAAACAGGGCCAGAAAAGGAAAGGAAGCTAGCACAGTGGCCTCTGCATAAAATGTATAGCTTCATAATGCCTTAAATAGTTTAGCTCCCAGTGATTTGTGCAAGCAAACTAGCTGTTATTAATACAATTACGTCTCTTCTCTTATTTCATCCCTGCAGAGTGCTCACTCAAGTCTATGTCTTCATCCTACATTTTGTGCTTATTGCAGTATTTAATTGATTCATCCAGGATAACATACTGTCTTTCCTGTGTGCCTACATTTTAATGTGTTCATTAGTAGCATTTAATTGTTCATTTTAAAATTTGTATAATTCAAGGTTATTGTATTTGCAATATCATAATAATTAATCGTCTGCTAATGGACTCTACCGTAATGCACTTTATTATGATTTCTATTTTACTTAATGTAATCTAAATTGTCCCCTGTGCCATGGTACCTAAGCAGTGCTCTAATTGTTGGATTTTTTATTAGTTTTAATTTTTGTGTTGGTATAATCAGGTAAATAATTTAAAATAATAATTTTACCATATCTTTGTTAATGAATTATATGTATATGGTTTCCTCTTCTGCCTATTTGTCTCATCGACCATTCTTCTATCTTTTGCATAAAAGGGTGTATGGTTTTGTAGTTTTGTGGGTTGTAGAAATTTTCTCATATAAGTGCAAGCAAATGTGTGTGTTCGGTTCCTCTTATTAAAATTGTGGATGGCAGTTTCTGCTTTTGCCTGTGCTCTTGCTCTGTTGACATTATACAAATGTTCCTGAAGCATAAGAGGCACTGCTGCACCTCAACATCAGCTAGGCAGCATGCCACGGCTGGGGCATCGTCCTCAATTCAACAGGCAAATTAATCTTGCTTTGTTGGAGTAGTCAAGCCCAACCTGGGAGAGAGTTCGTTTAGCGATTGCTCTGCTGATGCAAGTGCTTTCTCAAGTTTGGAGCCTTCATTTATGTGCAGTTAAAGATCTCTCCATCTGTTATAGGTAAGACCTGGACACAGACGTCTTGATGAATTGGTATTTCTACTGCTATTGAGCAGCTTGCAGTCTCTCAATGGAGACAAAGTAATAGGGTGGATATTAGAAGAAATAGTTTTTGTTTCCTGAGACCTTAATGTGGATGTATCCAATAACGTTTGATTAGAAGGGGAGCCTTTAGGTTTGAGAGAAACACATAAATATCTGTCATGATATGCTGTTACTGGTATACCACATTGGATTGGTACTGCTTGGTGTTTTTTTCTTTCTAAATCTAAACTGTTTCTGTTTTTTTTGTAATGCATACAAATACACATACAAAGCCAGAATTATTCACACGCATGCTTCAACCTCGTACACACAAACACACATTGCGTCTTTCAGCACAGATCACCTCTCACCCTTGTCTCTTAGCTGTGCTGTCTGTGTGATGAGAAGATAATCTCTCAGTATGGGTTTTTCATGGGAAGATATTTCATAGATCATGTTTTTCTTGTGATGGGGTAGCAGCAGACAATTTGAAATCCTATTTATCTAGCTAACAGGGAAGAGGAGAGGAAATGTATCTGTGGTTATTAGAGATGAGACGACCCCAATACAGACATGAGAAGGAGATCAAAGCTGACCGCCCTGGAAATAATGACTAAATCCAATGTATCCCACCCACTGCTTTGAGGATGTGGAAATGCAGAGTTTCATTTTGCTTTGTGAGTTTGTACATGTATGTACCTTCATGTGTGGGCACATATAAGCATTTTTTTTTTTTTTACCCGAAATAGCTCGGTCTAGTCCAATCCTGTCCATGTTGAGGGTCACTACAGCAAGCACAAACATGAACACAAATACACACTCACCGCCCACCAGCCATTTAGCTTCTGGCAAGGCCCATCACCATTCTCCCTGGACTACCATTGTCGTAAATCATGGTTGTCCTCTCTATCAGAATCTGCCCACAGAACCTGTGTAGGGACTGGATATCATTAATGTCTCTGCCAAATCATGTTTACCTGAGCCCAGTTTTTATCTTCAGTCATTCTCCCTCTTTCTCCCTCTTTGTTATTTATTGCACATTCTTGGCAGTTTGTTCGCAGGTTAGAGAGGATGACCAGGGAATGATGGGTTGCAGGTTCTGTGTGTTGAATTGATAAGAGCACCTATTAACTATTCCAGGAGCAGAGGTTAAAGTAAGGGAGGGTACAGTTTGTACCATTAGTTTTATGAGTATAGGCATCACTCACTGAGGATCTTTGGGGTTGCCGAGTCAAGCAGTGCAGAAGTGCACTGGAATTAGCATGCAGCTGTTACGCAAATCAAGATGAACCCACCAACCTTGCATGATAGAGACAAAATAAATGGCCCTTATTTTCTAATTCGGCATACGCTCAGTCAGTGTGGGTTATTTCACACAGATTCCATTCTCTATGGGCTGTGTGGGCAAAGGTAGATACTCCACACAACATAAGACTGTGACCCTAGGTTAACAAAGAATTTGGGTGATCACTCCAGCACCTTCTCCTGCAAAGGCAAAAGGCCAAGGCCAAGCCAACAGAGCCTGATTAACCACACACCACACTACATACAATTTCACAAGTAGCAGAAAAAAGGACAACAAAAAGAGGAAAAAGAGGGTGCAAAGCAACAGAAGATGCACAAAGCTGGAACCAATTTGTAGTAGCATACACACCTCGGCCAATTACGTGAACCTCTTGCCGGTTTTACAAATTGTGACTAGGGACTAGTGACTATGTACACACTGTGCATATTAAACCACTAGCCCATAAAAGAAGTTATACGTTAGGGAATAAAACCCTACTTTTAAGGGGCTGATCTGTTGTAGTGGCAAAATAACACACCTAGGGCCAAATCCACAAAGAATGGATTGCAGCTGCTAATAGCACTCTAAATTGCATTGTGTTTGCTTCTGCAATCTGCTTCCTTGCACGGACCTATTCACAAAAGATTTTGCGCTAATGATATGCTGGCTCAAACACGCCCATAAACTTTTGCACCTGTGTACAATTTTCCCCTGTTTCCTTTGCACCTGAGCTGTCTGTGCTGCAGAGCTGTTTGTAGTGTTTGGGCCATAATGAAAACTGCAGAGAGTAAAAACCTTCAATTTTAATATTAAATTTGCAGAAATGCATGTAACATGCGACACATTGTGACCATCAAAATACTCTCTGTGGTGCTTAACTCAGGTGGGTCTGAAATGTGTTTTATTAATGTCTAAATCTGTAAAAATAAAAATGTTCCTGTGTCACTGAATCATAACAGGAATTTCACAAAACAGTTGCACTGATGTTCTGTTTTTTCATTGTTGGCAGCATCATACGGCAGCTGAAATAATACATGTGGCTCCATAGAGGCTGTGCACATTTATGCATGAATTAAAATCAGTCCTCATCCGCTTATCTGGCTCCGGGTCGCAGGGGCACCAGCCTCAGCAAAGAAGCCCAGACAGCCCTCTCCCTAGCCACTTCCACCAGCTCTTCCAGGGGAATCCTGAGGCGTTCCTAGGCCAGCTGAGAGATTTAATCCCACCAGTGTATCCTGGGTCAGCCCCAAGGTCTTCCTCCCGGATGGTCATGCCCAAAACACCTCCCCAGGGAGGTATCCTGGAGGCATCCTCACTAAACTCCCGAACCACCACAAATGGCTCCTCTCAATGTGGAGGAGTAGCGGCTCTATTCTGAGTCCCTCCCAGATGTCCGAACTCCTCACCCTATCTCTAAGGCTGAGCCCTGCCACCCTGCGAAGGAAACTCATTCCAACCACTTGTACTCGCAACCTCATTCTTTCGATGATTATCCAGAGCTCATGACCATAGGTGAGGGTCGGAACATAGATCGACCGGTAAATTGATAAGTTCCCTTTTGGTTTAGCTTCCTCTTCACCACAGCGGACCGGTTTAGCGTCTATATCACTGCAGAGGCCGCCCCGATCCACCTGTCAATCTCCCGCTGGTTGGGATTTCATGATGTTTAATACTGTGTGTTCAGATTATTGCAGGTTTACAAGGAGTGTTTGTAATAAAGTAGCCTGATCTCCGTTCGCCTGAACCCAAAACTCTGACAGATTTCACTGTTTATATCATTAAAAAGAGAAGGACCATAACTTCTTGATTCCCGTGCACATGCAATGTTCATTTAGAAGTTGCTAATTTTAATTATTATAATGCTGAAAATATCCTGTTTTAATAATATCCCGCTGTAGCGGTTTATTGTAAGTAAGACAAACAATTTGCCAGGTACACAAACTTACTTTTTCAGACTGGTTGAAATTTTTGTAGATGATTAGTTTCTTAGTGTTCTGTTGTCTACACACATAATCTCAGGTACCTTCTGAAGTCAACAAAAGGCAGTTGAAGTGTTGTTTATTCTGCATAGTTATTTCTGAGGATTCTGAGGTTTGTTATTCAGCAGTATCACTGGGGAAAGCGCTGCAAAAAAGAAAAATATAAGACTAACCTGGACCTTTTGCCCCCATAGTACGTTTGCCCTATGTATGATTTATCAAGGTTAGTCCCTTATGGAGAGAGTCTGCAAAGAAGGACGAAGGAGGATAAAACAGGACACACATTATAAACCAATGTCTGTACTCCTTTTGTAGTCCTTCTCCAAACTTTTAGTGAGTAGTTGCAGCTCTTGGCTTTGTACCCAAGCTCCCCAAAGCTGGAAACAGGAGCACAGAGTACAGAGTTCATTAGGCCTTCACATTGCAATCAATGCAGCAGAGACCGCGGTGAAAACCTAAATTAGATCCTGTGTGACTTTACCTCCTTAACAGCTCACTTGTTAACACCCCTCTACCATGACACTGGGAGTACATGAGGGGAAAACAAGCGCTAAGATGGCTTGACATACTTTTCGAGTTTTCTTCTGTCATAATTTGTCACTTGTCTTTGTGGAAATCTGACTACTTTCTCACCTCACAAAATACCTCACGTCTTTGTGCTGTCATAGAACTTTTTCTTTGGGACAACACTGAACCACTTGCTGTCGTTGTATTGATTAGTGAGTGGTTGGAGTGTAGTCTGTAGTGCATTATCTAGAAAGCGGTATGTGTGAGTCAGTCCAAGGGCTTATTTTTAGGTTGCATCAGTAAAGAAAAATACACCATATTTTAAATAATCTTATTGTCAGAATTTTGTCTCACAAAAACCTGTCCATTAGCTGTGTCTGTCTGTTACATTTGCTTGTTTTTCAAAAGACATACTCTCTTTCATGTTACATCCTTACAGCAATTCTGTTACTCTGCTGCAAATAGACACATAACTTAGGACTTCTCTCTGCAGCTAGTGTGCACTCAGTTTTACTCATGCTATTTTTTTTTTTTAATCTCATCTACCTGATTTTCAGTGAGCTGGCTGACATCTGCTCCTATCTTTATAGAGGTGTCATTGAAATTCAGTGCAGACATGAGTCCTGCAAACTACACGGAGAATTGCTTAGAGGAATATTCCGCGTCGCACACAAACATACCCCCAAAATATATATGCGCACAGAGACACTGGCATGTACATAAGGAGTGAGTGAGTAAAAACTCTTTTATATGTGCGTATACACAGCCAAATACAAAGTGCAGAAAATGTGACTGAAGCTTTCCCGCATTCCCTCTTGTCAGGCTTTAATTAGTTGCAGCATTAATAGCCTTCAGTTAAATACAGGCATAAGAAACAGTTACTGAACTCATTTGACTAAGATTCTGAGAAATGTGTTACTCCTACAGTATTTGCTTGACATAAGTATGTGTGCAAGACTTATTTTTATGGTCCAGACAATCTGCTCTTGTAGGAAATGGTAAGGCGAGGCCAAAGTTTTGACTTTAATTGGGTTTACACCTAAAGAGCCCTGATCATGTGCTTTTTAGGGCAACAGAAACATATTGAAGCTGAAAAAATGACATGCTTGTGGTACTGACACTCATTTTTCAAGCAGTATTAGCTTCACATACCTCAGAATTTCATTATATATAGTAATATACATACATACAACATAATTAGCAATTTATTATTATTATTATTATTATTATTATTACCTCCTTGCTAGTAGTTATTTCTACTAGTACCTTGTGCAACTGCCTGTTTTTTTCAATACTGGTTTCTTTTTCAGAGTTACTGTTTTGCTATTTTCTTGTATTTCTTGTGTGCATATCAGATGTTGTGCTGTTTATTGGTACCTCAATTTCCAAGGGCTTTGCCTAAATGATCAGTGAAGTTCTATCTAATGTAATGTAATGTAACGTAATGTAATGTAATCTAAAACAAAATCCTATCTGTCATGTTAACGTAGAGTACTATAACGTTATATAAAATTGTAGTTTAAGAACACATAGATTACACACAGTGGAATGCAAATACTTCTGTAAAATATATGCCACTGGAGCCCAAAAACAGGCTGTAATTTTCCTGGCTGATTTGAAAATTATACTGTATCTACAACCACAGAATAGCTAACAGAATTTTTTAACTACACATTACATAATAGTAATACATTGACTTAGACTTGAATTCAAATATTTAAGAGTCATTTTATGACAATGGTTGTGTTTATAAAGGAAAGGGGGGTATTATCCACAACCATTTATTTTATATTTTCCTGTTACTGTGTTATGTGAATAATTTTGGAGTGATTGACTCCAGCAGCATATTTTATTTCTGCCACTAACTCTTCTTTTTTCTCTGTCCTCCCTTGTTTTCTGTTACTCAAATGTAGTAATTTATAAACCCTTTCATATGCAAATATCTTATTTTTCCTGTACTAATTTGCAGTGCTTATTGTGGCTCCCGTCCACACATCCTCCAATGCTCGATACATTTATCAATAAATAGCTTCAAGTTGTTTTGTTACTGGCAGTCCTTATTTGTTCTTTTTCCCGTCACTGGCTACTTCTATCTGTCAGCGTTAGGAAGAAAATTGATATTACTTTAGTTTTAGTCCAACAAGGATTAAAACTCCAACCTCAGGTATTCTCAGGTGAAATGTGTTGTTTAGGTTGTTTATTATTTTGATTCCATTAACTAATAAGTGTGATTTTTTTTTTTCCCCCACAGAACTAAAAAGGAGACTTTGGTTAAATTTAGGCATCTTTATAATAATGTTGAGCCATAAATCCCCAGAGTAGTGCAATGAAGAATACTTTCCTCAGCGTTGTTATTATAGTATTTCATCACAGCTACAGTTTTATCCACTAATTTTGTTTTATTGTATGTGAAATATCAGTTGAATTAAAGCCACAGAAGCTTGCTGACTGTGCTTCTATTCGCCCCTTCTCCACATCTGGGGCTCAGCCAGTAGGATGTTTTGTGTGTTTTCTTCAATGCTGGAGTTGTCTGGTGTAGGTCAGGCTAAAGTTAAACAGTGAAGGTAAAAGGAGGGGGTGAGCCTCCTCAAAGAGGTAAACACAATCGCCTGTGTTGTTAGCCTGGTACAGGGTCAAGGTGGTAGTTTCACAAACAGGTTAACTTTGAGCCGACTTCTACTTTGACTTTGGGTGACTTGAGTGGCAAAAGGTTGGGAACAAAGTGCTACAGAACGAGAAGAATCACTCACGCTGTTGTTGTTACGACTGTTAGTCTGCTGTCGTATAAAACAAACCTCTTTTTGCCGAGGAGTTTTAATCTTCAAATTGAACACTTTTGTTTGGAGATCATCTCTGGGGTGAAACAAAATTCTTAATATTTTTGTTTTGCAGAATCCAGAATAAAAAGTGTTTTATTCAGCAGTCCAGTGTCTGTATTGTAGATAAAAGAATGCATTTGATCTCTTTGTTCATTACTGTTATTGAATTTGTTTATGTCTAAGCTCATGTAAGGCTTTTTTTTAGGCAGAGACGCATCCTTTATTCATTACAGCATGACAAGTAAATTCTAGACAATGAAAGGGTTTGCTTCTTTTCTCTGCATTCTGAAAGTTTAAAATCCATTTATAAGAACATGGCCTTTCTTTAATAAAAACACATCCCTGTATAAATTCTAGTCCTGAATAAATAAATCATATATTTATTCAACCTAATGGGTGAGCTGTCCCATATTTGTATGTTTATATATTTTTTATATCTGACATTTCAATGTATTTATACACACACACACACACACACACACACACACACGCACACACACACACACGCGCACACACACACACACATTTAATGCATATTAATATAGAAGCTGCACACCCTGCTTTTAATTTAGTTAATGTATTGGGAGGAACATTTCTGCGCTGTGATTAAAAAGGAAATGGCATTGTTCAGTATCCTCAGGTTTTGTGATTGTTGTTTCTGGGTGTTCTTCTTCTGGACCTTGTAGATTTACACACATACACACACAAATACACAAACGCCACGAGGTCTTGGCCACTGCCCAGTGTTTCTTACAAAGTGAACCCTGCAGTGGTAATTTCAAGCTGTTTACAGCCTAATACCTTATTGTTTCCTTTTGTGTTTCCTCCTCAGTGTGCTGCTCTGCCGCTGTGTGTTTGTCTTGTCTGGACACCAGATATAATGCCACCAGTCTAATTATTGAGAGAATGTTAAAGGCCTAATTGTGTCCGTGTTATCAGGAAGTTGTAGTTGCCCAGACATGAGACAGTAAAACCATCAGAAGATTTTGTTTCTTGACCATAACAGGCAGAAGATAGTAGGCAGAAAAATAAACAGGAAAGAAAAGAAGTAAAGCCCCTGGTGTGTACAGATACACACATTTCTTTGTGGTTGTCACCCAGGGTTAAAAAAAAAAACACCTCACCATGGACAGAGGACACAGTGAGAGACGAAGACTACAGATAGGAAAAAGAATGGCAAAAAGAAAAAAGAAAGTAAAGAGAATGAACTGCAGAAAGAGGAAAAGCGGTAAAATGCTTGGCCACATGGTCTGGTGGGAAATCCCCCACTGAGCTGGGAGCCCTGCGCCCTGGTGGCTAGATGAAATGTCTTATCTACCGGCAGCAGGACTCTGTCCTTTAAGTAGGGCTAGGGAAAACTCATTGTCCAACCAACCAGCATCTCAACTGATCCGTGTTCCCTGTGACCTTTCCCACTGCTGCCACAGACACATGCCAAACTTTAGACTGTGTTAAATGCAAGACTTCTCCTTTTTATACAATCCCTCACACGCGTTTGTTTGTATTTAAGGCTTTTCCTTGAATAGTTTTCATGACAGAGTTGGTCAGAGGTCATGTCTGTATTAAGGGAAAGGGAGGACATGTCACATCTTTATCCACCTGTCTAGAAACAGTCTTTTACCATTTCTCATTCTGTCTTTCCTGGCAACTAATCTATCAGCAGGAAATTAAGTTATAACGTGGCTATCATGTGGCTTGATATGCACTAATTGCTCAGATTGTATCTGTATTATTTTTACAAAGACCAGTGAGGTGCTGTAGTAATTTTCATTAATTACATACAAAGAGTAATTAGATTTTCCATTATTCACTATTTTTTGAGTATGACTTTCTGAAGGTGTTGGTTAGGGGCCACCTTGTCTTAATGCAGTTATTTTATGTCCGTCCTGCTTTAGTTTGTAAGATGTTCGTAATAACCTTGACACAGGATGATATACAGTTCTGCTGCAATCCTCTATAAATAAAACATACACTTAATGTGGTTAGCAGAGTTATCTAGTTTTAACATGTGCAGTAGTTTTTTTTTTTTGTCTTGAGGGTTTCTGTTTAGTTTTTGATCTGAGTTTTATTTTTGTATAATCCCATTTTAATCGTATGGCTTGAACCATTGACAAGTGAGGAAATGGGTGGGACTGTGTTCATTGTCCAGTTAACATAATTATTCTGTCTTTCTATATTTATTTTTAGTCTTGTTTGTCTTAAACTGCAATAGTCCCAGTGGATAGCAACATGTGTGACCTTGTTTAAGGCAGTTGATAGAATAAATAGGGTTTTTTTTTGCTGTAAAATGAAATGCGCACATCCACATTCAAAGCTTTGGATGAAACAAGACTTTCATACTTGCCACAAAGAGAATGAAATCATTGTAGCATGCTAAGGTCATGCTGTGACGAAGTACAGAGACACTAGTTTAACATCGTTTCTTCTCTGGTTTTGCATCACTGACTAATTGTACTTTCTTATCATTTAACACTGCAAGAAACAAGCAAGTCTATAACATGTGTTTGAGTACATTCCATATGCTTACGTATTTGAGAGCAAGAAGTAGCCAAACAGACGGAATGGAAGGAGTGGATGCAATCAGCAATCTTCCAGCCTGAGCTTGTAGGCTAGACACTTTGCCGCCATGTGGTATTCCAGTAAGCTGACAAAGAAGCTGAATAATGTATCTATCAGTCTGCTCGAGTGTGCCGAGCACTGGGCACTGAGAAAGCTGCCAACTTGTTATAGGCTCATTACAGGTGAAGATGACATGTGGAGGTGCAGCCGCCTTGGCATTGTCTCCCTGCCCTGCCCTCGATGGAAGGCGCAGCACTCTGTCACTCCCCATGGCAAAGAGAAAAGGGAGACAGAGGTGATGGAGGAGGAGGAGGAGGGCAAGGAGGAGGAGGAGCAGGTGGGGGGAATGAGCCTCAATGCTCCTCTAACCCCCCAAAATGAAATTGACAGGCTCGCTGAAGTAATTGCTCCCAGAACTATTTTCTTTGGCAGGAAATACTGTTATCGACAAATAGGAGATTCAATAAATGGCAGGAGATGAGGCTCTGGGCTGTGGTCAAAAGGCTGTGTCTGTCCTCTACTGTTGAGGTTGCACTGTCTCCTGATGCTCTATCTCCCTGCCCTGCCCTTTCTCCCCAATAGTCTTTCTCTACTTTTGTATCTTTCCCTACTTTCTTTATCTCCCTCGAGCTGCCCCGCCTCCCTGTTCCTTTCACTTTTTGCATCTTGCCACTTCATCCCATCCTGTCCATATAATGTCTCACTCTCTCTCTTTCTTTCTTCCCTCTTACTCTGATTCTCTAGGGGCTCTTTTTGCCCATTTTCTTCTGTTGACCATTTTTGTGAGCCTGAAGGGGAAAACTCTATTATCAAATAGCCAGCAGGTAATACCCCTTCCCTTCCCTTCCCTTCCCTTCCCTTGCCTCCCTCCCTCTCCTCTGCAGACAGTGCAGTGGTGTAATGTTGATATTATCTCAAAGGATTCCATTAATTTAGGCTGGGGTCATGAAAAAGCAGTTTATGGTCAGTGTCTCTGGTTTCCAGAGGTCAGAGCATGCGGTGAAACCAGAGCTCAAGCTTTTCTGGGCATAGTGGTTTGCCTGCTGGGAACTACTGAGAAGTAAGGAGATAAATAAAAAGTGGGTGGTGTGTTTGTCCACCACTGCTCTATGTATTACTCAGGATGTGATGTTTTTATTTGCTAAATTCCTAAAATGGAATCACTGTATGGCAGATTCTATATTCATACACTTCACACACAGTACGTTGTCTGTGTTTGTGTCAGCATTTCTTTTTTATTTTCTACTCCAACATCATTTTACCAAAAGTGCACGTATTTGCTGTTGTTTCACCTTTATTTTTAGTCCTTTGTGATCTGATGCTCTTTTCTGTTAGTAGGAATTAGTGTAGCTTGGTTCCATTCCTAACACATCACACAGCTGTGGAGTAGCTCAGTGGAACATTTTGTGGACCAGGTTAAAGAAGTGACAAAGCAGAATTTTGGACAAAACTACAGTAACTTACAAAAACATAATTGTATAATTATACTCCCACCTTCTCACTGTATCAAACAAAATGTTCTTATGGGTGCAGGTCCACTGTCTTGGCTGTTCATTCCAGTAGCAATTGCATCAAAACCCTGGAAATGTGAACTAGTTTGTACAAGTTCAGAGACTGGAGGAGAAGGTGAGATCAGTACAAAGTTCATGTCTTTAATACTGCTATTGAACAATAAATACAGAACAAGTGGTGCCAGGCACAACAAACCTCACCCCTTGTACTTAATGTAGCTTATTTTAGCATCGATCCAGCTGATGTCATCATGTCTATGCATGTGGTGATGTCAGCATAACAATTGTCTATATATCTATATCTAAATCTATATCTATATGCCAAGTCTGTCAGTAAATTGAAACAAAATTGATGTTTTTATAGACATTTGAAATTTCTCTCATTATAAGTAAATGAGAGAAGAAAAAAGATTTTAAAAATTTATTAAAAAATTAAGTTAGACCTACTTTTCCCAAAATCTAATCAGACCTATTCTGGGTAACTGGCAATCTATAAACCCAATCAAATATGGATTCAACCAATAGTTTTGCTGCTAGAGTGTTAAACAATCAAGTGGTGCCAGGCACAACAAACCCCGCCCCCCGCATGTACTGTAGCTTATTTTTGCATCGATCCAGCTGATGTTATCGTGTCTATGTGTGTGCTGATGCCAGCATATCAATTACCTCTATATATATGCCAAGTTTAAAGTAAATTGAAACAAAATTTATATTTTTATAGACAAGTGAAATCCCGCCTATTTTAAGTAAATGGGAGAGAAAAAAAAAGTTATAAAAAAAATTCATAAAAAATGTTAACTTTGACATATTTTTCCCAAAATGTAATGACATCTATTCCGGGTCACTGGCAGTTGATAACCCAAATTTGGTATGAATTCAACCAATAGTTTTGCTGCTACAGACATTTGAAATTTTGCCCATAATAAGTAAATGGGGGAAAAAAAAGATTTCAAAAATTCATAAAAACTTACTACTACCTACTGTTCCCAAAATGTAACGAGATCTATTCTGGGTCACTGGCAATCTACAAATCAAATTTGGTAGGAATTCAACCAATAGTTTTGCTGTTAGAGTGTTAACAAAGAAAGAAAGAAGCAAACTGAACCAAAAACAATACCCCTTACCTCCCCTTCGGGGGGGGGGGGGGGGGGGGGGGGGGGGTAATAAAATGAATCTGTTTATTTAATAGCTTTAACCCAAACACTATTATGCTCAGCTACAATAGCCTGTGCCTTCCAATCATTGTATTCTGGTTGGTTGATTAATATATATTTTTTTTTCATCTAGGCAGGTACAGTTAATAAAAATCTCATGCATCACTACTTCAAAGTTGTCCTTGACAAAGCAGCTGAGTACATTTTATTAAGCCTTAATGTCACTGGAGTCAAGAGTTGCGTAAAATCCACCAGTGTGGCTTTAATCCTTACCTGCCATCGTCTTTCAAGCATTACTCAGCGCAGTGCTGACACATTGTCTCTGCTGTCTACCCTGCTCAGTTGTAGTAACATTTGTTTTTCATCTAAACTGATCTGCTGCAGACAACCTGGGCTTTGTTTTGAGAAACTTAGACCTGTAGTCTGATTCTGTTTCTTCAACTCTAAACCCCAGGCACCACAGCCCACAGCTATGTAAACAAAGCAATCTGTGGAGAGAAATCTTACTCATTAACATCCTTTTAACATCTAAATGTGAATAATAACTTTACCATGCTTGTATTGGCTAATTACCATATGTTTTTATACATCTTGAGTAGGTGTCTTGCAGGAATGCCTTGGTTTCATGCCATTTCTTTGAAAGGCCTTTTTACTGTGACAGCTAATGATTACAAGTGGTGATTGAAGATAATATCACTTGAAGTTTGTGCATATCAAGTTAATGGAGTACAAAGAATGTAGATTTACAAGTCAAGTTATAGAAAGAAGTGATGTGTACTTGATCCTTATGAAAGCGCACACTCATAGTTCATCAGTGATGGTGAAATTCCTAAGTGTGTTAATGCAAACTTTCTCTTCTTTCTGCAATTTTATTTAGTGAGTATGTTATAGAAAATAATCACTGGGTCAATGGGAATTAAAAACAACTTAGACATGAAATTGTAATGGTTTTATCTCACTCACAGATGAAGTTTTACCTCACTGATTAGGGAGGTTGAGCCTTGAAGTGAATCTCTTGCCAACACAAAGTGAACACATCTCACCTCAAGGTTTTGAAGCACTCGTCTCACTCCTCTTGTTCTTGTTTTTCAATAAATGCTCAGATACTACATAGAAAGTGTTTTAGATGTGTTTGTTTTTGTTATGGAACTGTAGCTTGTACAAGAGCAGAATTGGGGGAAAAAAAATACTTTTGAAGGTAGTATGTAGTCAGTAATGAGAAAGGTTTGTGTCCCCATGGTCTAATAACTGCCAACTGGTGAATAAAAATTTAACCAGTCTCTCATACACATTCATCCAACAGTGCTTGAAAATAAGTGTTAGAATGGATCAATCAGAGCCCAAAAAAACCCCAAAAAAACACAAGCATGGAAAATGGAATTATTATAAAACCACCCTTTTAAAAGCACCTGTTTCTATCAAAATATCACAATGAATACAAGAATATTTAAAACTATAACAGAGGTGTTTGAGGTATGTGTTAGCAGATCGCTGGCCAGTAGGGGTGCAACGGTACATGTCGTACCATTGTACTGATCAGTACATCCCCAGCGGTATGCTCCTAGCTGTTCAATTCGAGCATGTATTGTGGCACGGCTCATTTGTCATTTTCAAATGACATTTCCAGACAACTGATGTTTATATAAGAGCTTTGCAAGATGACTGACTTAGGGAATTCTGCTGTCATTGGTTGAAGCCGGACGTGGAGCCTGGCTGTGCGCTGCATTCAGCCCGTTTGACTTAAACGGAACTCGAATCCAGCTCTGAGTAAGGGCTCATTCATGTTATTTTCTGGGAGCTTGCAGATCCGTACCCAGACGCAGAATACGGAGCAGTACCAGTGGGAACCATGAAGGCAGTGTGAGATTTGAACAGAATAATTTCCATAAATAGCGGAACTTTTCAAAGAGTGACTGTGTGAGTTAGTGAAAAACTACCAACATATTTATGATAACTACCCTTCTCAACATTAACAGTATCCACATTAGTATTACCTCCTCTGTTGTTGTCATGTTTGTTATTATTGACTTTCTTCTGCTTCTTTTTAAAAAACTTTACTCTTCTTCGAGGCCAGTATGGTAATTAAGAGCAGTGCCCTCTGGTGGACTGATTGAGAAACACTCATTCCAATATAAAAGACGCATGGAAGTATGAAGGCAGTGGCACATGACAACATTAGAAACGGACAAACCTATTTATGTACGTAAAGCGAACATGAATGAGCCTTAAGGCTCTCCATCAGCTCCCAGTTAAGTTTTGGTGCACAGCCGGCCTCTGCGTCTGAACCGTACCGTGAACTGTGACTCAAGAACCACAATTCACACCGAACCGTGGATAACCTGTACCACTGCATCCCTACTGGTCAGATCTGTTTTTTCCTCTTATTTTTTGGTAGTTACTTCATTTCCCCTTTGTGATTCAATATAACTGAATGGTAGTGGGAAAAAAGTTGGTTTTGTCTGAAATAACTCCTGAAGGTTGAAGTGATGGTATTGTAAGCTTTATGAGATGAAAGCCTCTCATCATATTTGAGCCAATCAGGCAAATATCTCAGTTTACATCCAGACAACAGAATACCTAGTAGGTTGCTATGACTGTTGTTTTTTTCAGATACAAAAGCAAAAAAAGAAAAAAAGAAAAAAGGGAAAACAAAACAGGTTGTTTCATGTTGACTGTGCATTGCAAAAGATCAGCAGGCCTCTCTTTTCTACAGACAAATGAGCTAGCTTATTACTTCCCAAACCGCCTATTAGTGCAGCTCACTTCATGGGGAACCAGCAGTCTGGGGATGAACACAGTAAAGATGATTTTGCCGAGTAGTCTGATTCAGGCATATCCAAAGCTGTTTCCAGAGCATTTCTTCATCACACTTTGTATGCCACCTTCACACAACCCCCACCTGGAATATAGCCAATTTTGACAACAGAACCTGAAAATTACTAATTTACCACAGGTTTGTTTTTTTTGTGGCTTGTACAGGGAGTTGAAATAATGCGGTAAAATTGCATTATGCAAGCCTTTTTGATTCATGTTCCTCAAAATTTATGTTGATTTTTGGACCACATGGACAAAGTGGCAGACAATAATAGATTCAATCACTCAGGTACTTTGAAATCAAGCCGTTGCTCAAAGTAATGCAGCATTAACACCAGTGTGTGTACGTAGATTGGGGGTTTGTGTATGCATGTGTGTGTGTTGCTGCCAATAGGTACACTCATTGTGTAGGCATTAGTGTTGCAACATGTCCCTTGAGTCTTCACTGGAGATGATACATAAGAATCCATTTACTGTAATTATGAGCTGCCTCCGATAACATATAAAGTCTGTGTTTAGCTCCTAGTAACATACATTATAATCATGGCTAATTGAGAGAGACTGAAGTAGTCTTGTTATTTCTCTTCAAAAAACAATTGTTTATGGTATGAAACTAACAGTCAATAGATATATTAGAGGTCCACCCATAGTCACCTTTTAAACGCCGATATAACAATAGTTGCTATCAGTAAAATTACAGATTAATTACCCAATATCACTGTCCACTGAAAAAAAAAATCAACTTTGTCTCATGTGTACTGTTCTTGCCTTTGTTAGAAACTAAGAAATACATTGAACAGAATATATAAATGAAAGTAATTGTAATGGATTATACCGAATACAGACATTATTAATGTAATAAAAAAAAATATGGATCACTACAAACAGACGCATGGAACTGAACATCAAACTATTAAAAAATCTCTTGCAATTTTTATTTTTTCAGTTATTATCCTCTTGAGACCCATGAAAATTAAAAAAAAAAAAAAAAAGGGCTTTTCTAAATGAAATAATTGTCTAGATTGGAAACAGCATAATGCTGATGCAGCTGTGTTTTTAGATACATTTTTTGTTTTTATATTTTTTTATTTGTCCTTTGCACTGAACAGTTTTTTTCATTTTTTTTTTCAGTAAAGCTGTGACACCCTTGTCCCCTACAGAGGATAAAAATGCATTGCTGGGAAAAGTAGTTTTTGCACAATAAACTACCCCAGATTTTAGATTAGTAGTTACAAGGATTTCTATAATGCTGACTGAAGAGCTGACTAGTCATTGATGTCCAGTGTGCTACTTTATTATCCATCCATTTCTTCTTATACATCCATTTTTAATTCCATTCAGTAGTGTTGTGATTTTAAAAAGCCATATCATCTATATAAAAAAAGCCAAGTGCCCTCTGTGTGTGTGTGTGTGTGTGTGTGTGTGTGTGTGCGTGTGTGTGTCCCTGGGGATTCACACAAAATCTGGAAAGAGCTGTCTGTTATAGTTTGGCATACTTATGTAATTTTGGTCAAAGAAGAGACTAGCGAAAACAGCAAGTTGATAGGACTAACATTTTGGGAGATATTAGTAATTTTGGGATACAATAGCCTTACAATCACATTGCTATGTCCAGAATGCTTTGGCGGTGACTGCTGCACAAATGCTGTACAGCATGCATGAATACACAACAGCATAAAAAACTACCACATCTAGAACCCGTTGATCCCCACGGGTCAACGTGGTACTTAATGATTAATTTGCTTCTGTGCTTCCTATTCATTTGGATATCCTTTACTTGCTTTCGCAGATTTATCAGTGATTTTTTTTTTTTTTTGGCTATACTGACAATGGTGTGTTCTTCTCACAGCATGTTTATACATATCTGTAATTTTGTTTGCAGGGCGGGCTGAGGAACAGCAAGCATGAGTGTACGCTTTCATCCCAAGAATATGTCCATGAGCTGCGTTCTGGCATCACAGAAGAAAAGCTGCTTAATTGCCTGGAGTCTCTCAGAGTGTCTCTCACAAGTAACCCTGTCAGGTTAGTAACTTAAGCTCTGTTCGCACACTGCTAAACTCTGTGCATCACCTCTGTGGTCACCACCAGCATCACAAATAGCTTTTGTGAATTTTCATTTTTATTTTAGAAAACACTCTTGATTTGCTTTAAGGTAAATTCAGAAAACAAAAAACAAAAAAACCCTTTTGAACTTTTTAAAAAGGGAATGCCAAATGTATCATGTACTAGTAAATATTTATACTCACTTTAGTCATGAAACTTATTTTCTGCTTTTTTACTTGCTTTTATAGTTAACAATAAGGTGCACAATTTGATTGCAAATAGCATTTCAAGGATACAATAGCATATGGATTACTCTGATGATATTTTTACTCCTTTTAACAAGCTATATGAAGTGCAAAAGTTTTTCTTCTTTTCAGTTGAGCAAATGCAAATTGTTAAGTTGCTACAAGCAAATGGTTTTGTACCTGGAATATATTTGTGCACTTGGCAGTTATTACTCCATTCTTTTATTTGTTTAATGAGACTGTTAGAATATAAACTACCATTCACACCATCTATTTGTAAGTGGTTGTATGTGAGGAAACCTGGGACCTGTTTCATGTGGACTGATTTGCTGGGTCAGATCAAGATGCACAGCATCCACTTTTAACCCTTTAAAACCTGAGCCATTAAATCATTGACAGGAAATTCCAGTTCTTTGAAACTGGAGCCTTTATTGGTCCTTCTGAACGACCAAAAAAAATATTTTTCAAATATCCGTTTCCATGTATGAGTTTCAATGTTGTATCATATTTAATACATCGGGTCTCAATGATCAAATATTATTATTTTTTAACAAACAAAAACATAACACAAACATCTCTAACAAATTGGTAATTACTTTTCAAAATTGTCAAAGTTCTGCCTCCTTCCTCATTAATGACAGTCTTGTAGTGTCACTGGAAAGGCCTCTGGTGAACGAATTCCTCCCCCCTGGTGGATTATCTGTATATTGCATGTATCTAATTGTATACATCAGGTATTTCAAGAAAAAAAATATCACACTGATCATATAGAGGGCTTCAAAACTCATGTATCAAACATGAAACGTTTGGCATTATAGGGTTAAGCAAGCATAGGGCGCAGTGCAGGTGATGATCATATACAAGCCTGTAGCCACTGGGAGTGTGTCTTCCAATTCACACCACTCAACCTATTAAACTCTAATAGATAGAAAGTCTAGGTTTCCACACCAGAAAACTAGCTTTTCTCAGGCTTTAATGAGCGCTCAGCTTCAGGTCATGTGTGTAACCAGCCACCACTGATAAAATTAAATTCACCAGCGCTTTTTCTCTTAAACAGTTATGATCGCACACAAAACAGTACAGAGCATAAAGGAGATTTTCTTTCAAATCATTCATCTGTTCGTCTTTGAGCCATTCATTACGAGACTTCAGTGAGTTTGTATGCCTTGTCGCTAGTTGTTTCCCAAATTGTCTGCCTTGTCTCTTGTAAAGGGGATCTTCAGTTTTAATTTGGTCTCTCTAGTGCAAAAGAACCCACAGTGACAGCAGATCCTATAAATTATTTACCAGCCTGTAGTTGAACAGACGTTTCTTAATGGGAATCAATGAATGGTGCATATTAAATAGTCATCTCATGAGTAATATTTTTTAGGCTTTTTTAGGCTGACCCTGGGTATTGAGAAACGACCTGTCAGCGTGGTCCCATTAGAAAATTTGTTCAATTTTTGTAGCGGTAGCATCACAACAATGAAGAAAGCAGCAGCAAACACAATAGATGAGAGTATACCTTCTCATACATTTGTACATGCACAGTAGAAACAGATGCTTAGTGCATACACAATCAATGTTTAGTTTAGTTTGACAACTGTTTGCAAGAGCCTACTGTGTTACTGAGTTATTGCAACAGCTTTCCAAGACATTGTGACCCTTGGGAGCAGATCCAAAGGATGGAGGCAGCCGAAACCAATAGTGAGTAGGTTGGCCACAACTCCAACACACATATGTCAATAAAATATTCTATATAACGGCGTGTATTGGTGAACTGGCGCCATCGAGAAGCTGAAGCATGCACACATCCGTGACTTGAATCATTTATGGTGTAGCCTCTACAAGTTGAGCTTTTTTTTTTCAGGTTATAATAATGTTCAGGGAGAAGATGAGGAAAACAAAGGCAAATTTAAACATGCTTTTAACACACATTTAATTAAGTATATGAAATGGAAATGGAAATAACTGACAGGAAATAGTGTCTAGTTGGGGAGTAGAGACCATTTTTTCTCCATGTTTGAGCCTCTAATCCACACATAAACAGTGTTTTATCTCACTGAAATGTTTATTTTGTTTTCGAATATAACATTAAAACCAAACCACAAAAAGATTTATATAAAAAGAAAGGAAAGGAAAAGGAAAGGAAAACATTCCAAAAGGAGTGGGAAGTTTAACCTAATGCTTCTTCTAACTCCTTTTTGATACTTCTTCTCACTCCTTTTTCTTTTTTTCATGTGTATTTTTTGCTTCCTTGAATTTTCATTTCTATATTATGTGGTGCAAAGAAGTCAATTAGTAGCAATCAGGAAACTTGTACCAATTCCATATTTGAAATAAATCAATAAAAAAAAATAATCTCCCGCCCCCTTATACCATCCTTCTACCTATCCTAAATTCCCATGTCAGATCCAATAAGTAACTCAAAAATCCTACACATATCAGACTAAATTCTGACTAAGCACAAAACACAAAAATGCTATACATGTCAAGGATAGACTTGGTCCATTTTGCAACAGCGTTTCACATCAAATGAAACTCTGTCCCTTTCGTAGCAGTAATTATACCAATATCAAAAACAAAAAAAACTCTGTCCATTTATAACAATAATACACATATTAAAAACAAAAATAAACTGTCCATTTCATAACAATAATACGAAACTCAAAATAAACTGTCCATTTCTTAGCAGTAATATACATATAAAAAATAATAGAAGTAGAGATAAAACTGGATAATAGAGATTTTTTACAGTTCCTTCCATAGTGAAGATTTGTTAAATAAATAAATAAATGAATAAATAAATGCAGTTTGTGTGTATGTGCTTGGAAATGAAAATGGTGGCATCACACTCACCATGTGTCTATGCCTTTTGTTGTTTTGTGTAATTTACATGCACCTTAAATGTCAAATATAGATCATATAAAAATCAGTGTATTTATATGGTAAAATCTATATATCATCAAACCTATATAACCTCAACCAACACCTTTAAGTAAAGTGGAATCGAGGGAGGAAATAATTTGAAAAATGTTCATATTAATACGGACATGGTTAGACTGAAAACATAAAATAACATGTTAAAACTGATTCATCCGTTTGAACAATTTTCATCTCCAAAACTCTTTTTCCATATCAAAATTACAAGTGGAAATAATTTAATCAGGAAAACCCATATGACACGTCAGTTTGACCTATGTTAAGTGAATCAGTGGATGTTTCATTAGCTACATGCAAAGAAGAAAAAAAGACACAAATTACCATTGCCCAAGTAATTATCCCTCAAGTGATTACAGAGATGTTAAGTCAGTCTCCACAGTCTCCAGCAAACTGTGGGGAGTCAAGTCAGCCTTTCCACTCAGAAAGGCCAACTGTTGCCGATGGGATGTAAGTGAGGCCAGTCTTACCCTGTGGGTGTTTTGAAATGGCTGAACCTTTGACCGCCTTGTAACAGACCAGTGTGCTCTGAAGGAATAACCTCCCATGGATGGATGGATTCATCCGAGAAGGACACCTTTCCTTCGGGTGTGTGTGTGCCATAGACCAACACCAGTCCTGTGCTCATCTTAACGCCTTTCATTATTTGTCTCAAAGGAAAAGGGACTGCTTTTTTTTTTTGTTGTTGTTGCTTTTTTTTGAAGCATGGATAAGGTTACTTCTAATTAATATGAATGCACTTAATTGTCATGGATCACATCACACAGGAAAGCCACATTTGGTTTGCTACTCTTTTGACTCCACTATGTTAATGTAACCTTTGTATGATATGTTATCTTATACTGGAAAATAACTAGGAAGAAGAGTGTTTCTGCTTCACTTCACAGCATGGACTCATCTTCTGTTTAAATATTGGTATTCAAATGTTATGGCAAGTTTATCTTAAGAAATAATTTAATTCCATTAGGTTGCTGTACAGCATATCCATATCAGTTAAAGGTTTTGGCTTTTTACATGAAATAATTTGCTTAACCCTATAACGCCGAACGTAACATATTTGATACATGAGTTGTGATATTTCTTTTCTTGAAAAACCTGATGTATACAATTAGATACATGCAATACATGGATTATCCACCAGGGGGGAGAAATTCGTTCACCAGAGGCCTTTCCAGTGACACTACAAGATTGTCATTAATGAGGAAGGAGGCAGAACTTTGACAATTCTGAAAAGTAACTACCAATTTGTTAAAGCTGTTTGTGTTATATTATGTTTTTGTTTGTTCAAAAAATAATATTTGTGCATTGAAACCTGAAATATGAAATATGATACAAAATTGAAAATCATACATGGAAATTGATATTTAATTTTTTTTTTTTTTTTTTTTGGTTGTTCAGAAGGATCAATAAAGGCTCCAGTTTCAAAGAACTGGAATTTCCTGTCAATGATTTAATGGCTCAGGCTTTACAGGGTTAATTGAGACAGCATGACGCAACAGTTTTTTCAAATGCATTTTTTTTTTTATGGAATGCTCTTTGCAGTCCTTTTAACTAAAGCTGTGAAAGCCCTGTCCCTTACAGAGGACAGAAATAAATTGCTGGGTCTCAGGAGGATGTTGAGATATAAATGTAGTTTTTGCATGATAAACTCCCCCAGATTTTACACTAGTGGTTACAGGGCTTTCCATAATGCTGACTACTCATTGATGTCCAGTGTGCTACTTATTACATCCATTTTGATTCCATTCAATGGTGTTGTGATTTGCTAATGTCACTCACCTCCACTTTCATACAATGTGAGTGTGGTGATAAGATAACTATACAGATAAACATGTTTATCTGTGTCTGTACCACACACATACAGATGCAGATAAGTATGTCTGTGTGCGTATGTCTCGCCCCCTCATGTCCTGTATGATTGTGTTTATGTGGGTGTACGCTCAGTGGAGAGGTTGTGTCCTGCTGAGTACAGAGCACAGATAACGGTACTGTACAAATATTAGCCAAATAACTGATGACAAATCATTTGAAGGAATTGCCCTGTAAGCGCTAAAAAAAAATCGACTGAAAATACTTCAACATAGATGTTTACAGGTTTAATGAATATACAGTTATCTTTTTTTACACTATACTTGTTAATCCATAGCCATTTCTCCAATGAAAAAGGCAATGTTGTTAAAGTAGCAGGCCTTTGTCATGTGGTGAAAATGGTTATTTTGCTGTTTAAAATGTCCTCGAACACATACCATTGTAGAAATCTTGTTTTCAAAATAAAATATGATGTAATTTATAAATAATATAACACCAAGACATATCCTAGATAAGACAGCATAGGATTAAAACATGCTGCTCTTTAAACATTAACCAAAGACACATTAACATCATCGTACACTGAAAATGTCAATGAATAAATACATCAAAAAGGTCTAATGATTCCTCTTAGCGAATAGGCTTTGTTTTAAATATTTATAAATGTTTACAGGCTATGGGACCAAAAGGAATAAGAAGCCTGATTTATTTTTACCATTATGCACCTACTATAATAAGCAAACACATTAATATATGAAATAATTACAATCAGGGTATAAAATGGAATCGTTTTGGATCACAAAGCACTAGAGGCCACCATGTTTGGGCTTACCCAGCCAAAATGTTGTGCCCGTGGGCATGCCCCCAGACCGCCCTAGCTGAATACTTTCCATAGCGGTTTCTCAAATAGTATGTTTTAAATTATTATTATTACAGAGACAAACTCCTATTCCCACAAAATACTGATACATGGCCAAGAGCTGATTACTTGCCACTGTTTTTTATTTTGTAAAAAAATTGAAACATCCATTCTTGATGAGAGACACGCCACATAATAGTCTGGTAGTTCGAGATTAGATTTTCCTGTGTTTATCTCTTGAACTCTGCATGTAGTGCAAGGAGAGAATATTCTTGGAGATGTCAGAATTCTGCCTTATCTCAATGTTTATATTTAGGCCATATATATATATATATATATATATATATATATATATATATATAAAATGGTCATTTGTACGGTGTCTGGTTGAAAATTGTGTTTTGTGACGTGGGCCACTTGATGCTTTAACCTCTCTAAATGTCTTACATGATAACAGAATAGGAGCGTTTGAGCTGTGTTACATGCGGTCTGTCTCCAAACACACCGTTCATCCTCTTTGTCCAACTTCTTCATACTTATGTAATGACTAAATCAAAAACAATTCTGTCTCATCAAGCATTAAACTTAATTCTCTGCATTAAAATGAAAGTATTACCATCAAAGTATTGTTTTTCACAGTGAGTGCTTACCATTGCTTTTTGTTTTCCTGTGATGTTTGGGCAGCCTGCTAATTTGCTCCCAGAGGCCTGTGTTTGTCTAATAGTTTAATTGGCTGGGCTGCACACCTGTTTGGCAATGCAGGTGGCCACAGGGCCATTGTGCTGTGGGTCTTATCTCCCAGGCAGTCCCACACAGGTGTGTGGCATGCAGCCTTTGCAGGTCCACCCACAGATGGCATTGCCTGAAGCACCCACTGCACTATTCTGTTTCCACTTTCTTCTCCTCAGCTGCCATGTTTTCCACTTCTTTCTGTCAGAATTTCCCTAGCTAATTATTTATCCTCAACTTAATTTTCCCCTTTTTAATTTTGTCATTTGGATACTCGCTTCTTAATTTAGAAGTGTCAGATTGAGTAGCCACTTTTCATTAATTTCTTAACCCAGTGACATTAAATGAGATGCTAACTTACAGAAAATTAAAAGACTCTTATTTTCTCATTTAGTCGGACAGAAATCCTGAGCCCTCTATATCATTTTATCTTCATTGTTTCACTGAAACAAGGAAGACTGTGACTATGTCCCTGTAAAGTATAGATACTGATATATTAACATCTTACTAGACTTTTTTTGTTTCTGCCTATTAAAGCCAAAACTCAATTTACGTTTGTATAACATTTTCTTTCTACATAATGTAGCATAACCTGAACTCATACATTTCATCAACTCTGTAACTATCGAGTTTTAGCTCACTTTCTTTGATTTAACTTGGGTGCCTTCAATAGACTTTCTAGCATAAAAATAGAAAACTGATTTTGACCAGCAGACTTTACGACCTCAGCTTTTGAGTTCCTTATGTTTAGCCCTTAGCATAACACTATGACTCTGTCAAATCCCAACAGTGACTTTCATATTAGATCTGCTCGCTCTCACATCCCTAAGACATATTTAACCGAAATTGAACCGGGCTCCTAACTTTTCATTATGTGAAGTCTTCATGGTACAAATCAGACATTTTCCCTGGGTCATTTTCTTGTAGGGTCTTTTATGTGGAGGTGGATGATATTTGCTGACTCTGGAGTTTCTGTCAGTTTCTGGATACTCCAGGTGTGGGCTGTTGTAATGATCTCGCTTCTCTGCCACACAGATTTGAGTCGGATTCAGTCTCACCAGCTTTTCTCTGTTAAATGCTTGTGGCAAAGTACCCAGGGTTATGTGGAACACTATTAATGGACTTTTATGAGCTTTGAAGTTAGTGTGCGGGCTAACGTGATGCTGCTTGTCCTTTTGAATGGCTGTCCTAATGCCCAGTGTGAGAAAGTATTGAACTGAAAAACAATGTCATTTCTGTGGAGCAGTGGAGTGGTACTCTTGCACACAGAACTACCTTTAAAGAGCCCTCAATCCCTGTTTTCAGTGTCTCAGCTGCTATTTTATTAAAGGGGCAATATGAAGTAGTATGAAGCATGACCTAAAATATTATTCTGTTTTGTCAGAATAATAATACAATCCAATGCTCTGAAGTTCTGTCAGAGAAGTGGATTGTAGAGCTATGGACTCAATCTATTCATCCTGACGGTCTGACAGATTTATGTCACCACTAGAGGGAGTAGTGAGTCACTCAGCAGGTCTTTCAGGGTGTTGAAAGCTAACACCATGGGGCCTTTGACAACATGAGATGAAACAACATCGAAATAACTTTTACAGTTCAAGAAAATGACAAAGTGAAAAAACCTAGAAGCACTGTTCTTGTTTTCACCACTGGACACCGATCTAAATGAAAAAAATGGAGTTTGATGCTTAAAACACAGCACTTGTCTACACCAGAGTGTGATTATAAGGCTTCTGAAGGTATAAAGTCATGTAATGTTTTCATCTTTGCTTATTTGTTGATCCATTCAGACTAAACTGCGACAGGTCTGACCTTGTGTGGATGATTCTAAACAGATTTTAGTGCAGCTACTGATGGCACAAACCACTGTGGCTGTGGTTGTTTTCTGTCTAAAAACAATGCTAAGCTAACAGAGCTATAATGTAAACTATCAGCTGATACAGTAACCTTCATGAAGAATATAAAACACAGTAATATAACTGACTGTCAAACTAAGCAGATATTATATATGTTATTTCTGTTATAGCGGTACTGAACAATTCCATTTTACTTTGCACTAGAGGGAGACCAATATATAGATTTTTTTCAATATCAGCCATTGGCCTTAATTTGTTTTGAAAGCCGATATTTGACCCGTAGTAAAAATGTTATAAGATATTTGATTAGGCACCTGTGTGGGCAGCACTTGAAGTTCAATAAATGTTAAGAGTACTATATGTATGTGTATTCATGATTTCATTTATATTGCTGGATAAAAATTTTAATTATCTGAGTATTTCAATTGTATTTTACTGTCAATGTGCTTTAAAAAACAAAAAAAAAGGCCTTAAATATTGGCCTCAAAAATCAGCTGTAGATCTTGGCCATTGGCTGACCAAATTTTTTAAAATCGGCATTGGCATCGGCCTTAGAAAAAACCATATCAGTCAACCTCTACTTTGCACAATACAGTTTATTGTTGCACTGTGCTGTTTTTCTACCATTTCTGTTTTTTATGCTTCTAATTTATTATGTATAGTGTGTTTGCTCTTGTATTCTATGTTGATCTTATATTCTATTTTTGCTGTCTATCATGCTGCTGCTGCACTACAGTTTCCCAGTTTGTGATCAATAAAGTCTGTCTGTCTGTCTGTCTGTCTGTCTGTCTGTCTGTCTGTCTATCTATCTATCTATCTATCTATCTATCTATCTATCTATCTATCTATCTATCTATCTATCTATCTATCTCTCTCTCTCTCTCTCTCTCTCTCTCTCTCTCTCTCTCTCTCTCTCTCTCTCTCTCTCTCTCTCTCTCTCTCTCTCTCTCTCTCTCTCTCTCTCTCTCTCTCTCTCTCTCTCTCTCTCTCTCTCTCTCCGTCCGTCCGTCCGTCCGTCCGTCCGTCCGTCCGTCCGTCCGTCAATCTGTGAGTTTTTGTGTTAGAAAACTTGATGATAGCATAATACAGATGTGTGTTAACGATAGGGATGGGAATTGAGAACTGGTTCTTTTTGAGAACCGGATCCCAGTAGCTTGATTCCTTGGAATCGTTTGCCTGCCTGCTTAACAATTCTGCTTATCGATTCTGCCTTCATTGCACATGCGCAATGACGTCACACATACACTGCAATATTTTGGTCAAAACGTAGCCAACATGGTGTTGAGGCAGAAACGGTCTGAATAGATGACACCAGGTCCACTTGTAACAGTGTCAAAGCTTCCATTTCTTCAAAAGGGTGGAATCCCTCCAATATGCTCAAACATTTGTCCACAGCATGTGATTCATTTGATACACTACTTAGCGGCACTTGTGAATCTAGTGGCAGAGTGAACACCAGGCCGTCATCCGGGCCCAGTTCCTGTTCCAGTGCGGGCAGCAAACGTCATACCCACCTCAAATATAAGTTTCCAAAGGAAGGGGAAAGGAAATGAGGTGCACAACAACGGGAGACGGGCAGAGTCAAACCGGTTCCATGTAGTGGAAATGCGGCAATAGGGGAATTAGTAAAGCATCTTTAGTTTCACTTTAACTGCCCCCCTCCCCAAACCGGGCCCGGCATCATCTGTTATTATTACTTGTACATACTGTACAGGGTGGGGAAGCAAAATTTACAATGAACATTTAGTTGTTTTTTTCTCAGCAGGCACTACGTCAATTGTTTTGAAACCAAACATATATTGAGGTCATAATCATACCTAACACTATTATCTATACCTTTTCAGAAACTTTTGCCCATATGAGTAATCAGGAAAGCAAACGTCAAAGAGTGTGTGATTTGCTGAATGAACTCATCACACCAAAGGAGATTTCAAAAATAGTTGGAGTGTCCATAAAGACTGTTTATAATGTAAAGAAGAGAATGACTATGAGCAAAACTATTACGAGAAAGTCTGGAAGATACTATTAAAGAAGAATGAGAGAAGTTGTCACCCGAATATTTGAGGAACACTTGCGCAAGTTTCAGAAAGCGTGTGAAGGCAGTTATTGAGAAAGAAGGAGGACACAGAATAAAAACATTTTCTATTATGTAAATGTTCTTGTGACAAATAAATTCTCATGACTTTCAATAAACTAATTGGTCATACACTGTCTTTCAATCCCTGCCTCAAAATATTGCAAATTTTGCTTCCCCACCCTGTATATGTTATATTTTCTGTGCAGAGATGGAAATATAAAAGACAGTTAATGCAAACACACCCGTTTGTACTCTTTTATACCCTCACCCAATGAGAATCGATAAGAGAATCGATAAGGAGTTGGATCGATTAGCAAAATCGATAATGGATTTGGAATCGTTAAATTCTTATCGATTCCCATCCGTAGTTGATGATGAGCTTTATACTTTCTGCAGTCAGCGATACAGATACAGCGTATACATTGTGTCGATATGTTTGCAGTTTTACAGCAGTAAGTGTATTATGGTATGCAACTTCCCCTTGCTGTTGAGAGTTTCTAACATCAGTACAACATCTAACCCTTTTCAGATAGCCATCTGTTTTGTTTTATGAGTTAAATATCTTAATGTAATCTAACTACATTTTACACTTGATTATTGAAATGCCTACTTGAAGTTTACAAATGCATTTCTCTGTTGGTACACTTGAAATTGTATGGTGTACACAATTCAAACACATTCAATTAAAAAGTGTCAAAATAAAGTACTTTCTTGGCACATATGTTTTTTATTAGTAACACTAAGCAGCCTTCTGCATCCCTCGGTCTTCACATCTCTGCTTCTTCTGTCATCAGTCTGCATTGCAGTCAATTAACAGCGGCACAAAGGACCATATCCATCTGTCCGTCTTCTATTCGGAGCCTTCAAACTTATATGAGCGTCGAATCGCCTCGCAAGCTATATACAGTTTCCTCCCAAGACATTTTGGTCTAGAAGTCTTGTCTACCAGAGGCACAAAGTGTGAAATGTGTCTTGCAGTTAAACTCAAATGACTTAACACCACACAGATGAATGATACTGGAGTTAGAACTGAGACACCGTACACATCACTGGACAAGCTCTGTCTGAGTTCAGTCCTTCGGAGAGATTAATTTCTTTTTTTTTCAACTCTTGTCTATTTTTGATGTGAAAATACCTCCTTATCTTAGGGAATCATCTATAATTGATCCTCTGTGTTCTCTTTGTAATCCTGGATAATGCTTTTTGGAATCCCAATCAAACCCTGCCATTCTGAATTTTTTAGATGTAGACATACTTAAACACAGGCATGTTAATCACTTCAGAGCAGTGGGAAAATAGCAGTTTGATTTTTTTTACCTTTACTATCAAAATCCTGCAAGAAAGGATTGGAAGAAAGCATGATGTAAGATTTCTAAAAGTCTTAACCCCTTAACATCTCAATTTACATACATGTGTGTTAAAAAATGTATTATTTGTGTTTTTGCTTTCAAGTAGATGCTTAATGAAGTGGAGATTGGTAATTTGACTATAGCACATAAAAGAGATCAAGTTTTGGGTATGTTGCGTATTTATTGCAACAGGCAATAAAAAAACACATTTTCTCGTCTCATGTATGGTTTTATTGATGCCGCATGATTTTCACACCAACTATTTTAACTATTATTATCCAAACAAACAGAGCTCAAGCTTTTAATTTGTAATATGGGTGTCAAATTCATTTTTAGTTCAAGTTCCACATATAGACCAATATTATCTCAAGGAGGCTGGACCAGTAAAATAATAACACAATCACCTATAAATAATGACAACTCCAATTAAATTACATAATAAAAATATTTACACTTACAGCTATCCTTTCACAAAAAAATGTGAATAACCTGAAAATCTATGAACAGTCTAAGTGCAATTTTAACAATAGTATACCTCAGTTTATCATTTACACATGTACATTATAATTTACAGAATAACAGTGGATTTACAGATACACAAAACATTTAGGAACAGGCATCTAGAACTGACAAATATAGCATTTAACTTTACACATTTTGTTATATTCTGTTTTGAATGAAAAAAGTGCAGACATTTTTAATTACATCATATGCACCACATGTAGTAATGGTTACATTCATAAACATATGGCCATATGTTGACAAAAAAGCTGTAACTCTACACAAAATTATAGCATTATTACTGCCATTTCCATCCCCTGGTTTAGGTTGATTATATTATTCATCGCTGCTGTTTCCATGCCCTGGTTTAGGTAGATTATTTTCTTCATTACTCCCATTTCCATCCCCTGGTTTATTATATTCTTCATCGCTGCCGTCCCGTCTCCTCACTCTTTTCTGGTGAAACTCTTGTGTGAAGTCCACCAACCCACTTCCCATAAAACACTGTTGCATTCATTCTGGTTTGCGTAAAAATAAAGGGCAGAAATTGCATTTATATCCCAGCATTTTATGTTTTTAATGATTATACAAATGAACTACAGTGGCATTTCCTAAAGAAAATGCGTGCGTGATGAAGGCCATTTAAATATAGCACTGATCAGCTCGCACCATTTTTTTTATAGCCAAATGTCACTAATATGTTGCAAACCGAAACATTCAAATAACTTAAAAAATAGTCATCATACATTGTCTACTTTAATATATATGCTGTAGAAGCACACAATAAACTTGTAAGTATTTTTTATTTTGGCACAACTTACCGTCACTGACCGATCCGATGAGAAATAAGTGCTTGAAAAAGGTTCCCAAGAATGTGTTGAATATACCCATTCTCTATCTTGCTATCTTGGCTGTTTCCGTGATGGAAATGGTATGTCACGAATTTATGCCCGGCGGCGTTAAGGTGTTAAATACAGAAGAGGATTAGGGCCACTGGAAAAAAAACAAACGAAAAAAAGGTCCAGTATGTTTTATTCTGCTGTTATTCAGAGAAAAAAGTCAAAATTCTGACTTTAATCTTAGACATCTGACTTTTTATTCTCAGAATAATAATAAAAACAATATATTGGACCTTAATTTTTTACATTTTTACCCCGGTGGCCCTAATCCTCTTGCGTAGTTTAATGACCAGACCATAGAATATGTTGATGTTGCTTCAGTAAAAATTATATGGAGGAGGATGACTCTCTCTGCAAACCTCTATCATCAAACCTCCAGGTCCAGCTCTATTATTTTTCAAGGAGAGACTAAATAAAAAAAGATTATAAAATTATATAATCTTTAAAGATGTCGATAAGATTTTTTTTAACCTCAAACTGTAAGAAGTAATTGTCTTAGTGGACTTACATTTATATTTGTCCTTTTACTTTCATTTTATTCACTGGATCCTATTACAAAGTCTTTTATGTCACTGTTAAATCTGGCCCAAATATTATGGCTCTGTCTTACAAAGATGTGTTGGGAAGTCAGAAGTGAACAAGTTAGCTAGTTTTTTACCCTTGCAGCTGACATCTGAGTTGATATTCACCGTTCTTCCTCAGAGGCAGTGAAAACCTTTTTTCGGAGACATAAATGTCCTCAGTGTCTGGGTATATTTTAAGAGTGATGCCTATTACATTTTATGACACCATCTGTTAACCTCCAAGATATCCATATCCAGATAGCCATATCTGTTATGGCCCCACAGTGATACATACATAATTCAGAAATATCTGATTAGAATTCTGTATTGATTAAACGATGTTGTGCATTTTAAGTTTGTCTTCACTGAAAAATGGATGGTAAATATGTTGTTGGAAATATGTCCCCAGCTTCAGTCTGAAAACATTTTTACTTTTTTTTCCATTTATAAGATTAAAACATTTTAAGTGAGCAGGAAATCCATACATTAGTCCACATTGTCAGGTATTTGTTTCTACTTCTATGCTTGGAATAAAACCATTTATATTTATGTTTCCTACCCTACAAAAGTCATCCTATCTGCTCCAGGATTTAAGATCGCTCCGAAATTGCCCTAGCATTTTAGTACTTTCCAGCTGACAGCGTATAAAAAAAGACAAACATACTGTACGCACACATTTGTGAAGGTGTACACTGACACTTTTCAAAAGATTTTCTACATCTATTGTACTGTAAAAGACGGCAGCAACAAAAGCTCCAGCAAAATGGCAACTTTACCAGTTTGAAAATAGAATGTTCTTTCAAAGAATTGCTTGCCATTGCATTTCTTCTTTTCTTCTTGAAAAATGAAACTCATCTCTGCATAAATCAGCAAGAGTGTGCAGATAAATCACCTCCAGCCTACAGTTTGTGTGGTGTTATGGAATTAATTGGTACAATCATCGAAAATATCTGCCATTTCTGCAACTGGGTTCTCTCTAATTTCACCACTGCAGATTTTTTTTTTTTTTTTTTAAACATAGGGAAACTCTTTGTTCTTCAGAGGATAATTAGAAATTTGAAGAGTGATTTGCACACTGTAGGGGGTCATTTCAGAGTGTCGTGAGAGCGTGGTGCGATCTCAGCTGTCTGCACTTACTAGTTGATTTAATTTCTGATGGGTTCTCCACGCACAATACGGAAACACACACACAGTATGTTTTCATCTGTTTGGGAGACATTATATTGGCTTGCATTACTTTATTGATGTCTTAGTTTACCCACAATATGCTTGACACTAACCTTTATTATGCTGTTGTTTCATTTGTGTACTATCACAAGAAAATATGAATTGCTATTTTCGTTACCAGAGTGAGACATTAATATTTACAGGGACGCCATGTGTTTCTACAGTAGCTCAGAACTTACACCCATTTTGTCCTCTTTATTTCTTTATTTAAGGATCCCCATTAGTCTCTACCAAAGCAGAGACTATTCTTCCTGGGGTCCATTCCCAATATTAAAGTACTGCAATTTTTACATTCACAAAGCACATAGACAGAAAACAAAACAAAACAAAACATTAAATACATTATGAAAATGTTTACATCTACAAAGTTTCCTTAAAAATGTGAATAACATGAACAACCTTTGCATTACAACTTGCAGATCACAGTATATCTACAAATACAAAGAACATTTAGAAAGAGGCAAAATATTGTTAAAATTACACTGACTTCTCTTAAGACATTTCATGTAGTTCATATTTGTTCAGGTTATTCTTGTTTGTAAATGTAAACATTTTCATGTAATTTTACTTTTTTACACTAAAACAAAGACAAACAATTTGGGGTTGTCTATATTTATAGGTTCTTACGATGGTATTTTACTCATCTGATCCACTTTATATTGGTCTATATGTGGAACCGGAACTAAAATAATTGTTAATATCTTCAGTGTAATTTTTGCATTTTACGTATTTACATGTTGCATTTTACATGCAAGTCGTTTTTTTTTGCCCACAGGCTGTATGTTTGACACCTCAAAAGCAAAAAAAAAAAAAAAAGACCAAAGTGAATAAGCCAAGCCCTGCCCTGATTTAATCAACTATCATAGAGGAGGATGAGGTGATTGTTATTTAGTTGGTCTGGAAGAAGCCACTAAATCTTTCACCTTAAAAAAACCCAAAACAAGTCTCAACCTTCGATTTATGTCCCTGTTTACATCATGTGGACATGCATTTTGTCCCCACAAGTGATTGTTTAACACCAGAAGCCTCATTTTAAGAAAGCTGACACCTGGAATATTGTCCGCACTGTGTATTATTAGCTTTAGCACCAATTTCAATTATCACTTCTGCTCCAGTTGGTAATGAAAACAATTCCTATGCCGTGGTTCATTTTTATTGCAGTATTTGTGTTTTACTCGTCTAATGGTTTATCTTTATAATAAAAACTAAATTAGGTGTAATACAGTAGAGGAGTTTTGAATAATCTCTCCATTACCTTCTCTCTGCTTTGATTCAGTACATTTAAGAACTGTGGCAGCCAGTGGACACAGGACAGTGAAGTGAACGAACAAAGCAGCTGTGATTTGGATGGTAGCGGTGCATGTGGGCAGGAGTTACATGGGAAATACATCAGCTGCTCTGTTCTTTTTAAAGGGCAGCACAGGTCAATGATTTTGGCTTCCTGTATAGCATTGATGTTCCTTGCACACAGCATTTTCAACTCAGCAAGTCTTACTAGTTTGTTGGATAATTACTTTTACCTTGATTCTGCCATCTATTAAATATTTAGCTTATTTTTGTTCAAGGTTAAATTTCTGATTAGTACATATCAAGGGAATAACAGAGGGAACAGTCAGCTAGATTTGAGGTATTCCGAGAAGGATTTCTGCTGTATGAAATTTCATAGCTTGGATGTGGTCCTAACTCACTTTATGTGGTCTTTATGTAATAAAATGATCTACTTCCAAGCGTTCATGAATATATAGGAGAGTGTCAGCTACATTTATATTCTTTGCTCATACATACTGCATGCATTACTTGGTAATGTCAGAATCAAAAGTTTAAAGCCTCAGAACGGCCTTTTTGCTGGTGCCTCAGTTACATAAACTCATTTTGTGCTATTTCAATCTTGGTATTGTACTTCCATTACTTGCTAGCTGTCAGCAACTGAAAGAAAGTACATAATTTAGTAAACTTCAACAAAGTTAGATGCCAGTGAACTGATTATGAGGTGTAATGTCACTAAGATATACAAGTTACAATAACAGCAAACTTTAGCATCAGCATTTCATGTAAACAGGTGGAGATAATTCTTGTGTTTTTTTGGGAGTAGTGGACAATAAGTGCAAAGCAGCAACTTATTAAAACTGACATGGTGTGAAATTGTGTAAAATGAAGAGCGTTTGATTTTAATTAAGTTACAAAGGACATTTAAGAAAAGCAAACAATAAAAAAAAAAAAGTTGCTGCATTTTGTGGCTGTTTTTAGTATATTTTGAGATATGATGACAAGAAAAGTACAGTTCTACTTTCTGTCATCTGATATGCTCTGTACATTAAAGTTATTCCAGATAACGATTAAATTGATCAAAGTATAAAGTAGCACCATGTTTGGCGTGGTAAATCATTATGCAGACAGTGGGGGTGCTTGGTTTCAGGCTGTAATGTCCAGAGCTTTTTGTTACACAAAGCTTTGGGCCTCAGTTGGAGTATTGTAGCACTGAATAGGTCAGTGGTCCCACAGAGGGACACTTTCATGGCCATGTCCTGTAATATAATATGAAAGATGCACTTGTACAAAGGCTTTCAATAACAAGGTGTTCCATGTAGCCATTATAACATAATAACACTCATCTGTGCATCGAAATCAGCGAATATGCATATCATCTGAACTCACGACCAGTACTTAGTCAAACAGAATGGTTGAGAGAGTGTCTACTTATTAATGTCTCTTTCCCTTTTTAGTCACTGGAGGTGGCTGGTGATCAGTCATCTTTTCATCCTCAAACTTGATGAACTTCTTACTTTGAACACAATCTTTACCCCAAACTTTGCTGTGGAATTACTTCTCTTTTAGCGGTAGATGCTAGCACTCTAACTACTTGTAGTTTTCTTACTTCATTCCCCTGTGCAAGATGTTGAACGCAGCCTTTAGCGGCAGTAGAAGTATTAAAGGGGTCATATTTTGCTAAACCCACTTTTATTAGTCTTTGGTACATTTATTTATTTACTTGGGGACCCTAATAGTTCAAAAAGTTTGCATTTGAACCCTCCAGGTGCTGCAAAGCTATCTTTATATTCATTCAGGCAAAACTCAAGTGGATTTATTCAACCTGTTTCAATACTTGCTTAATTTGTTATGTTTTATAACTAGTTATGTCATGACATTTCCACATATAAGGCAGTGGTTGTAGTCCATACTGAAAATATGTCCAAACTTCGAGCCAATTACCTAAAATGTTCAGTTGTTGGTTGTATTAACCAACACAAGTGGATGAACGGGACAGAAAGCATGGTCATCAACTGGGAGGGGGTGGGGCACAAAGTGGCTCATTTGCATTTAAAGGGCCAGCGCTCAAAACGACCTTTCTGGTGTCATTACTCAGAAATAGGTTTGAAGATGGACCTGTGGAGTTGAATTAATGAAGAATTCAGACCCAAGCAGAGCATTTACAGTTTATGTAGACCACAGGGAAATGTTTTAAACTGCATAATTACATAAAAAAAAAGCAAAATATCACTCCTTTAACAGGAAGTGCAAAGACATATTGGTGAAGCTACATAAAGGTCGCTCGTGTGAATTGTTTTGCGTGTGCCTTTCTTATTTGTTTCATTAAAGTGTTGAGATGTGGCATATGACGAGACTGACTGTTTGAAGAGGTTGAGATAGACGGGGATTTTCCCACCTATTGGTATCAGCGGATGTAATGGCTGATCAGTTGGAAATACTGACTTTGAGGGGAAAATGATAAGTAGCTCAACAGATAAAAAAAAACAAAAAAACAAAAAACTCCAACCTAGATTTTATAC
Source organism: Sphaeramia orbicularis (assembly GCF_902148855.1). Lineage (NCBI taxonomy): Eukaryota > Metazoa > Chordata > Actinopteri > Kurtiformes > Apogonidae > Sphaeramia > Sphaeramia orbicularis. The sequence goes on from NC_043966.1 coordinate 21,270,099, forward strand.
ATAGTTCTGATGTTCCTTCCCACATTTATTCATTCATTTCTTTGAGTTTGATGTTTGCTTCAGATTTATTTGGATATTTTTTACATTTACTTGGTGCTCAGTCTGCTCGTAATAAAGTGAAAGTAATCAATTTCAGACATGCCTAATACATTTTCAGTGCCAGAATTTTTGGCTGGTGGAGCAGGATGATATTCAGTTAACCTGCACCTGTTTTTTTCCTGTTCCAAACTATTGTTATCATACTAGCCTTTAAAAACATAACTATCGAATGACCCTTACTTTAAAGTTTTGTATAGATTTTACACTTTAACATATAATTTTTACATTCATTCATTTCATTTCATTTCATTTATTCAATTATTTCGAGCATTCACAGCATACATACAACTTCAAAATTTTAGAATCATTCATTTACACTCGAAAAGGAGTGGGAAGAAGAAAAATTTATGTAATCCCACTCCCATTTCTCATCATCAAATAACTTAACGTAATAATGTTTTAAATACTCACTCCTGTCTTTAGACTTTAAGCCAGGACAGTGAACAAATAGGCCTATACCAGAATAGAAGAAACTCATTCGACAGTATTTACATTATATAACCACAATGTGTGTGAAAAATAGAAACAAAGTACATTCATGGTGGTTTTACTACAGGTAACAGTTAACCGTTAACTTACATTATAATAATTACATACCAAAAATGGTAAGAAAACTACAATACCACAAATGACATTAGATTAGGGACATTGGAGTATTACATAGAGCAAGAAAGGCTTTCTATGAATAACTTAATTTTTTTTTGTGTAAAAACTACATTTCTTGCTAAAGTCAACTTAATTTTTGCATTTCCCTGGTCATTGGTTGCATGTTTGATTTAGGGCTGGGCGAGTAGGTCAAATTAATTAGATTAATTCATTTTTTTCTCTCTTAAAATTGTAAAAAGCATTTAAATAAATAAATAAAATCGAGATTTCTTGCTCATCAAAAATGCAAAATGCAAACTGTTTGCTTGTTACAGTAAACTAATTATGTTCTCCAGTTATATATGAAATAGTTTTTGTAAAGAAAGTGAAAGAGATCGTGAATCATCCAAGACACTGATTAAAGATGACACGCAGTGATTCAATTATTTGGTCACATCACTCAGCCTGAGTTTGATCAACACATCCTGAATAGTTTCACATGTCTAGATGTAATTGAACTTGAATGTAATTTGTCTCTCTGAGGCTTTATTTACTCACTTTTATTTTATAATATATTGCAGTCAGCTTGTCTGTTTGTTTTTTGGCAACTGTGTTTTGTTGTGGTGCCTTTTGCTATTTTTCTACTGTTCATCCGTGTTGTCAGTCATGCCATTTGTCATCATTTAATTTTAGCAGCAGAATTAGAAATCCATCCAAAATTTTTTTGACTGAACAGTATTTACATTGCATTGTGTGCATGTACTTGAGTGTGGTAGCTCAGTGTTCAGCAGGGTTCTTTTACAATAACAGTGTCTTCAGTTGACCACCAGAGCTTTGTATGGAACTGGTCCAGGGTGTGCATTGCCTCATATGAAGGACATGCAGGGACACAGTAGGCTCCAGCTGCCTGATCTCAGTACAGTATAGTACAGAAATTCACTGGTTGGATGAATGTTCTCTATATATAACTATGACTACATATGTAATGACAGCATGTATCAAAAAAACTCACCTCCTTATGTGATTGTGTCCAGATCTGACTCACAGACCTATGACTTTGTTCATAATATCACATTAGAAACCCCTGCTAACTATGAAATATTTTCACTGAACACACACCAATATATCTTATTTGACAGTGTCTTTATATTAATGTATGTATGGGAATTGTTTGCAGAGATTTTCAGTGCATACATTTTATTGCGCTTAACATGATAACAATATAATTGCATTAAGCCAGAAGAAATAACACAAAATATAAAATAAAAAATTGCTTCCCTAAGACTTACCATGAATTTTTCATTTTGCCTGCGGAATATACATGATTGCAGAAAGTAACACAATTTGGTGACACTTAACTAGAGGATTATAGCCATCAATATTAGATGAACAAGTTCTCCCCCAAGTTAATGAAATCCTTGGATTTATGCCCGCATTAGAAAACGAGACTAATAGGAAAGGATTCGATCTCTTCTTTGGCTCACTTCCTCTCTTCTTCACTGTTGAATCGGAAAATGGACAGTTAAACGTCCACAAGAATCCGTTACCTTGATGTTTAACCTGGACTTATGTTAACATGATCTTTAGCGTTATCTGCCCGGCTTTCAACAAAACAAACGTCATCTGATTAGAAAGTCACTGTGAACTCTGAAACATTAGCAATGCTGATTATGTGTTACGATACAGAACAGTTGTGGTCTTAATTTGTGTTTTATTTATAATGTTTGTAATACGTTGTCCACTGAGCCTGTTTCTCTGATGAACACAGATGTAGGGCATTTTATAGCCTTAGGACAGATACTGTAAAAGTACCATCTCTCATTTTCTTTGTAGTAACTTTGGGGACATTTAGAAGGCAAGCTGCAAAGGGACCTGGGGGTATACGTGAGGGGACAGAAAATGATAGACAGTCTGGGATGCAGGGAGGAGTCCAAATATTTAGTGCCTTAAAACCCTTGAGGAGTACTTCACTCTGCTGCTACCTGTGAAAAGGCATACGTTTTAGATCCAAACTGCTTTGATGTCTGCCTATGTAAGATGGACAATGCAGACTGTGTCATGCAACAAACCAGGGGATTTCTTTACAGTTATAGCCCCGGTGGTAAATAAATGTTTACTATTTTGATACAAAGTGTAGTCGATTTGTGGTTCACTCTTTACTTCTTCCAGTTTGTGCACATCAGTCACACTTTGTGGATGAGTCAGTGGAGTGTTAGTTGTGAAGGCATTTGGATTTTAAAACCTATTTTCTTGCCTTTGTGTCTGTGTCTTTGGCTCACGTTCTCAATTGCTACTCGCAGTCTTTTGAAGTTTGAGAAAAACATGATGCACAAACAGTAAAACAGTGTCTGCTTACTATTTATTTACGGTGCAGTTTGCGTCCGATGATAATTGCCCCGATTGCAGTACATCAAATGATAATGAGATGAAATCATTATTTAGTCCTTAGTGCAGAAGACAAATTTAATTTTGCACGCGCCTCATTGTGGCCACGCAACATTCCCAGAATCTCATATTGCAGTTCGGCTCTACAATAAACAAAATTCCACTCCACAAATATTGGTTCCATTTCCTGCCCCCTGAAAACCTCCATTACTGTCATTACGAAGATGCATACACAAAGACTGTGAGTTTACAGGATTGTGCTCCCTGAGCCATGTCGCCTCCTTTCTTTCTGTTGTCGCAGTCTCCTGTTCGCTCCCACTACCCCTGTATCACCAGTGTGTATAATGGCATTGTTATTCTGCAGTAAACTGAGCCAGTTGGGTTCCTTATTTTCTTTTATGTCTTTAAATATGTACAAAGCATAGACTAGAAGGAAACTTTGAAACTGGGAGGCCTACTGTAAACAGACATTTATGAATTTGCAACATTGTGATGATTTGTTTTTATATTAGAAAACCAGATCATCAGTGCTGGAAATATTAATACATCAGGTCTGGTTGTCTGCTCATGTAATTTGACTAATGGTAGGCGGGGGGTTGTAGCATTTGCTAATTTTGTCATATCAAAGAAATATCTCACCTCAACTGTACTAGTAGCCTCGGGCGAAGCGCATCTCTTCTCTAATTGAGGGTCTCTTCCGACTCACTGAGTCAATACAAATGACTTTAATACTCAAACCATTATTATTTTGAATTATTGTCAAAAAGGCGGGATAAATTATTGACTTATGCCTCGTTTATGTCAGAAAATTGCCCCATGCGTTTTGTGTTATTGACAGTCAGGGGCTTGAAAACAAGTAATGCTAATGACATAATCTGGCTGTGACCACACTGTCCTTCCCACTCTCCCTCCGCCTCGCTCCACTCGTGGCTTAGACAAACAGGCTCATCTGCACTGGATCATTTGCCGTCTCCTGATACGCTGTGGTTTATAGCCAATTATCTCCCGCGACCCATTATCGATTACAGTGTTATCTTTCTTGCATTGCTTAATCTTTTGGTACAGGAACATAGCAGCTTGCAGGGGGGCCTGGATACAAACTGCTTAGCAATGGGAACACTAGTTAAGATAGATGGGTGTTCATTTGCTTGTAAATGGGCGCAGTTTAAATTTAAACTGATTCAGAATGCATTCGCTATGAGGGAGGGCAGGGTTGTTTTTGATTTGCAGCTCTCTCTGCTTGGAATTAAAAACCACAAACAGTCAATTTATCCAAGTGAGTGTTGAACCCATAATATTAGGTGGAATGACTGATTTCCTCAGAGGTTAATAAAAAGTCATTTGTACTTCTTTCATCTGAACCTCAACACAGCTCCTAGCAAACCAGCTGACTAAAATTTACAGAACTAAAATAAATGGTGTCTTGTCTGTTTGTGCTTTCCTTCTAGTTGGGTGAATAACTTTGGTCATGAGGGTCTCGGTCTCATTTTGGACGCTCTGGAGAAGCTCCTGGACAAGAAACAGTGAGTGAAGTCTTACACCATCCATTATCATTTGTTTGTATCATGTGTTATTGACATTATATTAATGCTCTGGACAATTGTTCTTGTTTTTTAGGCAAGAAAATATTGATAAACGAAACCAGCACAAACTTATCCAGTGCTTGAAGGCGTTCATGAACAATAAGGTTTGTATGAATCAATGAGGAAAAGGTGTAAGAAAACGCTATAATGAAACATTCATTCATTCATTTTCCAAACAGATTAATCCACAAGAGGGTCCTAAGGATTATGAAGCCAATTATTTTATTAATTCTCACTAATATGACATGATTCAGACCTGAAGTTTATAGGCCTATTCCTCACATATTTGAATTGTTTAATTTTAGATGTAATAAAACCAAAACTAAAAAGAATTCCCCATGTTTCAAATAACTTCTAAATTAGCAAAGGCTGCAGACAGTCTTTATACGCTTATGGGAAACATTTAAAATAGTAACTCGGATGGCCACGAGTCCACACCTGACTGAATCAGCGTACTGACAAGCCGGGGATATTGGGACGCTAAATTGAAGCTAAATTTACCATTTCATGCCCACTGCCTCAGATGTTTTAATTATCTTTTTTGGGAAGGTCTGGCTCATTTCTCAAAAGTAGCACAAATTTCAAAGACAGATGAGCAATTGATGTTACTGCTCACAGATAATCCCAACACACGGTCATCTCTACTTATTCCTCCAGTTGAAGGGGGGGACGAGACTAAAAGGTACAGAAGACTATAAGTATTTGTCCCTACAGTCCTGTCCTGAATTGAATTAATTCATCATCCTCTCCTTTTCCTCCCATGGCTTTGTTGTCCCTGCTTTAAAAGAAAATTGAGGCTAAGTTTATCTTATGTACATTATAGTTTTATTTTTCTGTAATTTCATTTTAACTTGAGGTAAAAGTTCTTGATGAATATAAATGTTTATTTACATCCAGCTGAGTTTCTGTTTTTATTCTAATTCCTAGTATGGACTGCAAAGGATCCTGGGAGACGAGCGCAGTCTGTTGCTGCTGGCACGGGCCATTGACCCCAAACAGACCAACATGATGACGGAGATTGTTAAAATTCTCTCTGCTTTCTGTATTATTGGAGAAGAAAACATGTAAGTGTTACATTTGTTTTCACATTGACATCTAGCACTTGCGGGCAAAAGGTGTAAGTTCATATCTGTGACATTCTGCTAATAGTGGGTAAATTTACTGACATGTTTTTGGTAAAACAATGATTGTTGCAGTTATCGAATCAATAACCTGAGATTTATTTGAACAGATTTTCAGATTCAAACTCAATTTATTGCCATTATGCATCTAGAAGTACATGGCAACGAAATGCAATTTAGCATCCAGCCAGAAGTGCAATAGTAGCAAATGGTGGAAGTACAGAATATATAGTGTTAACAATATTTACACTATGTACCATGGGTATAATATATGCAGATATAAGTGCAATGGACTGTTTGAGATGTTATTATTCTATTCCCCATACAGTGGACATGGATAAATTGTACATATTTGTAAAACACAGTCTCACTTTCTCTATGGATGAAATGTTAACTGTTTTCATTGTAAGTGTTTTGTACTTGAGACAACCAGAGGCCTCAGTGACACAATCCTCAAAACCTCTACAAACAACTGGTGCCAGGCACAACAAACCCCACCCCTTGCATGTATTGTAACTTATTTGGGCATTGATCCAGCTGATGTCATCATGTCTATGCGTGTGCTGATGTCAGCATATCAGTTGCCTCTATATATGTACCAAGCTTGAAGTAAATTGAAACAAAATTGATGTTTTTATAGACATTTGAAATTTCACCCATTATAAGTAAATGGGAGAAGAAAAAAGATTATAAAATTCATAAAAAAAATTACTTTGACCTGCTTTTTCCAAAATGTAGCCATGTCTATTCTGGGTCACTGGTAATCTATAAACCGAATTTGGTGTGAATTCAACCAATAGTTTTGCCATGTGAAATTTAGACATGTGAAATTTTGCCCATTATAAGTAAATGGGGAAAAAAAAAAGATTTTAAAAATTCATAAAAACTTTGAACTTTGACCTACTGTTTCCAAAATGTAATGACATCTATTCTGGGTCACTGGCAATCTATAAACCAAATTTGGTATGAATTCAACCAATAGTTTTGCTACTGCAGACATTTGAAATTTTGCCCATTATAAGTAAATGGGGAAAAAAAAAAGATTTGGTAAGAATTCAACCAACAGTTTTGCTGCTATAAAGTTAAACATAGGAACAAACAAACCAAACCAAAAACAATACCCCTTGCCTCCCCTTGAGAGGGGGTGGGGTAATAAAACTAAAACTATCTTTATGACTGCTAACCATCAAAGATGAAAAAGGAGTTAAAAAGACTGTGTGATTTGGGTGATTTGACCTTCTTTGGAGCCAAGACGCCATCCAGAGTTGTTAGCAAGTTTTCAGTGTTCGCAGTTAAGTCAGGTTTTCTATGGTATTTTCTATCCTTTTCAGCAAATCACTGCTGATATGGATATAGCACAACACCATTTCAGAACCCCAATTGATGGCAAAAAAGAGAAAGTAATGATGGCTAGATGCAATCCATCTCTGTTATGGCTGCATGTTCTGTAATGTTTCTGAAACAGCAAGAGGGCAGAAGACCGCTCCCTCTAGTAAACACTGGAATATCACTATTGGTTCAATTTTCTCCCACCGTGTGGCATGTGCTCTTACAGAGATCACACTGCATGTATACGGTTTCACCCACTGTGAACATACTGTATACTACATTTACGAGTGACCTGAGATAGTATGAGATACTGATGGGTCGCATGGTCAGATGATACAGTTTAGTCTGTTTAATGTGTTGAACTACTCAGTGTAGTTTGCCACTGACACACAACCTGGCTGACAGCTTATAAATTGGATTTAGGCGAGTGTTTTTTATTGTTTCCCACTGGGCCAGACTAGAATAACAATGGCACTTCAAAGACAGTCTGTATGCAGTGGTGGAAATAAACAAACCCACAATTTTGCTGGAGAAGCTGAGTTCAGCAGCATGTCTCACATCTCTGACCATCCAAATAGGCCTTTATGGTTGTTGTTCTGACCCTTGCTGGGACTGTGCATGGTTTCTAAAATGATTTCCTAGTTACTGACTATCAAGGGATGTAAATTGCACGGTAAAAAAGTAACAATCAGCATTCGATCCAGCTCTTTTTTTTTTTCTTCAAATGAGGAGCTGTTTTGTAATATGAAAGAAGAGGACAGATGCATAATAGAGTAGTCAGTATCTCCAAACTCTTAATTTCTTCTGTTATTGAAGATATTTATTTCGATTTTGTGACTTTGGTGAATCATGCAGATTCTAAAGGCTGAGTTTTAAATGGTAGAATGAAACCAAATAGTGACAACTTCACAAGAGTGTCAATGAGAACAGGACAGTTAAGTGTACTTATATTACAGTATATTCACTGTATATATCACACTTATCAAAGAGCCTGGAAGTTTGACAGGTGACATCAGGAATCCATCATCTGGCCCTTTAAGTTGGCAGATTTAGAACCATCCACTTAGACAACAGTGAATTTAGGCAAATTTAGAGAAGTTAAGAAAGTAATTTTTCTTCTTTATTGTCCTTATGGGGACTTTAGAATATCTATATTACATTAAATGTTTGTTTCAAGATCCAAAAAGGCTTCCACGGACAATTATATATAATATAATGCAATCTTTGTAATGTTTCTGACGTTTAGAAATAAATGTGGTTGGTTTGTTTAGTATTAATTATCATCTATTTTTCTTATTGTACATAACAGTAGTTTGTTTCTAGCTCATTTGTACTAAACATATATGTGCCTCAAAAATCAGTTTGGACCCTAAATTAAATTAAAATAAATAAATGAATAAATAGTTTACTCTTGATCCCACATTGATTCAGTTTTTCCTGATGTTTATTGATTTGAGTTAATATTTAACTGATGCGCTATTTAATCAATTCAGAAATAATATTCAATATAAATATGTTTAATTATAATTATACTCTAACACTGAAACTTGATGCTTGCATATACACTGAGCTATATTTAGTGAACAAATCTCTCCCCGTTAAACTACGGAGGAGCAGAGTTGATATAGACATGGATATCTTTTCTATGATCATAGACCTGCATTAAAATATACACATCCTGTAAAAATGACAACCAAAGGAGCCAAGATGTCACTTTGTTGCTCAGAAACCTCTTTGGCAACCCATGTTGTGGTGCTGGCTCATGTTCAACACCCACTTCAGCTGACAGGATCAAAGGGAGTACGACAAGTTAAGCAGATCTATCTTGGCTGTTCTGAAGCGTTGTCTGAACTGGCTTTAAAGCTGCTCAGTATGCAACTCCCCATGTCGTCTGCGACTTTGTAACCCCTATCACAGAGCGTGGCCACTCCATTTATCTCCGTGTCAGGCTTACATCACACGTACAGTCCTGCTGGCCAGATGCATGATCTCCCTCAGTCACAAAGCTTGGAGTTTTGCTTGATTTTTTTTTTTTTTTTTGTGTGTGTTTTTTGTTTTTGTTTTTTTTTAATCTTAGGACTGTTTTTGTTTAATATATGGAAAATTCGCTGTGCAGGATGTGATAACATATTCTTGCGCGTGCATCCTCCCATACTGATCCACACTACTTGTAGAAAATAGTTTTTCTTTCTTTTTTTTTTATCTTATATTAAATTAATGAGGGGAACTTTTTAAGCAAACTTACAATTCCTCTTTCCCAAAAAGAAGTAAGGTTTTGGATAGCAGATTCAATCGTTTTTTTTTTTATTTTTCGGCAAAGACAGAATGGCAAACAAGGTTTTTGCAAGGACAGAGAGACCACCTACTGCCAATTATTGTCCATGCATATTGTAAATCACTGTTTACGCAAGTGCCCATAAGACATCAGCTTACTTTTATTGCAGTCCTCTGTCTGTTCATGTCAGCAACACAACATTTCTTCTTCATTCACAATTTAGAGGCTGAAATTGTCCAGTCATCTTTTTAGCTAAGCTGCCTTGAGCGATAACAAGTACTCTAATTTCCTTACCTTCTCAATAGGTATATTTGGACATTAGTCTAGCAGTCCCTACAATAATTTGCACCCTTTCTCTCCTCGCCAAATACTCTCTTCTACGATTGCTTCAGCAGCTAAACACATTTGCAATAAAACCCCATTTTTGTCTAGCATCACCCTAGTAACAAGTGCTATTAAGTCAAATTGAATACTACAGCAATAATAGACCAGACTGCATATAAAAGAGATGGAGAGACGTAGCATTTGTCAGGGTGACCAATCGCTGGCTGACTAAATGTCCACACCATCACAGAGTGGAAGATAAGATACATGGTGTTTGATCTGAAAGTTGTGAGTAAATGTCCTGTTGGTGAGGTGATAAAAGGGTTTGTTGACTATTGTGTTTGCCTGCTCCCTGTTCTCTGTTTTCTTCCAGCCTGGATAAGATTTTGGCTGCCATGACAATTGCTGCAGAGAGGAACAATAAAGAGAGATTTGCCTCCATTGTGGAAGGACTTGAAAACCATGAGGCACAGCAACTCCAGGTTAGAAATCACACACAAAAAGCAATTGATGTCATTGCTAAATATTAATTTTGCATTCATCATTTTGCTTTTATTGGAATATTTCTTACAAAGGATGAAAAATAAATTCTGGATCGATACCGTACATAGCAGTGGGTGATATGGCAATTTATGCAATGTGATATCATAGTAGCATAATCTATCTTAATAGGGTAAATGTACTTTAATTAAGAAAATGGTTTAAACTACTCATATTATACTTCATCATTTGATTTTTTTTTTCCTTTTCAGTTGGCACTTTAATACAAATAGACTTTTATGAGACATCATTTCAGTTAAATGGGGTTATTTTCAGCAACTATCAACAGTAGAGGGAAGTCATGTATCAGTAATACACCCACAGCTATAAAAAACAAACAAACAATTAAATCAAATCATTACTGAATAAAGCTCATTGTTTACACACATCTGTTTTATGCCATTTTCAAGTTTTCTCCTTCAAATAAAAACTCAGTCAAAGGAACACTTCTGTCTTATAATTAGGGCTGCAGCTATCGATTCATTTTGAAGTTGAATATTCTGCCAAATATTTCAGCAATTAATCGAGTAACCGTCATTGAAGCCGTCATTGAGACTCATTATCATAGACTACCACAAATGCATAGCTTACGTTCTAATCAGCGCTTCGGATGTGTACTTATACACATTGCATGAGATTCTCTGTTTTTTTTAAGTTTGAAGTGATCCCAAACTTTGGACATCTTTTGCCTTTTGCAGACAGTCTCCTCACTCTCTTCCATAGCACCAGCTTTTTGACTCTGAGCCATGTACGTCATTGTCTACAGTCGTAGAACACGATCCCCAGGGCGAAATGCAAGTGACTACTTAAACACAATTAATAATTAAACAAATACTTGAGGCAAAAAAAATGATTACAGGATTTTTTTGTACTCAAATTACTCGAGTACGCATTACAGCTCTACTAAAAATTGTTACATGCAGCTAATAAATTACAGTATACAAACAGCTACAGGGCGGGGAAGCAAAATTTACAATATTTTGAGGCAGGGATTGAAAGACATTGAAATATTGAAAGTGTATGACCAATTAGTTTATTGAAAGTCATGAGAATTTATTTGCTGCAAGAAAATTTACATAATAGAAAATGTTTTTATTCTATGTGTCCTCCTTCTTTCTCAATAACTGCCTTCACACGCTTCCTGAAACTTGCGCAAGTGTTCCTCAAATATTTGGCTGACAACTTCTCCCATTCTTCTTTAATAGTATCTTCCATACTTTCTCGTAATAGTTTTGCTCATAGTCATTCTCTTCTTTACATTCTAAACAGTCTTTATGGACACTCCAACTATTTTTGAAATCTCCTTTGGTGTGACGAGTGCATTTAGCAAATCACACACTCTTTGACGTTTGCTTTCCTGATTACTCATATGGGCAAAAGTTTCTGAAAAGGTATGGATAATAGTGTTAGGTATGATTATGACATCATTATATGTTTGGTTTCAAAACAACTGACATAGTGCCTGTTGAGAAAAAACAACTAAATGTTCATTGTAAATTTTGCTTCCCCACCCTGTACAATAAAACCACAAATCACCTCTGTTTTCTGTATGGTTTATGTTATCAGTAGCAGGACAAAAGGTCTGTCTGTGAACAATTTTAGCTCAAATCTCTGCCATACACTTCATATTTGTACTCTTTTTTTTTTTTTTTTGGGGAACTCTTTTTCACAAACATTTAAATTATACTTTTCAGCCAAGTTTTATAAATACTATAAAGTATCAAATAATCAATACCCTTTCAAAATGTCTTCAAATGACAACAGGGACACTGTAAAAAATAAAATACGATATGATATAAGATGTAGTGATATGATATGATATTATATGATGATTTAAATATAGCTGCAGTAAAAACTAGAGGAATGTTTTACTGATTTGAACACGTCAAGCACCCCGCTGTCAAAATCACATTACCCTGTGAAGCAGCAGGATTCACAAGATCACACACAATCCTGTGGTAGAAAAGGTATTTCCAAATAAATAAAACACCATTAATCTATGTGTATATTTTACACACAGATTTATAATACCCCTTACTTTGTAATAATTAGCAACTGTTTCAAGTATCCATACAACAACAAGTTTTTTGTCATACGTAACAGATGAGAACATGCCACAATCCTGTACCATCCACCAAAAATTTAGTATTGTTATGAAAATCATGTTTGATGCCAGGGAGGCGTGAAATTTACAGCAATGGCTCTCTGGAGCCCACTGCACCTCAGTCTCAGCTGTCTTCACCATTGTTTTCTTTGTCTCTCTCACGGCCTTTGCATCCACTTTTCAGTCCGACAATACCTCTAGCACACGATGTGATGTGATTGCTGGGCCATTGAGATGCACCTAGAGCTCCATTGCCACTACTTTAATCAAAAACACTTGGTTCATTGAGCACCTCGACTGAACTTCCCCCCTTTTGCTTTTGAGAACACCAGAAAAATGATAATAAGACAAGCAAAGATGTTGACGTCCTCTAAGCTTTTGTCCTTTTCCCTTCTACCTCACATTTTCTCCTTTCTTATATTTTTTTCTCACATCTTACAAATTCTATCCCTTGCCTTTTTCCATGCTGCTGTCAAGTTTGGTCCCAGAGGACTCAGTGTGAAAGGGCAACTAAAGCACCATGCCTCCTTTTTTTTTCATGAGTACCCTTCAGCAGCAGGAAACACCATACTGCAGAAATAAAACACCACTTAAAACATGCTTTTTTTGAGGGGGGTAAACCAAAAGAAGGGAATTACTTAAGGAATTACTTTTTTAACTGCAGGGATTATTAAGTCATGAAGGAAAAGTCATGAAGGAAACTGATGAGGCGGTCGGTGGGGGAGAAAGTAGATATTCTTTTATTAGGAGGCTGTTGTTTTTCCTTTAAATTTTGCCGTTAATGAAATGAAGCTCTGCTAATTGTGAAGTAAATTAAAATGCTTTGCTGATGCAGGGTTTCAAGGAAATTAATAGACTTTTTTTTTTTTTTATCCAAAACCTGTGATGAGCTGTAGAACTAGACTTTGCTAATGTGATTAAAATGTGTTTTTCCGTAGTTCGGGCAATGCTCCTCTCGTCGAGTGTACAAGAAACTCTACATTGCAACTTTAAATCTGTCCCAGCAGTGCCACTTTTAATTATGGTGCTTGGATCTCCCCCTATGGCTCCACAGCAGCTCACTAAACCTAGAAAGATAATGCCCCCATGCCCAAACCAAACAGTTCTATCCTACAACGCATGACTGAGGTATGTTTGAGCTCCTTGATGTACATATCAGTGTGTACGCAGAAGAACAGAAAGAATTTTACATGAGCTCCATGGCATTCTTCACTCGCGTTAAGTCTACGAAGACACAGCGAGTCTTTCTTTTATGTCTCTATTTATGTTGGGCTCTAGTGGATACAGTAAAACATCAACTTTCAATGCACAGATTTGGTTTTGAGAATTTCGGACCTTTGCTGAACATGGAGGAGTTTGCCAACTTTCTAGTACCAGGTGATAGTGGCACTGCATACTTCAATCCAACAACCTTGGGCATTCCCAGAAAAATATGTTCTGCTTTTGTATTGCATCCTATCAGATAGCTAACAAATGTAGGATGCTTTTATAACTCTAAGGTAACAGAAAAAATGCCTCTCAGCCCACATTGTTTTTCGCATGACAAAAACTGTCTTAGATCGATGATTGTAGCTCCAATAAAAATAGAGGTTAATGGAAAAGTGTGATAAAATTATCTGTGGATAATGGATGAAGAGCTTAAAATAAAGTATCGGTCTCTATATTTGCTGATAACCAATGTTATCTGCATGCAACTGATAAAAACAGGTCAAGTCAATTTTATTTACATAGCGCCAAAATGTCAAATTAGACTCGAGGGGCTTCGCTATCTGTACAAAGTACAACACTCTAACTGTAGACTCTCAATTCACATTATGGCAAACCGATTTAAGAGGAAAACAAACCAAAGAAGCATCAAAAAGAGCAACAGAAGTCGGATCCAACTTTGGGAATGTGCAGACAGGCTATAGGTGTCGTACATGCGGTCTTTGGTCAAACAGACCACCCAGAGTGTAAAAGAGTTACATTTTCAAATCTGGAAAAATAAAAATAGATATGAGACTCAGGAAACCACACAGCATTAGCATTGTTGTGGCTCTTATTAATAACACATACAGACCAACAGTACAGGGTCAAGGTTTCCGAAGACAGCGTTTCACATCGTCTATGGGAATCCTTCAGCCGGCTATTGATTGTCTGTCAAAGGAAAACTGTCTTATCCATGGCTTGCTCCCCAGAAACACCTTACAGCTCATTATAATTCATCAGCGATTTCCTCTTAACCCCCTCCACTACCCAATGCACACACACATAGATACACACACACACTCTCTATCAGGCTTTTGCTTTACCAGTAAATCCATTAATAATGCACATCTAGTCAATAGGCACACTGGGCCTGTGCCTTCCACCATCTTTCTTCTCTCTCCTCTCTCTCCTTCTGTTGCATTCACTTATATACAGTATAGTAGATTTTGGGTTGGAAATAAAATATCAAATAATGACACTCCAAAACATGTTTATTTTACTGAGGTGAATAGTTTACAATTCAGATTGCATCATATTTTATTGATATTTTTTGCCAGTGAGAGCTCTTTTGTTCCTCACCTCCTGTTTGTTTGTCTGTTTGTCCTTGTGTCTGTCTACACCACAGGTTGCTTGTATGCAGCTCATCAATGCCTTGGTCACATCCCCCGATGACCTGGACTTCCGGATACATCTACGGAATGAGTTCCTAAGATGTGGCCTCAAGAAGATCCTGCCTGTGAGTTGTTATTCACATGCTTTAAAGTGAATTTGCACGTCACATGTCTGTGACAGTAATTGTTTCTTTCAATAGTTCACGAATCCTCAAAAATCTTCAAAATTATGTTTTCTAATTCTGTTCACATCCATTAAGACTAAGTGATCCTGATGAAGCCTTAAATACTTAGCCTGGCCAGCCATCCGTCCTCAATGAGAAATCCGTTTGCAGTTGCGGGGCTTGAATCCAAATATGGAGGCGGGACTAACAGGCACTGAGTAAACCAATCACAGATGAGACGGATGTGACGCTTTTGTTAGAGAAATTTAAGAATACAGGGTGTAATCTGTAATTCAATCCTTATTTTTGAATCAAGTAAACAACAGTTGTAAAGAGGTTTGTGGACTTGGAACTGACTTGGAACAAAAAGAAGTCGGCGCAGATGACGCATTGCGAAACACACGCCCCCCAGACTTGTGATTGGTTCAGTATAAAATAGATTGTGTATATTTCACAGCGGCTGGCCCAATTCCAGACTGTTTTCTCAGTATTGAATACAATGACAAAACCAGATGGCTGGCCAGGCTGTTAAATACTCATAATCCTATACATTTTTAAACAAAATACTTAAATACTCTATATTGACGCAAATATTGGGACACATCTAATTGAAGTGTTTTATTGCTGACAGGATGAGGTTTAATTTTATTTTTCCGATAAATATTGCAGTAAACTTTATGCTTAGGTTTGTTTACTGCCATCTATGCTTACAAAGTGCCTCAGATTTTGCTTTGATGTAATTTCATGCAACATTAATATTTTTTTTATCATAATTTTTCTTCTGCCTCTAAGTATTTATCACAATCTGACTACAAATGGTCATTTCAAAACAAACATAAACACCTCGTTTCTTTAACTCTCAATAAGGAGGAAGAAATCTGCCTTTAAAGATAAGATAAATATTAATTTGACATTTATTTAACATATTTATTGACAACAACTGACATGAGCATTTTTTTTTATTTTTCCAATCTACAGAAATTAGTTCAACAAGCTGTCGGTGACAGTATTTTTGTCCATATAATATAGTTAGCTCAAAAATCACAAAAGTTCTACTCATAATACAAGTTAATTAAATAACTTGTATCACATGACACTAGTACTTTTGTTTTTTTAATATTTAATTATTAAAATTAACCGTTGACCTAGAAAAACGGGTGGCTGATTATCAGATCAAACGTCTACGAACTGATTCGGTGTAAGTGTTTTTTTCACATTTATAATCCATAAAATAAATTAGTTTTAAAAATGTGGTACTTTGGCTCTAATACAGCCGCCTCTCTCTATCTGTAGTCATGAGTAATGTACGCCCACAGCACTATCTGATTGGATACGCAACATGAGTAATAATCTATCAACCCTGAAAAGAGTTCAGCAGTAGTAATAGCATTTATAAACCTTCCAATTGGACGTGAGGTTAAATGTATTTCAGGATTTGTGTTTTGGTTGAAATCTGACACAAACATTAACATTTTAATGCAAAATATGCTGTATTTGTTGGCACAAAATGTTGGTTTCCTGGATTATTAATAACTGGTGTTGTGTCCCAGGAGAAAAAGAAGGGTTTCCTGGATTATTAATAAGTGGTATTGTGTCCCTGAACAAAACAAATATAAACAATAATGAAAAAAAAAAAATTCCTTGGTCGAGCTGGTAGTAGCACTAGCTTGCCAAGTAGTGTCAAGTGTGATGCTGTATGTAGCACTTCATCACACAAGTTGTCCTGGCATCATTATCAGCAGGCCTGCACATCTTCGCACAAGGCGAAGGCAGAGGA
Organism: Sphaeramia orbicularis; assembly: GCF_902148855.1. Taxonomy (NCBI): domain Eukaryota; kingdom Metazoa; phylum Chordata; class Actinopteri; order Kurtiformes; family Apogonidae; genus Sphaeramia; species Sphaeramia orbicularis. The sequence goes on from NC_043966.1 coordinate 21,286,964, forward strand.
GCTCAAACTCATCACTCAACCTCTCATTTGCAGCGAGAGGGGTGAATGTGTCACAAAGCCAGTTGTTAATAAGTCATCCCAGCTGCTCCTGTTGATTATTACTGTCATTACTTTAATTATCTTCAATTCTGCCCCCTGATATGGAAGCCTCAGTGCACAGTCATTTATGAATAGCACGTACACTGGTTTTAATGCCCACATTCAAACTGACACTCTTTCATCTAATTATGAGTTATGCACAGTAGTCAGTGCAGCTCTTGGCAAAGAAAAAGTGAACTTCGCTAAAAAGGAAAGCACAATTTGTTTTGTTTTTAAAGTCCTTGATGCATGTATTTGGCCCTCCTTCCCGTCTCCCTTTCCCTCTTTTGTGGCATCGTGCACCTCCCTCCCTCCCAGTGTTGCTTAAGACAGATGGTGCACCCAAAAAACGGTGCAGGGTGATTGATACCTGCAGAAATTGGGTTACATTTGGCCCTGTCTCCATCTGTAAACTCCACTGCCGGTGATTCATAGAGCAGTGGTAAAGAGCACTCCCGTAGCCCCTCGTGGCTGGAACAGGTGTGCAGAAATTGGTACTGTCTGGGATACCTAGTGAGAGGGTTCAGAGTGTCTCAGTGTCTCCAAGTTCCCAGTACAGCTGTAACAGGGACTAATATTCTGGCTTTTACGAGTCCCTTTAACAGTAACGTATAGAAGTATGACAGGTTTTAACGACACAAATAGTACATATAAAGCTTCTTACAGTCTGGGTCTGAACTACTCCTATTCCTGTTATACACTGAACATATAGTAACTTTTGCATGACTTTATCTGTCTTGTTTGTCTAACTCGCAGGAGCTGAAGGAGACAGAGGAGCTCGACATTCAGCTCAAGGTGTTCAATGAGAACAAGGAGGAAGATTCCATCGAACTCTCCCATCGTCTGGATGACATCCGCGCTGAGATGGAATATCCTTTTTGTCCTTCTTCTGTGTGAATATACAGATGAATGGGCCTGTAAAGTTAGCAGTGAGAGATGAGTGTGTATTGTAAGTTTGGTCAGGCTTTACAGACTAGAGCCCCTCATGACTTAGTTCATTAGTGAAGGATTTGAAGATCCGGAGCACATTATCCAGCTCTGTCTCTGACCAGGGATACTAGGTAAATAACCACTCACCTTAACCTCCTACAGCTTCACTTCTGTTATTTACTCTACTACTTCTCTCCTTTTCTTGTCTCTCACCTCTTCTTTTCTCATCTTTTGTCTGTTGTAGCACTGTTATAAGACACAAGAAGAACATATCAAACATTCCCTTTTATTATATACAATAGACGATTTAATAATTTCAGTGTTTTATTCCATTTAAAAGCAAAGTGTGTAACATTTTCCCTAAAAACTCTATTGAGATTCTTACAGCAGTAATCCACAAGCATCAGTTCTGACCCCATGTCAGTGTATTGTGCTGTATTTACCTGCAGAGACCCTGCACTTTGCCCTGTATTTCCTGTCTTCCTCCTGCTTTGCTCCTTGTGGAACGCCTCTGGGCGTCGACCTTTGGGCAGTAAGGTTGCACCTCAGAGTGCAACCGCTATGACAGAATCAGGAAATAATGGTTTATTTTCTGATTTCACTGCTTTTTTCTCACTATGCCGCTCCCTCGTCCCATTCAGTCTATTGCTTGCTCATTCACCACTCTCCAATTGACCTTGAAAGGTGCCTGTTTTTGAACTGTGAGGGGAAGTTGGAGTAGAAATGTGAAGAACATGCACACACAGAGAGCTCCACATGGAAGAGCCCCACCCACCTGGTGCTGGGTTTGAACCAAGGACCTTCTTGCTGTGAGGCATCAGTGCTAAGCATTCCATCTTAGTAGATTACTTGGTAATTGCTTGCAGTTGTGAATGTCAGAGTGCCATGTTCATTTTTATATGTCAGCCTTGTGATGAACTGGCATCATATTTGTCACTTGATGTCGTCTGGGGTGGACTCCAGACCCCCACAACCCCCTTACACAGTTAGAATACAGCAGAATAGAATATATCTTTAGTGTCACTGTTATAGGAACAATGGAAATCAGTTTAGCTGCTCTGTTCTGTTTAGCAGCAGATTCTTAACCCATAAAGACCCAAACAGCCACTAGTGACCAAAACCATCTATTGATCCTAAATGTTTAATACCTGTTGAGCCACTAATCCTATCAGTCCATGTAAATAACTGGTGTAAAATAGAGTTCTCATCTTTTCATGGTCATCAGATATGACCAAGATGAATACAAAGAAAAAATAATCATCACTCTCATTCGTTTGTTGAGTGGAGAGGAGGGGGCAAGCTTGAACAGTTCTGTTTATATATACAGTTGTGGAAAAAATTATTAGACCATCAAAAGTCATGAAAAACAATGGTTATGCAATGAAGTATTAACGGCTCTGTTTATCATGTGACTAAAACTGACAGAAAAGAAAACATGGAATGCCTAAAAGCACTTTTTTTTTGTCAGTACAATGCCATAGCTACTGATGTAAGAACTTAAGTGATTTGGGTTATTATCAAGAAAACATGGAAAATGGCTAGATATCAGCACTGAAATTTAAGTCTGATGAGTTATTTTTGTTGTTATCATTATATTTGTCCAAACAAATGTACCTTTAGTTTTACCAGGCATTAAAAGGAACAAGAAATTGAACAAAACAAGGGTGGTCTAATATTTTTTTCCCAAACTGTACAAGTAAGGAATGTACATGCTTCACCTGAAGTATTATTATTCTTGGCATCTTGCTGCTCTTATATAAAGGTGAGTTTTCTCCTCCAGCTCTCGAGCACTGTCTATTAAACGCCAAAAGTGCAGACTAGAAGTTCATAAGATTCAAAGTAATTTAGTCCAAAGTTGAGAATGTCTCAAAGCATCCCGGAGACAAACCTTTTAATAATTCACCATTCTTCTCTAAGGCTATGTATGAATGGCTGACAGTGTGAGCAGTCGTACCAGAAGCTGACATTGTTATGCAGATGTTCATTTCCACAACCTTTTTCTTCCACCTAAATCCCACAGTTCTAGTACTGGCACAAAGTGTTGCTGTGAGTGACAGTTTCTGTTGACACATGTAGGTGAAGGAAGGAGGTTATGCGTGTGCGTGCGACTGTGTTTGTGTGGCGAGTGAAGAAGTAGCAAGAGAGAGAGAGAGAGAGAGAGAAAGAGAGGGGAAAAAAAAGTGCACCTGGATTAATGATGTGCTTGAGCAGGTTCACAAATGAGAAGGCCCAATGTTTGTTTCCAAGGACAATGTGGTATTGATCTGAAAGCTCTGAACATGATTTGAATGTCTTAGCCTATCCTTTGTCTTTTTTACCCGAATAACACACAGATAATGCACACACGGCTGCACAGACGAACACATATATGCATGGTATCATGCAGGTAATACTCCCACTACCTGAACATTGCATGTGTGCCTTGTTTCTTCCAGCGGTTTCATGAATATTAACCTGGAGAGCCTCGTCTCCTCTGTGTCCGGCCTAGGTCCAGGTGCTGAGGAGGTGACTCCAGGCCACTAATACATATTAATGGGCTGTGGAATGGTGATTGATTGAGCCCACCACTGACTGGCCTACATCATACTTGACTGCCACTCATGTTTATTCATTATTTGGAGAGAGAGAGTAAAGAAAGAGAGACAGAGAGAGTGAAGAGGGGGGTGTCATCGAACGGATTGGCATTCTACATTAGGTTTATGTCTGCAGCTTAGTGATAGATGAAGCTAGTTGGATACTTTCCCAGTCTGAGCTCCTTCTCATGTCCTCTCAAATGCTTCTGTGGTGAGGCTATAATTGAATCTCACAGGATTGGTAATTCTCCCAGGCTTCATACTCAGCTAATACAGGGGAGGGAAATGATACTTTAGAGAAGCATGTATTCCCAGCCCTCTCTCTCTAAAAATTTGATATGGGATAGGAGTTTAATTACAGACATTGTTGAAATTAATAGGAAAAGTGTCAAACAGTATTTAAAAGAATTGATCTGCTCAAATTGCAGTGGCGGCAGATTGTTTGTACGGATGATAGCATGGGAAATGGAGGAAGCAGTTAAACGGCGTTTTCTTTTATTGAGGAAATAAATTACTGTATATGAATTATTGATACTTTCTTACGGAGTCATCCTTCATTAGCTGTTGACAAATCGGGACAAATAGTATTAGACAACAGGAAAATCAAAACAAATCTAATTTTTGGACTATATTGTCGAACCATCTCATATAATTTTTATGAGTTTGCATCTAGAAATAAATGTACTGTATCAATAATATCTGCTATATAGCACACATACTCTACAGGACGCATGATGTTTATAGTAAATTAAAAAACAAAATGTTTTGTCATTTTGCTTTCATGTGACTTTCACTTCAAGCTGAGAAAAATCACAGTACATTTGCATTTTACTGATATTTTTTCCACTATAGCACAAAGGGTGGGGAATAACAGCCTTTACTGCCAAACCGTTGAAAATGTCACTTTATCTCTCTGCTCTCAGTGTGTTGCACATAGCAAATATATTAGCACACATTGTCAAGATTCACACTTCATGTTATGACGCCAATCAGGTATTCATCTTTTCATGCTTAACGGGGTATTGTCTCTTTATTCCTCCTTTTTTTCTGCATTTTGAGCAGATATCTGAGAGTCTTATCTGTCTTTTTTCCCCAAACAAGATGAGTCTCCATTGGGAAATCCTTCTTTCTCAAGAAAACAAATTAGACTCCAAATCATTATTTTCCTAGGTTCTGTTCTTGTTTGAGCTGCAAATCATGAATCTTATTAGAAGTTTGAGGAACACATCCTTAATCTTGTACTGTAATGTCAACCATTTATATATAAAAAAAAAATAATAATGATAATAAGTGAAATGAAATGTGTTTGAATGTCATCTCATGTGTTATACATTTGATACTATTTCAATATCAAACATTCTTTGATTCTTTAGATTTGAAGCATAAGATATGAGACAATTGTAGGTAGTAAATAGCTCTTAAACAAGTCTTCCACGAATCGTCTTCAACAATGATATTTAAACATGGAAGAATGAAAAGTCAGACAGTCTGATTGAAGATCTGTTTTAGATGTCAAAGCCATTCCTTCCTCCTGGGGAAATCAAGCATAAGACATATAATCAATACCTTTTGCAAATTTAATAACATGAATCCTCACTCCTGAGTACAGGTCCGTTTCAATTATAGAAATGAATCTCAGGAATGTTTTCGCCCTGGGAGTGATCGTCTCCTTTTCATTCTTATCTTAAATATTCGAAGCGGTGAGTTTATTCGTGTAATTAATTTCCCGTATCTTGAAAAGGATCAGAGTGACAGGTAAACCAGAGGGACCATTCTTTATTGCCAATACACCTCCTCATGTTAGCTGTTTACAGTGTTGTAGTTTCCCCAAGAGGAAATGGATAAGAGGAGTCACATCTCTGCTTGCGTTTGCACAGTGATGCCTGTCAGAAAAACCTGAGGTTAGGAACTGGGGGAAAATAGTTTTAAAGAAAACAAGAACTAATAAAATTGACAATATATATGGAGTTATTGCGTGGATAGAATGTACCAGAATGATGCATTGAAATCAGGCGTACACTCAAAAGGAGTTAGCTTGAACTGTGTCACTGAAAAATGTATACAACGAAAAATGTCATGAAATTGGTTTCCTTAACCTTGTTCCTGTACTGATATGAATGAGGTGTACCATCTCCTGTCCAACATGGTGAGAGACACTGGATCAGAGACCTACTTCTTATCCATTCTTCAGCACCTCTTGCTCATCAGGAACGACTATTACATCAGGTGAGTTCCGTGCGACAGCGGCTTTTCATTATTGCTTGATTTATTTCTTAAACATTACTCCAAAACTTTATTGTAACCTACCTCCAAAAGGTGCCTTTTCTCCATCTGTCTGTGTACAAACAGCAGATTTTTACCTGTGTTTACCTACGCTTCGTCAAAACTAAAAGACCCGCAGGATTTATTTAACACGTGTTTGCAGCTGTTGCCTGTGAACATAACAACTCTGATAATGTTTTAATTAGTAATAGCCAGTAGCTCATCAGCTACTAAGCTAGTAGGAGGTGTTGTGGTGTATAAAGAGTGTTTCTCCGCTCAGCAGCCATGAACTTTGAATGCTCAACTTGTAACTTGAACACAATGGATTCTCTATGGAGGGATTCCTAAAATGAGATAAATCTTCAACTTCAGCTGAACTTCTATCCACACCAGACTTTGTAAATAATTTGGTCAGCTCAGAACCAGAATCAGAATACTTTATTAATCCCTGGGGAAAATGTTGTGTGTTCCAGTTGCTTCGTGCAAGTATAATAATAAAAAAATAAATAAATAAATAGAAAGTAGCAGGAAATTGTTATTAGTTGTACTGCATCCTCAATAAGCAGCCCCTCTGCTCTAGCTCTTTTCACAAAAATAAATAAATAAATAAATAAATGTTGATACTGGAACAGAAAAAAAATCAGTGTTTTATATTGAAATCCAAAAATATTAAGTAATTTCACAATAAAGTGCTTTCTACTTTGCCTTTGAAGAGCAAATATGCCAGTCACTGAGCAGAAACACAGCCACTTCCCTGAATGAAGTGACACTGATGTATCCGCTGCTGTGTCAGACCTTTTGCAGAAATAAGACATAAAAAAAAGAAAGTTGGAAGACGAAGGGGAGATGAGAGGAGCAAGATGAATTTACCATAGACAAGTTGCTGTACCCTTGGAGTTATGAATAATGTATTCCTCATCTATTCGGGAGGAAGTGCGAAATAGAATTCACATTAACCAGCTAGTACAGCCACATCCACCCTAACTCCAGTGACCATGGACCCTTCTGGAAGTCAGCAAAGAAGGCATCAGTACCAGTGTTTATAAAAAATGATCATCTTTTTAAAAGACAAGTTTTTAAAATACATTTTTCTCCACCTCCATCATAAGAGCAAGGGCAACTGCACATGTACACACACAAACGTTAACACCATAAATGCTTTCTGAGTGAGGCTTTATATTCGCCATAAATCACTGCTACGTGACTTCAGATGATGGAAGATGCAGCAGTATATGCAGCTGATTTTAAAATATACCATCTATCTCATTTTAGTCTTTGCCTTTCAGGTAACCATTTGTTCATCATGTGGTTAAAAATTCTTCAATGAAATTTTATTATATATAAATAAAGAAATCACAAAAATAGGCAGCTTAGAGGAATAGCATGGTTGTATTGTTTGGCTCCTTCTGAATCTTAGGTCACATAATCGGTATTAAATAATAATTCACTCAACACAATACTGTTTATAATGTACAGTAATCAAATAATAGGGTGGTTTACTGTAGGCAAACTGATTTAGTGTCTAATGTCATTTCACCAGCACAATATTTGCTGTGGTTTTTCCCTCCAGGGCTTGGTTTATTTTTGATAATTAATCTCTCACTGCAAGCCTAATGAATAGGAGCACATCAAACCCACCCAGTAAATATAGAGCAGATCTGCTCTTTTGGAGCCTGGTGATATGGGGATTACACTGGTTATGTGGAGCAGAGCTGGATCAAGTGGCTGGGGCTCTGCTGAACTGCAAGCTATCATTGGTAGAAATGAAGGTGCCAAAGTAAAAGTAGAGGTGGGGAATGATGCAGGGGACATATGCTAGCTTCTGGAGCCCAGCCCTGCCCACTGTGGAGAAGCCTGACAGTTCTGGGTCACTCTCTCCGTCGCTAGTTATCTCCACCCAGCCCCTATCTGCTCAGTGATGGCGGAGGATGGAGGACGGAGGGAAAATAGGGCGGCTTATTGAGATAATAATGTGGTGTACATTGGTGACAGTTGTAAGCCGAGTGCCACAGTGCTTAAGCGATGCAGGGCGGTATGTGAGCTTTCACTCGCTTGTTCCAATCAAGAGTGGGCGAATCCGCCAGCTCAAGCTTAATGTATGGCATTTCATGCTTTCAAAACAGTGCGCCTAAATGCTGATTTATTTTATTTGCTTTGGCTCTAAATTTTGTGTTCTTTCATATTTCCGTTCATAATGTGATGTGGCCTGTCCACCCACAAGGCCCCACTAGACATGCTTTTCAATTTACTGGGAATAGTTAGTGGAAGCTTCTGTAATAAATTCCATGGAATGTAGTGTTGATAATAACAAATGTTTATTACAGGCATTTCTTTTTACACTGACACATGCTTGGTTATATCATATATGTTTTTTCAGTCTCCGGCAGAATCTTGACACCAGACACTTTATTCAGAGTCGGACTTCCGAAATCAATTATTAGGTTGTAGGAATGTGTTCTTCCTCTCAGTGCTTTTAGGCATCAGGCCAGTGCATCAGATGGGAAGGCTTTGATCAGACTTTTAGTTGCTTAACTGCCTCAAAGTTGTGATAAAATCTCAGGCTTTTGGCAGCGTGTTAGTTATAATCATATAAAGGCATTGGACAATAACTTTAAATACAGCATATTTGCCATATGGCAGCTTGTGGAAATTCCACTACTGGCTGTGCCCTAATATATGTATGCCTGTTGCCAAGTCATATTAGGTTATAAATATACAGTTCTCTCTAAAGCAGGAGTAGAAAATCCTTTGAGGAGTGAGGAACATTAAATGCCACTTGAAGTATATTTAGGGTTTTGTGTTTTCATGCTTTGGGGGTTTACATTCACTTCTGGATCCAAACATGGCCTGGATTGAATCACTAAAAAGTTCTGTAGCTAGTTGGACTATTTTTCTTTTACTATATACACACTGAGTTTTCACTTGGATTCTGAGATACTATGTTGAATGAGCAGCACGTCAGTCTGTAGAGAAATAAAAAAAAAAAAAAAAAAAAACCCCAGAGAGAATTTGAGCGTTGTCCTCTGGTCAGCGTTGTGGTTAGAAAATAATTATTTCTGAGTTTGGAACTCTCCTTAAGCCGCCGTTGTATTTGCTAAATGTCACTTGCAATTAAAGTTGATAATGTTACAGCGAAAAGGTCACATACAAACCTGTGTGGTGGAATGGGACTCCGAGGCTGATTCACAAACGTTGCTCGACAACACCGAGTGCTCAGTCACACTAGTTAACTGGCTGACATGTTTTCCCGGTCATTGTGCTTTCAATTACACACATTACACTGATTAGATTTACATTTCAGTTTTTATGGTTGTTCTAATTGGCAAAGATGATGGCAAATTAGGCAAGAGGGCACAGCATAGGCTCGGCCACCGTCTGTCACCTTGAAACGGACACAGTAACACAGACTTTAGTTCTGTATGCCCATTAATTTGCTAATTTCATGATCGGGGTGAAGCAAGTGGTGAAATTTAATAGGGTGCCTTTTTCTCCGGCAGCACCCTTTCTGACATGGCATTTTGTGACCTCTAGCTTGGATAAGGGAATAATTTGTGGTTAATTAGCCTTGTAGATTTTGTGTCACTCATATATTCCTGAGGCTTGTCTAATTGTTCTGCTTTATGTTTCCTGACCCTCCAGGCCTCAGTACTACAAGGTGATAGAAGAATGCGTGTCTCAAGTGGTCCTGCATCGCAGTGGGATGGATCCTGACTTTGGCTACAGTAGAAGATTGGATGTGGACTTCACCCATTTAATTGGTACTATTCTGATTCATATGTTATGGATTTTAACATGTTTTTGAGCCTACACAGTAAAAAACAGAGTGTCAATTTGGCTCTTAGAGAGTTGAATTTAACTCTGTTTCAGATAACATTTGGTCCCACACAAAAATAGAGTAAAATTTACTCTGTGGCCAGTGTCAAATTTTCAGAGTTAGTTCTGCTCAATTCAGTGTCAAAATTAACAATATGTGTAAAAATATGCGGTATTTTCAGCAATTACTTTTTATAGTGCTATTTTACTCCAAATTTAGTTTAAAAATGACTATAAAGTGTTAATATTTATTTCTTTGCAGTGTTATTTTCTTCATCAGTTTGCACCCTATGTTGATATTGAAACTATGTAGAATTGCAGGGGTTCCTAAGGTGGGAGTCGTGAGATGATTTTCAGAAATTTCTTGAAGTAGGCTAGCTCTTTGGGTTGTATTGACCGATTAAATGTATTATTGTTGTACTTACAATTTGAAGGGAGAGAAATTGCTCCATAGGTTTCAATCAACCCAAGAACTGCTTTTATTTTGAAAGAGCAAAGTCCTCCCATCAGCAAAATGATCATAGTTTCATAGTGACAGTCAGGTTCGGCATTGTTCTGCCTACAGGTTTGACTAATAATGTCACATTAATTAAAAAAAGAAAAAAAAAAACATAACAAGGCCAATAAACATTGTAAAACAGACACATTAACCTAAATAAACATTAACACAAAACCCCCTTGAACCCCTGCACATAAAATAGAATGCTATGAGTAAAATGTCCAGTACCCACAATGCAATGTGGCAGACTGGAACTAGTCATCACTCTATAGAGTTGAATTTTACACTGCATCTGTGCAGAACTTTACACTGACTTTTAACGCTACTGTTAGAGCTGGTTTACTCTCCATAGAGCTTAAAATACTCTATCTAGGTTGAAATAGCTTGACTTTGAAATATTGACACTGCATTTTTTACAGTGTACGGTACCTCATATTAGTCCGAATGTTGGGATAACAGTACAAGTTTTTGCACAAACTAACTAAAGATCCACAATGTACTGAAACAATGCTTCTTTTTGTACTGTAGGAGGCAAATCACTAAAATGTTTTGATTCCTCCCAGTCAGTGTCATTATCCTCTGTGATCTTTCTGAGGTTCTGCAGTTGCATGACATATAAAACAGGGCCATCTAAAATGCATTGTATCTGGTAAAACAAGTGATAACCCAAGGCCTTTTATTATTTTTTTTTCTGTTAGAATTTGTCATTTGTTTTCCTGGGATCACAGAGAAAACATCTATTTGCACTGAATTACTAATGACACTTTTTTTTCCCCGAGAAAAGAAATAAATAACACCACTTTCTCTCTCTGTTGTGTCACTAACAGTTCTGTGACTTGCCAACACAGGGTCATTAAAAGTTTCTAAACCTACCCACAGAGGACAAAAACGGTATTAGATAACTTCTGTCTCTTACTTTACTGTAATTTAATCAGTTAATAAAAAGTTTCACAGAAGCGTTTTGCCAAATTTACATTAAAGACATTGAATTGGATACCTATTATCGAGGCTTTTCCACTTTTCTTTTTTTTTTTTATTGGCTTCTTTCATATATTCTGATTAGAGTGGTATTCCCTCAGTAACAGCAGTATTTAAAGGGAAGAAGGTGTCACAGAAGTTGATGTATGAGCTTAACTTGCGTTTAGAAAGTGTAATTTACATTTGCATTTGCACTATCCTGTCGCTGATTAATCCATCTGTAAAATATGAGCTTTGTAAACACATTCAAAAACAAAAAAAAACTTTTAACAGTGGCCAGCGGTATGAAGAAAACATTTGCTCTATCTCCAAAGCGTGCAGAAATTTTGATCACCTACTGCTCCGACTGATTTTCTCTTGAGTATCCTACACGCCCTCCAACAGCAATTAAGAACCGATCAAAGGTTTTTACACATTAAAGACGTCAGTTAGAACAGCATTGCCCAGGAGAATAGGAGGTGTGCATGACTGCGACTGCACGGTATGTGAGCCAGTTATTAAAAGCAAATACTTACATCTTAGGTATGAGGCATTTCATCACATGCATCTTTATGAAAGAAGTACAGGTCAGTGTTTTAGCTTTAGCAGCGTACAATGAGAAATAAGGCCTAACTGTAAATCTCACATACAGAGCGATTTATGTGTTGTTTGTAGAGGAAGCTGGTGAAACATCTGGTGACTGTGTCTGCCTTGCCTTATAGATCAGTGTGTGGATAAAGCCAAAGTTGAAGAGAGTGAACAGAAAGCTGCAGAGTACTCTAAAAAGGTAAGACATTAATCACTCCAACAGCCCCCTTTGGTTGGCCGGCTCCCATCAGGAAAGTTTTTTCTTCTTCAGAGATCCCAGACAAGCTATTGATTTTCCATGCCCTGATCAATACCTGGCTGTGACGCTACATGATCCGTATCAGCATTACAAGGATCAAAGCCGATGTTTTGATGTATACTTATTTGTGCACGTAGCAGTGGAGATTTAAGTTATGTGGAGGCATTTCTGAACAACGTCTGGATTTTAAAGGTTCTGTATAATGATATATTTGCAGAAATGGGATATAATGTTAGCAATTAGGTTTTCAGAAGTGTAAGGGGTTGTCCATGTGGAGACAAAAGTGTTTATAATTGGATGGGCGTTTCATCCACATGGAACCGGTACGTACGCTTTTTTCACTTTTCTGAAATGATGACACCATAGCCCCACCTCTCGTCTTATTACCACATGAACATTCATATTCACCGCCATCTTCCTCTTCTTGTGTTTCTTTTACACTGCAAAAGGTTTGTGCGGATGCTCCATGTCTTCTTCTCTGGTTTTGATGTACATATGTGGCAGCGTTACAGCGCCACTCACATGCCTGGCATATACAGTCGCAGAAAAAAATATCAGACCACCCTTGTTTTCTTCAACTTAGATAGATAGAAAGATTAACTTTATTAAGGGGAAATTCAACATACAGTCATACCACATCCACAATAAATAAATGAATACACAGTGTAAATAGCAAAAAATAAGTTAGATTAAAAAGAAAGTAGAATTAAAAGACAAAGTGTGTATTCTACCTAACACATTAAACATAAAAACATTAAAAAAAAAAACATGAGGATAGACGATTTCTTGTTCATTTTAATGCCTGGTACAACTAAAGGTACATTTATTTGGACAAATATAATGATAACAACAAAAATAGCTCATAGTTTAATTTCAGAGCTGATATCTATCCATTTTCCATGTTTTCTTGATAATAACCAAAGTCGCTTCAGTTCTTACATCTATAGCTATATGGCATTGTACTGCCAAAAACAGTGCTTTTAGGCATTCCATGTTTTCTTTTCTGTCAGTTTTAGTCACATGATACACACAGGAGTTAGTACTTGATAGCATAACCATTGTTTTTGATAACTTTTGATGGTCTAATAATTTTTTCCGCAACTGTATACTTAAATGTTTTGCAGTTGTTATGTAAAGAGACGCACATTTCTTGAGCTGATGCCATGTTTATGGAAATGTTTTTTCTAAACAAAAAAAATAAATAGATTCTTGTCATCTCCATGTGGACAAGACCTTAAGATTACCTTGAAATGTGGATAATTTGCTACCTTTAAAGGAGCTGTTAGACCCAGCTATGTTTCTACAGTTCCTCTTTCCATTTTATAGCAAGTGGAATCCATACTTACTATGTTTGAGTGTGGACCAGAGCAGAGTCCTTCACAGGTTCGCTTTTCCTAACCATCCGCCCATACCTGCAAAACTGACTACCACAACCTGACCCGCTACCCACCTTTTTTTTCATGTCCAATCCACACCCGCCTGTACCCGCGTACATTAGACCCAACCCGACCCGTGATTTAACACATTGTCTACACAGTAGCTCACTTTTAAGGGCGTTATTTTTGGCTAAACCGCATGCCATCAATACGTCTCTAATATGTGCTGCTCAATGACGTCTGTGGCCGGATGTAAACCATGGTTGATCCACAGCCGGTTTGTTTTATTGTGAGGTGAGCTTCAAAATTAGAAATTAGGTAATCATCATCATTAAATGTCCTGCAAATTATTTTCATCCACGAATCTTTTGTTTTTTCACTTCCCTGCCAGCTACCCCCCCACACTTTGTTTAATTTTATCCCTGCCCATACCTGCGAAAATTCTTATTTTTTTATTTTTTATTTTTTACCCATTCCCGCGTGTTTTTGTGGGTTAGCCATTGGGTACCTGCGGGTATCCGACTTGGTGCAGGACTCTTGACCAAAGTAGTGTCCCCTTAATGAAAAAAGCACAAAATTGACAAACATAAACATCAGCTGCAGAAATGGCCTTTTGAGGTTTTAACAGCCGCCGTAGGGCTGGATGAGGCGTGGGTTATTCAGTTGGTTCCACTTTTTAACCTTATCACTAGATGCTGCACTGAAACCTTCATGTTGAACTACTGTTTTTTTGAAGAGTTCATTTGAAATAGGAATATCAACACATCAGTTTACCTTCTCTTATAGATGTATGCAAATGTTCTGTCCAACACATTATATATACACCACTGAAATGCATCTAAACAAGCTTGACTGCAGCTCCTTTAGCGATACTTGAGGGTCCCTCGGCATGTTTTTCTTAAGAGACCCACTATCCCACCGTGCATCCTGCTGGGCCAGTGAAGTCATTGGAGTGACATGGCTTGGTTTCTGCAAAGGTTAGATCCATCAGCATACATGAAAGCCAGGCCTGAAACAAGACAAAGGACAACAGGGCTCTAGGGCTATGAGGGCTATGAATAGAAATTGGCCAGAGAGTGTAAGACAGCGTGTTTTGGTGTGTGTTGATGTACCCTGTGGCCATTCTCTGGAGACACCCTGCTGCTCACAAACTTACGCATTGTGTGTTTGTGTGTGTGTGTGTGTGTTTACACCTGTGCACTTGTTTGTTAGGTACATGTAGACATTCTTGTGTCTTCTTTTTGCAGTTTGATGAAGAGTTCAGTGCACGGCAGGAGGCCCAGGCTGAGTCTCAAAAGAAGGAAGAGAGAATCAAAGAGTTGGAGGGGAAGATCCAGGCCCTGGAGACTCAGGTAAATCCATGAAGAGAAGTGTCTAAGAAATCCCACTACCCTGCAAAAAGAGTCTTACATTACTCCAGAGATGTTCAATATTGTATGTTTCACAGAAAAGCATGAAAAAGAAGGTGTTCAAAAACTGGAGTTGGAAGAGATTTTTAAGTAAAAGTAAAAAAAAAAAAAAAAAAAATTGGCATGATCATAGCAAATGGAAGTAATGGTGCTGCAGGAAAAACTGGTTGATTTGGTCAGGATGATAACTTTCCACTGCACTTAGAGATGCGCTACCCTCTGTAAGTGGGAGTTATCATCCATGCAAGAATGTTTGATTTAATAAAGGGTCAATCTCCTTCTTGAGTTGTATCTCTTTATGGGGGCAATTTGCTCTATTGAAACGTTTCCTATGTAATTCTATCATCACAGAGATGGATGGCATTTCTTTTTCTGGCCTCCACATCATTTCTTCCCAGGCACAGTCCTGCTTTTTAAGCATGGAAAATGAATGTTATTTCCCCCTTAACCCAATTTCAAACACTTTAGTACTGTCTTGGGATAAAAGGGCAGTATGCCTCTCTGCTTAGGGAATTTAATATAAACCACTATTGAAAGATGGTGTTGCTACATCTATATCAGAGAGTGATTTTTTTTTTTTTTTTCCTTGCAAACTTTCATCTGTGGTTTCTCACGTTGGCACTCACTATCTGATGGACTTCACCTGCATCTGTGGTTCAAACATAACAGGAAATATTCCCAGTTGTAACGTGCATATAGTTACGTCCACTAGGCTTAATTCACAGTGGAAGCTTTTACAGTTTAAATGCTATAAACTTTGGCCATTTTCCTGGCCAATGTCACGCCGGGTTTTTATAAGCTGAACTTAATTTTTGTGGAAGTGTCTCTCCTGCATTTCATATACCTGAGTGCAGAGTTCCCACTTGTCACCTGCATTAGCACTCTTACAGGCTCATTGCTCACTCTGTTTCTTATTACTGTCCACCCATTTTAATGAGACCATCAAACTCCAAGACTCCTCCCCTCCTGCTTCCCCCTTGCTCTCCCCTTTTTCCACCTTCTGTCAGAAATTCATGCATGAGGCGACACTGCCTTTGCTTGCCCTCTTTCCCCCTCTAAAGCTTTTTATGTTGTGTTTCCAAGTGTTTTCTTCCCCATAACACACCCTCCCTTCACCCTCTCCTGGCAGGCATCTGTCTTTTGAAGACTGATTGTCTGTGGTGCATTAACAGGTAGTGTAAAGCAGAAAGGCCCTGGAGAATCGAACCCTCTCTTCTTCTGTTTGTCTGAATGCGCTTTCAAAGAACAGTTACTGCTGGAGAGTTGCACATCAACAGACATTAACCTCAGCAGGGAAACATGTAATTTGTTTTTGTGCAAACTTGCATGAATATGGCCATAAGCATCTCAGAATAACCCCCATGCATTTGACAGAGCTAAAAAACATCAATACACACATGTATTTAAAACATTCATATAATGAATGCACAAATGGTTGTATTTACCAGCAAACACATGCTGTTAAATGATATTCCAAATGTGTTCTTTATTCTCTTTACATGCTAGCTGGTTACAGCTGAAACACTTTGGCCTTAATAAACTTAAAATTGAATTTCAATTATCCATTCATGGTTGTATTTTTTTATGCATGAATTTCAGTCTCATGCATGTGTCATTAAAACATTTTTAACATTTCATTGGATGAAACCAAACATCAGATCTACTTAAATATTTATTGGATCACTGTCTTTTTTGATATCTGACAGTAGTCTGACAAGCTCAAGATACAAGAAGTAAGTGAAAAGAGAGTTTTATTTCAACAGCTTTGGCAGAATTCATTTGGGCACTTCCATTTAATTTATTTAAGAAAGGTGCTGTCAAGGGTTTATAATTTTTTCCCCTAAGAAATCATTCTTACAATTCTGCTCCTGTAATTATTCAGAGTTATCTTCTCTCTCAGGGTCTTGGCTGGTGTTCACATAGACCATTACAGTTTTACCTCAAACAATGAACAAAACAACAGTGTCATGCTCTCTGATGGTTTTGATTTTTGTACTTGAAGAGATTCAGTGTGAAAGAATGTGTTTTGCAACCTAATGTATGTTTGTCACTGTGCTGTAGAAAGCCATTAACCATGAGAGCGCAGAATGAGGGCGCTCACACAAACACACACACAGTTTGTCCATCAAAGCAGCTGCGCTATCACTGCCTTTTTGCTGAATAGGAATAAAGTGGGAGCTAACCATAACCTTTCATCTTCTAGACAGAATTCCTGTCAGACATTAAAACACATGCATGCCTAAGTCACTTCTCTTCACCTTGTTTGTGAACCAACACATTTAATGAGTCTTTCTGTGGGAACTTTGGCATTGTAACAAGCAGCCTGTTTGATGTGTCTGTTTGATTATCCCCCAATTGAGTGGAGTGGAGGTTCTGCCTGTAAACATCAACAAAGGACACAGAAATCACAACAAGTGGAAATCATCCACCCCTCCCCGAACCTTTGCTTGCAACCATTCAAGGCAAAAAAAAAGGAAGCTTTTCATTCAATTGGCTGTGGATGTGATGAATAATGTAGCACTGCAGAGGTACATTGGAACAGTCTGCGCCATCCCATTAATAGGTTTTAACAACCTGGCGGTCTTGTAGCTGACCCAGCTGAGCCCCCAGAGTAGCTGGAGGTGTAGTAGACCACTTTTCCTCTCTTTTGCTGCCAGTCAGGCTCTTTCCTTTTCTGATTATTGAATTTGACTCAGCTGATAATGACAGCAGAGCACACAATACACTGCTTTAATTTTGTACGCTGTTACAAGATAGAACTAATTTAATTTTATCATATATGCACTGTTAAATGCAGCGACATTCAGACATCCTATATTTGTATAATTGCATTACCGTTTTTACAGGAAATGATAGTCAGAGGAGCGAGAAAGCATGGCAAAATAATTTTATTGCACAAAACTTCCTCTTAATCATTCTTTCATTTTTTTTCCATCTTTTTTGTTCAAAATGTTATTCTCCGCAGTTCATAGAATAATGTATTTTTATGAATTGCAACATAAAATCTTACATTTCAGTTACGGCGCAATGTGCTCCTCCTCCTCCTTTTCCTTCTCCTCCTCCTCCTTTTTGGCAAGATTTTGCAGAATGAGGTGTCAAAGTAAAATAGGTACATTTTTTTTTGTCTAAAACAAAGGCTGCACAATGAAATCAATGCCCATCGCACATCTAAGAGTGTTAACTCGAAATATATTTTGTCTTGCCAAGAAAAAAAAAAGGAAATGGAAGAAGGGTTTTGAAGATGCACCAACTGTCAGCGATGCTGTGCCTTGTTACTTTCATGCTGGAGTCAGTGCTCTCCACTGATGTTCTTTTGAAGATAGATTACATCTTGTTTTAGGTGTAAAGGTACAGTACATTCTGCCTTTTACACATCAAATACCTTAATCAGACAAAATTAGATTACAGCACCATTGTCATTTACTGTGTAAGGGACATCCTCCTTCCCCTGCTTGTGTCTTTTCTGCCTTCTCTGTTTGGTGAATACTGTACCTGTTGTAGTGCGCTAGTGTTCCTCTCCTGTCTATCTAACCCACCCACATTTGTGCCTCTCTGATGCCCTCTGTGTGTTCCCTTGGTGTGTATCTGTGCTGTGGGTGTGTGTATGTGCGTGTTGTGTCACACAGTTAACTATTGAAACAGACAAGCTCAAAGAGGCTCAGAGACTCATCAGGGAATCTGAAGCCAAGGTGGGTGTTCTCTTTGCATGTGTGGCCCTTGACACATTTAATCACTTGTAAATCTAGCCTTGTACAAAATTGGATCGTGGTGCTTCAAATCATTTGTTGGAAAAATCTAATCCAAGAACTGAGCTAAATATCAGTTTTCTCAGTTTATAAGAGGAAAAAAAACATCTTAAAATGAAATACAATACAGCAGGGGTCAGGAACTACATTTGCCTAAGGGCCGGAATTTTTCTAAAGATACACTGTGGGGGTCAAAAGTCTAATTATCAGTGTCTAAAATTAATATTAATATCCAGCCAAGCATGTTTTTGCCAACAAGAATAGGGAAGATTTCAGTATTTAATTATTAATAATACTATTTCAAATAAATAACTGAATTTTAAAAGCTGGCTGTGTTGAAATAAATGCTATAGTGTTATAATTTTAGCATCTAATTATTAAAAATGCTCTAATAAATGACAGAAGCACAAATGTGGTTCAGTGTAAAAAAGAGAAGTACTTCCCTGTGTTAAACAATCTTTACAGCCACTTTAGCATAGATGTCTGAATTTAGAAGCTACAGTTCAACACACCATATAATAATAATAATAATAATAATAATAATGATAATAATATAATAATAATAATAATAATATAATAATAATAATAATAATAATAATAATAATAATTATTATTATTATTATTATTATTATTATTATTATTATTATTATTATTATTATTTTATCATTATCATTACGCATTTTTTGTAGTTATTGTAGGGAAAAATGGTAGAAATATACCAAAATACCACACGGCTTTTTCCCCTGACATGTTCTAAATTCATTAATATACTGTGGGCTTAATTGGAACCTGTGGTGGGCTGGATGCACCCACATGCCGCTTGTTGATGAGCACTGCTGTACTGTATATACTGTATTTATACTGTGCAAATTGATGGTGTTTTTAATCAACAGAAAACAAATGACGTGCTTTAGAAGTACATATTGCATTAAATATACAGTTATCAGTAGACCTGCAGTGAACTAAAGTGGTTTTTTCAGCCACACATATTTTCTGCTTATTTAATGCAATTTTCTTAAGTAAACACTGTGATGGAATTCCTTTATCAGAGATGGCAAGGGGATTGGGGAATATGATTTAATCACAGTGCATTCAGAGATAATTACCTGCCACGCTGACCTCCCCAATTGAATCAGGAAGCCTATGAATCCAAATTGGATAGGTTAGATTTTATATTAGCTGGATCTCCTAGTTTATAGACAGCTCCAGATGGGCTCTGGAGAAGTAACTTCAGCCACAATGGCTTCGCATCATACAGGAGAAGTCATGTACACTTTATATTATATAGCATAATGAAGTAATAAGATGTCATATCTTTTCATTCTGTAATATTCAAAGCTACTTCATGTTGAATCCATACTATACATTTAAACCTACATTATATATATTTGTATCTTATCTTTCAGTAATAAATATTTTTTACGTCCTGGTTCTGTGGTCTTATATATTGCATCTGTTTGTCCCACTTTTGTGGACACAATATTTCAGACACCGTTGTTTGGCATAAACAATCACATGAACCCAGGGTGAAATAAGCGGAATTTGTTCACCAAAGGTCAAAGTTCAAGGACATGGCCACTGTCTATATGACAAAAATTCCACTCAAATGTGCAACAGTGTAAAATGAAGACATGCTGGCATTTTATATGTAAAATAATCTGTAAAAAGAGCCAAAAATACACCTAATACTGTTATACTCTTCTCCATAAATTGCTTGTCTGACATTCAACCATATTTCTGTAATTCTATTATATATATATATATTAAAAAAACATGATATCCTGCCAGATTATTACAATAAATGTAAAGTATGTCATTGTCCTACTGTACATATGACAGCACCATGAGAAACACAGAATCATAGTTTAATATGTGATTCTTGCTTGTCTGGCTTGTTTGTTTTTATACGCGAAGAAGATGCCAGCGGCAGTGGTGTTGGAATGTGAGCGTTCTGTGAAACACTAGGACTATTATTGCGTAGATCAGACAGAGAGAGATGTGGAGAGAGAGAGAAAGGGAGAAAGACTCCAAGGCCCTCTCGATATGGAAACAACTGCACCCTAATTTTGCTGCTAATTTGCTTTCATTCCCTCATATTAATCTTAGAAGAGAAAACGGGCCACAAAGGGCTGCACACTGACAGACATGTAATCATCAGATGTGGATTTTTGCTGAAGGGCTCTGGGCAATCTGCGTTAGCGGCTCCTTGAAGAATACCTTTTTAATTTTAGCCCTAATAAACAGTTGCCAATGCCATTATGTAATGAAACACTATGTAACGTGTTTAAATATTAACAGAGTCTCATTTAATGCACACAATCAAATGATGCACATAGCGGGGAATTGATTCTGAAATGGAGAGGTGCAAGTGGAGATGCATTTTAGAAACAGCTGGCATCTAATCAGCCTCAAAGATCAAATCCCGTCTAAGCTTAGATGGCTGTAATTGTTGTATTTACGTAACTTCTTCTGTAAAACATTTTCCTATTGACATTATCACTTGCTGTGTGGTGTGTGTGATAGCGCAGACATCCGAACTCAGCACACAGACTTTGTCTTATCACTTTTGTGTCTAATTATATCCATGTCTACTGTTCAATAGCCTGACATTATGAGGACTCCTGATGGCGACCTTATGAGGAAACAACATTCTTATCTACTATAAATTAGAATTTTAGTCATTTCGAGTCTCGCATTCTTTTGCTTAGTATTTACATACATATCAGCTTCGGTTAATGAACACAGTTTGTTGACCTTTTGGACAATTTAAAACTCCCTTTCAAAGTGGCATTGGTAGACTGTTCTAAGATTCCTGGTTATGATATTTTGATCAACTCATCATGTTTTACACCATTTAATAAGTTAATAATAAATGTCAAACACACAATGTATGAAAAAAAGCTCTTTTCTAGACACTAATTTTAAGTAAAATGTTAAAGGTCATACTTGATGTCCTCCTGTAGGCTATTGTGTTAGTAAAAGTCATTTCTACTCTGTCCATTACAGGGAGTGTTGTATCTCAGATTGTTAAATGCATGCCCAGAAAAGTGTGTGGTACAAATTAGTTCTTGATTCAGTAATCAAATTTAACTGATTTAACTGATTATTAACATATGTCGACAAATCCTTCTTGTTGTAAAGACGAGCTCTACTTATTAAATGCAATGTGTTCCTAAGATGACAATAATACAACAATAGCTGATTAAATAAACAATCAGCCAATAAACAAGACAGCGTAGCATTTTTGTCTTAAACATCAAGTTCTGTTGTGGATTAAGTCGAAGCCAGTCTCATCTGATCAGTCGGCCTCCATTAACGCTTCTGTTTTCTATTTATAGATCGCCGCAGGTCCAACCGCACCCGGAGCCCCTCCTCCACCTCCACCTCCCTTACCGGGGGGTGCTGCAGTTCCTCCGCCCCCTCCACCCCCTCCTCCTCCACCCCCTCCAGGTGGCTGTCCTCCACCCCCTCCACCCCCTCTCCCCGGCCATGCCTGCATTCCACCACCACCTCCACCTCCACCGCCACCAGGTGGTGGGCCGCCACCTCCTCCGCCCCCTCCTGGGTGTGGACCCCCACCTCCTCCACCTTTCTTTGGGGGCCCAGGCGGACCTCCACCACCTCCTGCATTACCTGTTATCAAACTGCCTTATGGACTTCAGCCCAAGAAGACCTACAAGCCTGAAACTGTGATGAAGAGGGTCAACTGGACCAAGGTATGGAGACCTCACCCATTTGTTACCTCACTTGGCTACTGACATGGCTGAGCAACATAGATAAATAAATAATATCTCAGGGGTGTCAAACATGTGGCCCATGGGCCAAAATCAACTCACTAGAGAGTCCAACCCGGCCCTTAAGGACAAAAATGACACTGAGTATATTAACTTGTTCTAGTTTCGCAGCCACATAAATTTGATCTCAAGTGGGTTGGACCAGTAAAATACTGTCATAATAACATATAAATTATGACAATACCAAATTTTCTTCTTAGTTTATTGTAAAAAAAATAAAATTACATTATGAAATTATTTACAAAATGTCCTTTCACAATAAAATGTAAATAACCTGAATAAATACAATCAACCTGATTGAACATCTTAAGAAAAATCAGTAGGATTTTATCAATATTATACCTGTTACTAAATGTTTTGTGCATATGCAGATCCACTGTGATGTGTAAGTTGTGTTAAGAATAAATTGTAATTACACTTATTTTTATTAAGACAATTCAGGTTGTACATGTTTTGTTCAGGTTATTCACATTTTTAGAATGCAGTTAACTTTTTTCACACTAAAACAAAGAGAAAAATGTTATTATGCCTCTTATTTTACTGGCCCACATGAGATCACTTTGAACTGTATGTGGCCCCTGAACTAAAATGAGTTTGACACCCCTGCCATAAACAAAGGTACTAACCTGTGACACGGTAGCTTAGGAACAAAATGTACATGTAAAGAATAAGCAAAAATGGTCAGGCCAAAAGGAAAATTTATGTATAATTTTATGAAAATGTACCTCAAAGCACAGTTTGGAAAATCTTATTGTATAGTAAAGGAAATATGGGTAAAATAACGAATGAAAATTAAATGAAAATAATGAGCTGTTTATTTCACTGCTTTAACTAACGAGTTAACTTACTGCTAAAAAAGAAATACTTAATCCAGTTGTACAAACACAGTGTCTCGGACAGGTTAGGGGTTTCCATCTTTCTGCATTCATCATTTGTAATTCTGTGCCCATTTATGCATTAAAGACGTCACTGTAGAACTTGTTTTCCAGACGTAATTACTTTACAGTGGCAGACAAAAAAAAAAAAAAAACATGTACACAAACTCCTCAAGACTTTTAACACTATAAATGGATTTAAATACACTTGCAAGCGTTACACTGTTAATGGTGCAAACATCCGGTGTTGCAACACTTTCCCTTGCTACTTGGCCTATTTAAAATGCATGCGTGTCTCTGAGATTGAACAGGCCATAGGAGACAGAAAGAGAAGCGAAATGCCACAGCCTCACGCCTGCAGTTAAAAAGAAATTACATGACTTGTACTCGATATTCAAGATATAGTAATTTACATCAGCCCACATATAGTACACCACAGTACATGGGGTATTTTCAACATGTCACCCAGGCCTACTTAGTAAAATTGTTAATGTGAGACTCTGAGGGAAATGCTGTTCGGCGGTTACTTTACATAAAATATCACAAAAACACATACATAACTCTACATAAAAAAAAAAAAAAAAAATGCAAAGTTGATGATCCAGACCAGAGGGAGCTGTATTCAGATGCACTCTTAATCGAGTCAAAAAACCGTTCATCCACAGACCACACTATTCCACACTCAGCACCCATTTCAAAGGATTCAACAGTAAACAATTTTTCCTGCTCAAATGTCCTTGGATTTGCACATTCTTAGAATAATTGAATGAAGTCGTGGTTGTGTAATGTTTCATCACATTTGAATACAGTTTCAATAGGACATTCTCCTGCATGTGGGCTTTATTTTACCGCAGATAATTTATCCATTGCCTTAGGAGCTCTTCACATTCATTTAATGTTTTTTTTTTTTTTTATGAATGCTTTTGTGACCTTGTATTTTAGTCTTCAATTACTGACAGCAATCAAAACATCAGACTAGTTCTTTTGACATTCACTTGAAGTTGCATATTATATTTAATGATTTTAGTAGAATAGAACCATTTATGAAAAGGAATTTTTGAGTGTGACTTATCTGTGTATTGCGGGTAATTGTAGCAATGTCTCCATGTTTTTCCACAACAACATTCAAATGAACAAATCAAGGGCATATTTTGCTTTATACCATCCATTATTTATGTGACAAATGACTGCACCAAATGATAATGTCATGAATGACAAAAAGAAAGGTGGAAAAAAATAATACAACATTAACTGCTTCATTGCGAGCGCTGTGTTATTTGCTACTTGCGTCACTTCATGGACTCTTTTAAATGCTATAAATGTTGTATAAATTGCTTTACTCAGTATGGATGTTTCCAGAGCAGGAGAAAATTTAATAATAGTGAATCAAATAAGAATCATGTAGCGTGAATTGTATAAATCATGAATCACAATTCAACTTTTTTCCCTAATGCCAGATGCGCTTTTGTTTTTACCATGATTTCAAAATCTGAGAACATTTCTCTTGTGTACCTTGCATGTGGTTTTGCATAAATAATTATTGCATGCAGCGAACTGCAATTGTGCATTGTCTTGGAAGAGCAAAGAAACAGGTTAATGTGCAGGTGAATTAACCTTGCCTCCACAGGAATTGTAATTTGGTGATGCAAATGAAATTCATAACCACCTGAGGAAAAACAATCTGTGTCTTGTATGTCGATTAAGTGGGACATGAGTCGTCTGTCTTCCCTATGTGCAGCAGATGGAAGTATAGGAGTGCCAGGAGCATTTTCTCATATATATATGTCCCAAAAGAACATGAATCACACTCATATTTGAGGGTAGGAATAAGAGAGCTATATGTTGTCAATAAAAATGTAAGCAATTATTACACAATTGCACATCCATGTTACAATATTTGGTGAAGGTGAAAGTTATGTGCATACTGTATACATAACCACTTTCCATATACATATAGACAAGCACTTTCCATATACTACAGCTGAAGTAACATAGTTTTTAATACAGGAGAAAATAGAAATGTATTTTGTTGTTTACGTATTACACTTACAGTGAAAAAAGTTCTCTAGTCAGGCATGGGATGTGGTAGAATTGCATCCTTACAATAATAACAAATTCACATGGGACGAGACCAGACTTATACATTGGAAATGTCAGCTTTGTTTAAGTGTTAAATGCATTTTAAATCAGCTTGAGTCATATTTTTCCACTGCATGTACTTCCACAATTGTGTGTCAGTAAATCCCACAGAAAGTTATTAGATTAAGTAGGGAACTGTCCAAATGCCAAAGTAAACAACACCCACATTAAACTTGCGGCCATTTCCCCATTTAACTTTGCATTTTAAACAAAAATATTTATAAACTCAACGGAATGCATGTGCATTCGGTACAAAAAGTTATATTTGTTATTTTCACTATGTGCTGTTTTACTGAAAATAACACATTTGCAATGCAATGATGGAAATAATGGCTTCCGTAACTGCCATAATATTTTTGACTCTCTCCCACTAATGTTGGGATTAGTCCTAATTGCTTTGGCCAAAGGCTTATTGAACAGTCTGAAAAATAAAGGTGACAGAGGTCATCATCATCTTCAGCCTCTGTGCAGCACAGAACCCTGACACTTCAGGGTGGTTGTATTGACACTGGGTATTGGAGTCTTAATCACATTAATCATATTAGAACACAAAGCAGATACTTCTTTTAGGTCAGAGACCTTTTCAAGTGGGTGTAATATCAGCTTTGTAAAAACTTATAATAGTAGAAGTGGAGAAAGACTGTCTGTGCAAAACCTTTTGGTGTATTTCAGTTGCCTGGCCTGGATTGAAGCCAATTATTTTTTTGGTGTAAATGCTGTATTTATGCTGTGGTGGTCCTCCACTACAATCAGAGACATTGAGATATTATTTAGGCAGGAGGTAGAGTTTGAGTTTTTCTTCTCCTCCAAGGTTCTAGAGTCATAATGCCCGTACAACTTGACTGGAAATTTTAAGTTCGCTTTGTGATGTGAAAAGATTGTTGAAAATCAGAGCAAAACCTCCACCATCTATCATGTTCCAAGTCATGTAATCACCTCCAAGTTGCAGTAAAAAGGGTTATGTGTTGAACTGATATTCCGAAGTCTTGAATCAACGCTATGTATCCACCGACTGTATAAACTCATTAGTTATAGACATCTGTACTACAGTATTATTTAGTTTTGTCCTTACTCACAGCCACTGGCAACTGGTCGATAATAAAAATAACAAGTGGTGCCAGGCACAACAACCCCGCCCCTCAAATATTTTGCCCATTATAAGTATATGGGAAGATTTAAAAAATTCATAAAAAATTGAAACTTTGACCTACTTTTCCCAAAATGTAATGACATCTATTCTGGGTCACTGGCAATCTACAAACCCAATTTGGTATGAATTCAACCAAGAGTTTTGCTTTTACAGACATTTGAAAATTTGCCCATTATAAGGAAATGGAGAAAAAAAAAAGATTTTAAAAATTCTGAAATAATGTGAAGTTTGACCTACTGTTCCCAAAATGTAATGAGATCTACTCTGGGTCACTGGCAATCTATAAACCCAATTTGGTGTGAATTCAACCAATAGTTTTGTTGCAAGACTGTTAACAAACAAACAAACAAAATGAACCAAAAACAATACCCCTTGCCTTCCCTTCGGGGGGGTGGAGTAATAATGTCACATAAACATAATAAGATCAAATAATAATGTTATAACTTAATGAGCCTCATAATCAAACTCATCCATGTAGAAGAAATGCTGTGATTTCAGCATCAAACTCTTGTTTCCTAGCGGTTCTCATGTCATCTCGTCACTTTCTCATGTGCTGGTGGTCTTCCTTCACCATGGGGGACCGGCAGAGTTACTCACTACCCTCTCTAGTGGTCACATAAATCCAATAAATCCATCCAATACATTGTCATTTTTAGGCTAACTTCAGGACTCTTTATTCTAAACACTACTGATACTTTTAGGTCATACTTGATTATTTTAAGGTAGAAATACTCCATACTACTAATACATCTACTAATAGTTCCTTTAAGGAATGCTTTACAATCACAGTGTTGTATTAACATGCATTTTTCCACTGTTAAACTGTTAAATCAGTTTCTTAAAGTAGCGAGGGTGTGTGTGTGTTCCTCCTTAAAAATTGTGCAAAACAATTAGATTGATCAGATTTTTTTAATTAGTTTGAGTTGCGTTCAAACTGTGCTTGAAGATCAGATACATTAAATCAGCTGTGTTAAACATGCAAGGCCAAAACTTTCCTGCCAAAGGGTCTAATCCGGCCCACAGGAGGAATTTTTGAAGTGCAAATATTATGCTAAAGATATTAACAGTCGAGGGTGTTGATATCATTTTAGTTCATGGGGCTACATACAACCCAATTTAATCTCAAGTGGATCGGACGAGTAAAATAATAACCTATAAGCAAAGACAACGCCGCATTTTTCCTCTCCTTTTTTGTTTTAGTGTAAAAAAGTAACATTATATGATTACAATTATATAAGAAAAAAGAGTGTAATTTTTACATTATGCCTATTACTAAATGTTTTGTATCACATTTTGACACCCCTGGATGAAATTATACAGTGCATTTCTGAATCTAGGCTTTTCTAAGAGCTCTGGTTTAACATTTACTATTGTGATCTGACTATCTCATTAAAACAACAGGTTTTGAAGAACAATATAGAGACAATGAGTTGTGTACACCAACAGTGGCTTGTGTTGAAAGCATCTGGTGTTGCTTTTAACACACATCACTACAGGGTTTGTACAGGTGCTTGAAATCTTTGAAAGTCCTTGAATTTCAATGTTGTGTTTTTTGTTCGTTTTAATTTAAGTGCTTGCAATTATAACTGTAATATCATTTATTTTTAATATTAACTCTGCCAGGTTAGATGGCAAGCCAAAGCTACTAACAGAGAAGGTGATACATTTTGAAAAATAAAACTTTATCTCAAAAAAGAAAATTAGCAGGTGCTCTCAAGTCGACTCCAGGTAGATTTTTATCTTAAGCTTCAGCTCGGTGCGAGTTTGTCTGAAGGACGCCAAGTGATTTCCCTTTTTTTGAATAAAACTTTATTCTCCTTTAATTTATAAACTTTTGCTGTCATGAAGCATAATTTTAGATGCTTATAGCGTAATACAATGTACAACATTACGAGAAAAAGCGGAATAAATAATCATACAGGGTGGGGAAGCAAAATTTACAATATTTTGAGGCAGGGATTGAAAGACAGTGTATGACCAATTAGTTTATTGAAAGTCATGAGAATTTAAATCTTCAAATCATATTTTACTGCATTTCTAACGCTCTTGCTGTCTACCTCAAGTTCAATTGCCATTTTTCTCATGGATTTGGTTGGATTCTTTAGGATTTTGGATTTGAGAGCTTTAATAAAAACTTTGGTACGTTTTTTGTTGCTTCCTCCACTTCAAGACTTTCTCGTAATAGTTTTGCTCATAGTCATTCTCTTCTTTCCATTATAAACAGTCTTTATGGACACTCCAACTATTTTTGAAATCTCCTTTGGTGTGATGAGTGCATTCAGCAAATCACACACTCTTAGACGTTTGCTTTCCTGATTACTCATATGGGCAAAAGTTTCTGAAAAGGTATGGATAATAGTGTTAGGTATAATTATGACATCAATATATGTTTGGTTTCAAAACAATTGACATAGCGCCTGCTGAGAAAAAACAACTAAATGTTCATTGCAAATTTTGCTTCCCCACCCTGTATGAGTATATATATTCTTTTAGATATGTATTTTACGACTGTGATAAGGTGCTGTGCGGGAAAAATTTGAAAATGACTCTTAAAAGTGCTTGAATTTGACCTTGAAAAATGTGCACAAACCCTGTCTCTATCCCTACATGGCCTCAGGTGGAGCACTCTCTGTTGCATAGGTGTAACTTCCACTTCTTTTTTTAATCAAATAACTGTAGGATTGAGGAGTTTAAGGACAGCACCGCAATAGGCCATTGATAAAAAGCTACAGCACTTCTTACAAAAGTACTTCAGGAGATGTAATGCAGTATCCTGCCTGATATTAGCCAGTAATAAGTGCATCATGTCAAATGGGAATGTTTATGTCTGAGTTTATCGGTATGCTGCATGCTTTCGGTCTTATCTCTGAGCTGTACAGGGGAAATGAAAGAGGGGGTGAAGCAAGCCCCCCCAGTGGCCTACTATCATCTCAGTGTGTAGGCTCATGCTTGTCTCGGAGAGGCTTTGCTGTCTAAGTAGGTGGGATGTATGAACAGATTTGCTGAGGTTTTGTGCAGCAAACTGAAACACATAATGCATTATTCCCAGGAGAGGTTAGCAAGAGCTTTGATGTGTTAAGTAAAGTCATTTATTTACATATCATTCATAGCGTGGCCATCCGTGTGGTTACTTGCCATCGCCGTGACAGTATGCTGTGCTTAAATAAACACGGTGAGAAGATCATCACTCAAAGAATTATTTAAGTCAGCCGTCTTTTCCTTCTCTGTCGTCTATCAGTTGTGTTTGGTACTCAGATGCTAAGGATGCGCACACAAGGGCATGTATATGTCCACATATCGGAAAACACACACAAATCCCCATCTCCAGTGAGAAGAACTTTTTGAGTGGCAGGTTGCTGGAATGGCGGTCTCTGATTGTGGTGATAATGGAATCCTTGTGTCATTGCAGATAGTGCCTCAGGAAATGGCAGAGAATTGCTTCTGGATCAAAGTCAAAGAAGAGAAGTTTGAGAATCCTGACCTATTTGCTCAGCTCTCCCTCTGCTTCTCCTCACAGAGCAAAGGTAAGGAGGCGTCATCTCTCTTCACCCTTTCCTTTAATTAATCTACACACACGCTTCATTTAGCCTCCGCAGCTATAGATGCTAAACCACTTTCATCTTGTGACACTTTAAGAAACCATTTTTCTCCCAGAAATATTAATTATTTTTAAAACAGGAGCTTTTTTTTTTTTTTTTCATCTGTATTTGAACACGATCTCTGTGTACTCTCATTTTCAATCTCTCTGCCAATTAGGGATACAGATGCTCATGTTGCACAGTGTGTATGTGCTCACATCTTTGAAAAGGCTAAAAATGCATTGTGGCCATGTTGTATTTGTTTTTGTTCCCATTAAGTGGTTTTAGATGAGATGTTTTCGTGTGTGTGTGTGTGTGTGTGCGTGCTTGCAAATGGCAGCGCGCAAACTTGAACTTGCGTGTCCATGTGTGGACCGAGAGCAGTTATGCTTGGTTTGCTTCTTGCCTTTTCCAGTCCAGTAGGCCAATCCTCCATCGGGGAAGTTGGGAGGCTTTTGTGAAGGAAGCTCTGGGAGTTTTCTTGTCCCGGCCAGTTTGTTTTTTAGATACACAACCAAGCTACCTAACTCGCTGATGAATAACACAAGCAGCACATAGCAAGTTTGTTTTTGTATGGAAGAGGGTGTGTGAAGGGGCTTGATGTATTCCTCCCATGACAATTTGACTGTTTTCTACTTGTTTGACAGTGAATGTGTGTGCAGTACACTTCTCTAATTCCAGCAGCACTGGGAGGGGAAAAAGCAGAGCCCTGTCAAGTTCAGGACAGTCAAATCTGATCTCTGTCAGGGTGTGTGGACATAACTATATGAAATCCTCCAACTTTTCCCACCGTCTGTTTGGACACTAGACAACCCGTAAGCATCTTCTTGCTCTGCCTTTCTTGCACCATCCAGGTCTACAAACTAGGCTCATCTCTTTTGTGTTCTGTGAAATAAATAGCAATTTTCCCTCTGCAACCATGAGGTTCTGGCATTATACAGATGGAGTGAGAATATTGTGAGGAAAGAACAGTTGTTGCAAGACTTAATGAAGTGGCAGGGGTAGGCATAGCAGCATGCCACTCTCTTCTGATCTTTTACTAGAGAATATGTCAGACACTATATTTTTTAACATGTGCTCCATAATATTTCTGAAGTAACTAACAGTGAAACCTCATGGCACTTTTGAGATCCGTGTTTAATTGGTTTCATTTATTACTTCCTCTGCTGTGAATCGTACATTGTTAATGAGGATGATGCAACTGGAACGAACAGAAAAATAAACAATACATTTTAGAGCTCTGAAATAGATTTAAATAAAATAAATCCACCTTAACATTCCACAGACACATGGCTTTAATTTAGCTTTAAATGTCCTCTTTAATTCTTTATAAAATTCACTTTCTCACCCACTGGGGTTTAAGGAGAAAAAAAAATAAAAAAACTTCTATAGATAGTCCGTGTTCCCGCTGGCAGAGTAGGAATTCATGATCCAGCATTTCCCCTGGGAGTTACCTTAGCTGGATCCCTATCAATTACCCCTGCAGGGACTTCACTGAATCAGCTCTTTTCCCTCTATTGTTGAAACAGAACATGATTTGCTCATAAATGAAAAATGCTGTTTAATGTTTGATATCTACACCACTCCACCCCCACTTCCACCCGTGAAGTTGAAAGTCAATGAGGAGGGCTTTGATGTAGATGGTATTGCGGAAAAGGTTGGAGATGGGATCTTCGTAAAATGAAATAGTGGTTCATTTGTTTTTCTCTTTCCTCTGTCTCACCATTGTGCGGTACAGTCTTTGAAATAGATGCAATCTCGGGATATGAGAACATTTTGTCAAAATCATCCCCGCCTTATTTTGATTCTCAGTCTGACCTGTTGGCGTTGTGAGTTCTTCTTCAGGTCGAGTTGGTTATCTGGTAATGTTGCACTTTTAAGAGGTTTAGGGAGTTCAGGGAAAAACTGAGGCTAGCATGATTAATTCCTGAGGTCTTGTACTCTCATTCTAACCACGAATCATTAATCCTTTGTGCTGATGTGACAAAGAAGTCACTGTGAAAACCACCTTCATTTGTCTAGCATGTTGTCACTTATGGTAAAGCACACACACATGCTTTTGTCTTTCCTTTTGCTTCTTTCTGCTACAATCTCTTCTCCATCTGAGATGTGGATATTTATAAGAAAAGCACACTTTAGGGGACTAGTCTATCGTGAAAGATGAGGCAAGCAGGTGTAAATGCGTTCCCCGCAGAGCTGCCCTCAGAAAATGGTGCAAAAAAGCTTCTGTTAACTTCGCGTTCTTTGGGATTCTTGCTTGTTACTTGAATTGTTGAAAAGCAACACTTCGGCAGTAAAAGAAAAAAAAAAAGAATCACTTTAACAGTCTCCAATTTTCAGATGCTTATTGCACTCAAAGGCCTCTAAAACAACTGAGAATGCAAGACTGTCATCTCCCCTGCTGCTTTTATGAGTCTCACTGTTTAATGAGTTTTACCGAGGAAAGAAAATGATAATCAAGAGGGATTTCAAGCTCAGCTTCAATCTTTTAAAAGTGGCTTTTTTTGTCATTTATTATGAGATGGTTCTTTGCCCTGATTGAAAAGTTAATATGTCACTTCCTAGAAGGCCATATGAATTAGAGGAGTCTGATCTTATTATTATTACCACATATTTCATTCATTAATTTCATTAAAAACTGTAAAAGAAAATTGTAAAATGTAAAATAAATATTATAGTTGTAAAATAACAACTGTATATGAATACACTACATGTTAAATACAAATCTAAATGGTATTTAATTAGCTAACTGTATATGCAGGTTTTTAAAGACGATGTTACCAGAACACACAACCTTCAAAATATGTTTAATTTTCTGTATAATTTGCTTTCAGTGTTCACTACTGCTATTTTTTTTAAGCCATTCATATTTATCTGATCTATGGTAGAGATCAAGTTGCATTAGATATTTCTTTTTACTGATGTTTTCAACCTTTTAACCTGATTGATTTTTTGGTTCTGGTTTAGATACATTATCTAAAATCCACATTGTACAAAAAACCAGTGAGTCTTTTTCAAGGCTGTGAACATGTCGGGGAAACATGTGGCATCTTTTATGTCACTGTAAATTGTGTTAGATACCTGAAGCAAGTATTTTTACCTTTGACACCATTGAGTGTTTTGTGATTTGAAAATTGTTACCACCCACACATACAGCCAAGCAATCTGCTATCACAGACACACATCTTTACTTCTGCTTGTTCACCAACCCAGTCCTTAACATCTTTTAAAAGCACGTATGTGATATTAAATAAATGCTATAGAACAACCTATCTATGTGATAATGTGGTTTTATTTTCTCCTTTTGCTTTCTTTCTGTTATCCCCTCTCCCTTTTCTGCCTGCATTGGCTTTTCCCCTCTTTCTTTAGCCTCTCCTTCATTGACTTGGGTCTCTTTTTTTCCTTTTACCCTCATCTCCCCTTACTTCGCTTTATCAATCAGTGGGTTGTGCCTTTTGTATGGCTCTTGGGATCAAATCAGATTCACTTTGGGATTGAATGTGTGTAGCCATGGCCTGCTGCATTTGGAAAGCAATTCATTCAGCTGGAACTTTGCAGTTCAATCTGAAACAAGATTGATGTTGGCAAACTTCACACCCCCTTTCTTCCAAAATGTTTCCTCCATTGCCCACATCAATTGCTGATGGACAAAGGGCATATGCCACTTTGTAATGGTGATTTCTGCGCCTCTCAGCAGAAACAACATAATAAGAAGATTTGAGTTACAGAACAACAACTAAAATCTGAAAAAAAGTGTTACTCTGTAGAGCATTTAATACATTTGAATCCAATAATCAGTCATTAACGCATGGGAGTATTTAGAGATGACACCCATAGTGTCAGTCTACATATTATAGTTTAAATATTGTGTGCTCATTAAAGTTTTTTTTTAGCACACAAAATAAATTAGCATACACTCTGGTTTCAAAGTCACTGCTATCCATACTTCTACAGAGAGATGGGCATAATGAAGATATATGTGCATCCTCAAGGATAAATCAGAGTGTAGTCATCCCCTCTGAGCAGGGTCATTGGAACTCCTTATCCCAGCATGCCTCTCTGTTAATGATGCCGAGGCAGCTAATGAACGTGATTAGCCCAGTGCTCATGGTGAAAAAGGCCAAAGGGGGGGGGGGGGGGGTGGTGGTGGAGATTTTTACTAAAATGATGTAGAACCGTTGCATTAATCTAAGATCTGTCAGTGCATCATGTAAGATATAGTATTGATACATTCCACCCTTTCACTAATTTATAATAGATCTAGTGGTTTAAAATAGTTAAACATATAATTTTGTTTTTGCTACAATACAAAAAAAAAGGAAAGAACTCAAACTTGTGTCATCACTTGAAAGTTCGGCTCTGAAATCGTAACTTGGTTAAGACTAACAGCCCCACTCGTCCTTCCACTCATCACCCCGGATTTGATCCAAATCCTTCAGGAGTTCTCTTTCACTTTGACACCTGGTTTCCGTACCAATGTCCCTCTGACCCACACACACACTCTCTCCCTGCTGTGCCAATGTGGCGAGCACACCATCAGCAGATTCTCAATCCCAGTTACAAAGCCCTAGCAGCGGGGCGGTAATGACCCTGCCACAACAGCAGTAATGATGGAATCAGTGGGGGGTTTAGCTGGCTCTCTGACTCCCCCTAATAAGTCCCCTAATAACTCTGTTAACATCAGGGCTGACCCGGCCACCAGATCAAACACACTCACGCATGGTCGGCCACCTCACATGATACCCGGCAACCTCTCAGTCAGGCAAGAAAAGTGTTGCTGACCAGCATCCCCTGTTGTCTCTGATGGGGGTCCTTTGGTTGTTTCAGTATAAGTTCAAAACTGGAAAACAGGAATTTTAGGAAAAAGAAAAAAACAAAGCCTGCTTTAGGGAAAATTAAGAAATTGTTTCTAAGATACTGGAGCTAAAACTGAGCTAGATGTAACTAGTAACATTATTTTGCATAATATCTCAGCCAAGGAATTTTTTTTCACATTTCAAAAAGAGTTGAAGAATGAGACCATTGATTTAAGAATATTAATTCCATTGACAGTTACTGTATTTTGTCATTTTTACATTTTTAAAACTGTAATTCTCACTGACTAGATTTCTACTTTTTGTATTCTTTTTTACTTAACAGAGTTTTTGTCTTTTTTTTTAAAGCTATATGGCTTCATTCTGTCAGGGCTGTTTTGTGGGTCCGTGGACTGCTGCAACCCTAAGTGCCACTTAAACTATTTTCTAATCTTGTTAAGTTGTATTAACTAAGAATATGTCTGGTTAATAGAAACCTTTGAAAAGCTTGTTGCTCTCAAAAAGACCTATCCCAAGACTACCATTTGAGCTCTGCCTTCTCAGATACTCACAGTGTAATAAAGGCTTTTGTCTAATGAGTGTAAGCTCAACATAAGACACTGCAAAACACTGTGGAATAGTCTGGCTCGTATTAATAATGTTTGTACAATGATAAGCTTTTGATATGTTCTATGTCAGGGTGTTGTAAGTCAGGCTTGATGGTTTACTATGTTTCCCTGGAGAGCTTGGCTGTTTATTACTGATTCTGTTTATTGAGAGGAGGGTATAGCCGCCAAGACAGCTTCCTCTGCGTCTTTATCGTGGGCTTTTCTTCCCTAGGAGAGTCACTTTACTGACATTCCTCCCTTTCTCTTTCTCTTATCTTGTCTTTTTCCGCTTGCCTCGGAAACCATCTCTTTGGACATGACAGTGCCTATGTGGATTTACAGCCCGCTTAGTAAAGAACACACCCACACTCAGTCTCACCAACTCATTGTTTAACAGCTGCGCTCTCGAACTCGCTTAGATCAGAATTGGCATTTTAACACATGCTCATTTGGTAAACTGTCATCAGTGTCTTTTACTCGAATGATACCACCGTTTGGTCAGTTATTTTGATGACCCAAGACCCCCACTCTTACCAGTAAATCGTGCGTTCGGGATTAAACATCCGTTCGTCAAGCAAAGCAAATAGGATAATATCCCATTTTGGACGAGAAAAGCCTCAAATGGTACAATTATCCTAATTTTAGAGGGGAGTCATTAATTGTTGGCACAGGCAGGACACATTTGTCTCAATAAAACACAAAGCACCCTGATGCTCATTTCTGTCTGTTTGGACCAGCCAGCCCACTGTGAATATCTCAGGGTCAGCCCTTTTCTTCGCTCGTCCCTGCACATTTTTAATATATCACATATGAATGGAAATTACGCCCTTAAATATTAATGACAAGTAATTGGTTTATCGTAGGAGACTATATTATGTGCGTGTGCATCTGTGTCAGAAGAGAGAGAGGGGGGAGAGAGATTTCCTCTCATTCCTACTTCATATTGCCTAGCTGTGATGTCCCACTGATTTTAATCTTCTCTTCTCAGATGAGAGCCATTCCGGCTATCACACTGCACTTTAACTTTAGCCCTCTGAATATTAGCTTTCTTTGATACCTGCCGCTTACAGCCTCCCAAGTCTACACCCTGCTAACTTTTATGTGCCTTCAGGTGTACTGTAATGTTCATCAAAAAATGTTCTCTTCAAAAATAAATATCCTCTGTGTATCTAAATATTTTATTTCTTTTTTACTCTTGCTCATTCCCTTAGATAATCTCTGTGAGCACATGTTTGGGATCTGTCAGTTTTATCTTTTTAATCTACTTCTCAGCTTGCACCTTTAAAATCTATACAGTATCTTTTTTCATCATCTAACATATTAGGACCATGTTGTAGTAATTTTGCCACAATTTGTCACTGTTCCCTTTTTTTTGTATTTCAACAGTCAACAGTCCAGAGGGCCAAAATGTACCAAAATGTATGTGTACTCATGCTGTGAATAACAAAAAGCATGCAAAATCTGTGGAGTGAGCAGCCATGAGAAGTTTTCAGTTAAACTTTATCTCAAATGCATTTGTTGAAAATATTCTTTTTGATTGTTAAACATTAAGATTTGTTTCAGGGCCTCTCATAATGCATGTGCTTTATAAACTCGGAGCATCTTGGCCTTGTTCACCCACCATTACCATTAAATGTCATTTACCATCAAGGAAATTTTTGTTTTAGTGTACACAATAACAACCTAACTCCCCTCACGCTCCCAGAAAATATTAACCTGCATCAGTGTAATACCTGCCAAAGCAAATTTCATTCATTCTGTTCAGCAATCTCTCCCTTCCTTGTAATTTTTATTTCAGTTGGAACTTGCGAGGTGTGCGTATTTGTCTGTCGTCTTCTGTAGCAAGTGTCAAGTGTCTGCGTGTCTGCCTAATTGAGTGATAGGATGCTTATTAACAATGGGACATGTCTATAAAAAGAGGACAATGTCAGCCATTTCACTGGAGCTTTTCACGTGGAAAAGCCCCAGTGGAGCTTCATTAACTCATCCCCATGATCCCAGACAGCAGAATATGGTGTGCATATCTAATCCAGCTCAGAAGAAAGAGTACAAGAGCAGTGGGTTTTACAAGGAAAGCTTGATATGTGATGCTTCACCGTTCACCGTCTAAATGTACTGCTGCACAGCACTGACTGCCTGAGTGTTGCATAGAAGGAATCTAAAGGTTTGTGTGTTTACTGCTATTATGTATCATTATTACTGGGAAGGCTAAAATACATGTATTGTATTTGTGTGTAATATTACAACAAAAAGAAAATATCTTTCCTGCTTTATTTTTGTTAAAGCTGTTTTTTAGGTGAATCCATTCAGAGTATTGTGACATTTGTTTTTGTCTTAGCAGCTTACATGGGTTTTGTCTTCATTCTTCATGCCAGGTATTAGTTTTAGTTGCTGATAGCTTTTGTTCTACTTAAGCAGTGGTTGTTCTTTTTTTTTTTTTTTACTGTGATACGCCTGTAGCCAGTTTACTTTTCAAGCTGTTAAAACTCAACCACCCGCTGCATTTCATAATCTCCTTTTAAATGAGATCGAACAGAAACTCAGTTTGCCACAAATTTAACAGAATTCATCAGCTGTAATTGCAAATGTTTTACTAGTTTTTCCATTTTACCCTTTTCCTTCTAACTCCGACCTCTACTAATGTGCTTTGCATCCTGCTGCATTGACTTTGGATTTCCATACAGATCAAAAAGTGCACACAAACCCCATTTCTCCACTGGCTAACACAAAACCTGACAGTGCACAGTAGCCTGCTGAGTTTGTTACATGGCATTAAGTTTAATTTGTCTTTGTGCCACTTTGGTGGAATTGGTTTGTGACTACAAGTGGGCCAGGGGGTGACACTCCCACAGCCAATCTGGCTGGAAAGGGACAAAGAGGAGAAGTATGGGGAGAGAGCAACTGTGATGTCACATACAGGATGGGTAAACAATCAAAGTCCTGCGTGTTCAAGATGGTGCCTCCTTGAATATAAACAATCATGACATCTCATGCCACGCCGAGGTAAATTACTACACAGACACAAGCTGAGGAGGTGAACGAAGCACATGCACACACGAAACACAAGGGCAGAGCAGACTTATTAGAGATGGTGATACACAGTCAGTCAAAAAAGAAAACACAAAAGTAATACAACAAAGTCAGTGAAACTTACAGCAAACTGCTTATGCAATACAAATAAGATTAAAAGTTTTGTAAGTTTGTTAACTTTGCAGACTTTAATAGGATTATATATAAATGTGTCAATACAGCCTTTATAATTAAAATGTGTTCCTCGTTATTGCATAGTAAGTGTGGAGAAAAACATTAGGTAAATGACAATAACTCTTTACTAACAGGCTTCACTGATTCTGCTGATCCAGCTTGACTAAGAGTATGAAATGAATGTTTGGACACTGTAGATTCTCCTGCATATCTCAGCACTGTTGGAAAATGCCCCAGCGGTCTTTGTACCACAATCTTTGGCGTCTCTTTTTGATGATAATGAAAAAATAATAATTTAGAGAAAAGCAAATCGTGCAATTATGATTTATTTTATTTCCTTCAAGCCACATATCAGTCTTAACTGCAACATAGCAGATTCATTTGATAGTGGCCACAAAAATTAGCGTTTGGGGGCAGAAAAATAGAGAAAAAATGGAGGCAGTCCAAAAACATGTAATTAAATAGACATCGAAAAATGATAGAATAGTCTGTTTAATATTTATTGTGTTAGATTCATATTGGTATGGGTAGCTGTTTTTTTTTTGTTTTTGTTTTTTTTTTTAAATCTTTGCTTTAATGCCTATGATAGCATTATGTTTTCTGGTTGTGATTCCCTGGATGATTCTTGTGAAGGTGATGTCTCAGGTATGGCTTAACAGAATCTACTCACATTTGTTGCATACTTTCACTTGGACTTATGAAGAAGTTGAATTGGAATAGAAACGGATGCAAACTGACATTTTCCTGGTTTGCAAACCCATGGAACCGTGTAGTTTCGCTTTTGTGGCCATTGTTCCCCTTCCTCCCATACTATCCATTTCAATAATCTTTCCTGTCTTGCCCTCCCTGCCATCTCCCTTTAACTTAAAGTCAGTTTCTGCCCTGATATCATTGTCTCGGTGCAGAATCCACTGCATACATATTTTACATCTGTTGGTATTTCCTTATCTGCATGAATTTTGTCTCTTTCTCTTTCCATCTGTGTCAGTTTTCCAATCTCCTCTTTTCCCCTGTCTGTTCTGCCTTTCTCTTTCTCTCTTTTTTTTTTTTTTTTTTTTTTTTAGCAAAATGAAAGAAATACTTTCCTTCTACTGTCCTGAATTTTATTTTTACTAGCAAGGAAAGATGGCAGAAAATAACTTTTCAAAGGTTCTGATAATAAATGTGCTCATCTAACAAGCATATATAATTATATCTGAATAACTTTATTTTTACTTTTCATATGTTCTCTCCTTTTGTCTGTGTTCTGAGAGTCTCCTGTGAAGATGAATAGTAAAATTATCATTTAAAATTTGATATGATAAATCATGAGATCAATGCATACTGTTATGGGCAGGTGAAATTAAAGATAAATCACACGTCTGAGTTTTTTATCGTTGCGGCGCAGAAGCCTTGGGGGAAGCACTTTCTCTGAATTGCAGCATTTGCAGATTGTTTCCTACTTTGTTCTCTCCTTTTGATCATGTTTTATTAAACACGTTGTACTGTTGAAAAATTGCAGAAAGATCTCGAACTGTAATGTGATAAATGTGCTCAAGCCTGAACAAGACTGCTATTAATGTGAATCATTATTTTAAAGTTGTTTCTGAGCTGTTGGTGCAAACTTTGACCGCATAAACAAACGGTAAATGTGCTTGGGCCTGCTGTGAAGCAACACTGAGATCTGGCCTTGTTAATTTTTAAGTGTTTCAGTGGTGTTGCACTGTTATTGCACCTTTGCTCCACCCACGCAGGAAATTAAATGGAGACATCGTCTTTAACACTTAAGGACGGAACTATGGTCATGGGAATTTTGCATGTTCTTGTACGTGTACCCATACATTCGTTGACGCTAGCTAAACTAAGCCAGTCAAGATAAGATAAGATAAGACTTTATTCATCCCACCATGGGGAAATTTAACAGTTAACAGCAGCAACATACAACAAGCAATCTCAGAGAGAAGAGACAGGTAGAAAAAAGAAGGATTCTCTGTTGCATTGACTCATTTGACATTCAGATGTAGTATGTGAATGAGCAGTGTACTCCTGAAGTCGTTTCATCATCTCTACATTCTGTCCAGCAATCTGACCCTACTTACTTTCTCCCAGATGAGGGCTGACTGATGTCAAGTCCACATATAAATGTTTGCCACATAAAATGTACAGGTCTAGACACGGTTAGAGCCTGTTGAGGACAGAAACCAGTGCTTGTAAAGACGAGACAGATTACTTTGACAGTGTGGATTTGCATTAACGTGTATCTGCACTCCCAGCTTTTCTTCTCACCTTTCCAACTCTCTTCCAATCCATCTCTTGTGGAGGTAAAGCAGCTTATTAACCTTTCTGAGGCCACAGGCATCCCCAGAATGGAAAGACACCACAGAAGTACTGTGTAAGACAAATTAACCTTAGAGGATTGATACGCCTTTATTTTAATCAAACTAAGCAGTGAAACACATTGAACATTTTATGTTTGATTTGACTGTGGAGAACATTTAATTTTTTTCATTAAAGGTTAGCTGAACTGAAATGGAGATTTCAGGGAAAAAAAATAACAGTAAACATGGAAATGATGTAATACCATAGTTAGGTATCACTTAAGTTTTTCCTACACCACTGCTATAACTGTACTTTTAAAATGGCACAGATACATAAACAGTCCTTTAAAAAAAAAAAACAACACAGAATGACTTTATTAAATAATATCATCTCAGAAAGTTGAAGAATGTATTAACTGTTAACATTTTTGTGTACTTAATATACACATAAAAATGAAAAAAAAAATCATGTATCACATAGAAGGCATAAATAAAATGTAATTTAAACTGTGTTATCAGTTTTTTTTTTTCCTGTGTGGCGCCAGATGTTTCATTAAATTTGATTTGTTCCCCCTTTTGCACTCAGTTGTTATTAAACAGTGGTTGCATGTTCGATTTAGGCAGCACCGAAGCACTGAAGTCTGTGTTGCCATTTGCTCGGGTTTTACAGGAATCAGCACCGTAATGACAGTGGGTTTCTGTACTGAGTTCTGTGAAATACCGTACATCTGTATGGATTATATCTTGTTGATCATAATTGGATTTCTTACTATGTTGTTATGCATATCTCAGACATCACTGAAGTGTCTGGAGATCTTATTCTTATTTTGCATCCGTGATGTGCTTGTCTCTAAAAATTCATCAGCGTACATATCGTTAAAAAATGTACAGCATGTATCCAGGGAGTTTTGGAGCATTTCTCTTTCCTCCCCGGTTGCATGTTCCATTGCTCTGGGGCAGTTATCCCAAGGAAATGCTATACATCTTTTACAAATCTGCTACAGCTGTATCTATAATTGACTATCTATAATTGCTTGTGTGTAGCACCCTGCGATGCAATTAGATATCCTGCAGTGAGGTGAAAGCAAGGAAGAGACAGGTGTGGGGGTCACCTTGGAGCCCATTACTCTGCCCCTGACATGGGTGGTCCACCCTCCGAGAGGCATTTCTTTGGTTGGGGAATATTCTCCCTCATAACACTCTAATGTGCACTGTAGTGTTAAAGATGACTGAGCCAAACAGGAACTGGTATGTGTTTATTTTCTGTGTATTCTTCCTTGTTCCATATTAAGCAGCAAAGTAGAATACAGGATGATAACAGGCGGATGACAGGGCACAGTAGAATAGTTTGGGGTTAATTGTTTGTTTGTCTGAGGTTTGCTTACTCTATTGGCATTAGCCAGAGTTAGCACAGGGGTGAAAGCAGAGGCCTTTGCCAAGCTGTGATGAGCTAGTGGTGTAGTGGATGACTAAGCAGGGCACATTGGCCAGTCAGACCCAGATTCTCTGTCTCACTCTTCAGACAGGGTTTGTTCATTAAAGATGTGGGAGACAGCTTGACCTTAGGCAACTCTCAAATGACCCCACTCTGCACTTGCTTCAACAGCCTTGTCTCTCTCATACTAGACTGAGTTAGTTAATCTGCGTCCCTACTCGCTCCACCTAACTTGTGTACATAATGTGTTTGTGCGTGTGTGTGCTTGTGTGTACGCAAATTTGTATGTGTGTTAATGAGGGCTCCTGGTGGTGTGTAATTAACACAACAGCAAATGTCCCCAAAGGGTAAGATTAACGTTGAACACATTAGACACAATGGAGCCCGGGAGAGACTTTTTTTTTGGCAATTAAATGTTTTGTGTGTGTGTCTGTGTAAGTCAGACCATAACTCATGTTGGCATAACTGTATTGCTGCCACTTCTGTCTTTCAGACACAAACATGCGCTCACACACACACACACACACACACACACACACACACACACACACACACACACAAACACAGGCTCACACAAAGCCAGCAGTCCCTCTGGATTTGCGGGCTCCTCACATGCAGGCTGGCAGGATTCTGTCTGCCTTCCTTTCCCGACCGCCTCCTCCACACAACCTGGTCCAACAAAGATAAACACATGCTGGGTAGATTATTAGAGAAGTACCAAGGGCCCCACAGCAGAGCAGCCAGTGCACTATTGTGCTCCAAACGTGGTGGTACCTTGTAGAATCCGATGCAGTCACCCCCAGGGTGTTCTGATACATACTTAGACACAGGTGGGCGCTGATACCAGCATGAGAGCTACAACAGACTCCAATGACATTTCATTGTCAAAAGAAAACTCCGGGCACAACATTGTTTTCACTAATGGCATTGCTGGTGGCTCAGATGTTCTAGCAGCTTGAACGGTTGAAATGAAAACTTGGCAGTTGTCTGCATACGGATAAGAAATAGGCTGTAATGTAAAAAATAATTTTGCCTTAATCTTTTGCTGACATAACATATCCTCTGACAGCACAGGGTTTTTGTATTCTTTGAATAAACTACTATTATTTTCATCTTCCTAGTCCAAAAAACAAAAAAAGGAAGAAAAAGCTAAAATAATACATTCTAACTTGAAGAATCTGAGTCAACTAAGGGTTTCCTTACAGATGATTTCAGTCACTGACTTTCAAGACCAGATGAGCTTGTATCTAAACAACTGGCAACACATGATCATGTAGATATCGTTTGTGTGTCATAATCATGGTAATTAATTGTAATAAAATAATAAAATGAATGAACATCACATTTAGGGTAAGCAGATCTCGACATAAAATTTGTGGGCAGCTAAGGCTTGACATTTTGTTTGTAGTTCTAATTTGGATCCAATGTTTGTTTCCCAACCCTAATTACATCCAAGCATGTCTGTCTGATCCATGGATGCATGTCTGTGCTCAGTAAGTTTATTTACAGTACAGCATAAAGTAAATATAAAAGTATATGATGTAGGGTGAAGGTGAAGGAATGATAAGCTTTTTTCTTTTGACTGTGTGTAACTGTTACTGTTGCTGTTGTTGTGCTACTGTTCCTTGGGTGACACATTGAGCTGCAACAGTGAGGATATGGGCATGACGATCCGTGTGATGCAGATGGCTCTTTTTCACTATGCTGTCTTAACTCCACTCTCTTTTTGTGACTGGTGTTTTCCACTGCATATAGTAACCCCCCTCCTCAGTGTAGGTGGTCGTCATAGTGATGCTGCATGAAACTGCTGCACAATATCCTCCTCATTTTTGTTCAAGCCTCCTTTTTCTGAACATAATGTAGTTTCCATATAATCAATGGTGTAGTAAAATAAATTAAAAATAATCAGAGTAAATTGAATGTAAACCAGTGAGCAGAGTATAGTAGCTGTTAAAAATTGAAGGTTTATTCAGTCCAGTCCTACATAGTGTTGATGCAGTGGATCTCTATCAATCATCAGTCTGCAGTGTTTTCATGTCACCTTTTGGTATCACCTCAGTTCTCTTGGAACCTTGATGAAGGTGATACCAAAAAAGTACCAGGTATTGTCCACAACTTAGCCTGAGGGAAAGCTAAAAAAGGCGAGTTGAGTCAAGCCGGCCATAAATCATGTAGTACATGCAGTGTTTATTTCGTTGAAGCATCAAAGGTTTCATTTTTGATTTTTAGACGTTTTAATCAAAGTTCTCCTTAATTACTTGCTACTATGTCTAACTACTTTACAAATATTTAATTTGTATGCATAATGTGTGTTTGGCTTTGATAACATTGTTCTTGATCCGAATAAAACGCAATTGATTTGAAGTAAGAGAGATGATACCAGAGGACAAGGAAGGTTATGTAAAAGAGAGAGCACGAGGAAGATCAGAAAGATGAAGGGTATGAAGACAGACATAGATTCTGCAGACACGAAAGAGATGTTTTAAGGAGTAGTGTTATTTGAGATGAAGAAAGTGATAAAGGGAGAAGAATGTGATAAGTACACCGGTGGAAGCTGTTATTGCTGCTAAGGAAAATGATAACATTTCTCAG
This sequence comes from Sphaeramia orbicularis, assembly GCF_902148855.1. NCBI lineage: Eukaryota > Metazoa > Chordata > Actinopteri > Kurtiformes > Apogonidae > Sphaeramia > Sphaeramia orbicularis. Next base: position 21,331,919 of record NC_043966.1, read on the forward strand.
TAGAGGGTTTGTGCATACAGCCCCACACTTCCGTCAACTTTATTTGATCAGGAGTAAGCTGTGAGGTTCTCTGCTACTCTGGCAACAAGACATCATTCGCCTGCTATTTTAGTATGTGTATGTGTGTGTTTTAGGTGTGTGTATTTGTTGTTTCGTAGGTTAGCAGTGTCGACACCTTTGGGAGATGCTCGGGGTCGGAAGCGAATGTCTGGTCACACATGCAGACCTTTAGCCCCTTTGTTTATTTGTAGCGAACGAGAGGCCAAAAATACACACTCATACAAACACACACTGGCCTTAGGAGGCTGCCTACAATAGTATTATTGTTCTGTCTGTTGTAATTAAGAAAAACATGCTATCAAACCAACATTCAACACTGGTTCACTGGTGTCTGATTTTTTTTTTTTCTCCACTGAATATGGCTTGATGTCCGTGTCCTCCAGCACAGATGAAAAAAAAAGAAAAAGAAAAGAAACCCAATTAATGTGACATGTTTTCAGCAGAAAATGTGAATATTTCTTTGCTTACAATCCAAGGTCTTCAAAGCAGTTAATTGCTGATCAGAGCTGGCAGGTCAAGGATATATTTCTACCTTCTCATAGTCATCACTGAACAAACTGCCAAGACTGAAGGAAAGAAATTCTTGCATGCTAAACCAAAATCAACACAAGCAATCTGTCACCTAAAACATTAAAAATAAGATCACCGTAAACATGTTAGAGAAGTGTTGTTTATTTAGCTCGGCAAGATAAGTGTTAAGGTGATACCATTTAAAAAAAAAAAAAAAAGAAAAATTTTTAAAAATTGCCAGAATTAACAAAATAATACCTATTGCACATGATACGGCAAGAAACCCAGACAATTAAAAGCAGACTTTTCAATAATATTTCTTTTTTTCTGCTTGGTTTAGGCTATTAAGTGCTTGATTGTCTGATTTTAGCTCGGCAAGATAAGTGTTAAGGTGATACCATTTTTAAAAAAAAACAAAAAAAAACAAAAAAAAAAAAAAAAAAAAAAAAAAAAAAAAAAAAAAAAAAAAATATATATATATATATATGTGTATGTATATATATATATATAAAAAATAAGATTTTTTTTTTTTTTTGCCAGAATTAACAAAATAATACCTATTGCACATGATGTGGCAAGAAACCCAGACAATTAAAAGCAGGATTTTCTATAATGTTTCTTTTTTCTGCTTGGTTTAAGCTATTAAGTGCTTGATTGTAAGATTTTAGCTCGGCAAGATAAGTGTTAAGGTGATACCATTTTTATAATTTTTTTTCCCAGAATTTGCAAAATAAAACCTATTGCACGTGATACAGCAAGAAACCCAGAATATTAAAAGCAGAATTTTCTATAATGTTTCTTTTTTCTGTTTGGTTTAGGCTATTAAGTGCTTGATTGTCTGATTTTCTGTTAACCACTAAATTAATTAAATTACTTATCATTTTAAAAGGCACCCAATTTACAGTATGAAGACACACTGTCTTTATTATTTAAGTGTAAAAATGTAATTTACTGCTTTTAGAGGACTTTCAGACAGTATTGTTTGCTGCACATGTCTCATTACTGATAATACTAGTTAGATGCTGCGTGCGGTAATAAACCTGCGGCTGTACTTTAAGTGCTTGTTTATGATGCTTTGTATGCATATTCTCAGTGAGACTTCCCTGGTTAAAGATAATTTTAAGTAGCAAGAAAATACAATGTTCCTCTTAAGCACAGAAATAACAACTGAGTATCAAATAATATAATTAAACACGATAGTGGTTAGAATACCTATTTTTCTGTTTAGTACTGCAAATTACCCCGCTCTGCATTATTATTTGCTGTGAAATATTTTGTATTAACATGTATTTCCCATTTATTCTTGAGAAAATAATCAGATTAACCACATCATAATGTTGACAGTAAATACGGTGAATATATACAATGCACATACAGCTTTGGGTTATATCATAAGCTTTAGCTGTAATGTGTTTTGACCTGATATATATATATTTTTTGTCCAGCCTATTTAAAATGACAGGCGTTTTCATGCCATAGTCTATGTTTTGATTCCAGAAATTTATATTCATGTGTTACCAGTCATTTGCCTTGAGCTTCTATTATTAGAGATTTTTTTTCAGCCAGTAGGGGGCACTGTGATATAGGGCATTACACGGAGACTCTCTGAGGTTTGAAGCTGTGATTAGTAGAGGAAAGTACACATCCCCTCCTCGTTGGGGTTTTGTAAATCATAGACATACCTAATAAAACACAACATAGTCGCCGTCAAAATCTCATCACACACTGAGAGGATTGTGTATATTGTGACAGGGACCGATCTGGATGTTTGAACTGTACAGACCCCGAATCGATGTCAAACAATTTTCTGAAGGAATGCCAAAGTATTAACTTTCACATGTTTCATTTCCCAGAGGAGTAAGTGTATTTCAATGCCACGGTCAATCTGTTTTTTATTTTTTTATTTTTTTTTATATCCAGTAATGGTTTGTGTCGAGAGCAGTCGAACCTTTTCTCTCAGGAACTTATGTCCATGGGACGGTGAGTTTAGTGTTGGATGTCACTGAGAAGATTAAATGTGTTTGGCAAAGGAATGTTCACTCCTTTGCTTTATGTGTGGAGACAGCTTAGAAAAACAGTTAGCTGAAGGAAAGGCCAAACTGGTCCTTAAAAAATACAGTGTTTCTATCTGGACATGTTACATGAGCGAGGTTAAATAAGTAATGTTCTTATAACACCTTTATTTGATGAATTATTTTGGAAGAAAACATCTAAACACCACAGTATCCATCTTCAAATGATTTAATTTCAATAAATTGCACATACAGATTATAATTTACATATTTCTTAAGGACTTTCTCTCTGATGGTAGTGGTTATTGTTGACTTTCCACATTTGATTTGAGCATTTATTACATGAAGTACACCTGCATTTAGCATTATAATACATGTGTAGGCTAACACGTCATTTCTAGCACTGGGTCAATCAGCCTTCATGATTTATTGTAATGTACGATTACATAATAGTCTGTAGGTAGTGTGTGTATTTTTAGTGCGTTATGTCAAAGATTGGTTTGTCGACCCAACTATCGTACAGGTTGTGGTTGTTATATAATCATCACAGCCTTCATTTGTGAGATTGAGATAAATTAACAGGTGTAATTGCATTGAATTTGGCCCTATGAACAGAGGATATGTATTTTTTAATTGTTGTTTTATTTTATTTAGGATGAAATGACAAGATAATTTAGATTTTTAAAATTTATTTATTTATTTATTTATTTATTTATTTATTTTACAATGAACAAACTTAGTCAAAATAAAATAAAATACAGTCTTTTTTTTTTTTTCTTTCAATGTTTCTGGTATGTCAAACCAGCTAGTAGACCAGGAGTTGTCATGGTTTGATGCTGTGTGGATGGTCACTTTTCCTCTTGGATTTAAGCATTGTAAAAGTGTTTGCCCATAAATGATGTGCGCTGATTTATCTAGGGGTGCAATGTAAGTCTCTCTATTCATAGAAACAAATCAGTCATTATTGTATTCATCTTCGAAGAGTTGAACAGGCTGCAATTTGTAGCTCTGGTGAGTGTGAATTCTTTATTTCTGCTTGGTTCAATTCATGAAACCTGTGAATGGTAGACTGGTTCATGTAGGAGAGAGAGGACACCTTAGGTTTTTCTTCCCTTCATGGTCTATTTTCAGTGAATTTCCTGCACTGGGTGTCCTTGGACAGTCATAATTTCCCTCTTTTCTACTATTCTTTATTGTCTCCTTCTCAAAATTGACAAGGCCGAACTTACCACAATCTTTGCTTGTAATTTCCACTGGATTCCACATGTAAACGTGTGCTTGTTACATGTCAAACAGACATCCCAGGCAGAGTTTACCTGTTGACTGTACACTTTTCATCTTTCTCCAGGCGAATTTGGAGAAGAATTGCACAAACGATTAGAAGAGAAATGATGAGTGTGGGTGTGTTGTTGTGTGAATTGCTGAAGTTCACACAATTTGTGAAGGTTAATTGTGCTTGAAAAATTATCTGCATCTAAAAATCAGGTGCAAACTTGTACAGGCACATTAAAGGGAGATTTCATTGGGGAAATATAATGTAACTAACCTGTGTTATACAACATACAGCGTGAGCACTAAAGACTGTGTGCAGGGTAGGTTTTATAAATTATTAAGCAAGAAATTTCTTGCAAGCAACTATGCTGTGATTGTTAGTAAAAAGAGTATCTGCCTATTTTCTAAAGCCAAACAAAGAGGGAATAGAGAGCTGGGGCGGTGTAGACATTGAACTTTATCGTCAACAGGACCTTGAGTGACATTTAATTGTAACTATTTGATGTTGTGGGAGTCTTTAGAAAATAGAGCCACTGATAATTTAGCTTTGCTCTGGTTGCCTTGGAGTGTCACTGCCATCATTACCTGCATTGGTCTGAGCTTTTTTTTTTTTATTTTTCCCTAATTTTTCCTAATGTCTTTGTTGGTGTGTCATGATATCACAGTTTCTTCAGTTTGTAATTTCACTAAATTGCTGCTTTAAAAACTTACTTTTGGAATTATAAAAGCAATAAGTAAACCGTCAAAAAAGTTTACATAGTTTAAAAGACTGAAAGGAGCCAAAAATGTTGAATGTCTCAGGTTCTAATTAATCAACAGTGACATGAGAAAAGAGCATTGATTTACTAGAGATTATTTCAAATCCTTCATGTTCTTAGCTAACATTGCTGAAATACTGAATTGAATTTTCTTTAGGATTGGACAATATGTTGACTTAATTTGATTAAACAAGGTTTTGTTTTCTGAGAAGTTAAAAATGATAAAATCAGCATTATTCCTGTGGAGACCTTTCTTGCTTGAGAAGAAAATCTAAATTCAACCTGTTTGCTTCCATTATATACTTTACGCCATTAAAAACACACGGTTCAAACATGTGGTGTAATTTCCAGAAAATGATTTGCTCAGGTGCCTATTTTGTATATGTTGCTCACAAGATGAGAAACACAGTTAACAGCTGTATTTTTTTCATTCCGGACGTGCACGACATCAGCGTTTGGACTAATCCCTTAATGTCAGACATTGTGTCGAATCTCTTGTACGGAGTGTTGACTGGTAACTTTAGGTGTGCTCAATAGTCTATGTAAAGGCAGCAAAGAAAACGCCCAAATGTTTTTACCAGCTCAAAATGCCGTGACTTATAGTGCAATGGAAAGAACGTGCCATTGGTATGTTACCAGCTAGTGAAGTCGCTTGCCATTTGCGCTGTCATCACGGTACGATCAGTCGTCTGAGTGATCAGATCCCTCAGGACAGGATCATGAGACTTAGTTCCATGCGTCATCGCTGCACTGCATGTTTGGACGCCAGAGGTGGACACACCCGATATTGAATGATGACACTTTCAATTTCTGAGTACCTGTATTCAGTGACTGAATAAATGTGTTAAGTCAATCACAACTTGTCTACAATTCATTCTCTAATGACCAATGCTTCCCTCTTTAATATGAAGGTAACCCCAAACCAATTAATTTAATATATCTCCAAATACACATATTATTCTGACTCATGTGTTTTTTATGGTGCTCAGTACATATTAACTGTGAATACATTTCTATGCTCATATATGTTATATAGTTTTAGTAAAGATTATTTTTTTCATCATTTTTGTCATTGGTCATTATTGCCAGAAAGCAGTCGATTAAAATCATAAATTGCCCATATCATTGAAAAAAACAAAACACAACAACATTTAATTAGATTTAGCTTTTTTAAACACTGACACCAAGATGCTCTATTTTTACCATTTAGTCAATTCTGAATTTTGAATATTAGTTTCTCTCATTGCTAATAATCAGTATCAGTCCTGAAAAGAACCCTGTTGTCAATTCCTTCTGTGTACCAAAATGTTTCTGATTTCTGCATAAATGAAAACATATTACAAAGGTAACGATAGATAAAGGTTTTAATAACTATAGAAGTGACCCTTAACGATGAGACAAGGTAAGATCTGTTTTATGTAGTGAATAAATTACTGTTGAAATGGAGCTGTAAATGGTATGATGAGTCATTTTCCACTTGTTTTCACAAAACCTTTTCTCTTCCTAACCTGTTACCATAGGAAAAGGATCCTGGGAAAGAGGTGTGGATCATTTTACAATATGGTTACCAAAGCTTCTGGTGGGATTTCCAATTAAGATGCAATCTGTTATCTGTTCAGACGACTAATAAGCACAACAAAGCCATGGAGGGGACCCCCTGGAATTCATATCAGACCACTCGAAATAACCAAGCCCTCCTATCTGATGCACTGCCAATACCTGCTCACTTTTCCAATTAAAACCCCAGGCAAGTTGTTCTCCTGTTAATAAGGAATGTTCGAGGGCTACTGTCATTGTGACATATAATGGGTGGACGCCAGCTAACTGTGTGAGCCGGGAGCATTTCATGTGGTTTCTGAGCTTCTTTGTTATCTGAAATCAATGTGTGTGTCTTCATACATGTGCGCACAAACACAACTGCATGCTACAAGAGGCTATTGTGGGGTCAGCGCTGATGTGTTCGTCTGTGATAATTAGGAATCTGCTGCGCCCAATCAGAAACAGTAGTTGAGTCAAAACCCGGCGCTGATGACCTTCATTTTATGATATTTACAACATGAAAGGGAGAAAGCAAGTATGAATCAATGACAAAAATAAGTTGAATAGAGACGAAGACAAGGACGTGATTTTATTATTTATTTATCTTTTCAGCATTTCTGGGCATTGTGACTGAGAATGAGCAAGGCCTTCAAAACACTTATTAACTCTGAGTGTGTGGGTTGGTAGTTGGATGCAGTACAACCAGTGCATTTATTTATTTTTTTCAACAAATTGAAGATGCTTTTTTGCTTTTTATTGCACTTTGTCAGCAGGATGTTGATTATCTTTATTTACTGACGCTGTTAGCTGTGATTTTGTTTTATTCGTGCCTAATGTCTCGTCCTATAAGGTTCACCAACTTATAATTTGTTCTCACGAAGAATAACTCATTCCGATTTTACTGTTTGGATTCATTGTTCTGCATATGAGTATGTTCTTGAGCATAAGGGCAGTGCATGTGGATTTTTCGCCCACCAGTGGAACTTACTGGCCCGATAGGGGAAGATATGAGAATTTCTGGCTCCGCTGAAGTTTGATAGCCCCACGTACACACAGTTCCACAGAGATTAAGCACCACGGGCAAGTCTTTACTCAGGGCAAATGGCACATTGTGGAAAATATGTCTCCTCCATACATTGTCTTCTGTCTCTCCTTTTGATACATACCCAGTATGCACCAAGTCACAACCACTCATTAGGGTATACGCAAATGATTGTAAACACCCACACCCACACGTAGATGCATGTACTCAGACAGGCAAGTCTGGATCCAGATTGTTTCAAAGCAGAGGGAAGTAGATGCTGCAATTTAATTAGAGTCTGCCAGCACCCACTGAGAAATGCTCCTGAATTTGACACTGTTTTTCAAATGTCACTGGCAAGTGCCTTACTTAAAATGAAATGTGACTCATTCACAAAGATTGTGTCACGTTCATGCTGGTTTATTTTTTTCTTTTTTCTTTCTCTCCCCTCTTTGGTTTTCTGGATATACCAATCCAATTACTGATAATTTAATCATCACGTGTCATATGATTCATATGGTATGATAGTATTTTAGAGAGCCCACAGAATGACCTGTCAGCTGGTGAATCTGCAAATACACACTCAGCAAGTGGGCACAAATGGGAACAAAATAGCTGACACCCGTTGATGGACGATCCCATCAATAGCCAGAGCTAAGTTTGGTTATTTTAGTATCACATGTCAGCCATTTTGTGCTTATTTCGTGAAGTATCAGAGCATTAATGCTTCATTTACAGCAGAACCATGTTTTCAGACTTCACAGAGTACAAAATGTTTGAACAGGCAAAATGTACTTGATACCTTGTTGTTATTGAGTAAATTATATGTTTAAAAGGTTATTCAACTAATATCCATGTATGCATTTATCCATCCTCATACACATGCAGCACTTAGCATTAGCAATTAGCATTAACACGTAGCATATTATGAGCAGTGATCTGCCATTGAGTAAAATTTTACCTCTGTGTGTATATTTCTCATATTTTTCCTTTTTTTAACACACCACTTCACTTCTGCCTTATATGATTTTATTTGCTAAAAAGTAATTATATAATACAGAGTAATTTCTTTTGCCATAATTACCCATTTACTTTTTTAAGTTTTATAAACATTACAGCCTACAGATGCTAACAGGATGAACATGTGCTAGTACTGTGATGCCTTTGCTCCTGGGTCCGAGCAAGCAAAAGTGAACATCAACATGAAAAAGTAAATTTGTACACATCATTTATCAAGTGGACTCATTTTTTAGCTAAATATCTCTATTTAATGGAACTGTTATCCTTTTTAAAATACCATTTGTAAAAAAAATTACAACTGATTTTATAGATTGTACTTTTTACACCGTAGCCATGCCTCAGACATAAAAATATAGTTCAAATTTGATGCTAAAAATTATATCTAAAAAATTTGAAAATGTGTTCAATCTATCATTTAAAAAGACTATCTGTGAACTGTTACTTAGCAATTACTCTTTATTTATAATTTGCCTATATGAGAATGGACCACCACAAGTTGTAAATAACACTGTGTTAGTATTAAATACATTAAATAAAGCATTGTGATTATATCTGGCTTGTTGATTTAAAAAATAAGTCAACATTTTGGGTGATGCATACAATAGTAAAGAGTCATCTAAGTGTTGCTATGGCAGCCTGTCCAGATGTTACCACATTCTCATGTCAATAAAACAGAGACTTTTCAATACGTTACTCCAAAATTTATTTTCAGCATAATTGAGCATAATATCTGAAAGGTTTTGTTCTTGATATCAACTTCTGTCGAGAACTGTATGTTTTGAATGTTTGCGTAAAGCTTAAAAATTGATGCCCGTTTCAAGTCCACGTGTTACCGAGCAGTAATTTGAGATTTTTCACCCAAAAATTTTACATCCTCAGATTTTGTTCTACATAATTTTAAAGTGCTCATTAGGGCTGGTCGATATTGGAAAAAACTGACATTTCAATTTTTTTTAACCCTGCAATATATATTGCGATATGAAAAAACATTCAGGAGGATATAATAGCTGTATGGTGCCGACGTACATGGTCAAACAAATTAGTTGTGCTACCTCCTGTTGTGGCATCAGCTGCAAGGCACTGTCAACACAGAACATTTCAGTATCATCCTTCTTGTAGCCAAAATAATTCCAGATAACTGACATTGCTTTTCTTTTTGGCACCAAGTCTTCGTTTTTTGGTGATTTTCTCTTGTTCGTTTTTCAGTGTTGTTATCAGTGCAGGGGTGTGGTCTGCTTTGGCAAACTGATTAAGAATGATTGTGATTAGTGGATCGCTGGGCACAGTGTGTGTCAGGTACCCTTGAAACACGTTGAGTTCATTTGCCTCCTACATTGCAGGACCTGCCATGTGACTACTGCCCACATGTACATCACGATGACAATGCTCAAACAATATATTGTGCAGCTGTAGTGCTTATAAGTACCTATGCAAATATGTACAATACATGCATAGAAGTTACTCTGGTTACATGACAGACTGTTGAACACAAAATGTGTCCATGTGTTACTGCTCGATTGGACCCTATTATGATGTTTTTGCTTGGCTTCAATCCAAACACCACCAGTCTGTTTTTTAGTTTGTTGACTTGCAGTATACAATATTTCACCCACGCCTTTTACTCTCTCTGTGTTTTCTTGCTTCTCCTTTGTCTCCAATTCAGTCGCTGTTTGAACTCCCAACTGCCCAGTGAGTTCGGACACTAGTATCAGCTGGACAGTGTTCTGTTTGTGCCTTTAACTCCTCTGTGATCAGTAAAGTCCACCAAGGATAATTTATCAACTTTAATAGTGCTCTACCACATACAATCCTCTAGCAGTGCCAGGAATAGTTGTTTTTTTTTTTTTTTTTTTTAACGTGGCTGACCCTCCCAGTGTGGGATCTCAGGTATAACATCCTGCGTATAAACCTCTTTATAGTGTCTGCCTTTAATAAACCTCTTTCTGCCTCCGTCAACTGGCTCCTACATGAAAATGAAAAACTGCAATTTCCAATTCTGTGAAAGTTGCTTGTGATTTCCGTCAGAACTATCTTTGATCTTTGCTGTACTCTTTCAACACATGAACTTAAATTAGAATCTGTACGATCCTAGAGATATTTAACTTAGATAGAACCTTTTCTATGAAAGTTCCATTTTGTGCATGGCTAGTTGTCCATTGCTGTTCGATTGTACAATATGCTTGCATTATTTTTTTTCCCTTTTGGTTCTGTTCCAGTAGGAATTAAAAAAAAAAGAGTGTGACAGGAACATATTGAATGCTCCATTGCTTTAATTGCTGATATTATTTCTTCTCCTTTTAGGCTCATTTGGCTTGGTGTTACAAACTATTTTATACTACTTTAATTTGTTTGTTTTGGCAGTGGAATGCAGTCTTGATAAGGTAATAATTGTTGCTTTTCAGTGAAACACTGCTTTCCCTTGTTACAACCAATAGCAGTGCTTGTTTTTTATATCTGTTTTTGTCCATTTCAAGTAGGAAATTGCACACGTTTGTCAAATGAGGCACCTGTATGATCTTTACACCGCTACAGGTTGGTGGTGCTGTATGAGAGCAGAGATTACAACTATTTACTTATTTATTTCCTTATTTATTGGTGTTGTAGCATTAGTAAAGTATCTGGTGATAATTGGATCTGATGTTCACACTTTTTTTATTTTTTTTACCATCAGTCATATGTAAGTATACCTGTTTAATCCAATTCTGTCACTGTCTTTAACTACTACTTTATTGTCCAAAGAATTTTCCCACCCAGATCATTATCTAGTTGGTTACACATCATATGAAGTAATTCATAAATGCTAAACTGAGGAAAGAACATTTATTTTTTTTGCTGCTACTTGTGATTTATACTTCCACCAAGTTAAAGTGACAACTGACAATGCCACTTTTAATTTGATTTGACAATAAGCTTAAATGCTTTTCAATAACATTTTATTTTGGAGTTATTGTTGATGTTTTTTACTGTTGGGTCCAAATTGGTTGTTGGCCTTTTTGATCACTAATAATCGGTATATGCATTGCTAGTGAAACAGTCATATCAGTTAATCCCTACTATGGTGTGTTAGCTCACTGCTGTTAATGCCATAAACATGTTCAAACTGGAAATAAGATGAGACTGGTTTATGTTCATAAGAGATTATAAATTCATTTTTAGAGCTAGGGTTACTTTGAATTTGTGTTGACATTGTTGGAAAATTCAGTTTAGTTAAGATCAGTTGTAGTCATTTATTTGGCCTCATAAGGAGTGGAATGGAATGGAATGTATCTAACTGTGTGTGGGTTTTTGCCTCTTCTGTGGTAGCTTGTCCACTATGTTCTCAGCTTCTGTAGTGGTAGCCGCTGTGGAAGGTATAGCAGAGCCCTATGGGCATTCCACATCCATTTGAATTGTTTTCATTGCACCTCCATGGCAGAGCACAGGACTTTGTTGAAATTTTAATGGATCTTTGACCTAGATTTAGTGTGTATGTGTGTGTATGTGTGTGTCTGATGCATGTCAGTCTCACCACTGTCATCTGAAGAAATACATTTACAACTGATGGAAGATGGTTAGCTGTGCAGAAGTGTAGTGCTGGCAAGAATTTCTGTCAACCTGTCTTGTCTGCATGCGTCTGTATTTACTCCTAAAGGAAATAATGAAGTCAGAAAAAGAAACCCTGCTGATGAACGTGTGTGTGGCTGCACTTTCAGAATTCAGTGCCGTGCATAATAATTTGCTCCTCATTTATGCATTTATGAAAGATGCACCCGTGGGGTTTGGGTCAATGGCAAAAGCCGCTTTGTCTGACGAGGCAAAGGGCTGAGAAGTCAGACAGACAGACACAGTGAAATGGAGGATTCATCACTGACAATCATGTCATAGCTTAGTGTATGCACTGACAGGGTAAAAACTGAATTATAGCTTTCTTCGTTTCAATTTGGCAGTTTGGTGTTCTGCCCCAGCCACTTTGTTTTGTTGCTAGTTGAGCAAAGACACCTCTTAAGCAAAGTGAAGCATCCTTGGGGAATGAAAGAATGAATGGCCCACTCTAGTGTAATCATCTTCCCATGACATAAAATCTACATCTGCCGCCATCCCCTTTCTCAGTATGACTTGAAATCTTAAGATTGAAGTCATTTGAGTGCCAATTCACGCTTCTTGATAACACATTTTAGCTTTTACCTGAATATGACAGTTTCAGATAATTTTATAAGATAAAAAGAAACGTTTAAGTCCTGAATTAACTGCCTTTACAGTATACCCCTCTTTTCACAACAGCAAATTGCATATCAGAAGCAGATAATTATGCTTATTATTCAGTCAAAGTTGAAGCTACCTCTGTTATGGGAAAAAAAAACAAAAACAAACAGCCTTGCATAGAATTGACCGAATGGCAGACTCCTCCCTAAAATGGTCCTTGTCCAGTCCTACATTAGCAATGAGGGAGCAGAACCTGCGACAAACAACTAGAATTGAGCAAGATGCTAAAGTGGTCTGCCCATGGAACCTGTAATTCTTACAGCAAATAACCTGAACGTTTGGAAGGAGGTGTTCATTCCCAAAGCCTAAAACTCAACTACAGAGATGTGTTCTGTGGATTCAGCATTATAGCAGACCCCACTATCAACATCTTTGAACTATGTTAGTTACAGCCAGCAGCTGGCATTGTTTGTAATAGTTACCATTTAGCCTATCATCCTTAACTTAGCTAGTAGGGTGAATTGTCCTAATGTGGGAGACTTACGATTTACATTATTATTATTATTATTATTATTATTATTATTATTATTATTATTATTATTTATTTATTTATTTTTTGCTTCGATCAGAGTTATGTCCCCATCCTTTCTGAAGTTGATGTTGTGGATGTAGCTCTTGACTGCATATTGCAGTCTCTTCTCCCTCGATCTTAATGAAATCTAGGAGCTATTACTCCAAAAAGCATCACTGACACGAAGATACAGCTGCCCATGCCATGACAATCAACTTTCATGGGAGTTTCAGAGAACGCACAACAATAAATAAGAGTTGCGGATTTCAAGGACCGGTTCATTAATGTTCCTCTATAGAATGCATGGTTCAGTTTTAAGATACGTCATTATTTCACAGAGTAGCAGATATTTGTTAATCAACGCGTCACATTTTCAGTGTAAATCTATGGAGAGATTCTGAAAGCTTGTCACACATAGCAACAGTAACTAAGAGGGCAGGGCCCCACCGATCGGTCAATTCAACTGAGTCCTTTTCAGGACAATGTCTCTACCTTGCATCCAGTCAAATCTTTTTTTTTTTTTTCTAAATCCTCTTTTATTGCCATTATTTTTGGTCAAAGCAAATCCACTTTTTGGGTCATTCCCTTACTTCTAAAACATTTTCTGTATTAAACAAGCCCTCCAATTATTTCATCGAGTTTCTTGTTGAATGTTGACTCTTGTTTGGGAACTGGGTAAAATTAAACCAGGAATGTGGAGGAAGAAGAGAATTCCTTATTGGGTGATTAAACGTAACCTTTAGAACTATGGTGAAGCTGTTAGCCATGCCCTTTCTTTTCCTGCAAATGCCATCTTAGAACTCTGGTCTAATGATGCTACAATAGTTTCAAGGCAATTACACTGCCTCTAAATTGATCCCAAAGCATTCGACGTGTGAGTGGGAGAGTAAAGAGGAAGGAGTGCAAAGGTAGATGCCAATCCAACAAGCAGGTGGTCAAGCAAGGAAGCAAGAGGCCTGAATGATTTAGCAAAATTAGCCTTCCTGATGGATTGTCAGAAGCTTATTCTTAAGCTATAGGTTGAACCACAGAAAGGAGGAATGCTTTCTTACTGATACTGTTTGTGATACCAGTAATTTGCTCAGGGTTGCAACAGAAGGACGGACTGGTATTGCTACTGGGCAAACTGCTTCCAGTTAGTGTGGACAGTACAGTTGCCGTGACTGCCTCCAGGTATGGCCACGGCAGGGGATGCTGCACCCAGCGGGAGCCTTGTTTTGCCATAGCCTTGAGTCCTTGTAACCAAGGGAATTCTGTGAGGCCCTGCCAATCATTTTATAAGGATCACAAGAGCTACTGCCTGCTTTCTTTAGGGCCAGTGTGGGAGGTAAAAATGTACACAAGCAGACCCAGTCCAACTGGCAAGGGAAAAGTAAATATCTGCTCTAGTCCCACCTACATTTATGCATACTTAATGCCAAAGACTATGTTTCTAGGGATTTCTGTGATGAGATGATGAAAAATACGAGATGTTCAGACATCCAAACCGATTTGTCCCTATATCAACTCAGCTGTCTATTTTTTGTTCTTTATTTCATTACTAATCATTAAGACTGTTGGTTTCCTTAATGTAATAAAGATTTGGCAGCCCTCCACAGTGTTGTGTTGATTGGCAAACAGCTATTATCATAAGACGACATTTTTACAAATGCAAATGACACTCTGCTGTAAGCTGATAAAACATAATCTAGAAAACCTGTATATTTGCAGTGACCAAAAATAACTATTTCACCTCTTACAACAAGTAGAAACGAAGCTATGCACAAGTTTTTAATTCTACCATATTCACTCCGACCTCTTTATGGTGATATGACACCGTCTCATCATTTACGCATCACAGTATGAATATATATTTGTTCCTTTTCTATCTGGTCACAGACAACAGATGCAAATTTGGCAATTAATTTGGCTGAACATGATGATAGAGCAGTGTCTAAGCTTATTTAGTAGAGTAATGCAGCCACGGACAGTGGAAAAAATTACTGACAGAAGTCTGTTTAAAATTCACTTTAGGAGAGAGGAGGCTCTGTGTTCCATTTTTCACCTTAGGGAGTCCTGAGGCTCATAATCACAGTCCAGCATGAGTAGGCAGATGGCCTCCACTTATACTGCGACCTCACCAAATCTGCCGTGAATCAACTTCTGTGTTCAGCGGCAAAGCCTGTAAAAGTTTTTTTTTTTTTTTTTTTTTTTCCTGATCTAGTGGTCTTGGATCAGTTTTCACTTCATGTCTAGAGGTCGAGCTTAAGTGTTAAGGAAAGTAATTTCCCTTCTTCGCATCTTCCTCAAATCTTTTAGTCTGTCTTACATCTGAAGTTTGAGAGTGGGGAAGATGGAGAGCAGGTGTACGGTGATTGGGATCAGTGTAGCAGAAAGCTGTGGGATTCAAAGGGACCTGGCCTGACAGTTACAGTGTGCGCCTTTCTTCTCGACTCCCTGCCAAGACTCAGCTGAGACCATCTGTTTGGGTGACACCACATGCTCAGACACTCATGGTCGTGATTTACAGTATGTTTGATAGATTATTTCACTGTCAAACAGAAAATATGAATGCATCCATGTTATTTCTTATTTGAGGAGCGAATCAAAGGATTTTTTTCAAGTAATGCAATTATTAATCAGTTATGAACTAAATGTTTGTTACTACATGGATTCTAATTTGTAAATAACAACAATTATATATAAATACAGTTCTAGCAACTAATATTATTCATTTTCATCATTTTCATCTGAACCAGAAATGACAGAACATGCAGATTTTTTAACCAAGTTGACACAAAATCACACTGTTGATGTGTGATAAAATGTACAAAATGACTGCGTTTAACCAAATTGGTTAAGGTTGGCATAGACTGTGTATAATTAGCTGAGAGAGGGATGTGGGTTAATCATTTGTTCTTGAACTGCTGTTTTGCAGTCAGTAGATTGCTATTTGGCCATTGCCTTGTTGGATTTTTGGAGCTAGAAGTGACTATATTTGGACAAAAGGGGCAGAGTTGAGGGAGTGCAGGGTCATGGGTAAAAAGCTAAAATTCATCCAACTGACTGGAGTAGAGCTGCATGTTAAGAAAAAAATGCATTTTTCCTTTATTTAATAAATAGAAACTCTGAAAGTCTGACTCGACAGGCAATCGAGCTGTCATACAGACCTGTCAATCACACCCTGACAGCAAACGTCAAAGCCTCTATCTGGTTATAAATGGAGGAAAAATTAGATGCAGCATGAGACGATTTACTAATAGTTCAAAGTAAAATGAATGAGACCAGAATGACTCCTGAAGAAAACATAAAAACTTTACCTTGTTTAACTCAGTTCACCGTAATGAGGTTAAAGCTGCATAGGACTTTCATCACCAGTTTTTCATCAAATCTGTAAAACCCGAGTCATAGCCTAAGTATCACGAATCTGTAAGTCTTTCTGTGATTACGCACCTGAATCTCTTCCCTCACGGTGAACAATTTTGAAGTGTACTCCACCATACTTAGGCTATGACTCAGGTTTTACAGATTTGATGAAAAACTGGTGATGAAACACATATGCAGCTTTAACTATGGATTCCAGGAGTTTTTGGAGCCAAACCTAGAGGCCACTGGTTTTATTGCAACTTTAAGATACTTCTGAACCGGTTTCATTTTGCAGCAAAAAAAATAAAACCAACTTAGTTAGTAACAGGGAAACATTATAAGAATGTTATGTGACAGTAACAAACATGCACAATGGCTCCTTTCATTTAGAACTGTGACACAAACACTTTTTTTGGGGTTTTACTTGCACAGGTTTGTTATCTCACCATATTCATCTCCACCTCTTCCCACTGAAGCCTCCATATCCTCATGTGACATTGTCTTGTCTCTTACATGTCACAGTACGACTATGGCTACATGCTTGAATGAAACACAATAGGGTCATAATAAGCAGTTTGCTCAAATAATACGGGCACTTTTCAACAGGAGAACAGGCCTGGCATTTTATTTGGTTTGTTTGAATGAATCATCTGAAGATTTGACAGTATTGTTTCAAAGTCAAACAGAATTACTATCATTAATTTTGACAATCATTTCTACGTAGTTTTGGCCAGCCCATGTCGCCTTATATTTCTGGTTTCATAGATGGAGGAATCAACAGGTTTTTTTTTTTTTTTTTTTTTTTTTTTGTAATAAAGTCCAAAGCAGTTTCTGTCATCCAGTCACAACCTGACAAACTCCATGTTAGTCATTTCTGTTCTGTGTCTATTGTGTGCCAGTGTCTAAATTTCCTCATAAGTGAGCAAAGTGTTAAAAACCTACTTCTTGTCCATGCTGTCTCACTATGCATTTACTGCAATTTCTCTTTGTTCTACTTTAAGTCTTTCCTGGCTAAAACGACAACAACTAGACTGAATACAGTATCTAGATATACTGTATAGTTTTCACTCCACAGTCAGAGCAGTTATTACTTTATAAGCTTGCTTGGCAAGGTCAGGATGATGAAATTTGAAAGGATAGGGTGTATCACTTATAATGTAATTCTTCCAATTAGGTTTAAGTTTGTTTAAGTCATTATATTCATTGAATCGACATATGAAAATATATAACCTCAAATGTCTTATCTTTACCATAATAGTGGAAGGTCTCAGAGCATCTGTCTGTCTGTCTGTGTATCTGCACGGTTCTGAGAAACTGAGATGTTTTTAACTGGACAGTTTGGTACCTACAGTTGAGGAATAGTCCCATCTCAACATTAATTTTTTTTTCTTTAAAATTCCCATTTTTAGAGTCAGGAGGGACTGATTTAATTCATGTTGCTAAGCAGTTGCCAGGGAGAGGGACAGGAAGCAGCCTTGCACATCTCGTCAGCCTTGCATGATGGGAAATGAAGTTAAAAACAGGCACGACACATTTATGGTCAAAGAAGAGACTAGCAAAAATGGTAAATTAATAGGACAAATGTTTTGGGAGATATTGGTAATTTTGGAATACAGGAGCCTTACAACCACGTTGCTATGCCCATGATGGTTGACGGGAAGTGCAGTACCACGCTGCATAATGGGAAATGAAGTTAAAAATAGGAACAACGCATTTACTAACTTCAGTCCCCAGATATTGTTATTAATGTTATTTAAATTTTAAAGAATGATTTACCAAACAATTTTTATGTCAGTACTTGTAAAATATAGACCAACATCTTTTCCCAAAAGTCAGCTCTCCGGAGCATAATAACTACCGCATCTAGAACACGTGGTTCCCCACGGGTCAACACGCTAGTTAGAAATGTAATATTATATAAGCTTCAGAGGACAAATTTAGTCGCACCCAACAGATCTCCCCAATTTTCACGCGACATGGAAGAAAAGTTGTTGATTAAAACCAATGTTAACATTAGACTAGACTAGACTGGACTGGACTGGACTGGACTGGACTGGAATGGAATGGAATAGAATAGAATAGAATAGAATAGAATAGAATAGAATAGAATAGAATAGAATAGAATAGAATAGAATAGCATTTATTGTCAATGTGTGTACAATGAAATTAGGCGTGCTACTCCAGTCAGTGCAGCAATATTAATAAAACACCAGTACTACAGAAAAATAAGAATAGAGCCAAAATAAAATTAGAAAAACTGAAAATAAGATGAGAAAATAGAATATAAAATTATAAACAAAGTAAGATAAGAACAGAGCTTGGTAGAATAAAAATAAAATAATAGACAAAATATAAATAGACTCAAATTTACAGTATTAACAGTATGTAACAGTAGGTATATCTATGAACAGTATAATAATTACAGTAATGTATTACTTATGAAAACACTATCTATATCTATTAACATTATGTATATCTATGAAACAGTATTAATATTAACAGTATGTATTAGCTATGAAAATGGTATGTATATCTATGAACACAAGTCTTTATCAAACTAGTGCATTTATATTTAGATAAATATTGAATGAATATTGCATTGCTGTTGCAGAACAGATGACTACTGCACAACTTATTGCACACAGTTTTACATATTGTAGGGTTATTGTGCATTTTTCCACCTCTATATATACTGTGTGCTTTGATGTGTAAAGTTCCTCAGTGATGGACAGCGCATGGTTCTGTGTTCCTTTTCCTCTTTAAGCAGTTCTGTGGCGTTATCCTTTTCCTTTTGGTGTTTAGAGGTGTGTATTTGACCGGGAATGTTGTCTTAACTCAGCCTTGTGACATAAAGCGAGCTTCTGGCGGCCTCTGAGCTCAAGGGAGACATTCCTTTTCCTTCATCTGCTGGTTGGGAGTGGGAGGGTGGGGCTGTGGTGTTTCAGAGCACATTATATGCCCCAGATAGCTGCATTCCTATCCCCGCTCCCTATCTAACCTCCTACATGCACACTCACACACTCAGCCTGGGACCACACCACACCTTTCCCCTGCATTTTACCACATCCTCCGAGTTTAATTATCTGGGAAAATATTTATTCATGGTCCACTGTCATTACTTCGTTTGATGTGTTGATGAGGTTGTCTTTTATCTGCACTGTCACCTCGAGTCCCCTGCCTTCAAGGTGAACTTGTTGCCAGAAGGGGAGATTCACAGTGGAGTTAAGAAGCCAAAATTCTTATGCTACACTTGCAAAGTTTTTGGATAGTGATATTTTTCACTGTCTGGCTCTACTCCAGCATACTAGATTTCAGATGAAAGACTATTAAGTTAAACTGCTGACTTTCAGCTTTAGGGTGTTTGGGGTTGTTCATATTTGTAATAGGTGGTCATATATTACCCATTATTAGAATCAGATTGTGAAACGGTTTTGTTTGTTCATACTGAAACATCTACAGTGCCGTGCCAAGACTGATTGGACATTTATTGCTAATTAACCAGAGTTAATTGGTGTCAACTATGTGTGGACTCATGTTCTAAAATGTGTCTTTTCATGTTCAAACTTGGCAGGACATAGAGCCAAGTCCACATACAATGGATTCTGCTTGATAATTGCGCAGGGAAATCCGCAGCTTTTGCGCCTGCAGTTTGCCTTGTTTTAAGGACCTATTCATAAACAATTTTGTGCTAACGATATGCTGGCACTAACTCACATACCATTTGAGTGCAAATTTCATGTGGTTTGAATAGAACTTTCTACTGTTTTTGGGGTGTTTTTCAACATTTCAGCACGTAGCTTTGTTCATAATGACAACTGCATAAATGAGAATTGCACTAACCATCAAACTGCGTCACTTAAATCAAGTGAGATTCACACAGAACTCTTCACAATCACAAACCAACTTTCATGCTTCTATAATATTTTGCATCTGTAACACATAAAATAAGCCCTACGATGAATTAGCGACATGTCCAGAGTGCACCCCGCCTACACCCATGGGTACCTGGCATACAAATCAAGCAACCTCACAACCTTCTCGAGGTTAAAGCAGTTCAGAAGATGAATGAATGAACACATAAAATAACCTTTTGTGTCACTGAATATATCACAGAAACTGTACTGACGTCCTGTTCGGTACTTACAGCTGTCTCACAATGTCTCCATACAGTAAAAGAGACTGTGTACATTTGCCCACATGACGCAGTGGTTGTAACACCTGATCCATCCATTCAAATGACATGTGCAGCATTGGTGCAATCTGCTTTTGCAGCGAATTCACCTCTTGTGGATTCTTTGTCTCATTTAGACTTGTCTTCTGCTTGTAAAAGCCACAGAATACTTGTATGGGCCTGGTCTATTGTTAGAAAAAATGTTTGCAGCCGTTATTTTTACTTTTTAGTTTGCAAAACCATACTTTTCAATGGATAAGGTAAAACATTATTACACAAACACTTTAAATTAAAACAAAGATAGTGCTACCATACTTTGTATTATGAAATTCACTGCTTATGTCATCAGACCAATTCTACTTGAGTTTTTGCTGAAAATGGTCATGTACAGTACATTACAGTTTATTTCATCTTGATATGCTCATTTGTTTCCACGTTTCCATCCAACTTGACATTTCAGTTTATCTCAGGTGTAAATAATTTTCTGGTTCCTATAGTTCAGGCAAACATTAGAGAAATACCATTTTAACCTCTATTCTATGAATCATGAATCCTCTTCAAAGAATACAATGCCCCCCCCCCCCCCCCCCCCCCCCCCCCCACACACACACACACACACACACACACACACCTTTTAAAAAGTACATTTCTTACAACTGGGACAAAAGTTGTGAAATTGAAGCACCACCTCATGCTGTTTTTAATCCAATGAATAAGTATGCCAAGAGCAGCACTGTCACATTCATAGAGCAGCATTTTAAAGGGATCTCTCCCAATGTGCTCTGTGATCAGCACTGCATTGTCCATATCCGACATGTCCTTAAAGTGCTTCAGGCATTGCGATCTGACTTATTTCCTTGAGTGACTTCTCCCCCATCAAAATCGTCTTACTCTAGTAACATGCTTAGTGTTGCTTGCCCACAGAAATAGCATCGAAACAAGGTCGCTGCCAGATGCTTAAGTCTTTTTAGGGGCTTGAGATGACATTCCCATTTTCAAAGTCAGTCCAGTGTCATTGCACAGATTTTCTAAAAAAAAAAAAAAAAAAAAAAAAAAAAAAAGCAGAATATCAGTAGCATAAACACAACTTATACATTTAAAGGCTAGATTTTGGTTAAGCTCTCAAAGACTGTTTGAATTAATGTTTTTTTCTGACTGAATCACCACATTTTCCATGCGTTAAGCTTTATATTTATGTTAGTATTATACAACAGTATCAGATGGGAAATATTATGGAATTGCAACAGAGGCTTAAAATTAATGATCACATGCAGCCATAACCAAGGGATTTACACTGGGCTAATTCACTGCATTTAAGAAGTTATGATTAGTCAGAAAGATTTAAGTTCATCACACCAAACATGATTGTATATCCGAACACTTTGTCCCAAAAGGACTCTGGGACCTACAACAAGGGTGTCAAACATACGGCGTGTGGCTGAAAACCGGCCCGTCAAAGGGTCCATTCTGGGGTGTGGGATGAATTTGTAAAATGCAAAAATTACACTGAAGACATTAACAATCAAGGCGTCAAAACCATTTTAGTTCAGGGGCCACATACAGCCCAGTTTGATCTCAAGTGGGCCAGGCCAGTAAAATACTAGCCTAACAACTTATAAATATACACTAATATTAATAATATGAAAATTCTGACATTTGTGAACTATCATCTCACAAAAAATGTGAATAACCTGACATGTCTTAAGAGTAGTGAGTGCAATTTTAGTTATAATCTGCCTGTTACTAAATGTTTTGTGCCTTTGGAGATCCACTGTGATCTATGAATCATAATGCACGTGTGTAAATGATAAGCTGAGGCATAATATTGTTAAAATTGCTCTTATTATTCTTAAGAAATTCTAGGTTCTTCATGGTTTTTCATGTTACTCACATTTTTTGAGGGATATTTTGTAAACATGAACATTTTCATGATTCAATGTTACCTTTTTCACTCTAAAACAAACAAGAAAATGACGTTCATCACAACAAACATGATTGTGTGGAAAGATATGACATGACTAGAGATACATTTACCGTGGTAAGAATTTCTATTTGACTACCCTCATCTTAGAGAAATGAAGGAGAAGGAAATGGTCCAGACAAGTACAACTAAGAAAAAATGTGGGTCATTAACTGAAGGTGTACCTGAGCCTTGTTTGCATTACTGGAGATGTATGCCAGGTTATGTTGTACACTCAGTGAAAAATCACTGAGCAAACGTCTGGGCTATAGCCAAAGTAACCTTTCAGCCATTTACTTTTAGATCCCCTTATAGACTGACCATTTTTTAAAGCAGAACAACTGGGACACAGTTCAAGCTTGTGGTGGGGCCGACTCACACTGAAGTAACAAAGAAGAGCAAACACATGCAGCTGCAAGGATATGTGTGCTATTGGTTTTAAATTCCTTTGATCTAAAAGGGAGCCACTGTTATTGTGTTTCAAAGATTTCTATGTGGTACTCATGTTCAACTCTTCAAAGTCCAGATAGCCCCAATTTATCAAATCTCACCGGAAGATGTCAAACTTCATTCAGTTTTGCTGCACAATGAAAATTCATCATTTACCAATCAATAAATCTGCACAGTTGAAGTCAGATGTAGGGATGATGAAATATGAATTATGAGTTTGCTGAGGCCTTCTTTTTTGCAGACATCCATCACTGTCAACAAAATGAGTCCAGCAAATATTCAATTAAGACCTCAGGGCTCCATTCCTCATTCATTATTCTGGGGTTAATTTGTAACTGTAGATTTGTCTTGTGTCACTTTAAGGCGAAGAAAGGAAGATTTTTAAATGGACTTTTTTGTCGAGCTCATGTGCTCCGGCTCATCTTGTGGATTCATTCTTGAATATCTGTAGTTAAAATGTCTATTATAGGTTTCAAGTACACTGAATTAATTAATAAATACATCTGTTCATTTACATAAACACTTACTTTCTCCACCTGGCATGTTTTTTGCTAAAATTTGCATCGTAGCATAAATGTGTAAATTAACATTCTCGAGATGCACATGGAAGCTCAGTTGCAGTTAATCACATGTTAATTTTACAATTTGTGGGGGAAAAAAAAAAACTGTCATGAATATGGTGTGGCTCAGGTGTTAATTTACAGAAGCCAAATCCTCAGGTTACTGTACAAGTGCAAGTTCTGTACATAATAGCGTTATTGGTAGTTTAGGGGTAGTGTTCGTAAAATAATGTTTGACCAACTCCACAATTTTACACCTACAGTGCCATCCCCTGTATGAAACTCATGACTGCAGAATTTTTAGTCTCGCCTTAGGCAGCCATGCAAGCCAGTCCAGCTCATTGATTGCCTCTTCATCGAGAGGGCGGGGGTGTGCACTGAGGAAGAGGTGAATGTCGCACTGAGTGGCAAGAGGTGAGGAAGCTGTGGGAGAGCCATTGGCTGACAGAATGAAAGTTAAACACCGGCCTACAATCTTGTCTCACAGCTGGAGTCAGCTTGTAGCCTTGGGGCAGGGGTTCAGTTTATTGACCAAGCTGGTTCCACTCACCTGCCCAAACCCTGTCTGCTTCACGTGGATTTTCCTTGGGCCCAGTGCTCAAGAGATGTCCGTGTGTTATTGATTTGAATGTTACCTTAGTAGTGAGTCTGCTACTGTATTCTGCTTTTCACATTTATCACATGGTGCTCACTATGCTTTTATGTTTCCTGAAGCTGAAGCTGCCAATTTCGAGAATGTCGCCTCTTACTCTAACCAACAGGGACCTCCACTGTCAGTGATCTTGATTCTGTGATTAGTCCAACAGCGATGCACATTGATTCCCTGTCCAGTTATGAGGAAAGGTCAACCCAAACTGAGCTTATGACCGTGGTCAACAGCTTTCACAAACCATCTGGAGAGCTTAGAACTGACTGCTGTTTGAATGTCAATCACATAGTGTATAATCATTATTGCTTTTACATAGTCAATAGTCACTTTTCCATTGGACATCTGCACAAAACTTTACTGATATTTACTAAATGTCAAAAAAACAGAAGTGTGTAATGTCCATTTTTCCATTAAATCACAAATGCGATGATTTGTTTATTTATTATCACGGGATAACACAAGAAGTGTTTCCATAAACATGGCGCTGAACATAAATATCACGTTGATTTACAGATATATTCATTATTATTATATGAAACGGGATGGCTATGGCTCAGTTGGTAGAATGGGTCGTCCAATGACCAAAGGGTTGGAGGTTCGAATTCTGGCTCCGACTGTCCACATGTCTCCAACTGTCCTTGGGCAAGACACTGAACCCTAAATTGCTCCCAGTAGGGTCTGGCAGCACCTTGCATAGTGGCAGCCGCCTACTGGTGTATGAGTGGGTATGTCAGGGGTCACCAATCCTGGTCCTCGAGGGCCGGTATCCTGTATGTTTTAGATGTTTCCCTCTTCCAGCACACCTGACGGTCATTATCAGGCTTCTGCAGAGCTTGATGATAGGCTTATCATTTGAATCAGGTGTGTTGGAAGAGGGATACATCTAAAACATGCAGGATTCCGGCCCTCAAGGACCAGGATTGGTGACCCCTGGTGTATGTGAATGGGTGAATGTGAGGCCTTGTAAAGCACCCTGAAAATGTATAAAATGCTCTGTATAAGTTCAGTCCATTTACCATTTGCCATTACCCTTCTATCTAAATTAAACTAAATTTAAAAAATGATTCAGTTTCCTGGTGTGTCCACACATACCACGCCATGTTTCTTTTAAAACTCTTCTTCTTCGCTTGTTGTAACGTCCATCAGAAACTGTTTTTTTTTTTTTTTGTTTGTTTGTTTGTTTGTTTTTTATTCACATGACTGTAGGTGCAGAAAAAGGTCTTTCCATTGCAGGTTTGTGTGATATACCAATTGCATTTTTCCATTAGGTAAATTTTTATGCACAAGTTTAACTAAGGTTTGCTATCATGGATACCAACAATTGACACACAACATCACCCTTATGAATCACACATTACTGGCTACTCTCTGTATACCCTTGTGTGTAGATCTTGTTCCACATCTTGTTCCACATCTTGTTCCACCAGGATCCCATGACCTAAAGTATATGTTATTACTTAGATCCCAAGAGCAGTAATGATGCAGATTTTAGATTAATACATTATTCAGTTTGACATGTAAATATACATTTTATAATGTGTTATGTAACTTCTGTTTTTAAAAACAGTACATTTTTGTCTCTACTACATGTGGAATTTGCCTGCGTCCCTTGTTCACCAGATATTGAGCTGGTTCTATTTGATGTAGCTAGGCTTGACATTTCAGCTCAATCCGCCAACACTCTTTGCCGTGCTCCAGTGTTGTCTATTGCTGTTTCAGTTCATCTAACTAGATTGCTCATAATATTGTATACATGTTCAAAGTAAATTTTCCTGGTAGTCTAGAGAGATTCCCACATTTGAGCCAGTATATTTATTACCTCTGAACAGGCAGTGATGGAACAACAGTCTGTCCTGTTGATGAATCTGCATTGTCATTTTATTAATACCCCCACACGGCCGGGGTGGCTGCCATGGATTTTCCATCTAAATGGATTAAGCTTTCATTTCTTATGCCTAACCACCAAAAAGAGAGGTTGGAAAATAAGAAAACATGAGATAAAGGGCTTTTCCAATGCACGATCACTCAGTTACTTCTTAACCCCGTCCGGATTGACCCCCACCTCTTTGTCCTCTTAACATAAACAAATCAGCTTGTTTTGAGCAAGCCTTATGCATATATATGAGGGCTTAGTGTCTTTGTGTTTCTGTGACACTTAATATGTATTTCACTTCTTGAGTTAGCAATATAAGCCACCGAAACAGCTGGAGAAATGTTTTATTAGTTTTAGAGCCATGCACTGGAATGTAATTTATTTTTGACAAATGAAAAGAAAAGCAAGCAGGTGTCAATTGGTGAAAGGAGAAATGCTTTGAATGCAACCCAAGCATACTTTTTTTTTTTCTTTTTTGAATTTGGAACTCAAACAATTTGACAATTAACTGCACCTATAGGCTGAACAAAAAATACTCTTTCTCTGATCCATTCAGTAAAGGTGTGTAAAAATGTGGCTCAGACTAAAGTGTGACCTGCCATGTGTCTGGCACACTGCAGGTGGGGGGGGGGGTTGGGGGGGACACAATACACACAAACACACATTCATTCACTACATTCACAACAAGATATTTCAGCTTGACCTCTGCAAGCTGAAATAATGTCACATGTTGCCAAGATGCATCTTGGCAATTGTCCTGCACTGAAGGGATTTGCAGGGAGAAGAAGAGGGATGGGAATGGGGGATATAGATAGGTTGGTGGAGTCAGCCCTGGATTTATGTGTCTGTAACGGAGCCATTTACAAGGAGACAGTTGCCCCTTTTCTTCAGGGGGGGAGTTGCTTGTTTGCCACAGAAGCTGCTGTGCAAATATTAGCTGTCCTCATGCACCTGCTGCCATTGTGGGATTCTCCCCCTCCCTACTGGTTTCCCACCCTGTATTGCTATACACTTTATTTGTCAAACACACAAAGGAAGACAGACGCACAATAGAGGAACATTTTAGCAGTGCCTGGTCCTGTGTCTATGTCCTGACACAGGGTAAACAGTGGTACGACCTCCCATCCCCCAGAGTTGGGGCTGCTCTGCTTTAATCTGGGGCAGCGGGCTTTCATACTGGAGGACTGGTCAGTCACAGGTCCCAGTGTTCAAAAGGATTTGACCGCTCATGGCCCGGCCCACCAGCCTCATCTACATATGTATTTATAGCAAGTGCAAGACACAAGCACCAGTGGATGGTGGCAGTAGATGGCAGTATTTATGTTGATGCGTTCTAATCTTATTGTCCTGATATTCAAAGAACGTTGTGTTGATTCTCAATCAGCTTTAAATCCTGTTAATTCCCCCTCCTCTCATCAATATTTAATTTTCCTCATTACATAAACTATTGTGCCACTGTGTTCCACTCAGCTGCTTTCCAACAGTTCAACCCTTCTTTTAAACCATGACACCCTAATTTAATTCTGATATAAACAAGTTCACTTGAAATGAAGTGAATGTGGACAGAAGGTTTGAAAATATTTGAAAACTGCAATAATTGTCTTATTAATTTTATCAACACTTTTTTTTTTTTTTTGGCTTGATGACTCATTTCGTTTTCTTTGTGGATTTTAGTTTATATTAATTAAACATGTAATTAGATTGAAGTTTGTTTTTTTTTTACCAAAACCAAAGCAAAAAATACCAGTAATAACTTGAATAATGGGAAGACAAGAAGCCCGTAATCTGTTTATATCATATACATTTTACTGTTATTTATATCTATGAATATTACACCCAACAAAAGGGTGAACTTCAATAATCCGTTAAACTATTTCGTCTTATTTCAAATGTCAAGTTTTTTTGACACTGGAGGGCTATGTCCCTAAATGTACATACATACTTTTCATGGACACACTATTTTTTTTCTACCTATTTTCACTTTTAAATATTAGAACATTCATTGCGTCCTTTTTTTTTTTCTTATTTGTGAATTTTCTGCTTCCACATGCTCCAAATAAGTGATTGATCAATCAAACAACCAATCAATGAATCAGTCATAAAAAATATGAAGAATAAATATGTTAAATGTAATAAATATGTAGTGCAATGACTCAAATGTTTTCATTTCTTACACTTTTTTTAGCTTACCGGGTGACAGGCCGTAAGCGATTGTCATCATGTGGTGTCCGTCATCGTTATCTGTCGTTGTCGTCTGTCGTCCGTTACAAAAATTTCAGTCATCTTCTTCTCCAAAACTACAGTTCTGATTGACTTCAAACTTGGTATACAGCTTCTTTATGATGATGTCAACACAAGGTATTGAAATTATTTCCATCCGGATCTGATTCTGGATTTGGTACGACTTTGAAAAATTTTCCCATTATAAGAGATAGGAGGTGGATTGATACAATAAATCAGTAAGTATCAATGATATCAAGTTGGAATTTGAATTTTTTACAGATCTGATTGGAATAGACCAAAACATGGGCTATTTCTGTAATATAATAAATACACATAACTGGGTGATAATAAATGGCACCTGGATACATTTCCCAAAGCTTTTAATTTGGCCGGTAAGCTACAGGGCCATTGGTCCTATTTTTTTCTATGTGGACCAATGTGGTTTCAGAACTCTGAAGTAGCTCAGTTGTTTTATCCTTCGTCTACTTAAATAATTGAAATTAAAGGAACCCTGAAGGATACTGAATTTATTTTTCAGTCTGGATGTTCATAGTTGTATGGTTGAAGGTTTCGTATAAAATATTTTCCTAGATGTAAACTCGGCTTTTATTTTAACTTTGTGCAAGTACCTCTTAAAATGCTTCATACAGTCAACATTCAACAAGGTGTTTATTGCCCTCTTTGTTGCTTTCAGTCTCACTCTGTGTGGTTGTCACCAGTGCGCCTTCTCTACTTTCAACTTATTGCTTTCTGCATGTGCGTCTATTGTGTGTGTGTGTGTGTGTGTGTGTGTGTGTGTGTGTTTGTGTGTGTCTGTGTATAGACAAACACCCATATCCTCATAAACAAAGGGGGGGTCCCTGGAGTTGGCCACAATTACCGTGCGTATTGTTTCTACTCTTTAAGTCTGACAGGCCACACCACTTGGGGTCTCCTGTGCATTGCTCCCTACATCATCCTCCCTCTCAGTCAATGTACAACACACAATCACATAAGCTCTATGTCTTTGTATGTGTATGGGGCACCTTCCACTCATACAGGACCTCACAATATCTGTTTTTGTATGTTCTTTATTAGAGTGCTGAACATGGACACATAACATGTAACTGTTGAAAGAAGTGAGAAATGTATGTGAATGTGTGAGTCAAGGTTGACACGGACAAATAAAAGCTGGTTCTCAGTTATGCAAGAGATAATAAATACATACATACATTAGGGCTGCACGATTAATCGATTTTAAATCGAAATCGGATTTTTTTAATTAGGACGATTTTTAAAAAAGGGAAATCGTAAAATCGATTTCATCTTTCTTCTGCCTCTGGGCCGCGCGCCTCCGCGCGCCCGCGGGCTACCGTAGGCTCTTCCTGTGACAGCGGTCTGTCACAGAAGTCCGTGTAATGACCACAGACGTTAAATCTGTTAATGAGCCCGCAGTACTTATAGCAATATAAGCCGTGGCTTCACGCAGGGATCCCGCAATTGAAATATAGCGAGATGGGGATCACTCATCTTCCGTTGTCCCGGATCCGTACCGTACTGTCTTCTTCCGAACCGGGTCTGGGTCTCGGGGTCATCAGCCTCAGCAGAGGAGCCCACACAGCCCTGTGCCCACACACATCCACCAGCTCCAGGATAGAATCCCTCCAGTGTGTCCTGGGTCGGTCTGTTCCACACACAGATCCCTCAGTTTAAATAGAACCACATGTGGATCACTCATATTAACCTGGTCCACGCACGACTGATGCCTGTCACTGACTGACACTGGTATCACTGCTGTGGGCCAGATACCCAGAAAAGGGGGGGGGGGGGGGACTTTTTTTTTTTTTTTAAATAATTAATTTAGTCCTCTTACTTGCCTAATTTTTCATTCACAAATGTAAGTTCTTTAACACAAAACCAAATATTATTTATATTTTGTAAGATGTTGAACTTTATTTAAAGCTGTTAGATAAATGTGGAAACAAAAAGGCTGTAAAAAACATAAGTATTTGCTCTGATTTGGACATTTTATTATAGTGTATTCCCCCTGACAAACTTATGTTATTTTCTTGTTGTATACATTGTTTGTATACTCTACTTCATTTTAAAGATTTAATGAAGAGAAAAAACAAAACAAAACTGTGGGTTCATCACGTGATCCCATCACAGCTTTGAGGTCAGAGCAGTAGCTTGCATTGTGGGCTGCTCATGAAAACGACATGCTGACTTCTGTTGTCTTTTCTAGTTATACCCAAAAATCGAAATAGAAATCGAAAATCGAGTTTTTAGAGGAAAAAATCAGGATTTTTTTTTTTGCCAAAATCGTGCAGCCCTAACATACATACATAAATACACCAGTAGCTCAATTCCTTGGAATCGTTTGCCTGCCTGCTTAACGGTTCTGCTTATCGATTCCGCCTTTGTTGCACATACGTGATGACGTCACAAGCACAATGTATTGTTTTGGTTTAGAATGTAGCCAACATGGCATCGAGGCAGAAATGCTCCAAAGTAGGGCTATATTTCATACAAAAAGACGACATCAGGGCCACTTGTAACACTTGTAAAGCTTCCATTTCTTCAAAGGGGGGAAATACCTCAGATATGCTAAAACATTTGTCCACAGGGACAGGCTGTAGCTGTGGCTCAGTTGGTAGAGTAGTAAATGGTCGGTGGTTCGAATCCTGGCTCCAATTGTCTACGTGTCGAAGTGTCCTTGGGCAAGACACTGAACCCTAAATTGCTCCCAGTAGGGTCTGGCAGTGCCTTGCATGGCAGCAGCTGCCCACTGGTGTATGAGAGTGTGTGTGAATGGGTGAATGTCAGGCCTTGTAAAGCGCTTTGGGCACCATGAAGGTGGATAAAATGCACTATATAAGGGCATCGATCACACAGCATGCAATTCATTTGCAGGAATGTCACGGTCCGGCGTCATCTGTTATTATTATTTGTGCATGCTGTATATGTTTTATTTTCTGGGCAGAGATGGAAATATAAATGACAGTTAATGCAAATAAACCCATTTGTACTCTTTTATTCCCTCACTCAATGGGAATCGATGAGAGAATTGATAAGGAAACAGATCGATAAGCAAAATCGATAATGGAATCTGAATCTTTAAATTCTTATCTATTCCCATCCCTACTTTTAGATCACTCTCCCAACATGTTAGACTGGTCACTGGTCACAAGTAAAATACCTCCAGAATAAATGTAGTGAAACTTTATCAAGCTTGAGTCACTAATAAAGAAAAATGTAATCAAAACACTGGTTGGCTGTACTTCCCAAGACATAAGCTTTGGTCAAATTATGAAATTCTGAGAATTAATGAGAGAATGGGTTTACTCCAAATGAATGTTTGTCTCTAGATGTACTTCAAAACACTGTCTGCACATTACATTTACTTTACAGGTTCTGTCTGGTGGAAGATTTATAAATCTATCATATAAATGTACATAAACCAATATATATGTGTAATAATACTTCATCATATACATTGAAAACATCAGCCAACCTGCACTTTGGTCATTTGTTTTCCAATTCATCTTGTTGAAATAAGTAAGATTTTGCACATACAATCTCCGAGGCAGATAATTAAAAAAAAAAAAAGAAAAAAGTAGACCTGAGATATTATCTGATTGCACAACAAGTGTGTCTTACCTTTCCAGTGCAACTGCCATTTGCAGAAAACGTACATGACAGAAAGACAGGTTTTTATACAACAAAAGCTCTGAAAAGCAATCAGTGGTTTCTATCTACTGAGACACTGAAGCCCTGTTAATGAAGTGTTGCATTTATAGAGAAGCGCATAACAGTAATTTTAACATTGCGGGCGTGAGTGGATCAAAAAACAGGTTTCATATTAAATAGGAGCTTTTTTACTTATTAAAAAAGAGACAACCAGAAATATACCCTACCCCTAATACAAGCCACCTTCAAATAAAGAACTGGTACCTTCTGCAGATGATGTACATAAAGGTCTGGACGATAATAAGCAAATTTCCCAAATATACAGACAGGTGATGAAATAGATAAAAATTTTACGACTTCTAAAGTGTCTCACTAAAGTGTTGGGCCACAGCTTCAGTATTCCTAGACTTTGATAGTACAAGTCTGTGAACTCAACAGGAGGGATCAAACACAATTCTTCTAAAAGATATTCTCCCATTTGGTCTTTAGATGATGGAGGTGGAAAGTGCAGAGTCTCTGTCAGTCTAAAATCTCCCACAGGTGTTCAGTCAAGTTGAGATGTGACCGTGAAAGCTGCAGTGTATGATTCACATAATGTTCATACTTATCAAAGAATTTAATGACCCTTCATCTCCTATGAATGGGCACTTTATTATCCTGGAAAAGACCACTCCCATCAGGTTTTGCCTTGAAATTTGATAGAGCTGTCTATGTTTCTGAACAAAATATTTCAGATTTTTGTCATTTTGTCCAACATTTTGATGATCATACAGTTACGGAAAAAATTATTAGACCATCAAAAGTCATCAGAAACAGTGGCTATGCAGTCAACTTCTCTCTCCTGTGTGTGCCATGTGACTAAAACAAACAGAAAAGAAAACATGGAATGCCTAAAAGCACTGTTTTTGTCAGTACAGTGCCATAGATATTGATGTAAGAACTGAAGTGATTTTGATTATTATCAAGAAAACATGGAAAATGCCTAGATATCAGCTTTTAAATTAACCTCTTACGAGCAATTTTTGTTATCATTATATTTGTCCAAACAAATGCACCTTTAGTTGTACCAGGCATTAAAATGAACAAGAAATTGAAGAAAACAAGGGGTGGTCTAATAATTTTTTCCGCAACTGTATATGTCTTAATGATTTTTTAAAATGATTTTTAGTTCAATTTGAAATATGTCAATTTTTTTAAATTTTTAGTTCTAATTCTTTATGTAATTATTTATATAAATACTGCATTTCTTATTTTCTCACTTGTTTGTGTTTTTTTTTTTTTTTTCCTGCCTGTCTTTTCTCTGCAATTGCTTGTTGTATGTCCCTGCGGTTAACTGTGGAATTTCCCCATGGTGGGATAAATAAAGTCTTATCTTATCTTATCTTATCTTATCTTATCTTATCTTATCTTATCTTATCTTATCTTATCTTATCTTATCTTATCTTATCTTATCTTATCTTATCTTATCTTATCTTATCGCCTATCTACAGGTTAACCTACAAATGAACATGTGCATTTGTGTCCTATTAATAATCATAAATAATAATAATAATAATGTGTTGGTTGATAACACTGTTACCTAACCCGGAGTAATTATCACTTGTTTGAGGGATATGATAACCAAACATACAAAAGGGTTAAAATATTATTGTCTCTTCACTGGACATTGATTAAATCCAATACTTCTTATTAATACTTCTGACAAAGAGGCAATATCATCACATCTGTCTGCTGTTGGAGCTGCACTAAACTGTTGCACTGAATTTGATAAATCTTGGTGAAAGGTTAGGACATGGGCCAGAGACGAAAAATCTGGGGCAGATTTATAAGAAGTGTTATAGCCTGGATTTTATTTCCTTTGTCTAACATCGCAAGATTAGGGTTTTTGATAGAAATACAAGACTGTGGGGGAGGTATGAGCTCTACCATGTGCTGCATTTCCAATGAAACATTTGACACTTAAATTGGCACCTTCAAACTGCTTGTGCATTCACGCTCCTGTTAAATCTCAATTGCAGTATTGCTGCCGCTTGCAACATATTGCCTAAAGCTAACCCCAGCACACTTTTGTCAAACAAGGGAAAAATGCAAACGGGGAGGCAAGACTCCAATTAATTGGCCATAGATATGCGGCTACATGAACCCATTAATGGGGAGCAAATAGCTTTAACTTTGTTTCTAATGTAATATAAACTTTAATTAATAAAGTGTGTGATGAAGTGGAGACTTATCAAACAAGCCCTGTGTCCATTAAAAGCCCTAAACCCTCACAAGGCAGGCATATTAAACCCAGTTTCAAAATGTGTTTATGAGCCCCATGGAGAAAAAACAGGGAGAAATGCCGAGACATGAAGAAAAAGAAATGAGTTGTGTAATTAGTGAAAATTAAGAGCTTTTAATCCAGGAGGAGGGATGATACGAGGAAAAGTAGGGGGGGAGAGATAGTTAAAAGGGGGGTATTGGCATGCTGAGATGGGTGGGTGGGACTATGAAACAAATGCTTAGCTTACTTTTGTTTGCCCCTGAAGAAATGAGCAAGGACCCAAAGGCACACACCTAATAAAGACACTCATAATAAAAAATATGGTTATTTTTGTAACGGGCTTTAAACCACAGCTGGCTTCACCTATAAGAACTCTTTGTTCTGAGAAATTCTGCTCTGTTAAAACGTCTACACGCTTCTACATGTTTACAGGTTTATCGCCTATCATTTTCTAGTAACCTAAAGATTCGAGTTAAAGGTTCTTTTCATGTTAGTGCAATGATATTCTGTGGCGCTTATACCGTCGCTCCAGTTGTCCGGCTGCATATGTGAGATGTGTGAGTGTCAGCAGCTCTTATTTCCCACTTTAGTCAGAGTAAATGTTAAAATGTGTCTTAGACGTCATGTTATCAGCAGAAATGCTATTTCCTGGTCCTTCTTCAAGTGGCATTTCTTTGCTCCATTTTATGACACGCATCAAGACGACTTCCACCGACAGTTTCTGCTTCACTAGGCTTGACCTTCTAAAATGAATCCAGATGTTCCAAGTGATGGACAGAAGTGAACACCAAGGGAGCGGTCATGGTTTAGGGACACAGTGATAGTATTACACTGAATGGAAAAGCACAATCATCCACCCTGCAGGTTTCACACCACCGCAGAGTAGAGCAGAGAAGAAATGCATCTTCCCAATGGGACCGACATTACATACATGTCTTAAATGGGGTCTTCATGTTCATGGCCTTGCTAACAATGAGGCCAGTGGAATAGTTCTAAAAGGTGTATTTTAAGCGCGGCAAAGCAGTTTTCACACCCAGGCTCAAGATGTTAAGTAATTTACGAACATTGTCTCAGGTAAGGACCCCCTATTGTTTACAAGAGAAGCATGAGCCATTTTGGTGTGCTTTTTAAAGTGCCAGGAGCCATGCAAGTGATTGTTCTTGCCTATGAGCTCTGTTAACCTCCCCCTCCTGCAGAGTCTTTCTAGCACAAAACTGCTCTTAATAGATGTTTTAAGTTCTTCCACAGCCTGTGCCTTTGTCGTCGTAGAAAAATTGCAACTCATTAAAAAGCTGGGTTTTTTTTTTATTATCAGCCAAGATATAGCAGTAATACAACTCACGAACCTGTACTACCACAACACGAAATGCACGCTTCTCTGTAGAACCACATGCTTCATTATTTATTTATTTATTTTTTAAACCAAGTAAGTTCCCATTTGATTTCATTCATGGCTACTGACCAAAAATACCCTCGCTTCCGTTTTATGTTTGTTTAGTTCACCGCGCAGGAACAGACAGATGGTATACATGGAGTTAACTGCTGACAGTTATTGCATCCAACATCTAAGAATGCACACCCAGCACATATTCTACCCAGGAACACAAGTACAGAGCTTTTTGATTACAACTAACCTACCTTTTAAGCAACTACGAAAATTCATGGGGGTCAGAAAGTTTGTTTTTATTAGATATTACACTTGATTAAAGATGGTGAGGCATGCATGTGTTTGTTTTTGTTTTGCTCCTTTTTGTTTTTCTTTTCTTTTTTTTTTTTTACTACGTAATCATTTTTTCAGTGGTTGAGTAGTGCTAGGAAAAACTTGGTAGATCGCCAACGAGATATGCAGAACAGCATTTCTCTTTCATGTCTCATTTGCTCTTAGTGGAAATGTCTGAGATTAAAGAAAAAAAAAATTGTGAGATTGATCTCACTGCAAAATACACAGTATAACTGTAACTACTTTTTTCATAACATTTATTTAATTTTATAAGCTGTATATTCAGTTCAATTGTGCATTAAATGAGCTATATATAGTATTTCTGCTATCAAATATTTTAAAAAATGACCAAAAACTGTCATTAGAATATTAAGAGTAAAGGGATCTGAAGTTATGCAACAATACAAATGTTTGGATTGTAGATATATGAACAGAATCTATTTATTCCAATGGTCCAGAAGATTTATGTGACCACTAGGTGGAATAGTGAGTTAAGAACAAGTTTTTGAGTCAAGGTAAGTGACAGTGTTAAGATCTAGAAGCACTGTTGTTTTTACCACTGGACATAGCTCTAAATTAAAAAAAGAATGGAGTTTGATGCTGAAATGGCAGCATTTTAATCCTACACGTGGAAGTTTGATTATGAGGCTTCTGAACATATAGCGTTAAAATGTGACGCTATTATCTTTGCGAAGTTGCTGTGTGTTGATCCACAATTGAGACTAAACTATGACAGTTCTGACCTTGTTTGGACAATTCCAAACAGATCTTTAGTGTAGAGTTGACAACACAAACAGAAACAGAGATGATTTACCGCGGCTGTTTTCTGTCTAAAAACAGAGCTAAGCTAACAGAGCTATAATGTAAACTATCAGCAGACATATGAGGTTTGTATGTGCATTATACGACACAGTGTTATTTTGACGGACTGAATTTTTGTACGAAGCTTGATGACGCTATAATAATGTTTGTAAAGACTGAACTTCGCGCTTGACACAGTCTGTGGATAGATTGTGTTAATTTGTTGGTTGTTTTGGTACATGCCTTCCCCCTGCTGTTGAGATACAACCCCTTTACATAAATGCAGTAACTGGACTGACTCTACACCCAAAGCATAATTGTTGGATTTATAGTTGGATAAAATGACCATTAAGGGTGTCCTTGAAAAACACACTTACATAAAATTGGCCAGATAGCACTCACATTGTTACTAAGCAAAAATGAGTATAAGAATAATGGGTGTCAAGGTTGGTGCTTTGGAAAAAAGCTGCCATGTAACACCAGGTCTGTCATGATTATAGACTTCATGATTCCATAAGTGACAGGAGTGGGGTATACGTAATGGATCCACCACCTTCCACTATGCACTTTGTTCTTCTGGGGGATGGAGTCAGTGTGGGTCTACTCTGCTCCTTTTAAATCTGTGGAGGCCCATAAGGAAAAAACCCTTGAGTGGCCTCTGGGAATACTCTGTCAGCTTCTAGCTCAGATAAGAAGACACCTACCTACAACAAAGGTAGAGAGTGGTCAGAGAGGGTGAGGTTTTCAGTGGAGAAAGGAGTAAGAATTAGCAATATGTTTAGAGATTAGCATGAATAAAATGAATAGCCTAGCAGCAGAGGATAAGGTATTATAATAATGACACAAACATTGGATTAATTTTTTTTTTAACTATAACAGTTTTTTTTTTTTTTTTTACATTTTAGAACACACAAACAAGCAACACTACCAAGATGGGGTATAAAAGAACATTCATTTTTCATCTGATGGAATTGGTAGGCAGAAAATGTACTCTGTCCTTCAGTGGTGGTGGCCTACTTTGAAAGTAAAATAGCAACTATTGGAAAAGTAGAATGCCAATACAGTACTTAATATGCGTGCATATCAGCCTAGTGCAATGCTGTGGAGGCACACCTGAGAGGAATGTGAAACTCTGGGCCAGGTGCTTCATTCCCCGAGAGAGTGGGGACCGGAGGGTTTGGAGAACAGAGGGAGTGTTTGAAGTCCTAGAGGATGGTCCTGGTTGTGGGTGGTATGTGAAGTCACAAGCCTCAAAAACACATGCTGCCACCTGGTTGTCTGAAATAGGCTGCTATGCAATTATCTGGGTCCTAAAACACGTGGGCAACTCGGAGGGATTGCAGATTTATTTTCAATGTGACTCTTATTAACTGTTTGAAGACTTTGGGGAGGTGTGTTGATGAAGAGGAGGCGATAGTGTGGAATTGATACTGTTCGGGTGCTTACGCTGTATATTCTTAGTCATTCATTTTAACATTTCTTTTTTTTTTTTTTTCTTGAAGTCACAACTTTCCTCAGTTTCCTGTATGGTACAATTGATGCTAGGCAGTCAGAGATAAGGAAGATGTAAAGAAAAAAAGCCATTTTTTGTGCTCTGATTGTGAACTTTTAAAGAATTAATACAACTTCATAGAGTCAGAGGAAGAAACAGCTCCAACAGTAGAAGTTAGATATTTAAAATACGGTTGGGTTTTTTTCTATAAATATTATCATTGTATTTTATTCGACTGCATGGATCCCTTCGCCTTCAACAAACACATTGCGATACCGACCGGTTTCTTTGTGCACGTAGCAGGTGACCCGACCCCAACAGGCTCATCTGCTGACACAGATAACAGCTCCTGGATGAAGAAAGATGAGACAACAGGGAGGCTGTCTGTCACAATGATGAAAATGCCTCCTATTTCCAGTACACATGTCTAGTGTCTTTGTACACTGATGCATGCATGTTCCTATGTGCACGCATGCAGAAGTCATATACATAATGATGGATACAATAGTGTTTTACAATATGTATGGACAGTCGACAGAAGGCCACTATATATCCCTTTCAAGATGATCCCTTGCCTTTTCCTCCCTTTTCACCAACAGAAGGCTTATCCTGCGCCATAGTATATGTGAACCTCTCCTCCTCTTCAGTCCCAGCACTGCTGCATGGATCAGTCTGACTCAAGTTAAGATATGGTTGGGAGGAGAAAAGGGATGAAGGAACAAGAATGTAATTGTGGTGCACTTTCACACAGACATGGTTGAATAGAATTTTGAAGTTGCAGAAAATATTGTTCTTTCATTGATATAGTGGAGTATCGGTGTTGATTTAATGATTTTGTGGTAGTAGACAAAGGCCGCTGGTTGTTTTGAAATGTCACAAGTACATAAGATATATGCTCAATTTTCTATCTGTCGACTGCAAAAATGTGCAAATAATGCCATAGTGCATCTAAACTAGCGTGCGCTGGGTTTGAGCTTCCTGTTCTTTTTCAGGTACATATTTCCATTTTACCGTATATCTTATGTCATTTGGCATTTTCGATACATTGCCAGTCCATGAGAGATGTGCCCAAGTGTGTTATGTTGTGCCCAAGAGTTGCCTCTTGCAAATCAACCTTCATGACTGGCCAGTACATATTCTGTTCCTATTCGGATAATAAGCACTGAACATACATACTTTCCATCCATCATTTTCCACACAACACAGGGTCAGTGGGTTACATGGATCAGCCTGGTACAGTGACTGAGCATAGCTAGATAGACCTGACTTTAAGAAACAGCTCTAAGTTTTGTCATGTTTTCAACCCCAGCTGTTAAATGTTAAATACATCATGGCAGTGAGCACGCTTGAATGTGAACAGCTGACATGCCCCAGCTCTGTAGGTAAATATTGTGCAACTGTATTACACATCTTGATTGACATGGGCATATATCTGAGGTGGAGCTCTTTACTTCAGAGGCTGGTGTTTAAGAGAATGGCAGCAATAGCCATTTAGAGCACCAAATTACTTAAGTGATGTACTTACACGTCAAAACACCACCAACTCTACCTTTTCAGAGCTGTAATGGCAGTGTTTTAGCCGTTGTGTTTTCACAAGAGTGTAACCTTAAAAGCTTAGCAAATACAGAAATATCATTTATTTAGAGATAGGTACGGTTCAGGGCACTACGCACCATCACCTTGCAGCATTCTCTGGTTACACATTGATGGGCTTATGTAAAAAAAAAAAAAAAAAAAAAAGAAAAACCAAGAAAAAGCAGATTTTAGGATGTAAACTGGATGGTGCATCTGCTGGGCTGTGTACAGTATATCAAGCATTTAAAAGATGCACCTTGAAATAAATAGCTTGTAAAAATAAATAGCTG
Organism: Sphaeramia orbicularis; assembly: GCF_902148855.1. Taxonomy (NCBI): domain Eukaryota; kingdom Metazoa; phylum Chordata; class Actinopteri; order Kurtiformes; family Apogonidae; genus Sphaeramia; species Sphaeramia orbicularis. The sequence continues at coordinate 21,371,905 of NC_043966.1, forward strand.
GTGTGTATTAGATTCTCTCTTGTCTATATGCATGTATTTCCTAACATTTTCTTTTAGTTTAACCCAATTCTGTCTCCTTGGCAGCAGCAGATATGCCATTATGAATTTGCTTTTTCTCTCACATGATATGTCTTGGCAGGGTTCTGCTATTTTTCTTTAACATGTGTGCTCTTTCACTTATGTCATTGGCAAATCGGAACATCCATAAAATCCACCTGACAACTGACACATGGCATGTGATAAACATCTGGTGCTAACACAGCCTGTGTTTATCTGTTGTTTATGGCTATTAGAGATGAAATGACAGCTGAGAGTATGTTGATCTTTTGTTTTTTCTTTTGTTTATTTAGACATGATTCTTTAGGTGCCTTTATCTGTGTGCTCATGTGTAACTTGTGCACATGCACATGTGTTTTGGTTGTGACAACTCATTGCAAAGAGAATGGTACCAGGGAGTCAGGGTTCTAAAGGCTGCTGTCAAGATCAAGGCCTGTGTGTGTATTTGTGTGTATTTGTGGTAGAGAAGGCTGACTGGGCCAAATAAACTAGAAAGAACATGCATTCCAGAGATCATCTTCTGCCAATGGACATGCATTTGGCCTCATGCAGTTTCCCTTCATCTCGCAGTACCTTGTGAAAGGAGCGTAGCAGCAGAGACTTGTGTACTTGCTTTTGATCAGCACACCACAGCAAAGGCTTTCAAGTGGATTTTTTTTTTCTACCATGATACCATGACTTTGTAAATGCTGTAAAGGGCCAGTGGCTTAATGACTACTATCCAAATATCCTAATCTGGACATATCCGCTTTTGTTTCATTACTTATATGACTGTGATTTCTTGGGTGTTGTTGATATAAAAAGAAGTCCTACAAGACTAACCAATGACACCAAGTACAGAAAACAGGAAAACCTATTTTCACATTATTGTGGACACTTAGAAGAGTGAACAATTGGTGTGTTGCTCTGTTGATGCCATTTAGTTTGTTTGTGTATGACTACTTCAATATATTCACATGAAGGTCATTGTAGATTTGGGTTTGATGAGTTCTTTTGACAGAAATCAAAGAAGAAACATGACTTGCTGGTTATTTCCACTGTTTCTTCTTGATTGATTTTATTTCCACTAATTACTTGTTTGTGTCTTCTCTGTATTCCAAGCTAATTGCATTCGGACTTGTTTTTTTCTGTAAAACTGTACAGTTGTAAGCCTCATATCCTGTTAGCATGCTTTCCTTTTTGTCTTAATTGTTTGCACTTAAATAACAAATGGATGAAAAGCAGTCCCGGGAAAGAAAGCCAATTTGTTTTTTTGTGCAATTGAGGTGGCTGGCTGTAATGTTGTTATTTCAACTGAAAGTGTATTTTAGGTTAAGGGTAGTAACAGCTAAAACTCTAGGTCAGCACTATGTTTTTTATTGCGCTCTGCCAATTGCTCACAGGCTTCACTTTACAAGGGAAACTTCACTAAGTGACTGACTCAATGCCTCAGCATCATTTTTACTGCCATCAGGTTAATACAGAATCTCATCCAAGTCACCCAGACAGCAGGGACGCAGCAGGACTCATAAACACATCATAATCACTCCACTAAGAGGTGAATCGGACGTAAATGTTTTGTGCCCCAATATCACAGTTACCCTAATTCCACTGTGGCACAAGTCAGGAATCCAGTTACATTGTGTCTTGAGCCATCAAGCTTGAATCACCCACATTTGGAGTTCTGACCTAATATTTCACATCATAAACCCAAGTCTATCATTATCACTCATTAAGCATTTTGTCCCCACACTGACACAAAACGAATACATTTAATCAAGATTTGGACTCCAGACTCTATGGAGCGTGGATTGTCATGTGTTGTGGTCTATGAAGACAATTTTATAAGAAATTACAGCTCAGACATGTCATGCCAGTAATTCTAATGATTATCTGTTGGTGTTGTTCCTTTTGTGTACATGTATTTACAGTTATTATATTTATTTTATCACTCACTTATCCAGCTGGCTTTGTGTTCTCCTGTGAGCAATAAAGATGAGCAGCACTTTGTAAAGCACTGTGAATTGCCCTGTGTGTGAATTGTGCTATACAAATAAATCTACCTTGCCTTGCCTTGCCTTTATATTTCCCTTTAAATGCTCTTTTTCTTTATTCTCACTCTGTTTCTCCGCACATGCATTCTTCATTTCAATGTTCTCTTTGTACTTCCTCTTAATTTCAACAATGTATTTTCTTTACAATCTTTGGCCACCTGAGTATTGTGCCCATACAAAGCACCACTGTACAAGATGTCTGACAGTATTCAGTTTCTCGAAATGAATAGCAGTATGCAATTTCTTGAAAGAAATCAATTGTACACATGTACACAAGTGTACAAGTGTTTCACATCAAGGATAACACTTTTTTTTAATTTGTACTGTATTGTATTGTGGTCAGTAGGTAGTCAACTCTTTTATTTCTCTGTTCACTGCCATGAATTATAACAGATTTTCAGATACTTACATGTTTACATTAATTATTAGACATTTTTAATCAGTAAGTCATTAAATAAGTTAATTAAAAATGTGCTCTTTTAACTCTGTTTTTAACAATATCCCAGCCACAATAATGTCTATTAATAGTCTAACAACACTAAAATGAGAAAATAACTTTTCTATATACTAGTACTTAAAACATATTGTGGGATTATTAATTTACTGAAGTGTTCTTTCTTTTTCCCAATTTAAAAGTCAATTATAATTTTTTGTAATTAGGATTTGATAGTGGCAGCATTATGGAATTATAAGTCATTTTTAGTGTAGATGTGCAGTTGTTCCAAATATCAGTCTGTTCCATTTGTAATCATCTGCATCAGTATCAGTCCCGAAATCGGTCGATCCCTGAAGGTGGAATATTCTGTGAAGATTAGCAGCTCAACAACTGCTTTGACTTTGGGATTTAGATGCAGTTCACGACGGACTACCTGTCTTTGCACATACATATTCTCCTTTCCTCACTTTTAAGTCCATCCGCGGGTGTTGCGTGGCGCATCTTTAATCAGGGTATGTCTACTTTGACACCGTCATATCATGAGAACATGCCTCTCTTTTGCTGTATGAAATATAATTATCAGGAGATGGAAGCCGTCTCAATCAAACATCTTTTTACCTTTTTTTTTTTTCTTGTGTATTTTGTTGTATAGTTGTATTAATAGCAGACATAGCACCAGCTGTCTTTGTGTGATTGGGGACTTACAATTATTCTGTATATATCTGTCCCTGTGTTGATTGCCAAGGATAAACCTATTGCTGCTAACAAGCGTGGAGTCAAGCTGCCAGAAAGAGAAAAAGTCATTTCCCCCTCCTCTTGTCCTCATCTCTCAGCAAACCTTGACATTTTCCAGCACAGAAATGTGAAGTATTTCTTAAGTCCTTTCACGCCTCAGTAGACAAATTGGATCAACCTATCGGTTAACCTTCACAAGAAGAAGAGATAATACTTGAGCACATTTCTTAAAAATAAAAATAAGCATGGTCGTCTTTTTCTTGTTTGACAACCTTTCATGCGTCAGTCTCTCTTAGTGCTTTGCCTACATGCACCTATGTGGTTCATTTATCCAAGAAATGGTGGTGGATACAGTGAGAAATATTACAGACAAATTTTTTTTGTCAGTTTTTATTAACCAAATATTTGATTCTTGCATGGCCCAAAATAGCTTTCAGTTGTCCTGATATATTAATCTCACAGCCAGACTTATTTTTATTTTTTTTATTAACAATTGGAAAGAAGTATATATCCACAGGCAAAGTCATAGTGTAGCATGGCAGAATCAAAGATGGAAATGTTAACATTAGAATATGAATATGTAAGACGGGACAGAAATCAAACCAAAATGAATTTTTTACCTTGTCTGTTGTAACATCCTGTTTTCATCTGCAGATTTTTCATGAGCGATCACACAAAAACAAAGGAACTGGGTTGTTCATGAAAGAGAAAGAAAGGGTAAAAGTGTAACTGTGCTTAAAAAAGAGTGAGGGCAAATAATGTTCTGTCAGCTGACAAATGTACAAAATGCAACCCTGTCAAATACCCTCCAAAGTAGGACAAGCACCGCACAGACAAAACCCAAGCAGTTTTGTAAAAAGCAGACACTGTAAGTGACATAAAAACTAATATTCAGAGCACAATGAATAATAGCACTAGATTTAGGAAATGTCTGAGTGTCTGATTACTGAAGATACTTATCTAGACATAAGATAAGACAAGCTGACAATAATTGAAGAACATTTGGCTGGTTTTGTCAGTTTCAGCAGTCTACATTCACCACTGTTTGCATCACATTGTCTGGTTTTATGTCTGCACAGGTAAAATACAGAAATGTGGACAGTTTTTAAAGTTCTTTTTCAAATAACTTGACTGACCAAATTGGCCAGAAGAGACCGAAAAAAGATCCCTAATCAAAGTCAAGGAATACCAGTTAAGATAAATATGGATAATCACGAATTTCTCTGATTTATAGTACTTGTTTCCTCCAGATTTTAATTTTTGTGATAGACCATGTTGTGCGTATTATGGGCGTCTCTGTCTTCAGAGAACGTAGCAGGGGCCATAATAATATTATCATTTAACTCCCAGCAAGACAGCCCCTTTTTCCCAATAATTTCACAATATCTCCTTTAATGGTGGCCAGCAGGTGCACACCTTAAAACCTCCACCTGTTTCAGTGTCTTTCGGTGAACATGTTCTCTACTCTCTTTTTCTGGCCTTGGTCCTATGTGGCTTGGTGCTGGGAGAGGTAATAAAGACCACAGAGACATCAGTAATCCTGCCAGCTGTCCAAGAAACAGCCTTAGCCTCAAATGTCTGTTCTTTTCCCCCTCGTAGTGAGGCTAGCCCAGTTTCAGCTTTGTCTACTGAATGCTTAAGGTTGGACAGCATGGTGTGGTCTTAATGGACGCCAGGGGCAGCCGTTTGGACCATCAGCTATAGTGCCTTCCTACCAGCGCTCAAGCGCATTGGGTCACGACGAGGTGCCTTGGCACATCTAGAGAATGGTTTCCTCCAACTGATTGGCTGGCAGGCTCAATCCATTCGATGCCCCTAGGAGCATGTCTCCATGACCAATTTAAGAGGCAGAGTCAGAGCCTTCCCACACTCCCTGCCTTTGAGAGAGAGAACAACAGTCATGTGTAGATGTGGGCAGATTAAATATACTTGTTAAAAGGTTATACCAAGCATCAGGTCATTGACAGTGCTCACAGAGTTATCGATTGGAGGGATTTTTATTTGCTCGGCATTGTTGTGTTTTCTTAAGTTCATCTGCGCTTTCTATTTTGACAATTTGTTGTATGAGAGAATAAATGCTAACTGGTGACCTGTAAAATACTACAGCAGAGATGCACTTTGTAGAATTTAAGCAGGCAGTATGCACCTTATTACATTGGGGTCGCTTAATCAAGATAATAACAGATGTAGTAGTATACAATGTTGTGAAGCAGTGTGGGATCATGGGAGTTGTTTTCACCTCCACTGCTGATACACAACAGGCAGAAATCATGCCTACAAAAAGTATATATTTATGTTATGTCATTTCAGTCTAATGAATTAACACTAAATTTGAATGTTGATGTTGCAATCTCAGTGATTTTCACTCATAGATGTTAACACCATAGTGATTGAGCTTACTACCCATATTGTATCATAGTTCTTGTATTTACTGTGCTATTTATACACTTTTATGATGCGGGTATCTGTGGCAACATTCCTGCAAAAAAGTCATCATTTGTGAACAGCAGTGACGTGTTCTGTCACCACTGTGACCAGTGACCTGTCACTGTGTCAACGTAAGGCCTGGACTCACACAAAAGCAGCTGTCACACAGAGGTGAGGCAGACAGTGAGCCCCAGTGTTTCACACACACATACACATACACATACACATACACATACACATACACTGACACACACACACACTTTACAGAGCCTCGCTGATGTTAACAGCTTCTAAAGTAGATTTTATTTCTAATGAGTCATTATGACATGTTTACTTCCACCAGGGAGGCTATACAATGCAGCCCACTTTAGTCTAATTTCACCAGCCACAGACACATAATAAGGTGGAGATACAGGTAGAAACAGAAATAGATATAGCATTTGCATCTCTTTCCACAGCTTTTAGTTTTTACATGGAGTTTGACCTTTTCCTCTGATTCAGGGTTGAGAGAAATGAGTCTCATGTTCACTTTCACTTGTTGTGAAGTCCTGGTTCAGAACAGAAAAAGCTAAGGAGTTTGAGTGAGGTGGTTAGATGTCAATCAGACTGTAATAAAGAGAAGAAAAAAAGAAAGACACGCCTTCAAAGTGCCAGGTCTGTGGATCTTAATGACATAACCATTAATTGGTTGTGTGAGAGTTTGAGAGGTAGCACTGCATGATTTATGTGAAGCTGTACTCTTTTTGAAATCCACAAAAAATATGTTCTTCTAACTCTGTTTCATCTGATTCAACTAGCAAAAATTCTGAGTCAGAGGCTGAATCTGTTAGATTATCAGATGAAGCACCATGATGACTGTTTAGTATCACTGTGAACCATCACCATGTGTCTAGTTCTGTTCAATAGCTACTCCATACTTGGGAGAAAAAAAAAAAATGCAGGACTTGAAGTAGACTTACTAAATACTTTCAATGCTGACAGAGAGGATACACCACCACAGATAAAATCTAACACTAACAAATTAATCACTGTTGTCAATATGAGGGCGTGGCCACAGGTTACAACTGTCAGCTGACTGATGATAGTGATGGCAGCATAAACCTGCATTTATCTCTTATCACCGATAGGGGCTGCCAGAGAGGAATCTTGGAGATAATGACTTTAACATTAATTTTGGTAAAGGGGATGCAACACCACTAACAGACTGATTAATAATGGCATATTTCCCTGAACTGTTAGACTCAGGGTGCGATTTGTCAAAAAAACGGAGGGGGGGGGGGGGGGTTTGGGAGGGGTCAGCAGTTATATATGTGGAGGTGCGGTCTATAAGTTACGTAACTAACGCTGGCATGAAACAAAAGTGAAACTTTACATACTTTCAACGTCCAACTCCTGGGTTCTATTCCTCTATTATACAGTGAATCTAAACGAAATTTTCACAACTTCTAATCTGTATCCACTGGACACACAAGTGCTGGGCCCTATGAATTTGTCACATCCCCCCCATCCTTACGGCGCCCCTGTGCATGGGGACGTTCGCGAATTCTGAGACTGCCGACAGTTCGGTTCAGGTGAACGTTAGTGCAGTAATGTAGGATATAGGTGTAAGAAAACTCAGTTACAAGCTGCCTGGTATTTCAATTGGTTGGTTTAACCCCCCCCAGGATGAAATTCACTGAGAAGAAGTAGGGATGTAAAAACCAGAGGAGGGGTTGATCCCCCCACTCCCTCCAACAAATCGCACCCTGATTACACTGTAGGAAAATAAAATGATTGAAGTTAAGAACACAAGTCAACAAAATATGCTGAAATTTCAGTGTCACATTGTTATATTTTTTGGCTTTATTATGTTGGTTGCACTGAAGTAAGAAGGCTCTGTCAGTTTTGATTAGACCTTATTCCAACACACATTTAGTAGGACTTATAAGGATATTTATTTTTGATTCTAAAACTGTCCAAAAAAGACAGTAAAATGATCCCTGTTCACAGTCATGAAATACAAGTCAAGATAGTTACGCATAATAATAACAACTATCGCTGACATTTCTGCACTGACTCCCGACTTCTCACACGTATGTACTATTTATGTTTAGGAAGATTAATAGTATGTGGTAAACCCTCTCCTTTCCTCTTAGAGAAGAAACAGGGAAGGAGGTCAGTAAGGGAGATCTGTGTTGTCTCAATTAGAAGAGGAGGCGTTTTTCTCACTGGGCCCGGCTCCAGGCCCAGCTGTGTACCTTCCACCGTGGGCTGAGCCTCTCCCTGCATACTGAAAACATTACTGGCCACAGGTCACAATGTAACCCTGCAGGACTTATCCTGCTCCCTGTACACCCACCGTTTATTTGGAGATCTGGGGAAACTAGAACCAGATGTTTTTCAGACTGCTGGACTGATAAATTCAAAAGGAAAAAACATGCTCAGTCGAATTGATGTGTTCATATGCTATTTTATGTGTGGGTTCTGATACTCAAGAAGTGTGAATGGCTTTACACTTTTCCGGTATTTTAAGAGTCATTATCAGCCGCCTCTTTTTACCTCCCTGTTATCATTAGACTTGATGATGATTGCATGTTCAAGACCACCATCTCATCGCCGATTTGGCTCTATTTTAAGGATCCACATTGACCTGTTGAATAGTATGTTTTAAAACAGCGTCATTATTATGTCTCTGTGAAGGTTAAAGCTCAGGCAAAGGAAAACTGTGTAATTTCTATAAACAATAATAAAAACGTAGTGGTAGATGTCATGAATGAAAACAGAGGTTTGCTTTCACTATCATCTGACCTGGAAAAACACTTGGAATAGTTGACTTAAGAAGTAGTGGTCGACTCATAGTAGAGTTTTTTTTAAAGATTTCTTGGAAGTTTAATAATCAGCCCATGTTATCCTCACCCACTGACATGCATCATAAAAGTTGAACAATTGCTGACCTGAACATCAAAGTCAAAGTAATAAATATCCACGTGACTAAATCTGAATCACAGAACATCATAGTCAGAGCAACTCATTGATCTGTGTGAAAATGAAAATCAAACTAACATTAAAAAAATATATACTGGGGAGTTATTTGTTATGTTTTCAGCTACTGTATCCCATGTTTCCTAGTTTAAATGCCTGGTATCAGCCTTTATCGGGGCCAACTTCTGCTAAACCTATTGGGAGTAACTAATCTTAAAGACCCAAACAGACCAAAATAATCTACAGATTTAAAATATCCAATAACTTTATAAACCACTAATCCTTTAAACACATAAATAACTTAGGTAAAATGATGTTTCTCAGCTTTTCAGTAACATCAGATATGACTCATTTGGATGTTCAGAGTCTCCATAGTGAATGTGGAAACACTGCGACATTGATTTATTAATAAAATCAATGCAGTTTAACAAATGGCAGTGGTTGTTTTTATCTGTAGTTAATGACATGCTTTGCTGTAAAAGTCACTTTCTCTTTTTAATCTGATAAAATAACCTTTGAATCTACTCTGAGTTTTTACGAACATTTAGATTACTATTAAATTAAATAGTGGAAAATACCTGATGTTCGCTGAAAAATGCAAAATAGAGAGGATAATATTATAAGAAATGATGAATTACTTGGGAAGGGTTAAATGTAAGGGGGAAAAATCATTTGGATGTCGCAGGAAAATAGTTCTAGGCACCAATACCTTAAACATTAATATATAAAGTCTTGTTTCCATGAAAGATACTTATTTATGCCACTGACAAGTATTAATTGATTATAACTAAAGTCAGCTCATGACTGTTTATCTGGTTGCAAAGGCAATGTTAAACCATATTCACTCAGAACTGGTAATTTGGTAATGTTCTTATTTACAAATGTTCAAGTTTGTGTGCTCATGTTTTCCAAGACTCAAGCAAATGGAATGATTTTGTGTCTGTGAGTCTGTTGGGAGTGGGGTTGCCTTTTAGTGAGTTGCAACATGCCTTAAAGATTTAAGATAGTGGGGGGACTGTATAGATAGGCGAGTATCCACACAGCAAATTGGTTTTGCGTTTTGAGAAAGCGACCTCTGTTTAGCCTTAGTCAATGGGAGAAATTGGTCACAGCTGGATTTCACTGGTCAAATGGTATGTTCAGATCTCAAGTGTGCTCTCTGTTTAAGGAGGTCTCGCTCAATATTCCAGCTATGACTGGGCTAGGTACTTTTTACTAGTTGAAGAGACTTTTATCTTTCCAGTAGATGTTCACCAATGTCATTGTTCATTATGATTTTTGCCCTTATTATTATTGTTTGTTTTTTTTCTCTAGTAGCTCACTTGTATGCAGTGTCTTTATAAATATGTATGATTATACTTTAAGATGGTAAGTCAACCTTGTTTTATAGAAACTGGCATTAGTGGCTTATATTAACACTTCTGTGGAATTGGTATTTCTGTGAAAGGAAGCACGGCTAAGGCCAGTGACTCTTCCTCTGAATCCATCTCCTTTATATGGGCTGGCAGCTCTCCAGCAGCTCAATCCTCAGTATGAGTCCCTGAGATGGAGGACAGGGCACATGTTTGCAGGCAGACTGCACATTTGAGGGAATAAATTGCCTTGTAGAGTACCAGACTCCACATTGTCTGTTCCACTCTGTGTTCCTTTGCCTTTAAATATGTTTGGTGAAGACCTGTCATCTGCAGTTTCTTTTATTTCTTTTCAAGGCCTGCTCATTTTATGGTGTCTGGTGGTGGGGCTCAGCCGGATGGTCTGTGTCCGGAAGTGAACATGTGGTAGTGTTTAGCTTTGTAATGCCCTGGGTTTTATGGACGTCTTGAGGGAGATATTGCATGGAAGGCGACCAGGATAGGGAGTGTGGGCCAGCAAACAGACTTGGTGTCCAAGTGTTGGAGAACTCTTGTTATCATAGAGCTTCCCATGGGAGTACCTCAGTCCAAGGCCCACAGAGAAGGCTTAACATGGATGCCAAGTCATCTGTAATAAGCCAAATCTGTTTTTGCTCAAACATTCATGTAGTTTTCATGAAACCTCTATCAGTTTGGTGACTCCTCTTGGCACAGAGCAAACTTTAACTCCCCCTCAGTTAATGGAATGTGTAACAGTTAAGCTCACCAGAGGGTTCATCTTCATGTGGTTGTATTAGCTTTATTGAATCTTTCATGTTTTTTTTTTGTGTTTAAACATGATTATGAAGAACCCTCTTTTCTGTTTGACAAGTTTCTCAAAGCTTTTCATCCTTGGAAGTTGGTCTATTACAACAACTCAATATCAGATATCTAATAGTTATACTACACTGGTATGTTTCTCACTTGCAAAGCCAATATCATGTCAAAAGTGTTTTACACTATTATTTTTCTTAATTGACCATCAGCTAATGTCAAGTTGAGCTCTGAATACCACGGCGGTTTTTGTGCTGCTTTGGATGTTATTCGAATTTCATCAGATTATTTCATGCACAGTTTGCCTGATTAAGGAGTAAATTCACTTTTGTCAAATATACCAACAAGCAATAAAATGCTTTGGAGAAGCTTGAAAAAAAACATAATCTTTCACAATCAATCAAATAACAGCCTGCCATAGAAATAATGTCTTAAGTAGATATGACTTAATGGTATTATTTGCACAAACACGTCAGGATTACAGCAGGTTGCCAACGCTGTGTACATCACAAATGTTCACTGTGTGATTGGCTGGGAGCTTGTATTAACAAATATGAATTTGTGCAGGAGGGATGGCAGTGTTGTCAAGAGTATTACATTTAGCCAATGGGCAACAAATGAAACACGTTTACATATTGGCACAGACTTAGATCAGCTGTTAAGAAACTACAATGGTGAGCAGGTTCAGCTTTTTTGGCACAGTGGCAATTAAATGGACTTACATTCAGGAGGACACAATGACAAATGTGCCCTGACAAGAACGGAACTTAGAACAGCAGTCCAGTTCAAGTTATTCCAGAATTTTACTAACTACCTCTAACTTTGTGTTTTGGAGTCAATTATAAAACTTACTTTATTATTGTGGCCAGCCATCTGGTTGAAATATGCCACCTATAGTCATCCTCTCCACACACCTGGGACTCTGACTAGTGTGACAGCTAGAATGTGTGCAAGCCCTCGAGGGTCTATCAGTCCACATGCAGCGCTCAGAGGAAACATGTGACATGTGGCATAATTGAGTCTGCTAGCAGGGCCCAGCAGAAGTGCTCTGAGCTGTATAGGATGGTATCTGAAAGGAATGTGCGTGTATCACATTATTAAAGACACTGTTTTTCTGTTTAATTTGAGACAGCATGGGGCCCTGAGGGTAAGGCCAAAGACAGCTGAGGCACTGACGAATGGGCCGAGAGCACCCTGCTGAGAGTGTAAGGTGCCTAGATGAGAGATTCAAGTGGCAGTAGAGGAAATAAAATGAAGGTTTAAGCGAACAATTTAACACTAAAAGCATCCTAATCCCTCTTCTCAGTTTAATTTGGCCTCTATCTGTGGGCCATTCGCACTGGGAGATCATTGTTTCCTCATGTTTTATTTTTGCCGGCTCTCCAGTTTCTTTGTCCAAGGCTCTAGTAACACACACACACACACACACACAAATAAATACGGTGTGATTCCTTGGGTCCACATCTTCACTCACTCTGTATATGTTACAGTATTAATGGGCTGTAATGTTGATGAATTTGTATGAGGCAATAGATGTTTATTCTTCATCCTGTCAAGTGGGTGTGAAGGACTGTTGACACTGAAGTGTGAAAGTGCATTCACGTTCAAAGACATACTATAAGTCTAACCCTGGAAATGAAGGATTAATATCTTTTTCAGAAGTGAAATGTCTCCGTAAACAACTGTAAAGTGACTGTGTTGGCATACTATACATCTCAATCTCCCAAAAGAAAGAAACTGAAAATGAACATGTAACATTTGTTGGGCTACAACACAAGTATTTTAGTTTTCTAGGCATCTGTTTTATATAAATCAATAGACACCAAAGATATGAATAATATCAGATGTGACAAAAACAATACCGGATAAAATCAGAAGCATAATATAAACAGCAGAGTAACAAAAACAAAATACATGATACGAGGCTTAAAAAGAAATAAGCACAAATAAAATCTGCCATCTGAAAATTGGATTTGTAGCACCTACATGTAAAAATACCACCTAAACACCTAGTTGAAAGACATATTTGTAAATCAGTGACCCTATTTCACAACAACTAGGAGTGGGGTCAGTGTTTTATAAACCAGACATGACTGACACAACTCCTCAAAGCTTCTCTTGTCATAGTGACTGGATGTGTAATGAGAGGCTGTTCCATAAAAGACCACCAGTGGAAAAAAAAAAAAAAAAAAAAAAGGAGCTTCTGGCAACATTATTTACTCAGAGTACTTTACATGAATGCACACTTGCTCTGCTATTATAGTTATGCTGTGACTGTACCACTGTTATTTGTGAACACAAGTGTAGGAGCATAGAAATACATGCAATGTTGCTTTTTATATTCTAAGCTCCTCTGGCAGAAAACTACCTTTGTAAATGTTTCACCACTAAGATACATTCAAGACCTCCTCAGAGATCATTACTCCGAGTTAATTATCATATGTACTCTTAAACATAGTAGTTATTCTAAACCTGACAAACAATGCATGTCCATGAAAGCGGAGGAACACTAAATATGTGTTCACACTAGGTTTCCTATAAGTTACAGGGCCTTATTAATGCCAAATGACTGAATGAATGAGGATTTAGTGATGACAGAAAAAAACTAATCATTGTAATAAACATGACAGTGGTATCCCAACAGTTTTCACACCACATACAGTAAACTGTTTCATTTCTAGTGTCATGTGTTGACAGTTAGGCAGGTGCCTTCAGCATTGCGTCTCCTGGCCGCCCAGGAGATGTTGCCTCTTTGATTGTTTCTTCAAACATGCACACCAGCACTAGGGGAACAGATTGTTTGTTCTAGATTTCCTGGGAGACTCCCATCTTGGGTTTAAACAGACTTGTTGTGATGATTAGTGACTAAGTGTGTAGCCTCTCCAACAAACCACTGGAAGGAGAAGGAAGGCTCTAAAGGATCTTCTTTTACTCCTCTTACTTCTTCATTATTGTGTAATATGCAACATCCCTCATTCTTGTCCTCATTCTCCACAGCTCAGTACCATTATTTCAATTTAAAAGCTGAGATTTTTTTTGTCATTTTACACATGTTCCATACAGGCAAGTTTAATGTGGGTGAAGATTAATACATGGTGACATGTGGTGCGCCCCTACTGTGCAGACTCAATATTGTCTCTATTATGAAAACATAGGTCTCTTCATTCTTGTACTAATTTGTCTGTTGTGTTCAGTCACATAACAGAGATTTGCCATTTTCCCAGACTGTGGGGGGTAACACAATTATCTCCTTGGCTTTCCTTGGTTTAGTCCCATTTTACCACTGTCACACTGACTGAGATTTTGGCACCAAAATACAAGTGAAGAGGGGAGAGTCATCTGCAGAACACAACTCTTATGCTACAGTTTAAGACACAAAAATTGTCATAACATTAAATTGTCTGTCATCAGTCACATTTTAACAATTTATTATTTTGTGTGTGTTGTGGTGCAAAATAAAACCAGACAAACAGTATTATGTCATATTCATGTTCATCAGCTGTTTAACCAGTTTTATTTGCTGTAATGATGTTTTCAGGGCACATTTTTGCTGTTGTTTGACACACTATATCATGTTGCTGTATTTAGGATGCATCACCTTATGTAGTATCTCAACAAAAGTAAAAGTAGCTAATTAGTTTCCCCCCCTATAAATAGGAAATGTGTAAAGTAACACGAAATGCACGAAATATCTGTTCTAAATTGGTTAACACCATCGGTTGTTATCACACTGAACTTTGCATGTCTTTGCAACACCTGTGTCTCTGTGTTTGCATAAGCACATATTCATTCTAATATGCGTGAATTATTTATTTCACTTTGTTGTGGGAAATACAGTAAAATACTTTGACTGTCATTTATTCTTGGTTTTATAAATCAGTCAGTGTAGCATTTTGATTGATTAATGCTACAGCTCTAGCTTTTTGATTAATAGCCAATGTCAGCATAGTAATGTTGAAAATGTTTTTTTTCTCTTCTTCTTCCCTGTAGTAAAAAAAGACATGAAAGATGAGACCGACGACAAAATGCCACAGTTCAAGAAAAAAGCGAAGGAGCTTCGTATCTTGGATGCAAAGACAGCACAGAATCTTTGTAAGTACATTCAGTGTTTTCATATCCAACTGTGATCTTCTGTAGACCTTACCACTACCATACAGCCCGAATGTAGGTGTTATAAAGCAAATAATCACATGTTTAACGTCATGTATTTATAGTGGTGTATTCTGTCTATCTTGACCTTTTATGTTAGAATCATCATTATCTTTCTTTATGACACTCCTGGTCTTTTCATGCTCATGTGAGCAGCAAAGCAGAACTCTTTGTTGGAAACACACAATAGAAAGCTCTTAAAATCTAAAGCGTTTTATTGAGCCCTTTGGGGAAATCTTTCCTTGGCAATTCTTTAGTTGTCACTGTGAGTGCATATAGATGGTTTCCAAACGTCCTGTCTGTTGTCATCTCTAAGCAAATTCAGAACTGAACACTAAAGCTTCTTGAAGGTGTCCTTTTTAATGCTCGCAGGCCTAAGGGCCTAATATCTCTGATATTTTTACTGTACTCTCAAATATTTTCTTAATGTTGGAATTAGAAAAGCCTTTTGGCTGTAGCTCCAACATTTTGGTACCATTTCTAAAGCTGTAATACCCTTTACCACAGAGATATAAGAGACGATAACACTTCATGAAATATGTATGTTAAATGCTAAGATTATAGATCAACCTCCTTGCAGATCTTTCTCATTCCTTTTGGTTTATCTGTGTTTTTCTTACCTTACTATCTACTTACAAAACAAGAAGCAGCATGTGTTGAGACACTGTGTATAAGACAGAGATAGTGGATACATTTCTGTTCACTGTGGGTAATGCAAACTAGAATGTTAAAATAACCTTAGCGATGCATACACGTACATCACAAAGAAAAACACCTATGTTTTTCCACCATTTTTTGTTTTGCCAGGGTGCAGTGAAGCTTCCTATTCTTGTATCTTACATGTATCTAAACTAAATAATTGATAGGCAAAATATTGGGGTGTGATGTAAAAAAGGGGCACGTGTCAAGAACGAATGATGCGGAGAAGTCCCTGGATGTGTGCTTATGCGTGTGAATGCAGTCACGTGTATGCATTTGCGTATGTGCCATCAGCACTTGTCATTGCAGTTCTGCACAGGCTCTGACAATGTTGATAGGTGTCACTGTCATCTTCGATTACAACCCTGGTAGATGGGTTTTGAATTTGGCAGGAAGTAAAAATAAGTGTAGGGAATCTCACATTTAGAACAGCAATAGATGGAAGACTTGTGGTCCTACACAGCTACACACAGCTCCCCTGAGTCTCCTTGACACATACTAAAGCATCATGGATCATAATCACTGCCTGCTGCAGAAACTTTCTCAGCTCCTTTTTCAGTTTTGATCTGTGTTTGTATTGGAGGTACAGTGACTAGGATGAGTAGTCGTGCAAAATAAATGATTGCAATGTCAGTGTCACTGTTTGTACTTTGATAGCATGATTATGCATACCACTGGCTCTCTGTCTTAAAATTTAATAGCATCTTTTTTTCAATAATCTACAGGCGGGTGGTTGTGTTATGACTGAGCCTTGAAAAAAGAGAGAATCATTGCATTGCACATGTAATAAAACAAAAGCAGAGAGGCCTGTTGTAAAAATGTGCACTGGTTATTTTTTTGAAGTGGCTTTAGTTTTGTCCTCATTGAAACTGAGCATATGACCATTACCAATTATCAAAGCAAAGTCTAAAGTCACACAACAAAACAATGAACCTTTGGTGGATAGATCATCAAATGTTCTGTGAGCAAGAAAAATAGTGTTCCCTTCTGTTTTTTATAAAGAAGAAATATGTCGCCCAGTGCAATGGTGAGACTCAGCCATATGTTTTTATTCACTTTATGGATAACAATAGAACTTTATGGCACAAAAAATAAGATAGATTGGGTTGTGGATACATGGGCAACACCATTTGTAGGATTAATTTACTGCTTGTTTTAGTGTTTCTATAGGAGTTTCTGACAACGAAACAACAGACAATTACCGGTCTTATTCCTAAGCTTAAGTTTTAGGGCCTATGTAGTTAATCATTAGAGCTGCATTGGATGAGGCTCAAATCCCATCACTAAATAAGGCTACACTTTTTACACAGTTAACACTTTTTCTATGACACCAATAGGTACGGGCAATACCTTAAAAGAAAACATCCAAACGACAAAGGAAGAAGCTACATTTTCACAGTTATGATGTTTCTGTTGTTTGCAGTTATTGCAGGTTAGGTAGCGGCATATCCACCTTGTTGCTTTTCGCTTCCCAGCCAACTAAGGCTACAAATATAACTCAGTGCACCTGTACACCACCTAAGAACAGGGCAGGTGACACAGTTAGGGTTGTACAGAGCCAGGGAATAACCAAACAGATGACCAACTGCACCCAAAAACAGAGCACGGAACAAAGCAGGAATTCAAATGCAGGATATGGATTGAATTTCTCACTTCTTGGCTGTCCAGCTCTTAACCTGCCTTTTTCACCTACATATTGACTTACGTTTGTAATTTACTACAATATGTTCCAGGATTGGGTCTGACAACCTTCCCCCAACAGAGCCTTGTAACCAGCTGTTGTTTTATATGAGAAGGATATAGAGAACATACTGCAGAGAGTGTTAGAAATGTTACACACCGTGAAAGGATGACATGTTCCATTTGATGTAAATGTCTCTTCATGAGGGTTATGTCATTACAATGAATTAAAAAAAGAGGAGCAAAAAAAAAAAAGAAGTGTTTTGCAGTTCTTGAATTCTTGAAAGTACCACCCCCCTCTTTTTGTTACATATCAAATACAGACATCAGGTCCCAGTGCTGCAGCAGCCTAGCATCTGTTGAGTTAGTCTCCTCCAACTCATTACTAAATCTCCACCTGTGACTTCCACCTGGATCCGCCATCAGCTCCAGTTTCCACCATAGACACCTTACCCACAGAGAAAAATGCCTACTAGGCTGGCAAAGGTAGCACGTACCAAAACAAAACTATGTAGTCTCCCCAGGTGACACCACCTCGAGTAGAACAGCCAGTACTTCTGTTACTTTTGTAGTAAAAGTAGTGGTATATGACTAACTCGTGTGTTAACAAGTGAGCATAAATATTACAAATTGTAGCATCATACTGTTACAGGATGATGTTGGATATTTTCCCCTGATTTTTGGTCAGGGTGACACAAACTATCTGTTGAAGGGCAGGGAGTGTATTAGTTTTTCCAAGTGACAAGTTAGATCTGTGGTCATTTTGTCTGAGGAGCGATGAGAGCTGAAATGTCTCTTTGAACCCCGCGGTCTAATAAAAAAAGCAGAGGAAATGACTCTCTTCTCTCTCCATCACAACAGCAATTTTCTTGGGCTCGTTCCGCCTGCCTTATGAAGAGATCCGGGACATTGTGCTGGAGGTAGACGAGGAAAGACTGAGCGAATCACTCATCCAGGTAGGACTGATGTACACCCACACCGACACACACACCCACACACACACATATCTATAAATATAAACACACACAATGAGTCTGTTTGTGTGAGAGCGTGATGGAGTGAGCTTTTACAATGACGTTCATGGCCAGAAAACATTTAGGATTTCAGTGTCGACTCCATTCTAAACTTGTTCCGTTCAGCTTTTGGCAAGTTCATCTCTTCATTCACATGTGGACCATAGAGACCTCCCTATTCATCCTTTTATAATGGATGATGAAGGACAAGGCTTGGCAAAGTCTCCCCAACTCCACCCTCCTTTCCTCTTGGTTTTGTCTTCAACCTTGATTGATGAGCTTTGGAAATGCTACTTGTTTTTGCTCCCCTTTTATTTTTTAATTTTGTTTTTCTTGTTTCTGAAGGCATTAATTGAAAGTGTAGTGGGTGTATCTGAGGTAAAGACACACCAATGGGCAGCATGAGACGCAGTCGGCACTAATATTTTCTATAATGTTGATTTTTTTTTTTGTGCGTATTCAACCAGAAATGGCCATCGTTAAGGTTTTGCTTTGAAGCTCCAGTCCTTGGTTTCTTCCTACCTGGGGAAAATAAAGAAAAATAATTACTTCTGTAATGATATACAGTGTATGTCCCTTCCTACATGGTTTATCAACACTTGCACAGGAGCTACTCTACGTCCTCATCACTGCTTAGATCCCAGGCACTTGTAAAAGAAGGTGCAGCAATATATTTTTAGATGGGACTTATCTAGAGAGCGGCCCTACAGGACTATTATTTTAGCTCTGATAACCTTTAATTGGCTGGCAGTCTGGCACGGGGTGTAGAGTGTATGTTACGAGATGGCAGACTCCCCTCTGCTGTGGGTGAAAGGAAGTTAAGGCGTTGACCTTTTCCCACCTCCAGCTGTACCTTTGCGAGATAGAAATAGCAGTGAAGCTGTGTCCCCGACCCATTACCAAGTGAACCATAATGCACACAGTCCCAACTGAGTGGTTACTCCGCAGGTAATCTAACAAATACCACGGTCATTGGTCTTGACATCTTACAAAAAACCAGCCATTTTGGTGAAGTTCATTACAGTGTTAAAGTATGGAAGGAATCGTTAACAAAAAGTAACAGAACAAACTTACCAAATATAGAAGAAAAAGAGCAAAACCATCTATTCCAAGATTTGCCTTCCTGTACATTTAACCATTTTATGTATGAATTGTTAATAATCTACAGGTATTTTTGACATAAAACATATCCAATTTTTTTTTTTCTTTTTGATATCTTATTTCTTTAGTATAATACGCAGCTATTCATTGTAGTGGATTCCATGCACTGACACTTTACCATTAATCTGCAATTTTTAAGCATAAACATGTCCGTAAAACATGTTGCTGCTTTAAGAAAATCTACCATTTCAGTGTAAAATGTAACTGTCCACTGTGGTGAATGGATTGAACTGTGAACAAAATATTTCCTACACTGTATTTAACCCATAATGGCCCAGTGCTACTTTTGTGGCAGTTCACAAATGAATTTTTCTCCATATTTAACCTTTCTTCAGGTATTTAGCGCCATTTATTGTAATATTACCCTCTGTATTTTTTGCTTTTTCAATGAAAATCAGGTATTTTCCCATATTTAATTCACTGATCATGTAGATGTTCATAAAAGCTCAGATTAACGTTGATTGTCATAATATCAGAAACTGAGAAAAATGAAGAAAACATGACTTTTTCAACAAAAATATCATTAACTGAGCATAAAGCATAAAGCATAAAGTGCCTTCATCCACTGTCATTGATCAAACTCAATGGGTTTTACTGGTGATACAATGTTGTAGAAGATGACGTTTCCACGTTCAGTATGGAGCCTCTGAACGTCCAAATGGGTCATATCTGATGACCATGAAAAGGTGACAAAGTGTGTTTTACAGCAATTATTTACATATACTGATAGGATTAGTGGATTGACAGGTATTAAACAGTTTAGATCAGTAGATGGTATTGGTTGCTGGTGGCTGTTTGGGTCTCTGTGGGTTCATTAAATAATTTCTTTGTAACTACATGTTTTGGATTCATTAAACAATATATCAGGTTAAGATTAGACTTTATTTATTCCTCAGTGGGGATATTCAAGTGTCACAGCAGCATTCACAGTAAAGTGAGTGTAAAAAATTTTAGAAAATACAGTTTGTGCAAATAATGTAGATTTAAGTGAAGACTGAATAACTGTCCACTCTAGTAATGTCATGCTTGAAAGGGTTAATATAATACATAGATATCCACTGCAACCTTCATATACTTTCACCAAAAAAAAAAAGAAAGGAAAAAACCCCAGCAAATCAAGGATATTAAGGATATGTTGCATAGTATTCAGTAAGTGAAAAGGACTGATATTTTGCTTTCATATTAAGAAGCTCATACATCTTTAAAAAATGATTTCCATTTTTTCTCTCTTATATCATCAGGAATCCTTCTGTACTAAATGAGCAGGAGAACAATAAGGCTGATAACGAAAATGAAAGCTCAACATGGCTCCGGAGGGCAAGTTTGTGAGTGAGCTTAAGCGTCTGGAAACTGAGCTAATGTCACAGCGTCCAGCGGGCGGTGTGACCGACCAGCTGAGTTAAGTTATCGGTGCAGAAGGAGCGCGCATCTGGCAACTGCGCTTTCACTATTTAAATAAAAGATTCAAAGATGAAGTAAAGCCTGTACTGGACAATTCTGAAATTGCTCTTAGGCAAGTGTTTATTTGCTGTATCCTGACCTTAACCTCACTTGGAATCTCCCACAGTGATTCTTTGTTTTTTCCCCTTTCTGTAGTTTGTAGAAACAAGACTTCTGGACATTTTTACTTTTCACTTAACACTTTTTCTTTTTTGAGCCATGAAAAGTATTACTCAAAATTATTTAAAGCTATTGGATTTTTTTTAATAAACACTGAGATGGTAACAGTGTTGAAATGATTTGTTAATATTTTTGTTTGATGAACACAATAGATTACAAACAGCATACATACAATATGTTGGCCCTGTGGGAGTGAATTATTTTAAATCACATTTGCCTTTTTTAGTAATTGTTCTTATTTGCTTAGATTTGTTGCAAGGTTTTTAGTTGTCTTTATTTGTGTAAGAGAGAGAATGTTTCCTTCAAGGTTTTGCAGCTGCATTTCATACATATTTTAGATTTTTTTTTTTTTTTTTTTTTTTTTTTTTAATCATATTTGTACCTTTTCATCTATTTGACTATGAAGTACTCTTTGGGAAAAAAAAAGAGGAGCAGGAGCATTACAGACAAAATGCAAAAATGCCACTGATTTTTTTTATTGTAATATATATTTTAACAACTGTTCCGGTGAAATAAGAGTGAGAAGACTGAACAAAATGCAGCAACAAGCTGACAGATTAAACAAGGAAGCAAATGACACATGCACAAGAAATACAGTTACAGCGATACAGACTCACTGAAGGGGAGCAAAGAGACTTCCTGCTGGCTGACACAGTCCTGAGTGTGGGCTCCATCTGCACAGTGCTCATCTACACTCATTATGCTGATTAATCACTCTACACCACCCACTTTCAGCCACACGCCAATCACCATTTATCCACATGGACAACTGCACACACAAACTGAGTGGGGAGATATATCTGCGTGGCGTTAGTGTAAGGAAATGCACATGCCATCTTGTTAATGGTAGAAGGAGGTACAATAAATAGCAAACTAGGGATGATAAAAGACAGAAAAAAGATAAGAAAATAGTATACACTAAGATTGACAACTTGGGGAAAAAAACGGAGTATAACAACACACTATGAAATTCTGTTCAGTTAAAAATGATTTTCTTCAAAATTGTCTTTTATTCATTTTGCAAAGAGAAGTGATAAGAACACAGTGAGTTGATAAATAGAAGGAACAGTGGAAATGGAAAGAATCAAGTGAGCAAGAGGTGTTCATAATGCATCTAAAACTCTGTAACTGGATCTTATTATCTTTCTTTTCCGTGGACATGTCTAATGTAATGATTTGTCAGCAGAATGTGGCAGTGCGTTGGCCTTGAAGTACCCCTACAATGTGTCACCCTGGCAGAGTGGATAGATAGGAGTTGATTGGCTCTTCTTATTCTGCATTAGGGCCCATCAACGCCTCGGAAATGATGTACACATCCCTGAATGCTGGCAGACAGTCCAGGTTTTCACTATTCATCCAGGCTCCATATGGATCCTCGCAATTCCACAGTTATTTTCATCGTCATGCTCTCCGCGTACAAACATACGTCCACTACATGCAAATGCGTGTCACTTATTCCCTTTTCCCTGCACAAATGTGTCATTTGTCACCCAGCCAAGGCATGTGCACAAGGTCCATGCACACACGCTTGGATGCAGCTTCTGTCTCACGCTTTCTTTTTAATCTCATTCGCCTATTCATAGTGATGGTGGACAGAGGTCACTTTTGTCTATTAGGTCAGCTTCATCAAATGCAAAAAGACAACAGAGCCACCCCACTACCACACTCTGTATAACAATGAGATGAAGAGGACAATGAAAGACAATAATGAACGTTGGCTCAGTGAAAACAGATTGAGCCTCAGAACACTTGGCAGAGGTCTGCTTTTAAAGGGCTGACAGCCCCACAAAGCCATTCATTTCTATTGTTGGCTGGTAGCAGAAGTAGCAAGGGAAGGGTCCTGTAGACCTTGTTTGTGTGGCAAAGAGTCAGACATGTGTCCTGAATTTTGCGGGCGAGTTATATTGTTTGGGTTTAGTTTGGATCCCTAGCCCCTGGAGTTCTTTTTTAGATTGTGGCTGTTCCAGTGACCTTGCCGTCACTGACTTAAGTTGGCTCTCACTTTACTGTAGGTTTTAATTTCTCAAAAAGTCCCTTACAGCTTTTTTTTTTTTTGTTTGTTTTTTTTTTGCCACGGGGAGAGGGCTTAACTGGCATAATGATGGTATTTGGTCTCCTGCCCTTACAGTTCTTGCCAATAGAACACAAGGAGTCTAAACAATGCCCACATTATTAATAAGCATTGTAAACTGAAATAGTTTATGGTGTAATCAACTGGTACACATGCACAGGATTGCTCATAATTGTTTACAGCCAGGGCTGATATGACGTAATTGGATGAAAGGATAATTACAGTGAGTGTTTTATTCCCTATTAATGATCTTTTTTGTCTGTATCATTTTATTATGACTACATCATTTCTTTTGCTTAAAATATCCACATGGCCTTTTGAGATTCTTATTATTCCAGTGGCACATTATTGTACAAAGCACAGTACAAGGACAAGAAAATGCAAGGATCCATGGCAACTATATAAAACAGTGGAATCTGGTTGTAATGTAACTGATACCGGTGAAGAATTATGACAGTTCAGTTGAGAGATTTTTTTGAAATATGTTAACATTTAGCTGCATGTTTAATAGCAGCGTATGGCTAACATTACTGTAGGTTAGTTTAACAGTTCGTCATCATATGCTCCTGTCACAAAGGTTTACATTCAGTCTAACATCATGAAAAAAAGTGGTTTTTCATCTTGCTAGCGGTGGCAATTTATAGAGGTGGCTGTTGTGATTATAGTTTCTAAACTCTGAAGTCTCTTCCGATTCATTATCCTCTAATGAGATGCTTAAAGCAGACTATGTTTGCAGAGCACCTTCAGTCTCCTATTTTGGCTCACTTCTAATTTAACCATCTCACATCAGCCCTAATCACAACTTTGACCTTAGCGGATTAGTGCAAATGCATGACCATGAAGGGTTAGAGTCACGTTGCAACTTGAGTTAGCCGCCGAAATTTCTGAAGTCACATTCGCTGAGGCACTGTGACTTTCAGCTTGTTAGGAAGAGGTTTCACAATGATTCAGCTGGTTTTCTACCAGGTGTATGCAGTGAGCACTTTTAAGGTGTGAACGTCCATAGGTTTCACAAATATTCACACTCAGTTGGTGTGCTATGAATGTGTCTTACTTCTATATGTAATAATAATAATGAAAAATAGTCAACTGAGATAGATTCACACATTGAGCAACACGCAATAAACATAGTAAACGATAAGAAGTGCAGTGCTAACAGCCGTGTAGCATCTCTTTTCTCTTCCTTACCCAGAACATGCTACATGATCGAGCTGCTCAGAATTAGTTAGTCATCACTAAATGTTTAAGCACGCCCAGTTTTTGGTGTGTGTGGTAAGCTTAGACTCATCAGCGGATGATGTGGCCCTTGGGGCTTGTTTTGTGGAATATCAGAGTGGCTTCTTAATGTTTAATGTCTGCCAATGTATTTTATATTACCCCATCTCCTTTTCAAAAGGAAAGGCTAATGACTAACACTGCACCGCCGCTATTCATTTGTAATTAGTATCGCCCTATGTTGTGTGCAAATGCACCAGTAAGAATATCAAAGAAGTGCACAGAAGTGTCCAGCCTTCCTTGTATTTAAACCCAGCATGGTTTAATAAGTAAATGTGTGCTCATAATTTTTAGCAGTCATTGGTTGCTCTACCAGGGCTTTTAAGAAAACAGTGAGAACCATTTGTATTTCTTTACAATTTAAGATGATTAAGATAAAATGTTTCACATGTTGAATCTAATATTGCATATCTTGATTCAGCTTTGAAATCTAAGGTGAAGACTAAATGATCCAGAGTATCTGAAGTGATGTAGCATGTGCCTACTTAATTAGATTAATTAGCTAATTAGATTTCACCAATTTGTATTCCAATCATTTTATTAGCATTTCACCACATGATGACATAGCTGATAACTAATTAGTCAGTTCTGCATTAATTTCACACATGGCTAACTTTAAGCTCAAAAAGAACCTGTCCGGTTGAAACAGTGCTCACAGGCCAGTGATGTTTAGTGACATAGAATGGTCAACCCCAAATTGTCAAATTGTGACGTTCACGTGACAAGACAGAGTGAGGTCAGGCTGGTGATGTGGTTATAAAGGGTCAAAGTCCTTAGTGGGAGGTCAGGCTGGAGGCTTTATTAACAAACCTAAGCAGATGAATATAAGGGACCATCGTTCATCTTGTATGTTGTTACGTTAAAGGAGGGATATTTTGCTTTTTTTAAATGGAATTATAGATTTTAAAATATTTCCTGTGTTCTACATAAACTGTAAATGCTATGCTTTGGCCTGAATTCATTAATTCAACTCCACAGGTCCATCTTCAACCCTATATCTGAGTAATGACACTAGAAAGGTTGTTTTAAGCGCTGGCCCTTTAAATGCAAATGAGTCACTTCACGCTCCACGCCCTCCAGGTTGTTGGCTGTGCTGCTCTGTCGCGTTCAACTAACAACTGAACATTTTAGGTAATTTGCTCCAAATTTTGACATATTTTCAGTATGGACTACAACTGCTGCTGACAAACAATTATGGCGTACTCGGAGAAATGTTCGTTGAATGTCTTGACCTTATATGTGCAAGAGTCATGATGTAACTAGTTATAGATGTAAACAAATAAAGGCAGGAGTTAAAACAGGTTTTGGAATTCACTCGATTTAGCCAAAATGAATATAAAGATAGCTTTGCAGCACCTGGAGGGTTCAAATTCAAACTTTTTGAGCTATTAGGGTCCCCAAATATACAAACTAGAAAAGTAATCGGAGAGCGCAGACCTCCGCCAAGGCAGATCAGTCCCCCTGATCACTACCAAAATATAATCATTTGTTCCTTGTGCCATTATCAACATTTCCTTAAAATTTCATCAAAATCTGTCGGTAACTTTTTTAGTTATCCTGCTAACAGACAGACAAACAAACAAACCCAGATGAAAACATAACCTCCGCCGTCCTTGGCAGAGGTAATAAATGTACCAAAGACTAATAAAAGTGGGTTTAGCAAAATATGACCCCTTTAAAACTTTACCTATGGGTTTATTATTGCAGCTCTATAAAGGGTCGCTGTGTGTCTTTATTTTAGCTACCCTTTACTTCGATCTTTCTTTCTGGTGTATTTTCTATCATTTTTCCTGCTGCTCATGTCAGTCATTTTGTGCAATCAGTCTCCATACCAGTAGGGCAAACACTGAATGAGAAAGTATTTAATTGTGCAGGTTGGAGTACGTGAAAATGCCCCAATTTAATTGTGCAGTGACAGTTATTGACTGTCATATCATATGAACACAAACAATTAGTGACTATGTTCACAATATACAGTTCATGTTGAATTGCAGACCTTGCACATCTTGGTGTCACCTGTCACCTGGTTGTATATTTAGTTTTGAGAAAGAACAGCTAGTTTCTTCGTGAAATGCATACATTTATATTCATATATTTTCAACTATTTTTTAAAGAAAATTATTTTCAATAGGAGCAAACTGTGTGCACACCGAATTGTAATACAGACTGACTAGGTTGTCTCACAATAAACACAAGTGCTGTCAGCTCTCTGCTTTGCACTACTTCCCTTCACCTTGCCATGGCAACAACCTTTCCGCCAGGTCTCACAGGAGTCTTTCGTACTAGCCTTGCTTGTTATTATTGTTTATCTCTCTTGTCAATCACTGAAATCACCACAATGCTCATCCATATGCATGGAACCATCATTACACTTGGTAGCCCGTTGGCTGCAGGGTCTGGCAGTGCCCATGCCAGGCTTTGTTCTCCTCTGTAACAACAGGTGATTGTAGCAGCCTGGCACATTGTCGGGCATCATTTGCATGGTGTAAAAGTGCACATGTGGGGCAAGGCGATAAGTATGGCTGTGCACTGGGCCTGTTGGATTAGAGCTTAAGCAAGAGAAACGGGGGCCCCCTTGGGCTTAATTGTGGTTTATTTTGGCACACAGCACATAACTCTCTTCTGCATCAAATGCTAATTTAACAATGAAATGTGAAATGCATTATGCTGATTTAGTGGGACTGGAAAAATAAAACAGAAAAAGAGAAGTATTGAATAAACAAAGTAAAGGCAGGGAAAGGGGAGACGAAGCTTGGCTTGGTGCAATATCAAATGAGCTTCAGAAATTGATGGCCAGGACCCAAGGTACCACATGTACTTTTCACTGATCATCACCACACTGCTGATCTCTAGCCACAGGGTCCAGGCCAGGTACTCTGTCCTCAGGTTGAATATTGATTAAAAGCACACACTCTCTCTCTCGCTCTCTCTCTCATACTCACACACACACACACACACACACACACACACACACATGCAGACACGGGCAAGTTCATGCACAATACAGCACAACAGTTAAATTTTGATTAGGTGGAGTCCATGCAGCTTCTCCTCAGGCACACTGGGTGCTGTGTTTTCTTAACCGAGTAAAAATTACTTTTCTGTTTTCACACTCCAATTCAGTGTCTTTGTTTCAGTGACAGATGGCACATCACTCACAGAGACACTCTCAGACAGCAGACTCCACAAACAAATTAATTTCTATTACTGTTTTGCATGCTCGCTCTTTTCTTATTTGATTGACAGTCTCATCATACAGCAGCACTGTATTAGAATAACTGTGTGAGATGTTGTAAAAGACTAATATTTACAAATGAGAGAGAAATTCATCGCAGAGTGGTGAAGGGCACCCCCCCTTTTCAACTTGTCGGGTTTGTTTTTTTCAGCAGATTGGCAAAATGCCCTGGGTTAAGAAACAAATTCCTAACATACATTATAAATAATGCACAGTCTTTATTGAAAGTTAGTCTCCTTTCAGGTATGTCCAAAATGTATATCGATGTGTAAACCCTCAAGGCTCATAACAGATTTGAGCAGAGGTGGAATTAGCTTATAGGAACATTTTTATTACCTCCGCCAAGGAGGTTATGTTTTTACCGTCTGTCTGTCTGTCTGTCTGTCTGTCTGTCCGTCTGTCTGTCTGTCTGTCTGTCTGTCCGTGTGCAAGATAACTCAAAAAGTTATGGACGGATTTAGATGAAAATTTCAGGAAATGTTGATACTGGCACAAGGAACAAATGATTAAATTTTGGTGGTGATCGGGAGGGGATGGGGAGGATCTGCCTTGGCGGAGGTCTGCGCTCTCCAAGTGCTTTTCTAGTTTATCACTTGCTTTCTTCCTTTTGTTGTTGTCTGTTTCTTTTAATCCTCCTTCACACTCTCCATGGTAAATGTAGGTGCTCAGGTGTGCACATTTTTTTAAAAAAATCCTCTATATTTCCTTCTAACAGACAAATTTAATGTCACACTAAGTCTGTCAGATTTTCCAGCCCCAAACTTCAAATTAATCCCTCCCTTCCCCCTCTCTCTCTCTCTCTCTCTCTGTCGGCCTATTTGCCTCTCTCTCACTGTGTTTGTGTCTTTCTCTCTGACTGCTTTTCTTATTTTGTTTAATGCGATTTTAGAATCTGTCACACTCGGTTTGTTGCCTGTCAGTCTGTCACTGTAGCTTTGCTCATATTGAGATTTGAGGGGTTTGTGTGGTTTGGCTAAATGTAGATTGTGTAAGACTACAATGGCTTGTATGACTGATGTTATTTGTTCAGCATACTCACCTGTGAGACTCTTTTCTATTGTTCTTTGTTGTTTTCTAGGTTGCACATTTGATCTTTTCATGTATACTATTATTAATGTCTATGGTGTAGATTATTGTTGTGGACGTATTTGATGTATTTTAGATACTGCAGATGCTTCAAAGACACATAAATGCAAAAATATCCAGAAAATGTCACATTTAGATTTTATATTCTGTTATACTTATCAAAACTGCCCCAATGTTCATAAACAAAATCACAATTTAATGACCTTTCTTCCACATTTTCAGTTCTCAATTCTCCTGTAGAACCCTAATCTTTTAGATAAATGCTGTCTACTTACAAGATAAACTGTGCAGTTACTTTTTTTATTGTATGACCCTAAGCTTAGTTTGAAAAGGGGAGGAAAAAAAAATACTTTTGGAACTGTACATAATGTCTTTTTAGGAACTGTCAAGCATTGGTCTGAGAAGTAATGCTTGTAGGATTTGAGTAGTCTTTTTATCTGTCTATTACTTTGTTATTGATTTAAAGTGAAGTCTTCACTGATTTTCCATGAGCCAGGTAGGAAGCCTGCTGAGATGTCACGCTAGGGAGATGGCACTCCCATGTTGCTCATCATCACAAAAAACGGGCAGAATACCACATGTTCCTTCGTCTCCCAGAATTGAGGAGAAAATCAATTAAAAGGAGAAAATCACATCTGTCAAGCACATGGCAGTCACAGCTCTTCTGTCTTTTTTTTTGTGCAGACCTCCCATAGGCCTTGTAGCGAGAACACAGTTTATTCAGATCATCCTTTAGATGTCATGTAATTCTCCAGCTTTTCGCTTTCATTTAACCTAACTTTATTGCTCTGAGAATGGCTTTATCGATTGACATGCGTCAGGCTGTATCTTAAGTTTTCTTGGCTTTCTTTATCATTTTGACATTACTGTTGGGAATATGCTCCTCTGAGCACTAAGTGTATTTCACAAGATAGGAGTCACAAGATAGATTTTACCAGAGTCCATTTTGATTCAACAAAAGAGAAAATGACAGATACCACCAAAACATTTCCAACAAAGTACTACTGAAAATTCTTCTTGTTAAAATAGAATAAACTGTATTATTTCCCAGGATGTAATCAATATGATAAGCAAAACATTCAGAATTGTCAGCAATAATCTTTGTGCACTGAATATCAACATTATTTAACATTTTTCTGTTGTGCTACACCAACACTGACTGTTTCAACAACAGCTGCATAGCAAAGTTAACACCTAATGCATGCTTAATACCACCCTTTTGAACTGTATTAACTTAGCACGGTTTTGCGGATGCTGTGAAACTGTGAACTTGATTCAGTGGAAGCTGGTTGACAGCAGTAGAGATCAAAGCTTGGAAGTGAAAGCCCTACAGATACTGTCATCCTCTACAAATGTTTAGTGAACCGTAACCTGTATCTCATTACTTTTACACTCTCCTTTACCCTTACACCCGCTCTCATTCCCGAAGCACAGACCTTTGACAGTCTAGGTAGAAAAAGTTGCATTTATTTTACCAATATTCCCTACCATTCAGCATTGTTGTATTCATACAAAAAGAGCACTTCCTAGATAATAACAAAGCTGTGGATGTGCATAACGCAGAATTGTGGACAGAATAGAGACAATCCTTGATAATATAATGTGCACATGTGCTACTAAACGTGCTATTTTACAGTTTTATCGTGTAATATTGTTTCCTTTCATTGTTTCCGACATACAGCATTAAAATAGAATTATGAGGGTTTTAACTTGAATATCTTAATACTGCTGCTGGTTGCTGCTTTGTTAGTATATTGTTGTATCTTGGCACATGTGCAGTGCAATGCAACGCCTTCATCTTCGCCGAAGGCTGTAAATGAATGTGTACTTTTGCTACTATACTTCCAGTAATCCTTCCTTCACTGCTGTGTGTGTCTGGTGGCCTGTGGTGAAGAGTCTGGCCCAGCCTCATCACCCAGTCTCCCACATTGTCACACATATGGTGTTGCTTTTGTGTCAATAGTGCTCTGTGGGGTTTCTAATAATTAACAAGATGACAGACAAATGAAATGACAACTGCAAGGTGGATTTGGTGTTGCATTACCGAGTCATCATCTTTCTTTTTCAATTGTAGTTGCAAATGTAACTCCATTTCTGATGTAACGGGCCAGTTTTGGAACGGGTAGATCTAAAATGTGCTCTGCCTATGAATTTGTCAGTGTGTCATACATGCTAGTGCAAATGGTTTTATACATGCCAAGGTCACTAAAATGTTCTTAAAATGTAATATCAGTAAAGCAAGAGATGTTGAATTGTAGAAATTTCGCACATTTACTGACCGGTGTTACCAAGGGCACCTTCTCTTCATTTCTAAACCTGATACAACTTAGAATGACAAAGGACTTATGGTGAATATGCCCTGTAAAAGACCTACAGTGTAAAGGTGAAACATACAAACAACATTTTTTTTCTTCTCGAGCAGTGCCAGAATAGAGCAGCATGTACAAACAGATTTTCCAGGCATTGACAGTAAAAATTGTGCGGTGTTGGGAAGGATTTCTGTTGTGTTGTTACTGTTGTATAAAGGACTTCCATTACAGTTCCATGGGTTTCATCAGCATTTTTATGTGTTTTATTTGTAAAGTTTGAAATGACAGCAAGGAATATTTTAATATAATATGGCTACAAGGAAACATGACTGTATTAAAAGCAAATGATAAATGACAAATCTTAGTTGATATTTACAGCATTTTGTCAAAGACAAGACAAAAGAAATGATTTTTTTTTTTTTAAATGCTTTTTTCTTTCAAGAGCTCATGATTTTATATAAGTGAATAATTAGCAACTTCAACTTTGTGCTGGAAACAGTATATTCGCTGTTGTGATTCAGAAGAGAAAAAAAAACAAAAAAAAACAACATGTAGCCAGTCATCATTTAACTCCAATATAAACCTTAACAATTCCAATTATTCTAATATGTTTCTTTACTATTTATATAATTCACTATTCTTTCTGCTTCTGCTGATATGATCAAAAGCATTCATTATCAAGGCTTCATTGCTTTCTGCAGACCCTAATTGGGGTTTCAGCAAAAGCAAGCAACATTTGATATAATGGCTTCCTCCCAAATAGGAATGCCTGCATTATGGCTTACTTTTTCTGTTGCTGAATTCCCTCAGGGAAGGACAGAGATGTCATCATTAGTGGGCAGTAGAGTCTATCCGCGGCTGCTGAGGTCTGTAGTGGTCAGACGGGCTCGTGGCCCAGTAACAGTGTTTTTCGCTGTGTTTCCCTGTCTGGGTTACCATCTGGGCACGTGACCCTAGTCTGCTCCCGCTGAATAAATTTAGGAAGCTAATGAGGAAGAAGGCTTTGTGATGATGTGGAAAAGGGCACCTCTTCCTCTTCTTCTCCTCTGAGAAAAAGAGGTGAAAAGTCGCTCTGGTCAATTTTATTAACTTGGCTGACCTTCACACAAACAATTAACATTTGCAGAAAACACAGCCCCTCCCATTAACTTCCTCATCTCCATCTTAATCTTCAACTTTACCACCAGGAGCTTCATTTCTTTCTGTAACAAGTAAAATTAAACAGAAAAGTAGCAAATTAGTGGCAAACCCTTCACATGTTTTTTGAAGACAATCGAAGGTCATGTGGATTATGCTGTAAAAGGTCAACCATCTGAAGTTCCCCGCTATGTACGATAATTGGCTACGGAGCAGTACTGCCACAGCCAAGATCCAACAGTAAGCTGTAATTATGCGACTTCATCTTCTCATTCCATCAAATTTTTATGTATCCTGCCTGAAATATCAACTAAAATAAAGATAGATAAAGGGTGAAAAATGTTTACTTTGACGGTCATACCCCAAAGAAGGTTTTCCATCAAATCTCTTTTTTCCATTATTAATTTTATCACAAGTTGTAGATGTGAGTTTATGTAACATGAGACACCGCAAAGTTCATTCAAGGGAACTTCTTTGCATTTTTACTAGCAGTATCTATGTAAGTCTAAAGGAAAAAGGAACATATTCAGCATCTGCACACTCGGGTGTAGTCTCTTTTCTCCTCCTACTGTGTAAGGTATCCTGTCATCCCTGTCCGTGAGGTGATACTTGTCCTGACGTGGGCAGAAAATGAGATTTGCATTAACAAAATGTGTCTGTGTGTTTGTGTGTGTACGTCTGTGTTTGTGTATGCATTCCCATTTGTAGAACCTGATAAAGAACCTGCCAGAGCAGAAAGAGCTGAGTGCACTGGCGGAACTAAAGGGCGAATATGAAGAGCTAGTGGAGTCGGAGCAGTTTGGCATTGTGGTAAGTGTAATTTCCTGGTTCCTGCTGGATCGCCCAGAGAGAAGTTACAGTATGCACAATCACACTCCCAGTCTATAACACTCCGCTGTATGCAGCTGTGGAATCCAGTTTTTCTCACATTCTCACGTACATACTGCACTTCCTAACACATTTCTCATTCCTTATTATCTTTCAGGTAATACTTTAATACTTTCGATGCATAAAAGTTTTGACCATCTATTTAGCAGACAAAAAAAAAACAGAAGACTTACAGATAGTTGCTTCACGTCTTAGTAATTTTCAAATACTCAGAGTTAGATTCAGTATAATAGCCTATTTAAAATAATAAACTTACAAAAAAGCTTTCAGTAAGCAGGGTTAACGTCAGCTAAGAACTCAATCACTTTTTTATTAGAATTTAGCTTGAAGACCTGAGTGAAAGCCATGTTTTGACATCGGATGTCAAGGTTGTCTTGTGATAAAAAACATGCCCTTAGGCTGCAAATCCTGTCCATAATAAAATTCCTTGAACAAGCTTGTAACTGTAATCAATCAGCTTGATGATATATCCCAATCTTCCAACTGATCTACAGTTAAAATTAGATATACTGACTGTTGGGTATTTGACAGGAACAGGATTACAAGTGCTACTGGTAACTTATTGTAAACGTAAGAGTATTTTATTCATATTCAAATCAGTGATAAACAGCTTTATCTTTATGGTTTGATGGTATAATTCTGTTGTTTTTTACTCTATATATTAGTCAAACTGACATATTTGTTAATTATTACCCCGCCTCCCGAAGGGGAGGCAAGGGGTATTGGTTTTGGTTCAGTTTGTTTGTTTCTTTGTTTGTTAACACTCTAGCAGCAAAACTATTGGTTGAATTTGTACCAAATTGGGTTTATACATTACCAGTGACCCAGAATAGATCTCATTACATTTTGGGAACAGTAGGTCAAAGTCCAAATTTTTTATGAATTTTTAAAATCTTTTTTTTTCCCATTCACTTATAATGGATGAAATTTCAAATATTTGTAGCAGCAAAACTATTAGTTGAATTCTTACGAGATTGGGTTTATGGATTGCCAGTGACCAAGAATAGATGTAGTTACATTTTGGAAAAAGTAGCTCAAAGTTTTTTGGGTTTTTTTGTTTTAATTTTATGAATTTTTAAAATCTTTTTTCTTCTCCCCTTTACTTATAATGGGCAAAATTTCAAATGTCTATAAAACAATTTTGTTTCAATTTACTTCAAACTTGCTACACATATAGAGGCAAATGATATGCTGACATGAGCACACACATAGACGTGATGACAGCAGCCACATCAATGCCAAAATAAGCTACAATACGTGTGGGGGGAGGGGTTTGTTGTGCCTGACACCACTTGTTATATAATGTTTTGTTTCATGCCAGTCTTGTTCATCAAGCTAAAAAAAGTGACTATAGTACGGCACAGAACACAACTTTAAATCAGTTGTAGAGGAAAGAAAGTACATCATCAAGCTCTCCTGACCTTTTCACCTAGTCACAAGTGTGATTACTGTTTAATTAACTGCTCCTGTTGTCCATTTACCAAGTGAACACCTTTAGCTTTCCAACTGAACTGTACAGTATGCCAAGTAAAATAAATATGATCATATATCTGATCATAGCAACACATTGTAAAACTTCAATTGGATCTCTGAGTCGCAGATGTGCTCCCAATCTTTTTATTTAGATGTAGCCTTTTTTTCGCCTTTGTCTTTTAGAAGATGTAATGAAACAGGGTGGCGGTCTCCCTCATGATCCCACCAATGTTGTGATGACATACATCCCCACTGATGAAGTGGCTCCTCAATGCAAAGCTGTTTAGTTCCCCTGGGAAATAAGCCATGTTCAAGCTTTTCTCTGCCAAAGCTGTCACCACCATGCTCACTTTCTTAGTGATTTCTACTTATTGTATACAAATCAGTGCAAGTGAGGGAGAGGGAATGAGGGAAAGTAGAAAAAAAAGTGTGTGTGAATGTGCGTATGTGTGTGTGGAGGGACTAGAGGTGGGTGGGAATGTTGATGTGAGGGGAGGAGGGATTATTTGACAGACAACTTGCCTATACACATGAATAAATTTGAGCAGTAATGAAACATTATGGGCTGGATCTGAAGGTTGCCTTCAAGCAGCGGATTATGCAGCAATCTGTGCAATTTGTCTGTGGCGGCTGCTTTGCCACATATCTTACAGCGAAAATACTATTTGTTTTAATTCCCTACCATTTTAATAGCTATTTTTTGTCTCCTTTTCCTACATTTTTGTGGCTCAGTGATTCCACTCCTGACTGAGCCCACAAGTATTGATTAGGGCAGTTTTTTCCCCCCTTGTACAACAAATCCATTTAATGGACAATTCCTTTATTCATTTTAAACTAGGGACAAAGCAGAAAACTAGAGAAGCTCATTTGTTAAGAGGGGTTGTAGATTTTCAGTTCATTAAAATCTCTTGGAGTGGAACTTAAAGATTCAACATGGTAATGATGGCAAATTAATGTATATTCAGAGGGGTCTTTGTTCACTCTATGAAAGGTTATTGTAACAAATTACAATACAAAGTTAAATTTCAATTGTCTTTGATTCTGAGAGGAAAAGTGAAAAGCAGAGACCCACAATAGTTCCATTTACAAAGCCCTTTTGTCTTTTTGCATACAGGTAAATACCAGAGATCACGAGAAATATATTATTTGTTGAACAAGTGCGGCAGCCCCAGGGCCTCAATTTGCTTGTAATCAGTGAAGAGTGGCTTTTACCTTAAAACACACACATTTAACTGTGAATCACAAATGTGGCACATTACACTTGTAGACATTCCAAAGACTGCTGAGCAAAATAAATTAAATTCCACTGTCATTTATGCTGAACATGTTTTCATAGACCATTTACTGTAATCACACTGATGGCCTGAAGATGTGATTAACTTTCTTTTTTTTTAATCTATTATTTATTTACATTTTTGTTTATTTATCTTTTTAGATGAGTTCAGTAAAACTCCTACGACCACGTCTCAACGGTATCCTATTCAAGTTGACTTTCGAGGAGCAGGTGAATAATATCCGGCCAGACATCATGAATGTGACATTCGCCTGCGAGGAGGTGAAGAAGAGTGAAGGATTTAGCAAGCTGTTGGAGTTGGTGTTGCTGGTTGGCAATTACATGAACGCTGGCTCGAGGAATGCCCAGACATTTGGTTTTAACATCAGCTTCCTCTGCAAGGTAACACACTACCACACACACACAAATGTTGCTCACAGGAAATAAAAACAGTTTTCCCTCATTTCTAAGAACCGAGTAAACAACAATTGATTCCAAATGTCTGAATACAACAAATAAAAGAAAGATGATTAATGATGGGGCATATGGGATTTGAGCCAGCACCGGCAGCGTCCTCGTCCACTGCCAGATAAATCACAGCATGCGAAAGGTGTGAAAGAGAGGACTGGCAACATGTACTCACATAGCTACAGTGAGAACAACAAAGCATTTGAAGCAGATCTCACACACATCAGGCAGGTGGTGAGACAAGAGGGTATATTGTTTTGAGAGCCAGATTCTTTAAGCTAAGGCCGGAGATGAGACCGTCAGCCCTGTTGTAGACAGACTTCGGCTAAGTCTTGTCACAGTGAACACAGCGGTTAAAGATTGAATTTTAAAATGGGCCTTGAGCCATAACCAAGTGTGTTCCTAAAGCACAAAAGCCGTGGCATTTTGTGTATTTCCTGTATATATTTCCTGGGTTCTCATCTATTTTTCCATTTCTTTTAAATCATGCCTGACTTATCAGTGTTTGGTCTGATGTATAATGAGTGTGTTAGAACTAAAAGCTAGATTTTCTGTGATATCACATACATAATAGTAGAGTCTCAGTGACACATTTTTGTTGGCAGCTACATAAAACTGCATATAATAGCTACAGTTGTGGGAAAAAAAGTATTTGGACACCCCATGCATTTGTGATATATTGCATTAAGAATTACACTTAAGTCATTGAACTCTGCCACGTATTGTTCCATTCTCCATCCAACATATTTTCTTCTGCACATGCTCTATTTAGTCGAGGTCAAAACTGGATGTTTCAGCAAGACAAGGAAACACATCCAGAGCATGACATGTTGAAACTGTCAAGAATTAAGAAAAAAAAAGCATTTGTATTTTTTTGTGTCTGTCTGATGCAGCCACACCCTTTGAAGCACAAAAAGGATTTTTTCTTGCAAATATTTCATGATAATTATGTAAAATTTAAGGGTGTCTGAAAAGTTTTCTCTACTACTGTACATTCACATCTGTGCCAAATAAAGTCAAGTTTACAGAAAGACCACTGAAGAAAATCATTACAGAGACAGTTTAAAAAACTTTTTTTTTTCTTTTCAGGTTTCTTTTTTGTGATTTATTTCTGCACGCAGCAGAGAGTGAACCAAAAATTATATTGGAAGGTAAAATTGCATCCAAAATGGGCATCTCTTTAAAAAAAAAACACAAAACAATAATAAACATATCAGAGCATTCGCCAAGTCACTCTTTAGTGTTTAAAGTTCCCATGGCAACACCGTACAGAATGAAGAGCCAGTAAAACAGGTGCAAAATCAGCCAAATGTGAATAAATCATGTGTGTGCGTAGACCCAAAACTTTTCTTTGTTTTTTGGTGACTAAAGAATTTTCTCCTTACAGTCTACATCTTGCCAACTCTTGACTTTTGTGGTTTTGTGAATCCAGTATGCGTTTGGTATTCCAGCTAGCTGACTGAATCAGTGTGGAGTGTCAGTGTAGAGCCAGGTAATGCCTTGGGGGGCTGATTGGACCATTATTGATGGACAAGGAAAAAAGTCTGCTTTCTCACTTTAGTCAATCAAGTAAATGGCCCCCTGGGTGGCAGGTCTAGGGTACCTAATGGGCTCATCAGGGAGAAGGACGTTGATGATGGGAATGAGCAGCAAAGGGAAGGGCACCAACTGACCCATGGTCCCCTTCTGCCTTCAGTTTTCCACTGTTGCCCCTCATCCGCACAAGGACACACCGATCCCCTGGGAACAAGCCTTTTCACATATATTCTGCAAGCTAAATATCACCAGTCTTATGGATATAGATATATGTAGATGTATACAGTGGTGAAAAGGGCTTTTCAAGTCACTGTAGTGTAAGTAAGTAAGATGTAAGATGGGTCAATATATTTTTCACACACCAATTAACCATGCAGCACTTGAAAAGCACAAATAATAATTTAACATGAATATTCAGGAAATGAATAAAACCATATGCTGCATGACCTAAAAAAAATCTATGTATAGGAAAGATAATTTCCCTTGGGTTTTATCCCTGTCGCACAGAAGGAAAAACATTTTGACTGGTTGTGCTAAATATTTAAAGACAACGTGGCACTGATTTTTGCTGAATTTAGCTTGACTGAATATGTTTTAGGCCCTTGGAAACAGGTATTCAACTACCCAACATTACTGTGACCTCATACACCACTTGAAAATACAGGCGTTCTCACAGAAATTACCTTTTTAAGTACTAGTATTGAACTTTTACTACTCACTGATGCCCTTGTATTCTCAATACTCATTCTCATAAATGACCCTGCACAATTTTCTGTTCATTTACTACAGTTTTCTTCCCAATGTACAATATATACTATGTAATTACAGGTGCTGGCCCATGCTGTGTTTGCCTTTTGCTGCAGATCTATCTATAGCAACTAGTGAACTATCTAGGGCTGACAATACTTTTCACATTAGAAGGACTGTCAAGACCCAGTTTTCCTATGTACTCTTTTTCATTGATTAGTAGTTATTCTATTATTCATTTATTCTATATTCAGATATACTAATAAAAACGGATTTGCTTGTGATATACATTTTCATTCAGAATGGTAAATGTATTAAATGTGTTATACTAACCTGTGAGGGATATGGACTTTTCTTTTCTTTATTTCTACCTTAAGCCAGTTTTTGTTATGAAAGATCTAATAATATCCCTGTTTACAAATGCTTTTAGAAGCAGAATAGTCATGTTTTTGTTTTTGTTTTTTTTCATGTCCCTGAATTCTAATTTGTACATTTACAGATTAGACACACCACTAAAATGAGATAATATACAGTGAAGCAAACAGTACATTCATTACCACCCATAAAAGCACATTTTGTGGAGGTACATTTAAAGAAAGGATGTGCGTTGAAAAATAGTCTTTGCTGCCCTAGAATTATAAACCAGTGTTTATGAGGTCTGACAGGAAAAAGCTTTTCAGTTTTGGTTTTAAGCATAAAATGGACAGAATCAGAGATGGACTTGGACTTAAGGCTGCCTCAGACTTTGACCCACACCAGTTAACTACAGCATGTGTAGAGATACTTTCAAACTGGAGCTGATGAAATTCCTGATGTAAAATTGTGTGACTATAACATCAGTATCCTGGACTTTCTGTAGTAGATTCTATCAGTAGGATGTGTACTTCCTCAACAATACCAACACACAAACCTGTTTATTCTGACGCATACTGTTAAAAAAAATGCAGCACATATTTACTGAAACATACACTACCAAAATGAACAAGAATGCCATGTTTTTTTTTTAGTTTTGTGTCACCGGAAAGAATTTGATGCACCATAAACTTGCTCTTCCCATGGTTTGTCGACTACAAGACTTGAATTTCAACAGAGACACCTCGGGGCTAAATGATTACATGACATAATAGTATGATCAAGTATGATTTTAATGTTTGTAAATGTGAAATACTCACATTTGATGACAAACATGCCAGTTGAGGATGCTTTATGTAGTTTTATATCGATACCATGCACTCAATAACCTTTCTGATGGTTGGTTGAACATTGTTTAACAGTATATTTACGTCCATATGTATATTATTTCACAATGTAATAGAGTTATGGTGCAAACTGCTTATTACAGACAACAAAATGAAATTATATACAATAAGCAATCTCAGACTGTCTTTTACATCAATACTAATAATAAGTTTGTGCTCATACAATAATACAAATGGTTTCATTAGGGTTTTATATATTACATTAAAATTACAGCTTCGTACATAGTATACAGAATGGTCTGTTTATGAATTAGTGGCTATACATGCTCTCTGGACTTGGTTCGGTCTTATTATGTCGTTGATACTCACCTCACAATGCTAATGTGCTTCCAGTTTCATCAGATAATTTTAATGACTGCCTTATTACCTCAAACCACATGGTTTCACTACTTACACCCACAGCACTCAATAAAACCCTTCGGTGTGCCCATTCTCCATCCCCGTATGGGCACTGGATTAGTCCAGGTTAATGATCAAGGATACCACTGACACATTTTATCACAAAACACTGCAGTTATGCACAGTGTGGAGCTAGTGCTGTACCACTCTGAAATATTGTTTGTTCGTGTTCTCATTTTTGCTTTTCCCTGTTTACTCTTTAGTCTTATTTTTTTAAATCTATTTTTATATTATAATAGTTGGCAGATGAAATCAGAATCCCAAAGAAGCACCTTTTAATGACACTTTGGGGTATAACTTTGAACAAATTAAAATTTAAAATCCATGAAATTAAATTGTGATTTCCCAATGTGAGCAAATGATTGATCCTTATCTAATGAAAGAATCTGCATGTGTTTTTGTTTGTTTGCGTACGTCTTTGTCTGCCTGTTACTATTTCATTTCACCATATGCATGGCTGTGCGTGTGTGTCAGTGTATACTTACACACACTTCCGTGTGGGCATGTCCAAGTGCAGACTGTTTACAGCACAGACTTTATCAGTATGAGAACACGTAAGTGTGTTGTGCTAATTAGCTTTCCCAGCATGCCGTTCGAACAGCATGGCAATCACAGTGGGGATGAATATGGAACAAGTTTCCTATGCTCTGACTTAGAGACTCCAGCTTCTGTGTGTGAACAGAGACATGCACACATACTTGGCAAACAGTACTTTCATTTAAACCGTCCTGCTGCACTGCACTCTGCTGTTTTATTCTTGTGGGAGTGATATTAGTTTATGTTTTTGTTTATTTATCTGTAATTGTTCGTAGATGTACCATTGGTCTCATCATAATGCATCATCTCCTGTATTATATTGTTTTCATTTAATATTTTGGATTATTGAACTAAGCAGTAAGTTGAATCTTATTTTAAGAACCTTTAAATTATCTATTGGGCCTTGAGTAAAACTAACATGATATAAATAGACCTTCTTTTGCTTCTCTACAGCCTTTTTAAAGTCAGTCATGAAGACATGCTATACTGTATATGTAACTGACCGTTTGACAGTTGATATAGGATGTAGGTGTTAGTTTCTATTAGTCAGGAATGTATTTTCTCTGTTGAACAGATCCACTTGACATTTTGGGGTTGACTGATTATATCAAACACACTGT
Source organism: Sphaeramia orbicularis (assembly GCF_902148855.1). Classification (NCBI taxonomy): domain Eukaryota; kingdom Metazoa; phylum Chordata; class Actinopteri; order Kurtiformes; family Apogonidae; genus Sphaeramia; species Sphaeramia orbicularis. Next base: position 21,413,354 of record NC_043966.1, read on the forward strand.
AGGTAACAGTAGACAGAAACTTTCCAGTGTTCACCCACCATGTAAAGGTAATACTTGCTGTCGTGAATACTAATCATAATCACTTCAGTCTACTTTACAGCTGTCGATGCTGTTTTGGAACACATGTACTATTTAATTTGGATGGTTAGATACTAGATATTAAGTCATAATTAATAGAGTCTTGGGCGATGGTCAGAACATGTTGGAATTTGTATTTTAACTTTGCTAAATAAATAATTTATACATGCAGAAGACCAAAAGTGGATTAATCTTTTACTTCTTTGCTTTTTTCTTCTGTAGCTCCGAGACACTAAATCTATCAGTCAGAATACAACACTTCTACATTTTCTGGCAGAAAAATGTGAAGATGGGTTCCCGGAGATTTTGAGGTTTCCCGATGAACTCGAGCACGTGGAGAACGCCAGCAAAGGTACGTGTCCTTCTGTACGTCTTAAAATCGTCACCTTTCATAGTACCCTTATATATAAAAGATTCTCAGTCGTATTGTTGTCTATTCAAATATTCGTTTATATTCATTTGTTTAATAATTTTATCAACTTCTCTTATCTATTTTATCGATTGATGTTAGCTAGCGCTCTCTCTTTGTGACAGAAATAGAGTTGTTTGTCTGACCACACTGTCATTCAGCCTGTCAATAAACTAATTTCACTCTAATTCTATTCTCAAGCATTTGGTGGAATCCCTGCAGGCTTATTTACTTTGTTAGTCTCTAATTGGTTATTTAATCTAATTCTACTAATTATGCACTTGACTGAAGCTGCCAGCCATTGTGTAAGTGGACTGAATAATCTTCACTCACTATGTATATTTAGATTCCTATATGCGCAAATTTGAATGTCATCAACTTTGTCATTTCATGGAAATAAATTATTCAAGGAGAAGCCAGTTAATTGACTGAGACGAGTAAATAAATGCCTCTTGTAAAAACCCGGAGGAACTATTTAAGGAGTAGGGATGCAAAGAATGCAATTACTCTGAGGCCTCCGCTTCCTTTCTTTAACGGTTAAACTGGTTCAAGAACAGTGAAGGAAAAAGTCCTTTTTAAATTTGATGGTGCTCATTCTTTTCAACAAGTTTGATGTCTCTACCTCAAGCCTTCTACTGGCGCCACCAATGAGCGTAAATATGAGATGCTTTTATGCGTGTAACTTCTGAATCGTCTGCCGGATTTTCTAAAATTAGGTATTGTTGGATTCCCTTGATTGCCTTCAAAGCTCTCTTTGATGTCAATTTCCGCAATATTGAATTTTCCACCATATTGGATTTTATGAAAATGCTTTCACAGGCCACTTTTTTTTTTAAATCCTTCACCAATATTGGCACAAATGATCTTCAAGCCATGTCTCATATACATTATTGTATGCATTTCTGATATTCAAAGGCTGTCATTTGTCACAGCCAATAGAGACCCTCTAAATAGGAAGTCATATTTCAGTGATGCTTTGATGTGGGGCAGGGTCGGTCTGAATAGTTCTTTTTGTTTCGGAAGATTCCTGAAATGACCCGGAAGTATGTGTCAGCAATGATAAGAGCCATCTAACACTCTAAATACAGAGGAAAGGAGGTTCAGTGTGTCTTCTAGTACCTACTGGATACTCTGTTGCCAAAGGAGACAACATCTATTTTGCATAGATGTACTATTCTGGTACAATTGTGCTGATTCAGGATCCATATTGACAAACACGAGTGAACAGAATGTGAGTGTGACTGAGTATTTTTGCAGCTTTAGCCTTTATTTAGGCCTATATCTGTTCCTACCTTTATAATGAAATCAAAGTTTTACTGTGTTGTATGTTTGTATCTTGCATTCAACAACACTGTAAGAATGCACCAGGGGAAGTATCCAAGATGTGCTTTTTGTAGTCCATCTTCAGAACATTGTAGTTTTACCACAGCTGACCTATATAACATCCGTCTTCTTTGAGTGAGCAGCCAAATTCAGTCAGCACCACAGTGCCTTTTCCTTAGTCCTTATGAATTCTCTTTTCTGTCTTTTCTTAACCCCAGGATGTTTTCCACCAAGGCCTAGGAAAAGTTGATAGGGGATATTTTTTCAGATGCACCCTTGGTGCTTGTACTCACAGCACTATGGTTAAGCTACCCCTTCTCAACAAAAAAAACAATCTAATCTTTTACATTGTGCTGCAATAAGCCAAAATGTATATATTTGTTGATAACGGTGAATAAGTGTTCATGTGTTTTCCGTAAATAAATAATAGTAATACTCTTGGCATTCCCAATGGTGAGACATATAGGCCTAAACCCAATTTACCCCTTCCCCTTCCCCTTCCCCTTCCCCTTCCCCTTCCCCTTCCCCTTCCCCTTCCCCTTCCCCTTCCCCTTCCCCTTCCCCCTCCCCCTTGGCCCTTGTGACCCTTGGCACTACCCCTTGAAACTGAGTTGCAAGAGGCAGAGTTTGAAACATTCCCCTATGAAATGGGACAACCCTTGGAGACCTGTTACGTCATCTGCCGTTATCGATGCCGCTATTAACAGATGTGACGACTTTGTTTCTGAAAGAATTCACCATGCCATCAGCAGCTGTTACCGTCTCTGTTGCATGGGCTTTGGGCATGCAGCTATCAACCACAAACCGCAGAAATGTGATCTATAACACATTGAAACAGCATTAAATGGTTCATCAAAGGATTGAGTTGTTTACGAAGATAATACTTACATTTTTGTGTTTCTTTTGTCACACTGCTGCACTTTTTTTCTGTGTTTACCTCCTTCTTGCCGATGATTCAAACAGAATTATGGGAGATTTCTCCTGCTCCTCCATTTGTAGCGTGGTCCTTAAAAATATCCGTTTTGAGGGCTAAACAGCCCCCTTGAACCCTTCCCCTCTAACTTATCGAGAAGTGGAACACCCCTACCCCTTCACGTGAATGCGCAAAATGGAGGGGTAGGGGTAAGGGGATGGGTGAAATGGGATTGGGCTGTTAACCTGACATGTTAACTTAATTTTCTCAATTTTTACCAATTTTCCTGCAGATTAAACCCAAAGTCACAAAAGCTATGTTGTGGATTTTTTGTTCATTATTGTCAATCGAACTCTGGACCAAAGCTCTCAAACAGAAAGGAAGAAAAAATAGTCAGCAACTGCCTGATGCACTGACACCAATCTTTGTGTAAATTCTCATCACCCCATCTTAAGGTTGTCCAAAACTTGCATCAGTTGAGCACTTAGAGCGATTAAAAGATAAATTATGTTTAATCTGTGTGCATTGGTCATGTAAAATCTGAATATTATCTCTGATGATATCTAGGGAAGTCCAACAGATGGGACATGACAATCTAGTATGCCAACCAAATGTATGTGGTATGTTGGGTTTAGCAGCTGTAGACAAATTTTCCACAGATCATCTTCAGATGAAACCACACAAAAGTCACATGGACTTTTTTTTCAGAACTGTTCATGAGTTAAAGCAAAATCAAAGCCAAATATTCCAAACAGGATACATGCTCTTATTTCATTTAGGGGATGTAATTAAGATGGCTGTTTGCAACTATATATTAATATGACACTTATAACCATGACTGTTCTGTAACTGTAAAGACAATACTGTAAGGTTAACATGATAATCACTATATTATCAATACTGCAGCAGGTGGTGTCAAACAGTGGCCTATGGTTATTCCGTTTACAAAAAAAACCAACATAGTTTTTCATTTCTTTTTCTTTCTTTTGTTTTCTTAAATCTTACACTTATTGCCTTATGGACTTCAGTATTTTTTACCCAATAAAACTATATTCCTCTTTTAGGGCGTCTAGTATTCTCTAGGTTTTCATTTTTATTGATAAAAGCAGTTACACTTTGAAAGAACCTTGTTGTTTATTGTTTACTATATGAATCCCTAGTGGCTGTTACCTTGGCAACAACTACTCTCCTTGGCATTTATAATAAAATATACAGTCCAATTTATCTTTACACTTGGACTGCATAAAACAAAAACATATTCTAAGACACATCAAAACCCAACATATGATATAAAACACATTAGAGAGAAGAGTTTGTCTTTTATTTGTTGGAAAAGAGAAAGTCACCATTTGAGTGTGTCCTGCAGATTTCACAAATAAATCGGTATGGAGCGTCTCACTGAAGTGTGTGATTTGTAATTGTTGATTGTTAGAGGTTTGTTGAGGAGGGTTGACTCAGATTCTGACAGTGATGAGGGACGTTTTAATCAACAGGCTATCTGTGGTTGGAGGCTGTACAATTAATATACCTCATTGATAACTGCAATCAGGCCTTGGTAATTTCCCTTTGAAATCATAATTTTTCCAGCCTTGATTGGCTGCTTCAGACTTCCAGTCCTCCAGAGCACAATTTCCCTAAGAAATTGGATTGCCACTTTGTTATAATCTAGAAATGTGTGCAGGTTTAATTCACCACATTGCAATTCACTGACTGATGCCTTTCAAAATGGTACATCTTCATTCTCTATACTGTAATTATACGTTCTCTGTGACTTCTCCATGAGGAGTTTTTTGAAATTAAGCATGACTGCAAACAATTGCATCATTGATCATATGATTTTTACTCTTTTAGGTTTCTGCAACATTTAATGAAAATCACAATAGGTGTAAATAAAAGTCTGTTCCATTCCTTGTATGTTCATATTGACACTGTCAGGTGTGACTGTAGTAATAAAGCAACGACCAGTGCTTAACTACATAACTACATTACACAACCATGCACAAAAGTTTTAGGCCACATGTTGGTTCGTTGTTTTAGCAAGAGTATCATGATATATTAAAATGTTCAAATGCATCTGTACATCTGTACTAACCCTGTCCTGTTTGTGTCTCATTTGCACTCTCTGACATTTTGGTTTTTGCAATTGTACTACAATGTTACAATATGTTGTGTGTATATATATATATATATATATATATATATATATATATATATATATATATATATACAGGATGGGGAAGCAAAATGTACAATATTTTGAGGCAGGGATTGAAAGACAGTGTATGACCAATTAGTTTATTGAAAGTCATGAGAATTTATTTGCCACAAGAAAATTTACATAATAGAAAATGTTTTTATTCTATGTGTCCTCCTTCTTTCTCAATAACTGCCTTCACACGCTTCCTGAAACTTGCGCAAGTGTTCCTCAAATATTCGGGTGACAACTTCTCCCATTCTTCTTTAATAGTATCTTCCAGACTTTCTTGTAATAGTTTTGCTCATAGTCATTCTCTTTACATTATAAACAGTCTTTATGGACACTCCAACTATTTTTGAAATCTCCTGTGGTGTGACAAGTGCATTCAGCAAATCACACACTCTTTGACGTTTGCTTTCCTGATTACTCATATGGGCAAAAGTTTCTGAAAAGGTATGGATAATAGTGTTAGGTATGATTATGACATCAGTATATGTTTGGTTTCAAAACAATTGACGTAGTGCCTGCTGAGAAAAAACAACTAAATGTTCATTGTAAATTTTGCTTCCCCACCCTGTGTGTATATATATATATATATATATATATATATATATATATATATATATATATATATATATATATATATATATATATATATAACATGTAACATGATACAATTGATTGATGTAGACCAGCATTAAAAACATGAATTTCAAACCAAAAGTGATTGACAAATCTAGTTTTTAGTGTGACCTTCCTTTGTACTTCACATGCCTTAAATTCCTCCTGACAAACACTATGAGATGTACTTAAGTAATTTAGTGTTTTACACATTTTTTCATTCAACACATGTCTAATGTTTCTTGGTATGGGCTTTATGCACAACCCACTCCTTCCTGATCTCAAGGCAGCGCCTTTATTTCCTGTCTTTCATTATTGGACACACTGATTAATCCAGGTGTGCCTGACTACAGTAGTCACAACCAGAAGTAGCAGACACACCTGGATTAATCAGTGTGTTCAATAATGAAAGACAGGAAATAAAGGAGCTGCTTTAAGATCAGGAAGTAGTGAGGCTGTGCATAGAGCCCATTTGTGCTACTTTTTGTCATGAGAACAGAGATCACAGTAAATACTGTTTCCTGTAGAACCCATGTAGCTTTGTGAGTTTTTAATACTCTGAAAGGTATCCACTGTAATTTTTATTGTATTTTCATAAAGAGACTGAAACATAGATATTATACTCATTACTCTTGTGTAAAAGTATAAAGACATTCTATCATTGTCACAAGGTTTTGGTGACTAATAAATACCAATAGCTAATAGCTACTTACTCCACAGTAGTATTAGCAGTATTAGAGGAATGTTTTACTTTATTTAAAAGTCAAAGTCAGCCCAAAAGTAGATTAATGTATCTTTTATTTAACCGGAAATGATTATGCCCAAGCATTTACCTGGTATTGGATGGGATTGGAGGTAGAGGTTAACTAATGTAGTCCAGATATTCCCCCAGATATTCCCTGTAGAATATCTGTGTGCAGGATCCTATCTCTTAGGATTCAGTCAAAGCTTACCTGTACCAAGGTCAGTTTTAATTAAAATTCATTATTATGTAAGGAGACAAGGCCAGCAATCTGCTGATTTTTCAGATAGGACCTGCCAAGATGGACCGAGTCTAATCTTTAATGATGAAATATTACTTTAACAAAACACGAGAAAAAAAATAGTTGTTTGTAACTTTGCATATGGCACATTGGGACTCCGATGATGTCAGAATTACTTTACTGACAAGTAGTGTCTGAACATTCACCTTTTACTTCATTTAAGACACTATTAGGTTTTAATCTGTGGTCTTTTTTTATCACTGTGTGTTGTGTCCTATTGCTATGGTACTTGACTAAGCTGTTTTTATCTTATAATTTAATCATGCTTTTAGATGTAAAGCACTTTGGGCTTCTTTATGTTGCTGTAAAGTGCTATATAAATAAACTTTTGATTTGACTTAAAGCAATTAATGCTTTTCATTTACAGATGTAATTAAAGCGTAAGTTAGATGTTAAATTAATGCAATCTGGTAATATGATCAGTTTTCTATCTTTGAGAAACCATCTAAAGAGCATGAGTTAAATCACAGAGTTAACAAAAGGATACAAGTATTTGTTGTAAATACCGTAGGTTGGACAAGATAATTAGCACACAAATAGATGGTCATTTATTGTAGTACTTGTGGAAGTAGAAAAAAATGACAAAACAATTGTAGGTTAAAAATTGTAGTAATTATCCTGCATTTGTGACAGAAATATACTGTAATGTAAGTTGCTATGAAAAAAGTGTCTGTTTTAGTTCTATTTCTGTACAACCCAGTTCAATGTAATATACAGCAGCAAGTGGGGTGAACAGCAGTGTACTTTGTTTACTGTAAGTCCAAAGATTTATTTACCCACCCAGTCACAAGCACAAACGTATTCTATCTGGGAATAGTGTTGTGTGGATTGGCTTAAACCACTGTGTTTTTTTCCATTTAACGAACCAACTCTGTGTACAAACACTGGAGTTCCCCCACTCCCCCCCCACCCCCCCAAACATACACACAACAGACAGCTAGTGGACCATGAGGAGATATTCACTGAGTTTGACAAAAATCTATAGGATTAGAATCACTTGCTCTACCTGTAAAAATAGCAAAATGACAATTTGTGGTTGACTGCTGGATGCTGGCAACTCTGTATAACAAGGAGGTTGCCTACAAGAAGCTGCGAGTATGTTTTGAATGGGAGGAGGGCCTCCCTTTGACACACCGTAGGTAGGGAAATGTAACTGAGCCAAGCCTCGGGTGATCTTTTTGAAGAGGTCAGATACGAAAGATATGAAGGATCTTCTCCAAGTTTGTAGCATTCCTCTCTGACTCGGCCTTCATTATTGGTTTTCTATCTAACCGCTACCATATTTCAATGTGAGCTCCCTCTATTTCTGGATCGGTAGCCTCTCTCGCTCCCATGTCATGTTGGATTCTCCTGATAAATCGCTTGCAGGGGTGAAGGATTTCAAGGAGTTCAGGATAGTTCAAAGAGGCTCAGGCCTTCTCATTGGGGATGCTTTTTTTTCTCATCTCCCTCTCAAAAATGACTGAACACACCCACCAGCACCCAATAATAACTGGCAACATCAGCACAGACAAATAAACATACTTACCTTGATGAAAGTGATTAATTTAGATGCTCAGAGTAAAATTTCCTGCAATGCAGTGTTTATTAATTTTGATTTTTCACATCCTTGCTCAGCTTTATCTGAGACATCTACGTCCCATACAACACCGTCCCGTATTATTTATTTTCTGTTATTAAATAAACCTTAAATGCACCCTGGTTAAACGCTACCACTGGCATCCTCGTACCAAGTGTAAGACATCTGATTGCCATTCAAAAGGACATCCACTGTTAATTTCCCTTCTGTGTGATAGCTCATTTTTATGTCTGATTGATATAGTATACTTTATGAACCATAGCCCTGGCTTTCGCTTTACTCTTCTCTTGAGCCATTAACATTCATTTTAATATGATGTTTTTGCGTTTATAATCATGAGTCATAGAAGCATGGAACTTTTCAAATAAAAAGTTGTACCCTTATAACCTTTAATGAGATTAATAATATTCTCCATATCCAGGTAATTGTTGCTTTCATACCTACATGCCTGTGTTCACTTTGTTTTATATTTGTGTTTTATTTTATTGGCCCTCCTAAAACAATTAACATTACACTGGGAATTCCCTCCAATATTTTCATAAAATTGTTAAAGGTTAATATGTAACATGAGGACAACTTTTTAATTATTATTACTAGTGTATAATCCAATGGTAAATACCTTACAAAATGAATGCCCTCTCTGACTTTCTCAGTTAAGTACTTTACAGGATGACACAGGAGTGATCTTTCAGCTGTATTTAATATTGTTCCTTATTTATTATTCATATTAGAGCTGCATAATTAAATATTAAAAAAGGACTTGGGTTATTACAATTCCTGATTTTTTTCCCATCCCTTCCTAATCACGAGATAAATAGTAAAATTGACTCCAATCCCGTGGAATTCCCACAGGAATCCCGTCATCTACTGGAGTCCCAAATATTTTTCAGCCTCTGACGTACATCCAGGATAACTCGCTCAGGCCAAATTCTCTGTGAAAGCTAGATTTTAATTCTCAAGTTAGTCAGTGTCTCTTTCCTGCTTGTGTATATTGGCAAGAGCAAATATGAATATGAGTGTAACATATTACACTTGCAATGGAGCATATTCTTACTTTAACCCTGATAAATACAAACATTAACAATTACTTTCTTCTCATTTTCTCCCTGTGATTGATTTTTCAAGGATAACGTTCACACTTGAGCCAAGTCTATACCACAACTTGTACCACATATATGCTTTGTATGAAGCCATTCATAAATGCAATATTGGATTTTGAGACTATAATCATTTGAAATGTAGTCATAGAATCCACTATTTTTATACCCCTGACCTCATTGTAATAGCAGCAGCAAAGCCTTGAGAGAAGTGTCATTGGCCAATTTGCCTTGTTAAATCCCCCCCAGAGATGAATATGTGGGGCCTGACAATGGGAACTAAGTCTGTGTGGTGATTCCACTCAATCAGTGGTGCACTGACAATCTGTCTTGACAATCCGGGAAAAGAGGAAATATGACACAAATGTTCTCATAAATCTATTTAGTATAAGGCATAGCCAAGGGCAAAGTACTTTGGAGCCTGTGAGAGAGAAAATGGAGAATGAGGGGGGGGAGGAAGATGAACTCTGAGGATATTAATACCGCTGTGAATATATCTATTATCCACATTCATTTCAAGGCAGTGCAGCATAATAAAGCAGTGCCCATTTCCCATTTAAACTCCTAGCAGTACTTGGCTCTGTATTACGTAGACAAAATGCCTTTTTGGACGGGGTGGAACACAGAGGGGATCATTTGTCTTTTGGTTTCAATGGAGTCGCAAGGAATCTTGGGTTTTGGGTAGATATTCTCTTCTAATACCAGTCCAGAGAGGTTATCTGCTGAAGTGCATAGAAGCTTGACGAAGGACAGACACAGTTAAGCCAAACACAGTGGTATGCATTAATAAAATATGTTGACCCTTGAGTTACACCCAAGGTTCCATAATATGTTGATGCTTTAATTGAAATGATAATAGTTTTTCATTCCACAGCGTACGTATGGACTATGACAGCATCAGGGAGACAATATGGAGGAAAAAAACCTATTTTTTTTTTTAATTTTTTATTTTTTTAAAGATATGTATCAGAAATTATCGTCAAATTCTCAAACACAGTTTAAACTAAGATTTTTTCCTCTTAAAAATTATCTTGGGGTTTGGAAATACCAGCAACAAGTTGATATGGTTGCTTCTTGGTGTCAGAATATTGATTGAACTGCTATTGAATGGCAGCCTGTCTGTTATTGGAAATGTCGCAGCTATAACCCTCAACAACAGACCATGTGATCTTAAAAGAAAGTTCAGTTCACCTTAGATTTGCAGTCAATAAGTAAATTTATGTAATATCATGTAATGTAGATGCTTATGAATAGAGTTGAATTTCTTTTACATGTATTACCAGCTTTATTACAGTTTATATTGTGAGAAATAGTGTACAACAATTTATGTATGTACAGGGTGGGGAAGCAAAATGTACAATATTTTGAGGCAGGGATTGAAAGACAGTGTATGACCAATTAGTTTATTGAAAGTCATGAGAATTTATTTGCCACAAGAAAATTGACATAATAGAAAATGTTTTTATTCTATGTGTCCTCCTTCTTTCTCAATAACTGCCTTCACACGCTTCCTGAAACTTGCGCAAGTGTTCCTCAAATATTCGGGTGACAACTTCTCCCATTCTTCTTTAATAGTATCTTCCAGACTTTCTCGTAATAGTTTTGCTCATAGTCATTCTCTTCTTTACATTATAAACAGTCTTTATGGACACTCCAACTATTTTTGAAATCTCCTTTGGTGTGACGAGTGCATTCAGCAAATCACACACTCTTTGACATTTGCTTTCCTGATTACTCATATGGGCAAAAGTTTCTGAAAAGGTATGGACAATAGTGTTAGGTATGATTATGACATCAATATATGTTTGGTTTCAAAACAATTGACGTAGTGCCTGCTGAGAAAAAACAACTAAATGTTCATTGTAAATTTTGCTTCCCCACCCGGTATATGCTTTTTTCATCTTATGTTATGCATACAGTTGTTTTGATTTATTTTACAGCTTCCAGTGTTACTTCAGGTAATTCTAATCACCTAGTTTTGCAAATACTGTCCTGCTACGATTCAGTGCAGATGATTCTCAGCAGCAGGGAGTTCATGAGTGTGAAAATTATGTCCAAAATCTGCTACAGAGCGCACATAACCTCAGATCTCAGACTTACCCACCAGCACTGCATTGACCCAGAACACAGTACCAGGAAATCCGCGGTGTGGCTTTGTCTCTGTATGTACTACAGAGGCCCACCCAAAGCCTGGATTTAAACCCTTTGAACAACTGTGGAGAGACCTGAAGATAGGAGCTCACTGATGCTTCCTATCCAATCTAACTGAGATTAAGAGATGTGCAAGAAAAAGGAACAGCTCGAATCCAGGTGTGAAAAAGTTTGTGACGGCATACTGTACCCAGATGACTGGAAGCTACAACCTCTTTCAGTTACAGATGATTAATCAGTGATAATTAATGTCCAGAGAGTTTATGAGAATCTAATTGAACTGGTGCACTTTTTACAGGGTGACAGCATGTGAAACTGCTTTATTTAGGGTTGTACTGTTTTTTTGGTTTCATTGTAAACCATGGATTCAAACCTTTTCAGCTCAAAAAGGTGCCAAAAGGGAAATGTGGTGTCTCCCTGGGACCCAGATTTACAAAATAGTGTATGAATTGCCATAAATATTACATTTTCTTACAGACTCAGAAAATAATGCTCAGGAGAAAACAATGTCCTTAGGAAATGCACATATTGTGACAATGTAAATATGTTTTTTGAGGCAAAACAACCAGAAATATTTACAAGTTAAAGGGAATGTGTATCTACTGTCTTCATGTCTAGATTTTGGCTAATTATATGCATTTTAATACAGGTAGGGGTTAAATTCTCAAATTCCATCAGCCATGACCTGGGGGTGAGCCTGTTGCTTGTGAGGTAATGCCACTTTTTATGACAGTGTTAAATGACATCAGCCCAACTAGACTCATATTTGGAGGATATATTTGATTTTGATAGAACAGTGATCTACAGAGAGAAGGTGTGCATTTTCAAAGCAATTTTTTTTTTTTCTCTCTTTCCATTTTGGCTCCTGCAGCTTTAAGGGAAGTTAAATGCCCACCTCTCTTGTGTCCATTTTATTAAGTTTTTGCCTATGGAGGATTTTTAATTGGAACTTGCAAAGCCAGAGATGATTCACTAACATTAAAAGTTATCCACAGGCTCTTCTTTTGTAGAAGGTGAAAAATATAACATGAAAAAAACACCTGATTCCTTTTCCCATGGCTTTGAATTCACCTATTTATAATAAGAATGTTATATATACATATATTCCTGCCAGTTTATAGAATAACATAAAGTAAGCACACTCAACCATTAGTCATCTTAATAGTGTCAGTGTAGATAGAAATGGAAACAATTTCCTCACCAGTTGTTTAAGGTATACTCATCCCTGGATCCTGAAAGTAATAGAGCAGGATCAGCAAGGCCAGCAGTGTAAATGGACAGTCTGTCATGAAGAATATTAGGAACAGGAAACAGACCTGTCTGACTCCACCAGCTCAGGATGAGTGATGAGCTCGAGAGAGTTTTGCTTTTTTTCCTTTTTTATTTTTTTTTTTAAGAATCTCACTTCACGGTGGATGAGTGGTTCATTGTGAGACCAAAACAACAATTCTCTCTCTCTTTCTTTCTCACTTCGCTGTCCGTCTCTCTTTCCCTCCACCTCTGATTTTTTTCCTCTCACCACTTTGGCCAGCCAGTATAAATGTAGACAGAGATAGACACATGCAGGGAGGCCAGCAGCCCTGCTTAGCATCAGGCTTCAGTCTGTGACAGCAGATTTCAATGAGGGCTGACAATGGGACCAGGAATGAGAATAATGCTGTTTGCCAGCCTAGAAATTCAGCCTGTCACAGTAGACCATTTCCTATGCTAGGAGTGTGCCATGAGCTGAGGTGAACAAGGAAGCCCCATTTCTAATGCAGCTCTGTTTTCCTCCACTAACTCATGACTAGAACTGATCCCTTCCTGCAGATTCACATAATTGTAAAAGTTTCCGAAATTACCAATACCTGCTTGACAATCTGGCCTCTGCATTAAAACACTGACAGATATAAAGTCATGCTCAGTGACATACAGTGCTTGAACTGCTCCAGCAAATCTCATCGGACAAGTGTAGCTGACTTATGTATGTTTGCATCAGAAACACTGCAGGACACGGACACAAAGGGATGCAGAATGGTTCGCATGTACAACTAAAAAAATCTCAAGCAGAACAGCTTGAGTTAACAACCAGAGGCCTTTAGTTGGCTAGGCACTGCTGAATTTTTCCAGAATAAATGCTTTAGTTTGTCGAGTTATATTTTATACAATATTTCCAGAGATGCGGATCAGTTTTAAAAAGGCAAGCAGGTAATATGTTGTTGCATTAGGGTCCAATCAAGCGAAAGTGAACATCAACATGAAAAAGTGCATTTGCATACATCATTTGTCAAGCGGGCTCATTTTTTAGCTGAGGATCTCTATTTTATGGAACTGTTATCCTTTTAAAATACCACTTAGACAATACAGGAGAAGTTCCGAACCTTCTGCTAGGCTGCATTAAATTAACATGTGTTATCGAGCAGTAATTTGACATTTTTCATCTAAAAACTGCATCCCCCCCAAATTTTGTTATACATAATGTTAAAGTGCTTATAAATACCTACTCAAATATGTATAAAATATGCATGTAAGTTACTCTGCTTACATGACAAAGACTGTTGAACACAAAATGTGTCCACGTGTTATTACTTGATCGGACTCATAAGCTTTGATTAATCACAATTATTTGATTCTTGTCTTCTTTTTAGTTGTAATTGAAATGCAAAATCACTGAATTAACATGGAATCAACACAAAACAATTGTATTTACTGTAAATCTGAGTACTATTGAAGTGCACATTTTATATACCCTGACAGAAGTAATAACCAGTACTGTATGCTCCCCCTTGAACTGCCATCTTATCGTGGTGGGGGAGTTTGAGTGCCCGAATGATCCCAGGAGCTATGTTGTCGGGGGCTTTATGCCCCTGGTAGGGTCTCCCAAGGCAAACAGGTCCTGGGTGACGGGCCAGACTAAGAGCAGTTCAGAAGCCCTTATGACTAAAAAACATCTGAAGAACGTGTATGTTAAAGTCAAAGAACAAATTTTATCATATTACAAGGTCTTGTTTGCACAAATACAAATGATAACAACAATTGTTTTCAAGTAATAGTAACATTATCACTGCTTTACTTAGAAATGGAGAAAATCTAATAACTCTGCCCAATACTAGTCATAGTTAATTTAAGTTGTTAATTCAGGGGTTCTTAAGTGTTTAGAAAATACGCTGTCATATTTTACTAAAATTGCTACTGGCATCCCAGTAGGAAATACCACCCATGTTTTTTCATGTTTACAGTGAGAATGTCAAATTAGAAAATTGTACTGTAGCATCCTCCAGTAGATGCAGGCTCTACCTTCTGGCAAATCTCTTCTAATTATATTAAGTATTTTCAGGGTGGGAAAAAAAAAAAAATTCGGTAAAGTATTGGAAATTATTTTATTTTATGATTCTGAATTCAATTTATTGCTCCAAAACTGATATTATTCATATTTAGTCCCGCATTTAGTCACATTTCAGCCTTTGCTCATGGACAGATGTGGATAAACACAACTGGTATTTCTCACTAATCAGCGCTTCATTCTTTGTCTGGTAGCATCATCTTAAACCCACACTCACCACAGTGATGGCTTACTACGCTGACATGAAGGTAATGAACACATGACATGGTAAACTGAACTACAAATGTGATGAAACACAGAGTAGAACAGAGTAACATGACAACGCCCCTCCAGATGCTGCTGTTTGGGTTTGATTGGCAGCAGATCGATGAGTCAGACAGAGCGAGCAGCAGACTGTTGGTTATATTCCATCGAAGTTATTCAGAATAACAAAGAAATCCTGCGAGTAAAGAAAATATACAGAGAACTTACCAAACACCTGTTCAAAAGTGACATCTTGGACTGTTCCCTTGCAGTCAAATCACTGTGTAAATCTGCAGTTGGTATGTTTTAAACAAACAGACAGGTCACAGACTGTTGAGTAAATCAGAATCAATGTATATTTTAGGCGGTAAATAAATTAGGTTTTTGAGGCTCAGACCCCATCTTTTAAAAGCCACAAATTTACATCATGTTTTCAGGGGCTATTTACGTGTTGTATCTGATTTTACTATTTTCTGGTACTAGCCGGATGATCAGGAGCAGCCAAATGTTTTATGTATGTATGTACAGTCGCAGAAATAATTATTAAACCACTTTTGTTTTCTTCAATTTCTTGTTCATTTTAATGCCTGGTGCAACTAAAGGTACATTTGTTTGGGCAAATATAATAATAAACAACAACAATAGCTCATAAGAGTTTAATTTCAGAGCTGATATCAAGCCATTTTCTATTGTTTTCTTGATAATAACCAAAATCACCTCAGTTCTTACATCAATAGCTATGGCATTGTACTGACAAAAACAGTGCTTTTAGGCATTCCATGTTTTCTTTTCTGTCTGTTTTAGTCACATAACACACACAGGAGTTAGTACTTGATTGCATAACCATTGTTTTTGATGACTTTTGATGGTCTAATAATTTTTTCCACATTTGTATGTATGTATGTATGTATGTATGTATGTATGTATGTATGTATGTATGTATGTCCACTGAACAAAAATATAAATGCCACACTTTTGTTTTTGCTTCCATTTTTCATGAGCTGAACTGAACAATCTAAAACTTTTTCTACGAACACAAAAGGCCTATTTCTCTCAAATATTGTTCATAAATTTGTCTAAATCTGTGTTAGTGAGCACTTCTCCTTTGCTGAGATAATCCATCCACCTCACAGGTGTGGCATATCAAGATGCTGATTAGACAGCAGGATTATTGCACAGGTGTGCATTAGGCTGGCCAACAGTAAAAGGCCACTCTAAAATGTGCATTTTTACTGTATTGGGTGGACCAGGGGGGTCAGAAAACCAGTCAGTATTTGGTGTGACCACCATTTTCCTTGCACAGTCTTCTTCATGAATTCTCTGAAGGCTTATGGTAGAGAAATGAACATTCAATTCACAGGCAAAAGCTCTGCTGGACATTCCTGAAGTCAGCATGCCGATTTCATATTCCCTCAAAACTTGTGACATCTGTGGTATTGTGCTGTGTGATAAAACTGCACATTTTAGAGTGGCTTTTTATTGTGGCCAGCCAAAGGCACACCTGTGCAATAATCCTGCTGTCTAATCAGCATCTTGATAGGCCACACCTGTGAGGTGGATGGATTATCTCAGCAAAGGAGAAGTGTTCACTAACACAAATTTAAACAGATTTGTGAACAATATTTGAGAGAAATAAACCTTATGTGCATACAGAAAAAGTTTTAGATCTTTGAGTTCAGCTCATGAAAAATGGGAGCAAAAACAAAAGTTTGGCATTTATATTTTTGTTCAGTGTATGTATGTGCTAGCTATTTATGCATTCATTCATTCATTCGTTCATTCAGTCATTACCTCAATTCAGTTTTACTTAGCAACTCAAAGATATTAATACCATAAGGTCTAGTGTAAGAAATATAGAAATTGCACAGTTCACAACAATCACAACACATATTGAATTGACATCCAAGTAGGATGAGGAAAGTATCTTCCTGACCCCAGTCTGGTCATGTTGGGGAAAAAATATATATTTAACAAAAGCTGTCAAATCAGTGTCATGACGCTGCACTGCTCCCTTTTCTTACTGTAGTAGTATCGTTTTTGACACCTGCTATTGTTCAGGACATTATCATAAAGTTGGACTAAAAGTGGCCATTGTGCATTTAGAAAAACATGTAACAGAAGCAGAAGCAGACGGTGCTTTTAACCTGTCACGCAATCGTAGAGTAACACGACTGCTGTATTCATGAATCCAGTCACTGAAAGGACATTTCACTAAACAGAGGCAAACTTTGAAGTTTTATTCACAGAGTTGTAATAGCACATCTGTCAGGTGACTCTGATAAGTAAGATAATGACGAGGATTGTTGTACAAATGAGCAGGAAATTGAGTTTTCTCTGAGGTGATCCCTGCACCTTCCAGATAAGGCCCTGTTGAGGCATTACAATAACAACTGCAGGGATTTGTAATATTGACTGACTGAAAGAGCATAAGCTACAGTACAATATGCCCACCCGGTTCAGGATTTATTTAGTGTGTTTTGTGTGATGGTTTAGTGTCGAGATCTATATTAAAAAAGACAAAACTGCAAAATGATTACCCATGAGAGAGCTGTGTTAAATGAGAGCTCTGCCAATATTATACATGCAATTCAGGTAATTGGTTAAAAGGAAAGCGATTTATCCAGTGATAATTGTTGTTTACCATTTTAGAAAGAGCCTCTCTTGAAGATTAAAAAGAATGGGTGCAAAATTTATGTTGTTAAAGTCTGGAAGCATGGGCAGTTATGGTAAAGAAGGCATCCAGTAAATGTCTCTGTTATTGCACCATGGTAACGGTTGGGTTTTTTTTAGCTACAGCTTTAGTCCCATAGAAGACATCACACGGGCAGATATTTCAGCTACTTAGATGCATTTTCCAGTTTTAAGGAATGCAAGTCACTAGGTGAAATTAAACATGAGTTATTTTTGTCACTCTATATTATCTGGAAGCACTTAAGAGAGCAAACAAGCACAGACTTTTGCCATGACTTTGGCAAATTGTTGCCCTCCTAAAATAATTGCAGAAGTCAGTTTTGACAAAAATGACTTTTTTTTGCCAAAATCATCAAATATTCCATTTCTGGATACATTTTTTTTTTGTGTTTCCTGAAAAATCTGAAATAATAATAATAATAATAATAATAATAATTAATAAATAAATGACTTGGGCAGTTAATTTAGGAAGTTGACGAAGTGTTAAAACTGCAATATCATCACCAAAGTCATTATTTTGCATTAAATTAAAAAAAAAACAAAACAACAACAAACAAACATATATTTAGTTCAGGTTTTTTTCTGTTTTTTTGAGAAACTTGAAAATTATGACTTTGGCCATCATTTTAAGAAGGTGTCAATATGTAACATAGATAAAAGACTGGGCTAATAGCTTTTATATTTCCAAAGTACGTAGTAAGGATCATAGGGTACTTGAAAATAAATGTACACCTTTCCCAGTTGATTACCTCCATACCAGCCTATATACTGATATTTAATATGTAGGGACTTGGGTGCAGTTTTACACAATAATCCTTATACTTGCTTCCAGTGCCTCTGTGCCTCTCTTCTGTTCCTCCTTAGAAATTTGTCAACAAATGTACTTCCTGCACAGACTCTATAACAAACTTTATAACCACACAAGCATGGGTAAATCATATTGAGCTGTTAAATTGAATGCATTTGTATGATGCTTTTATCGAAAAATGCTTTACAGTTTGCCTCCTTCCTACCCATTCACACACATCGACAGCTGTGGCGCCGTCAATGGAAGGTGTTGTCCTGCCCACCAGGAGAAACTTGGGGTTCATTGTCTTGCCCAAGTACATTTCGGCATATGGACAGGAGGAGTAAGGGATCGATTCACCGACCCTGCGGTTTGTGGACAACCCACTCCTCCTCCTTAGCCACAGCTGCCGCATTTATGTGTTATAAAATGTCTATTAGGCTCGTGGCTCTGCACAAATCAACAGAAAGAGAGTTTGGAGCACTTATCCTTTGTGCCAATCATAGGTCTGTTCATCCCTGTTGTTCTCCGCAGGCGTATCACACTATGCCATGGAGAAAAATACACATCATCCCAGACATGGTATTTACCCAGCTATTTACAGCAACAGATCATTTACAGACTAGGTGGTCATTGCGATAAAGTGCCTCTGTTTTATTCTCCATTCCTTCCCACTGCTGCTATTGACCACTGTTTGAGAAAACGTGTCTGTAGCTCAAATGCTGTCATAAGAATCTTGGCAGTTTTCGCCAGCCCCCGCATGTCAGTGGGGGTGGGAATTGATTTTGGATACTAAATTGGGTCATTTTTATCATGGCCTGTCATCAATATATAATTTAAAAGCAGGCCTGAAGCGAGCGTTGCCGGGCTGCTCATCGGAGGTTTATAAGGCCCACGGGGGTAGGCTCCCTCGTGCCCCTTTCGGTTAATGCATGCCACTATGTGTGAAGATTCATCCAGTGATCCATCACCAGTGATTTATATCCCCAGAGGAACAAAGATATAGCAATGCACGGACATTTACTGCCTGTGTTGCGACATTTCAAATGGAACTCTGGTATTTCACAGGATCTGGTGAAACCATCCTTATCTGTTTCTATCATGAAAAACCATCTGTATCTGTTGCCATCAAGTCATACTTGTTTTTCTGCACATTCTGCCTCTTTTCAATTGCCGTCCTTCGAAATTATGCATTGTTGAATCCAAAAGTGATTTCCGCTATATTCCTTTGGACTAGTTTATGTAACTATTGCACTCAGAGTTGTCATGTCTTGCCTCTCCGGTGTTTTCACTGATGTGTCGTAGTTTTCTGAGATATATTAGTGAGACTGAGGCAAAGATTTACTGTAACAGCTTTTGATATTTCATCTGTTTTTCAATGTTGGCACGGTTTTGAAACAGCTATCTTTGTTTCGTATACACCAGCCAAACCCACCTTCACTTCAGAAACTGCTTCCTTTGTGTAGTGCAGACCATATTGTGTTTGTTTTCCCTTATGATGTAAATCATGCTGATCTGCTCTAATTTTCTCCTTAGGCTTCATGAAATGAGTTTAATTTAGCAGCCAACCCGTTATTTCCAAAATAAATCTAACAGGTCCTGACGATGACCTTTCTCTTACATGTTGATGATTTGCATTTTCCTCCTTCTTTTTTTCCAGCGCTGTGATATGGAGTCACACTGTGTGATCCATATTCAAATATTATTTAAATGAGTTGCTCCACATTTGCATGTAAAATTGAGGATTTGAAGCCAGGTCGCCTGCATACTGATCAGAGGGACAACCTTCATTGGAAAGAGGGTTGATATTGCAAGTAAATGGGACATGGTATTAATAATTGTCATGGAGTGAGTGGTCTGTATTGCACACTGTTATAACAGTGTTTCCCCCCCGATGTAATGAATCTGATATCATCCTCAGCCCTTTCACTTTCAGCTCAGAAAATGATTACACTCCCTTCAAATAGAGACTCAACCAAGGTTATAAGACAGCAACTCCTTCACCCACCAAAAGCCCTATTATTGCCAGTCAAGAAGATAAAACATGTGCAAATAATAGTTAAAAAATAGTCGCATTCAGAGGGCTTTACATTCCTAATTACCTCTGCAGGCCACTGTTGTGACACATAATCTCATGAGGGGAAAGTATTATGGAAATGCAATTTTTGGAGAAAAGCCTTATCCTGTGAGTTGCATGTTCAGCTCAGTTAGCCATAAGGTAAGTGATGCAGTATTCACTGTATCTTCAACAAAACATGAACAAAACATTCAGGTTTTTAATTAACTACAACTAAGATGGCAAGAATACTTTCATAATTTCAGTTCAATTTCAACAGATACAATAAAAAACATAGTATTAAAGGCAGAGAGTAAGGTATTAGAACAGGTGAGTACTTTACAGTTAAAGACACAGTTTGTACAATGTAAGAAAATATCAACCTTTTAAAACTTTTTTTGCTGACCTGCTCTTTTTCTCTGTATCATATGACTTATTATTGTAGTTTTGCGATTAGCTATGTTATGTCATATTTCATAACCTAATACGCCCCAAATTCCAGGGGAACTTGAATTTCAAAGCTATCTTAACGTTAGTACATTATTTTGAGTTTATTTATTAATTTGCATATAAATGGCCAGCTGTAATTCACGTGTCTTAGTATCCCTACTTTTCCTCTCCTTTGCCTTGACATGGAATACCAGCTGAGACCTGCTCTTTACAGAAAAGGTCTGTTTTTATTCCTTCAACTGAGGCAGAGGTAAGGAGGGACAGAATCGATTGTTGCGGGCCAAATTGAACCTGTGTTGAGCTGCAGGCAGCCACGAGATAAAGCCTCTGACGCTGTCTGCTGTGTTTATCATCAGGTGGCCTTTTCTCTGTGTGCTATGCTGCGATTTTGATGTGTTAAGTCATAATAGGGGAGCCACCATTCTTTGGAGGGGCTGCCAATAAAATCGCAGACAGAGGGGATTATGTTTCATGTCAGCCCATTATTGTTTCCACCTTCCCCTGTACACTTTTCTTCACCTGAAGAGCCATCTGCTTCAGTTTTTCGTCCTTCTTGTCCAGCTTTGACATTAATGTTCCATTCAGTTGAATATTTCACTTACATTCAGTGGTAAACTTTGACTGTAATGCTCTTTAAATCATTACCATTTAGTTTCATTGTTAGTCAGTAATCATTCTGTGCCATAATGCCAACCATTATTGGCTTTTCATTATGAGGTCTTTGTCAGAGGTGATATCAGTGTATCTGTCGTGTATACAAGGATGATATACCCACAACAGGGTTTGGTTTAAATGTTCGCAATCACAATATTTTTTTTAATCATTGGACTTTATCACGTTTGCATGTCCCACATCACAGCCAAACTCATGTTATTTTTAACCATAGTGACAATCAGTACCAGAGAAACACAAATGGCTCTAATCATCTGCTACCATGCAGCTATCCAGGCCAGAACTCTACGTGAAAGACCTATCACAATAGTCAGCTGTTCACTGGAATTACATTTAGTCTATTGATTTATTTGTATCCAAATATTAGCAGCCAGAGCCAGCCACTAATCTTGTGATTGCAGTAGGGAAACGTCACTTCACTTATTATTTTATTTTGATATGAAGACATTCAGTTGACATTTTGGAAATTGACTGTTATACACATTTAATCACGTAGATATGCCTTAGTCATCTGGTAGCATTGAAGACATAGCAGAGGCAGTTTTATTGCTACTGACTATGTTCCCAGCCAAGCCTCCTCCGTCCTCCACCAACAGAGATAATTTGCCACTGTGAGTGTTCCCCTGTAAGTGTAAAACCTTGGCAGGATGCTCATACAGTGCTTTTGGTCTGCACTGGTCTTGAATATGCCCCGACAGCACAGTCTCCCTTAGCTTGTGTGACCTTTGCTTGTGGTTTTCTCTGCTCCAGTATATCCTGTCAAACCAGTGTGTTACATTGCTGCAAATTTAGTGGAGCATGCTAACTCTGCGGCAGCGTTCATGCAGGAAGAACGGCTAAATATTTTACACTTGTTACCAAAAAAGGTGGGAAATAACCTCGCAGATAACCAGACAGGCCCATTAGTAGAAAATGACGATGGCTTCAGGTATTTTATGGGTATGTATGAAGATGTCTTCTGTGAGAAAGATGAGGATAATCCCCCCGTTCTGCCTGTGGGCTACATTTCCAAGGTCCCCCTAATCACCTAAAAAAAAAAAAAAAGAAAGAAACATACCAGTTCTTTTCAGGCATTTAGTGTAGATCTTCTGAATGTTTTTAGATACTGATATCTCTTGGCAAACCGTACCGACAAAAGCCACACTTCAAGGTAACCAAAGGCTGAATTTCTCACTGTTCTTTCACAACTTATAAAGAGAGAGGAAAGTATTCACGTGGTGGGAGTCACCACTAAAAACTACATGATCCGAGAGAGAGAGGCTGAATTTGACTGTGGGTTTGAAACAGGATGGACATTAACCACATGCCCCGAGTCAAAGCTCTGGTTGTCCGTCAGGTTTTATGGCAACCTTTTGTCCTACTTTAGCTTTAAGTACCAACCACCTGCATTCAACAATGACAGAGAAAGGCCACAACCACAACTGAAAAAGCCCTCAGAGTAATAATTGTATGATTTTCCTTTCTATCCATACAGTAGAAAAATAGTCGCCTGCTTTAGTCCGACTGACTCATTCAGCAACAGAGAGCTCTTTAAATGATTTCCCATTCATCCTCTTTTTATTCCTATTTATACACATCAGTAACCATGTTTGACCAGGTACAGTGATTACATACTGAGTCCCAGTTCCACTTTATCTATCAAGAATAAATCACATTGTCGCAATCATTCCATGAGAAGCACTAAATATATTTATGGTGGATGAACTTCTGTGTATTTAAGGTCTAAGAAGGTATCATATACTCATTGAGCATATGGATGTAATTGATATAACTTTAGATATGTGAATCTAGTACACCAGAGACCTTTTTCTTCATCATTTTAGAAAACTAAAACATTTAGTTTGATTAAAATCTCCAGTGCAATAAAGTAGCACTTACAGGAATTCTATCAAAAGTATATAAATGTAAAAATACACCTTTAAGTGGATTCTAAAAGCTGAATTAATTTAGCAATAATAATTAGCAACCTGCTGTAGGTTTTACAAATATATTTGTGACTTAAGGAAGGTTAGAGTTGTATTTCTCCATGACCTATATTCATGGGGTAATAATGTATATTCAGGGCAATGACAGCATTCGACGAAGCCTTAAGCTGTTGGTTATTACAAAAGGCTGCGAGCTACCAACCCTCCAAGTAATCGCTAAATGGGAGTAGTGAATGAAGCTGCCTAGGGCCACAAGATAACTGCACAAACACCCCAGCACTATGTGTCTTTTGCAGTTCTAGTTCCCTAATGTTTTTGCCTGCCCTTTGGCACTTAGTGTATAACCTGAAGGACTGGCTATGAGCTCAAGGCAAAACCAGTTCCAGACTTAGTCTTTGTGGCTCTGGTGGTTGGGACTGATAGTATAAATGCTGGATTTATGAGTGCGGACTTGTTTTGTTTCTGCTCTGTGATTCTCCTTGTAGAAAAATGTGAAGAACATGTGATGTGAACTGCATTTACTCCACCATTTATGCCTGGTGGTGTCATGAAACTGAGATGTAATGAACTAGAAGAACATTCTGAGCTTCTGGTAAGGTCACACAGTTGTGAAATTAACTCAAATGTGTTTTTTCACAATGTTGGAAAAAATATCAAAAAAATAAAAAGTTATTTTTTTGGATATGCTCCAAAATGTAATGGGTTCCTATTTAGCCAATGCCCCCTATCCCTCCACAAAGTTTCATGAAAATATGTGCAGTCTGCTGACTGGCAAATACACAAGCCAGCAAACAGACACAGCAGAAAATATAACCTAGGTGCTACATTCATCATCAGTGGTGGAGCCACGTGTGATTTATTTATTACATTTTTCAAAATAAAACCAGAAACAACTACTTGGGAAACCCAAACCAGGGGTCCAAACCCACAGCTCCTGAACCAGATGTGGCTCTTTAACCTCTCTCCAGTGGTTCCCCGTGGTTTTGTCAGAAAAACACAAGGAACATATCAAAATGAATTGCAATTATTTTGGACATTTTGTTCTTATTATTGCAGGCCTTTCTTAGGTTGATCAGCTGTAAAAAATGTTTAGCCCACGCACAGAGTAAAAACCTTTATTTTTATCATTTCTTGTACCAAAATGTGTTCAGGTTGATTTTATTTTTTGCTAAACTCAGTATCACCAACTCAATTTGCATGTGTTTCTAAGTAAATCTACATATGAGGATTTCTTTTTTTTCTTCTCCATTATAAAAATCAGTTTTGTATTTTGGAAATAGTGCCCTCCAAAAAAGTACTAAAAATCTAAATTGTTCTCTTTGCCGTGGATGTCATTTCATAAATGCACCGAACATTTCATTATTGTAATGGAAATGAAAAGGTAAAATACCAAATAATCCTAAATAGACTATCACAGATCAGCCACTTCAGGTGTAGCATCAATTACAAGAGCTTTCACTGTTTTTCTATCCACCAGTAAGTCTAGAGGCACCAACAATGATGTTTTTCATAGTGTTTGATATTTAGTCATATCCCTAGTTCCATCCTTATGTGTTTTACTATCCAGTTAGTTGTGTGTAAAGAGCAAACATTTGGAATTAAAACAAAATCTGCTCATTTGTGTATATATATAAAGTAGTGTATGTAAAGTAGACTGTGTATCTGCGTGTGCATATGTGGTACTTCACACGTTTCACTGACAAAGCGCTGCTCAGTGTCTTACAGTAATAAATATGAGAGGCTGATATCGCTTCAGTAAAAGCCAATCACTCGCTTAGTGTCTCGTCTTCGTTTCGATGCGTCTTGCTTATGCCACATACCATATCACAGTCCTGGATTGCTCTCGATGCTATATTAAGCTACTCTGTATTGGTGGTGGTGTCGGTGGGGGCTGTAAAAACAAGAAAATCAGCCAGTTAATTCATCTCCCAGCTCCAAAGTCTCATTACACTGCTGATGAGTTTAAGGATTGCCTGAGGTGGAAAGGGGCTGTGTTTATGGCTCCGCAATCGTGCGTACCAAGTCTCCTTGTCTCATGTGGATGGAAAACAAAAGAGTTGCCAACAGACTGGCCAAATGAACACTGAATACATCCCTGTTTAAACACGCCATGATTGTACACTCATTTATACATATGTTTCTAAATACTCTTTTATGTCCTATTAAGGCTTTATGCAGTGGCTGCGAAATGAAGACAGATATGGTCGGTGAGAGAATTGATCTGACCTTTCTTGTCCTGTAAGGGATATGAATCTTTCTGTATCTGCTTTATTAGTGTGATGTACAGACCCAGAAAATCCTAAATTAGGAAGTTACATGTAGGTCACAGTACAGCTACACTATAAGCAGAAACAGAACAAGTATATGTAACCTACATGACTGCTCCAAAATATTTGTCACACTAGAATATGTAGGCATTCTCATTAAGGTAAATTATAGTATCTTTAGAGACAGAGATAATTGCATTTATATTATTTGCTTTTTTCCCCCTATTGTACACAATAAGACATTCAAGCAGCTGATTAAATAGGTACAGCATTTATACTGTAGATGTACTTTGACCCATAAACATAGATTCAGGTTTCTTCATGCATGCCCATACGTTAATTGATTTTGCATGAGTTCTTAACCCATAAAGACCCAAAGCACCTACTGATCTAAAATATTTAATACCTGCTGATCCACTAATCCTAACAATACATGTAAATAAATGGTGTAAAATGCAGTTTTTCATCTTTTCGTGGTCATCAGACATGACCCATTTGAACGTTCAGAGGCTCCGTAGTGAACGTGGAAACACCGTTGTCTTCTACAGCATTGATTCACCAGTAAAACCCATGCAGTTGGATCAATGACAGTGGATGGACACACTTGTTTTTATGTTCAGTTAATGATAGATTTTACTGAAAAAGTGATGTTTTCTTCAGTTTTCTCTTTCTTTTTTATAATAATCTTCAACTTTAACCTGAGCTTTTATGAACATCTACATGATCAGTAACTTAAATATAGGAAAATACCTGATTTATACTTAAAAATGCCGAATACAGAGGATAATATTAGAATAAATGGTGATAAACCAGTTGAGAAAGGTTAAAAATAGAGACAAATTCATTTGAGAACTGCCACAAAAGTAGCACTGGGTCTTGATGGGTTAATGGTACAACTGGATTATGGCGAAACATCTCAGTGTTAGTTTTAATATCTGATTTTTAGGTATGATACAGTGCCATTAACTCATTTCCAGATCCAAAAAGTCTGCAACAGCAGAGCTTATATGCACGTTCACTATAACTTCTAAATTTGTTTATGTAACTCAAATGCACGTGTTAGTGTTATATCTTTTTTTTTTTTTTTTCACAGTTATTACACTTTGTTTACCATAGTCAGTTTTTACTTGCAGTAGCTTGTGATTTTAAGTGTCTAGAATACTGTTGAAACTTGGTCCATTTACAGAAGTGCATCATTCACTTCATGCTGGGCTGTGTGTGTTGACATAAATTGTTACTTTATTTACCTTCCTCTGAGCTGGACAGCACAGATAAAGGGCTGACAAATGAACCATGAAGAGTGAAGATGTGAAACACCTCAGAAAAGCCTTATTTGATTTTGTGGTAATCAATAAAGTTCTGAATCGGCCCAATGCACCAGAAACTAATGTTGCCTAGCTCACATGCCAATCATATGTAATAACATGCTAACATGCTAATGCTAAACTTAATTTTTTCTCCTTTAATTAGACGTTTTTTATATGCAGTTTTACTTAACAGCTTCATCAAAACCTCTGCTCTTTATCATTGCATGTAAAGTGGTAGAATGACAGCTAAATGTATGGAGACACAGTACTGCAATTGAATACAGAATTATGAACAGGACTGGACCTGGATGTAGGAAGTGTTTATGAAGAGGATTACGAAAACCTGTATTTTATTGGATGAATATGGATCAACACTTCATCTAGGCTTTCAATAGTCTTGAATGTTGTGAAGCCAATGCTGACATACAGGAACTGTTTTAGACTGACATTTTTATAGAAGTGGATGTTCCTAACCTTTTAAGGGGCAAGTATATTAACGTTGTAATACCACTGACAGCCACTAGATGCTGGCTCCGAAATCATCTGACTCCTCCTAATGGCTGAGTCATAGTTGTGTTTTATACATCCCAATAACAAGGTTTTCAAGATGACATAATAAGATTTAGATGCATAAATGTCAGTAAGTTAGTGTTAGTGGTTTAGTGTTAGCTTACTTATCAGCCCTCTCAGCCAGCTTTTTTTTTTTTTTTTCCAACAAATATTCGTCCAACAGCTAAAACAAACTAACTAACTAACTTCATGTTATTCTTCATGTCACAGTGGCTCCATCCACTCCTCTGTCTGATATTTAATCATAGTCTCTAATCAGAGGTGTGTGACCCACCTCCCCCAGCCCTCTGCCCTTGAGTTGAAGTCAGCGTGTGTGTCTGTGTGTGTGTGTGTGTTTGTGTGTGTGTCTGTGTTTTTTCTCCAGTATACTGATTAAAACTCATCATTCACATTCACAAACCCCCTCAGTGTTTTTCAATTTCTGCAGAATGGTCCAGAATGGTACTTTTGGTGGCTGTATAAGCACCACTGGGCTACAGTCGGTCCCTTCAGACCCTCCTATGTCTCAGGAATTGTTGCAGATCGCAGGAGGCTCTGGCTTCAGGCGTTACTGGGGCTGGCTCGATGCGACTCAGAGCACCATGTCCCTCCTCCATAGCAATATTTGCTTTTTGGGGGATTCTGGAGGGGAAGAATCCTCCGCCTCAAAGACCCCTTGGTGGCATTGATGCTTTGCGATTCTGTGTCTGCTTTCCATTTTTCTCTGGCCTGGGGATGCCACTTAGCAAGTCCCACCTCAACCCCCCCCCCCCCTCCACACACACACACACACACGCACATACACGCATTTACAGTTGACAATGAATTCACACTCACCCTCAGATAACCACAACATGCTTGTTGTCAGAAAGCGGATGTCTGAATTGGAAAGGTTAGAATGATTGTTCTTACACGCCATTATTGCATTTAGATTGAAGACTGTGCCCTTAAGTTAATAATGTAAAATGTATTCCTGCCATCATTGCCAAATTCCCTGTAGCGTTTCTGTTGTTAGGGAATCATCATAGCCAGTCATCTGCACTGGAAGATAAAACCAATATGCTGAGGGGATGTGACCTCCCATCTGACAGATGCCTCTTCTCTACGACTGCTCAGCTTAAAACCAATCAAGACAAGGCCGGCTGTTTTTTCTCCACCATTAAATGCATGATTTGCATCCAAATTTCATCAATAATCACGAAGGGCGGTGGCAGAAATTGGCATGATTGCTAGAGTTCACAGAGCAATACTTGAAAATGTAAAGGATTGCTGTCTCCATGGATGGATGGCGTAAATCAAATGCAGAGTGATTACAACCTGACGCCTCTCATTGTTGAACCAGTGCACTTCTAGGTACAGTGGTCTTTCGGGGCCTGTGATGTGTGTACTAACAGGTAAATGGACATGAATTTTAATGTTTCCTTTTGATGAAACTAATGGATTTAGAACTAAGTTCCATAATATTTTGATCCAAATTCAGCTTATCTAAAGGAGAATTTGTGCCAGGGATACGCCGGTACCAAATCCATGTAAAGTTGCCCTTGATTTGTGTTTGAGAGCTGTAGTTTTTCAGGCTTTTTTCCACCATTTACAGATTGATCCTGAATGAAAAGCGCAAAGAGACCCAAGACTCTCAATTTATGTCTATAAAATTAGCAGAGATCACAAAACAACCTCTATGTGTTTTGCTTCTTCTGCTTCTCTAGTATTTCATGCCTATTACACAATCTAGTGAAATGCGGCTGCAGCTATTATGAGTCAAGCAGGTCTGAAACATGTTAAATTAATGTCTGACTCTTCAGATAATCTCTGAATGTATCCAGGATTTCCCAGAAACATTAGCGCTGATGATGTGTTAGATACTCACAGGTGTGTCACAATGTCTTCGAATTCCAAAAGGCGTTGAGCACGTAATTAATTCAATTTCATGAGCCTCACAAACTTGAATATTTGAAGAACTAGTGGAGAGACAGCCTGAAAGATTGGCTCTGGAGTGAGGTTTGCACTCAGTTAACACCAGATTTCCGCAGACATTCACTGCACCAGCCTAACGGGTTGTGGCAGTTTACATTGGTCTTTTGTGAATTTCGACAATTTTAGCAACGTGGTTTATTTGCATAGAAAGGGAGCGATTTTTCACGGAAAGCATGAATATTCCACAACTTAAATCCATGCAAATGATACAGTCGTGCCATGGCACTATTTGCTTGGAAATGGAATTGTGGTGAATTCCACCCTTTGCTGCTGCTTGAATCAAGCACTGTATTGTTGTTTTGTTTGCTCTGATTTTAGGGGGCACAAAAGCCGTACAATTTTTTTGTTTTCATGTATCTGACCTGCAGAGTATTAAAGTATGAGGAAAATGGTCGCTTATTATAGTTAATCAGAAACAGAACAGAAAGGCTGAATAAAAAGCTGTAGATTTCCATCACAATAACCTCATATTTAGAAAATGTTTGAATGATCACAAAACAAAAGCAGAAAAAGGAACACATTTTTAATCAGAAGTATCAGTGACACAAGCTGAACCATAAAGCGTATTTATTTATTTTTTATGTATTATACACTCTATGACTGATGAATATCATATGTGATGAGTGAGTGGCCTAATATCTTCCCATTGCTTCATCAACAAAAGGAAGGAGAGGGAGAGGCAAAACAGTATTTGACTCATCAGCCACCCTCACACTCTTCTCATGAGTCATGCACTACCACACATGTGCAGACTGTTAAGCATTAAAAATCCAATTTCTGAAATATGCTCAGTGGTCCAAGTGAATTTGAACAGATTCATATGTCAGAAACAGAAATAGCTAAAGAAAAATTATAGATTTAGAAATATGGTATGCAGAAAATCAATGATATTTTACCTTTGATTTAAAGTAGAACATTTCCCTACATTTAATAGTTGTTGGAAAGAATATATATTTCATGCACTATAATAATACATATTAATTCATCTCTTGTTATTGCATAGCTTGACTTAAAGTTAAACATATAGTTATAGGCACCAAAGTCAAAAAGAGGAAAATTTCTCCTGCCTATATAAACGTTCCCTCAGACTGGAATCAGTATTTCTCACAGAGGGAGCTGTTGAGCTACAAGTGGGAGCATAGCAGAAGCCAGATGACAGGAGGGGAAAAGGAGAGTCTGATAAAAGAAGAGAACAAACAGAGACTGAGATAAAGGAGGTGGGAGAGATGGAAAAACTAAGCAAGATGTTTTCAGAGCGACTATATCGTGCAAAGAGTCTAACAGTATAACAACATACAATGACTGTTCCTCCCATACTGAGCTTACTCCCCTGCCAGTTGACCTTGATAATGCTGAATACCCATCATCAGTGCCCCACTGAGATTACTCAAAAATGTGCTTTCTCTCAGAATTTAATTTAATATAGGCACAAGGAATAATGTGGCAGTTTATAAATCAGGTTTCTCAAGGTTAGAATAGCAGTAATTGAAGCTTGTATATGGAATTTAATTCCTGTGCAAGCAGAGGTATAAAGATTACTTACGGCTGAATTTATTTCAAAGATGTTTCTAAAGGAGGTTGTCAGTGGGATATCAATTATTAAATTATCAAAGCCACTAAAAATGAAAGGTACACCACCCACCTCTCATTCTCAGGAGGGAAATTAAAAAGAAAACTACTTCTTTATTTATGAAACTTTGCATATTTAAACCCATTTTGTATTTTGGCATCCTAATACTTAGACAGAATGTAGAAAGTTGTAACCCGTTAAAATGCATCACACTGAAATGAAATGGTCTTTTTATGCACAAGAATTGTGATCTAAGATATTTGTGGGTTGCGCCCTTAGGCATACACCGTGATAATGACGGCTCCCAGCTCCCGCATTTTAATTGAAGTTGTTATACTTGTGTTTAAATATTTAGACGTTGAGATTTTGTTTTTGCTTCATTATGGATGCGCTTCAGAGGATGAGTGCGTGGGATTTTAGTGGCATCTGGCAGTGAGGTTGGAAATTACAATCAGCTGAATACCCCTCCCCTACAGTGGTGAAAAACATAAAAATACCCTCATTAGAGCCGGTGTTTGATTTGTTCATTGTGAGCTTTAAAATTAGGGGGATAATAACTCTGATCACACTCTAATATAATAGAGCACAGGTGTCAAACATAAGGCCCTCCACAAAGGGTTCACTCAGGCCCCCAGGATGAATTTGCAAAGATTTGACAATCGAGTTGCATAGATCACAAAACTAAATTCTATATTTTTCAATCTCAGACACCTGTAACTAGATGTTTTGTATATTTGTAGATCCACTGTGGTCTGTAGGTTGTAATGCACATGAGTAAATACGAAGCTGAGGCATAATATGGTCAAATTTGCAGTTATTTTTCTTTAAAAATTTAAGGTTGTTCATTGAAGTTCAGGTTATTCACATTTTTTGTTTAAAGAGTGTTTGTAAATGTAATACTTTTTGTGCTGAAACTAAAATTTAAAAAAAAAGAGTTCTCTTTATTTCTAAGTTATTATACTATTATTTTACCGGTCTGGCCCACTTGAGGTCAAATTGGTTGTATGTGGCCCTGAACTAAAATGAGTTTGACATCATTGTAAAAGGGGATGGCCCTGCTGGATGCCATAAAACAAACAACAAGAAGAGGAAGTCATTCAGCAATAGAAACATGATGGCATAATATGTCAGTATCATTGAAAGGGGCCTGCTCCTTAAACTAGTCTGTCTTTCTAAGGTAACACACACACACACAATAATTTGGACTCTCAGATGATTATACACAAACGAAACCAAAATTACATATTATTTTCCCTGTGTGCAATTGTGCCCTCCAAACTCATACACTCAACCTTTAACCAGTCAGCTTATATCAGTATTTTAGTTGCAGTTCGGAGACATAAGACAGAATTTAGACACATTCTTATACAATGATGTGTTTAGTATTCTGCACTTTTCTATTTGCTTGGACTTGTATTTTTCAGATCTTTGGCCAGTCAATATGGCAGGGAATGTTTCGGGCCTCTTAAATCTAGAAATGTCAAGTGAGGTGCATCCCTTAGAGGTTCAGGTGAAATAGCCTCAGCTATGTGATAAGGTGCTACTTTGAAGTTGTGAATGAGGTAAGAGGCATGAGTCAACCTCTGCAGGCTATTATGATCACCACACCCCCACTGCTCAGCATCTCTCCTGTCTCTCTTCAGTAACATTCACACAAGTCATGTTAAGTCAAGCCTCCTTTGCCTGCAGAACCTTCTGGTTCAAAGTACTGCCTATTAAAAAGTAATTTGCCCCAATTGATGCTGTGTAATGACAATATTTTGTCACTGCTCTGTATTCACTTCTGTCAGAGCTGATATGCAGTTGCAGAAAAAATTATTAGACCACCCTTGTTTTCTTCCATTTCTTGTATATTTTATCTGTTTAGATATGTTTATTGAATTTCCAAAAATACAGAATACACACAGGTATTCACACACATTAAAAAAAAGGAAAAAAAAAAAGAAAATTAAACATAACCCTCCCAAACCCCTTGCTGTCACCAGATCTGTATGCATATACAATATGGCACTGTAGATATAAATAAAAATACATATCTGAGTATTACTTAGACACATACATCTTAACTTGTACATGTGTCGTAGGATTGTCAAAAAAGGTTAAGAAAGATTTCCACACTTTATGAAACTTCAATTTCTTGTTCATTTTAATGCCTGGTACAACTAAAGGTACATTTGTCTGGTCAAATATAATGATAACAACAAAAATTGCTCATAAGAGTTTAATTTCAGAGCCGATATCTAGCCATTTTCCATGTTTTCTTGATAATAACCAAAATCACTTATGTTCTTACATCAATATCTATGGCATTGTACTGACAAAAACAGTGCTTTTAGGCATTCCATGTTTTCTTTTCCGTCAGTTTTAGTCACATAATACACACAGGAGTTGGTACTTGATTGCACAGCCATTACTTTTGATGGTCTAATAATTTTTTCCGCGACTGTATATGGGCATCAGTATAGAGGAGACATGATTCATATTAACTCTAAATGAATGTAGTTCTGTCATTCATCCAGGAATTAAGCAGCATTTGTAAACTAAATGTGATTAGTTGCTAGCATGTGTGGTTTTCACAAAAATACAGCCGTTGCATCTGTTAATTTGTTTTGTTTTTGTGTGTGTGTGTTTTTTTACTTAAGCATATCCTCCTGTTTTATGCATTTTACAGAGCTCAACTACCCAACGACACATTAATGCACATACAAACAGACATCTGGGACCTCAAGCTATGGTCACTCACTTCCCATCAGTATCTTTCATGCATTAAAAACGGCTTTGCAACTACCCACTCGCTCACTGCCGGCTCATACCTTTCTGTAGTTCCTCTGACATGAGAAAGGTATCGTAACAATTTCAAAGAATAATATGTCATGGCAGAGAGAAATGACCATCTTTGAGTAAGTGCATGACAAGCATTTATGGTGGTTGATTGTTGGGAGAGAAGAAGTAATCAGTGCGTCCCAGTGAGATTCTTATTCTTTTATTGCACGGGGCAGAGGCTCACACGTAGCACCAGCACAACACCCTGACTGATTTCCACAGCACTTCCTGGGGAATTGTCATCACCTCAGGTCAATGTCTAAACTTTCCCATGCATCAAAATATATTGTAATTGACTCCATTTGTAATTCCTCCAGAGATCTGGCACTGGGCTGTAGCTCTGATGGCTGCCAAAAGCAATAAAGTCTCACAGACATGACCCCCATTGTAAACAAGGCCTCTTTCCAGAGCGAGAGGTACAGTACGGTGTAGTTTTTCGGCGTCTGCTTGTACTTTTGTTCACTGGCTCTTGCCCATGCTTCCACGCGCTGCAATATTTACATAATAAAGATCGTATGTGAAGTTTTAATCTTACTGGGTTAACGTTTAAGCAACTCCTCTTCTGTCTTTTGCACTTGGATAGCTGGATGGTGCAAAATAGAGATGTATTTTAATTTAATTTTATAAATATGGGTGTTGGCTGGGTATAAGATACAGCAGTAAATAGTGCATTTTCATAGTACACTAATGCATTAGTGTGCCTTAGGGCAATAATTAATGTAACAGTGTCAAACATAATATTCTAATGTGTAAATGTTTTTTTCTTAGTAATAATTTAACATTAAGGAATATAATAGATGTTCCCTAACGTTTGATATGTTTAACGGTCCATATTAAATAGTCATGCGTCCATTTAATAATGATAATGATTATTGCTGTGGTAGGAATTTGCAGATTTACCATCCCATATTCAAACCATATGATCTTGCTTTGGCGGGGGGTCATTATTTCTAATCAGAAAGCAAATCCTTCATTATTATAACAGTTCTGTTATAGGGAGGAATTTAAGGTAAATGCAAATTAAAAGAGGAAATAGAGCAAAAGTAAAAGGGATTTAGCCTTTCATGTGCATGCAATTAGTGTAACGGTGATGGAAAATTACTGGTGCTAGATTTATGTCGACACTATGAACAATCAATCTGTGAAATTAATTGCATCATCCGGTGAAGGTATTGTCTACTTTCTGGTACGATCTAACGTGATAATTCGTCTACATGCATGCATCTGTTTCTGATGCAACATTTCTAGTGTATTTAATGATTTACACTTTGATTTTTTTTCTTCCCCCTAACAAACCTAATTTATTTATTCCCCGTAAACTAAAAGCACTTCACAGTTAGTACTGCGTAGTGAGGTTTCCTCCCTCTTCTTTTGTTTATGCTGTCCGTAAAATTTTCTCATTTGCCACTTTCTCCTGCCTGCTGTTTTTAACATCACATGATCCGAGGTAATCAGAGAGAACAATGTGACTGCTTTGTCACAGCAACAATATCACTTTCACTCCTGCAACTGGAGCTGCTTTGATTCCCGCTGAAAGGGGAACACATAGAGTTGTGTTTATCCTTTTGTCTCTTTCCTCTGCTGTACTCAAGTCTGCCTCTCATTTCCTATTCACTTTCAGGTGCCATCAACAGCCAGTGTATATGAAAAAAAAAAAAAAAGACACAACATGATTTTTCATTGAACTAATAAACCTATGTGTCTGTCATTTTATGCAAAGGGGACGGTCATTTAAAATACCTGTAATTTGTCCAAAATGATATTATATGAACTTAACATTAATCATTGTCTTTGTATCATCCCACTGATCAATAGCCAATTTTACCACGATGTAATGAATATACCCTTTGGTAAATGTGCTGTGTATTTTGTCAAGTGTAAAAACAGCCTCCTCTCTTTTACACCCCCATGTTATGTGTGCTCAGGACGATAACCAGCCAGAGGAAGATTACTTCTCCCGCGCTTGTAAAGATTTTAATGTCTATAACCTCTAGAGTTTAAAGGATTATAGTGCTGATATTATAACAGCCACACCCCTCTGAGACAAACACTTACATGAATAAATAAATAAATAAAACTGCTTAAAACTCATTCAAGCCTGATAATAATGTTGTTTTTGGAAATTTTTCACTTAGTTTGGTACATTTCTTAACTTGTCAATTAGCTTCAACCTTGAATCGAAGACACTCTCATAAAACACATTTCATCATTTGCATGGATAATAACTCAACCCTCATTAACCAATCAACCTTCCTTTTATCATTCTACTTTACAGCCCACTCGAATATTATTGTGAAGCGCAAACCTTCAGGTGATCGTATTGATGTGCCTGTGTATTAAAGGAGGTCAGATGCTATAGTACACACATTACGTTCTTTGGAAATGTTGGTCTTATACTTGGAAAGAGTGATAAATGCATTCACGAACGACCTTCTTCCTTAGTTTTATGTTGCATTCGTCTTTGTTTGCGCAAGTGTGTAGATTATTTAAAACTTGATCTTTTATGCTATGTTGGCAGCAACGTTCAAAATAAATCTCAATTTCCTTTGTAACCTTTGGCGGCTCTGCAAGAGCACTGGATGAAAGATTGGTATTATTTGTCTATAAATCAAAATGAAAATTGCACCCCTTTACAAATGACTGAATATAAAGTTGACATCTTCACATTATAGCGGTTGATTTGCTATTGTGAGCTACATAGTATTTTTCCCCGGCAGTTTATTTGAAGGAAAAGGGACAAAGCTTAATGAAGTACGGTTTGTCTGTCTTTTGTTCTTGGGCATGACTAATGTGTCAATGGCCAGTACTACAAAGCTCATATCAGTAACTGAAGGATGTTGACCATAGAAAAAGATTCACTGTTATTCACGCAAGGTAAATTTCATGTTTTCCAAATGAATATTGTCTTTCTTTTGTCTTTCTGCATATCAGCATAAGGCTCATCGCTTACAGAAATATGCATCACAAGTTACTCGAGAAAACCTGTTTTGCATATGTCTGGCTTAGAAACCTGGAGACTTTTTTTTTTTTTCCCTATGTCATTGAAAGATACTGGCAAGCCTCACTGACAGCAGTCATTAGAATAATTTTACATGTTTCAGAAATCCTCTATGTCTGGAAAGACAGACTATAAAATGCCCTCTATCCCCTTGATCACTGATGATGTGCATTCAGAAGATACCAGTTTTCTATGTTTGGTTGCCTGAAGATAGCAACATTATTTTTGTGCTAATTCAACCCTTAAAGACGTAGAACTATGTATGTGGTGACAAAAATGAGTTGTTCTTTACATCTAACCTTTCCTAGGTGATCTATCACTATGTTATTTATTTTGCATTTTTCTGTGAAAAACAGGTATTTTCCCATATTCAACTCATCGAACACAATGATGTTCATAAAGCTCAGAGTAAACTCAATGGTTATTATGTCAGTGAAACGGTGAAAACTGGAGAAAAAGTGACTTTTTCAGCAAGGCATATCATTAACTGAGCATAAAATCAAGCGCCTACAACAACTGCCATTTGTCAAACTACATGGGTTTTATTGGAGAAGCAATGTTGCAGAAGATGATGTTGTTTCCACCTTCACTACAGAGCCTCTGAGTGCTGAAATGAGTCATATCTGGAATCATATCTGATCACACTGAGTAGCTAAAAACATCATTTTACCCAAATTATTTAAATGTAATGGATGGATGGATGGATGGATGGATGGATGGATGGATGGATGGATGGATGGATGGATGGATGTGAAAACAGCTCCAACTGCAACTTCCTGTTGGAAATTTTTTGACCATTCCCCCTATTTTATGACATAAACAACAAACAATTGCTATTTAATTTCAGTATTACTCCATGTCATGAAATTTGTTTTTAAAAAAACAAACGAAAAAAACAACAAAACAGTGTTTCCATCTTGAATCAGAAGTGTTCATTCAACATGTCTTTTAGCCTGACTTAACTCATTTTTTCTTTTTCAGTTTGGGTCAGAAATAATGCATTTAAACACAACAGTGACACAACAATACAAGCAGCAGAATGGCTTTTTTTTTGCCAGTGAACTGTGACGGGTTAAGAGGCTTCAGGGCTGTGAAAAGACCATATGACGCAGAGATAAAGCTAGCCTGGCCAGCCATCCATCTTTCTCAATAAGAAATCCGTCTGGAATCGCGGAGCTTGAATCCAAATATGAAGGCGGGACTAACAGGCGCCGTGTAAACCAATCACAGATAAGATGGACATGACAGTTTTGTCAGAGAAACATACAGTAAGAATACAGGGTGTAATCTGTAGTTTAATCCTTATTTTTGAATCAAGTATACAACCGACAACAGTTATAAAGAGATTTGCAGACTTGGTACTGACTTTGACTTATGACAAAAAGAAGTCGTCCATATGAGGCATTGCGAAACACACGCCCCCCAGACTTGTGATTGGTTCTGCATAGAATAGATTATGAATATTTCACAGTGACTGGCCCAATTCCAGACTGTTTTCTCAGTAGACACTTCTACACAGAGATCCTGGAAAAAAGGTGAGATGGTGATCCCACCATTTTGCCACCATTGACCCATTTCCACAGCAAAGCCAAAGGTTTAACAGAGGTGAGACAGGCTGGACTTTTACACAGCAGACCTGCGTTCTGGAATCAAAGGGGCGGATAGTGTGACAAAGTGACAACAGCTTGCGGATCTCGGCATCTCCCCAGCATGACATCCTTCTGGTCACGTTGATATGCTTGCTTGTTTACTGTACATGACCCACACTCATTTAAATCCCCCCCCGGTACGGGAGAGACAGCAGGCTCATATGGAGGCACTGGCATGGATTCTGTGGTAGCTTCATGCCATGGGTGAAAATGGTATGTAGCCACTGCACCAGTGGCACGATGCTGTGGCACACAGGGCGGCTGCCACAGAATCCTTGCCAGTGCCTTCATATGCACCCGCTGTCTCTCCTGCGAGGGGGTTGCCGTCATCAAAAGGTCACACCTTGGTTGCTGAACAAGAGGTGTTACATAGCATCATGATTCCACCTTCATCACAGCTCTGTTACTACCTCCAGAGGCCGCAATAAAGGTGGGACCAAGTGATCACACCATTTCATTTACACAGACGTTGTTCCGGAACAACTGCGAAATATTCCTGTAACAAGTGCTGTGGGCTACAATTGAATACATTGAGAAAACCCGGTTCATGGCCAGGCTAAGATAAAGTGGCAAAAGTATTCTAAATATAGCACACAAATAGATGGATATTTAGACAGGACTTTAGAAGGTGGTAAAACCAGTGTTGATACTCAAACTAATCCTTTCAGAGTCTCATGTGGTTCTACATGTGTGTGATTCTCTGTTGTACGGATGTCCCTGAACAACTCGTGAGTCTCATCCACCCCAGGACATTCAGATACTGATCACCACACTCGCAGTCTCTTTCTGGCTTTGTAGCTGTTTTCAGAATTCTGCAGTGGGTGGAATGAGACTCACAACATTAAATGCACTTTAATGCACACACTATATTCATTTCTGTACAAAAAAAAAAAAGGTAAAAGAAATAAATGGCTGAAGACCAAAACATTAAATAGATCTCAGCCATTTGTGTGGCAATTGCTCTCATTGACAAGTAACACTGATGTTAATAATACTCAGTATTGAAGTCCCACAGCTTAGCTCTGATCCTGTTAATCACTCCCCTGAAACACTATTACAGTTTGCCTGAGTCCCAGTTTTTGGCTAACGCAGTCAGTCTCAACAGTGTTATAGCCAACGTTTGCCCAGTGCTTTCATTCATATCACATGCAACTGTCACAGGGAATAACACAGACCTTCCAACAGCCTAATGCACATTCACTTCTTCCTCTCTGTATGTCCACTTATCTTTTTTTTTCATTATGTTTTTGCCATTAATGAGGCTGAGATCATAGTGACAAGAGCATGTGGATCTCAGAGGTCCTATCAGCAGAGAAACAGGCCATGTGATAGTGTGGTTTTCTCACTGTCATCCCCAGGAGTCAGTTCTGTAAGAATTGAGGCGGGGGAGTTGTGAATCTCCCCGACTGAATCCAGCCAGCCAGCCTGCTGCAAAGTCTAATAATGACAGTGACCTCACCCGTTTACTCTTATTGTATTGCCTCTGGACTCATCACAGCAACAGTTTGTGTGCATCTGCGGCTGTGTATGTGTCTGCGGTTTCTAGCTTGGAATGCACTTTACACACCTTTGTATCTGTGTTAAAGGTTGTTACAGTGTGCTCGCAGACTATGAGATCCACAATCCAATTCTGTTGTCAGAAAATAAGAAGAAGAGCAAATCCATGCAATGGAATTGATGTAATGCAAGACAAGACTGACCCCTGCATTACTGAGGCCACATCTCTAGACGGCTTGTCTGTTAACCCACTCCTTACTCCCGCCGAACTTGAATAATAGTCTGTTGTGGTGGTTCCTGACATTTTTCAGCTGGAAACCCGAGATAAAATGTTGTCTTCTCTGACCGACATTTATAAAATCATATCATAAATGACATCTGTGACTTTGTTTTCATCTTGCTCCATCATTTACGTTATTCTTGTCTTTTGTGTCATCTTTTGTTCAATACATTTTTTGCATTATTTTTGTCTTTTATCTTGTTTTCATCTTATTACATCCTTATGTTGTTTTGGTATTGTTGCTTCTTGACCCCCTCAGGCCTTTCCCCTACATTTTACATGGGTCGATGAGGTCAACTTTTCCACATAACACTACTTATTTAGAAACATTAAATCAAATGCCATATTATTTTTATTTATTTTACTCTATAAATTGGTGACCCAATAAAAAACAACTCTATGACCCACTTTTGGTCTCAATACTGAGTTTGGGGAAGGCAGTTCTAGTGGATGGGCTAAATTTCCGAAAAAGGTTAAATGCTTGAAGTTGTTTAAGTCTGCTCTCATTGGTGCACATTTTGATAATCAGTGAATGCTGTTATTAGTTCACTGTACTGTTGAGTGTTACTGTGCATGTCATTACAAAGGCTGGACAGTAATATTAATATGTTTAATTTATAATTTATGTAATTTAATTTAATGCACAGATCGAAACAAACTCATTCATGCTTACTAACTGACCCTTGAACCACATATCAATTGCAAATGGGTATATTTTTTATTGTCTGTTGTTTTTACCAAAGATGTTTGGTAACCCCACAACCCAAACACTGATTTATTTTATTTAACTTTTTATATTGGTTTATACTGAGTGTAAAGTAAGTGCTATAAAATCTGGCATTTGGCCATACATTTATTGAAGGTTTTTTTAAGGCTCTTTGCAGTGCTTCAGCTCTATGTTTAGCACAATTTCATCATTTTTCTGTTTTGTTTTTTTTTTTTTTTCAGATTTTCAGTTTTGAGCCTCAGATACTACAGGATTTAATTGTAAATGAATATCAGTACTGCTGAAAATAGAAATAGATTGACTTCTAATAAAATAAGAGGCTTTCAACTACTTTCTTGAGTAACTGTAATGCAGTGAAGTGACAGAACATATTCAATTATTGTGAGTTAATTGTACCAATGGAGCACAAATAATATAAAGGAGATTATGCTTGTTTGTATGTCTGTAGAATTAAATAAAAACTACTGCACCATTTTTTTTTTTTTTTTTTACTTTAGAGAGCCATTGTCAAAAATAGAGCTTAATAGTCTGTCAGTGCTCTTGACCATGGTACTGGTGAATGAAAATATGGATTTGGTTCCCAGGCTAATTGCTAATGTTAATGCTAGGTCCTGTGTGTTTTTTAAAGATAGGTAAAATGCAAAGACTGAATTTCAGAAAAGTGGGTTAACCTTCAAAAATTTTGTATCAGTTTTGTGATGTTGCAGAATGCTCTAAAACCTCTAACAATAGAGAGTCTTGTGGTGGAGCAGAGTGGATTTCATGACCCTGATGGGAGAGATTAGTGACATTTTGGTGAATTTGGTTATTTTTGCTTTTGGTAGAAAGACAAAAAAAGAGATCTAAAAATATATATGTGTTTGGTCCATGGTTTGGCTACATGATAGATGGTAGAGCTGCTAGAACTGGGCCATGACTGTTGCAAAACCTCAAAACTGTGACACTTCTCCCATAGGAATCCACTGAAAAACATAAGCCTCTGATCTCCTTTCGAAGACCCTAGATTACACTGGGAGATTGGAGTCTTTTTGTCTTTGGTCAGAAAATCATTCATAAAACACAGAGCTGATAGAAAAGAGGAAAACACTGGTCATAATTAGTGTTTTGTTTGTGTTGCAATAATATTGTGGAATGAGAAGAGGGTTGACTACTGCCCTTGTTTGAGGTCTCTCTGAGTGCTCTTCTAGTTTAATCTTTTATTTTTTTAATTGTATTTGTGTGTATGTGTGTGGGTGTGTGTGTCAATAAACCTAAACCCTTAACAGCAACTTAAACATGGTAATACGTCCATGCTGCTGTCCTGTTTGATCCCCTAAGACTCCGCTTGCTGTTTGAAGTCCCTACTTGAAAGGTCTGATCTGAATACTGTGGATACCACAGCAACTCTGCAAGCAGTGATTACACACTGATTAATGAGCCGCTGTAGACACGCACACACTGTACACACAAACCTTCACGCATACACACACTAACTTTCTAAGCCACACATAAATGGACTATGCAGAAGTCAGTCTGTCACAGCATACACAGTCTAATTCATCCTTGGCTGGATTTTTTGACTTCAACAAACTTTTTAATGATCCTTTTTATTTGTCTCATCACTCAAAACTGAATCTCTTTGTTGTCAAAACCTAATCTGTTTTCTTTTTTTTCCAACAGTATCTGCTGAGATCCTGAAAAGCAGTTTGACCACAATGGAACGTCACATTCAGAGGCTGGAGAACGACATCGAGAACTTTCCCAAGACAGATGACAAGCAAGATAAGTTTGTGGAAAAAATGTCCATATCCTTTTATTGGAGTAGTTTTCAGCGTTGCACAGTTCTGAGAGTTTTACTCTTTTCACAAACAATGTATGGCAACGTATTGTAGCATTCACTGTACTGGTTTGTCCACAACAGTGGCAATGGCATATGCTATTTGTGTTCTGCCTGGCAGTGGTAAGTAGTTTAAGTCACTTGGTGTGATAGGTGGCACCCAAGGGATCTTGGGGAATGGATCTGACTGCCGTGCTGTGAGATGTTGATCAGATCTCTCTCTTCACTCCTCCCTGAGTCCCTAGAGTGAAATCATGCCTTTGGCTATTTTTACTGCACTGTGCCATCACTGCCTGTCCCCTGGGGGACTCTAATAGGGGCTCTAGCCCCTCACACCAACTTATCGCCTATCCCTGATTTCATCTCCTGACCGGCCACGAGCCTCTACACAGCCATCCGTGCACTATCTTCTCTGTGGCACCTCTCCTGTTTCGATAACAGAGTGTTTCACTTAAACCTAAGCATCTCAGCTCCCAAATTGAATTAGCCATGTCTCTGCACTTTCTTGAATGCCCTTTCTCAGATGAAAGGTCCTCACTGTATAGGTTTGATCAATAGTGGAAATCTAGCCTTGTTGTCAATACCCTGAGGCTAGGGTGGCTTTCGTGACAAAAACAGAAAAGCAGACAACAGTTACTGTTGTCTTTGTTTAAAGCATTATTAAACAGGGAAAGGAATTACTCAATACTAATTTAGCAAGTGAGTAGGTGTTTCCATATGCTAGGCACTAGCATAAAAGACAGCATTTAACCTGATTTTTGCTTCCTTTTGTCTGAGATTTATTGAGGCTGACTTTGCACATTGGGTGGTATAAGAGTAATAGCCTTCTAACACATTAACAATCTGCTCCCAGTCAAAGAAGGGCACTTAAATTTGTGTAATTAAAAAAACTGAAGCAGAGATCTCCCTGGTGGCGGCTTGGAGGCAGAGCAGGCAGGCAGGAAAGCTGCTCTGCCCCCCGATGTCAGTATTGATTCCCAGGCTCCTTCGAGAACTGGAGCCTTGAGTGCGAGGAAATGGAGAAGTGTAGATATACTGCGGCATGGCTCTCCCTCACTGTCTGGAGTTCCTCCCCCGAGAATGGCAGAGAGAAGCCGGCCATGACCTGAAAGACCTCACTTCCTCCTTTTTCCCCTTTTCCTCATCTCACCTCATCAGATTCTGTTGCTAGAAATGAGACTTACCCAGGGCAAAATTCTTATAGTTTATTTTAATCAGAAACAGTTTGATCTATTTTTTGGGACTC
Source organism: Sphaeramia orbicularis (assembly GCF_902148855.1). Lineage (NCBI taxonomy): Eukaryota > Metazoa > Chordata > Actinopteri > Kurtiformes > Apogonidae > Sphaeramia > Sphaeramia orbicularis. Next base: position 21,457,614 of record NC_043966.1, read on the forward strand.
AGAAGCATCAAGGCACAGGAAAGATTTAAATGATGAAAAGTGCTCATTTTTATCTTCATTTGGCTCCCTGGAGTGTTTGATCTGCATTTCATCTCCTGTGTATAATTAAGTCATAAAATAAATAATAATGTAATTGGAATGACAAGATGTCTGCAAAAGTTTGCCACATTCCCTCTACTGCATACTATGTACAGTATATCCATATATACTATATATAGTATGTAAACCATTCTGTACTTTGCTCGAAATGTGTGGAGTACGAGTTAGTCTGTTTGGTACAACAGACATTTTTATGTGCGTAAATAGATTAAATAGATAGAAATTGACTGTGTGTGAAGCCGCCTCTCCAAAGTCTGTCAACTAGGTTTTCTTACACTTAATACCACCTATGATATCAGGTGTCGGGCTGTTTAGCGCAAGCAAGCATGATGATGAAACTGAAACCACAGACACATACAACAAACAGTGAGATAAAGAGATAAAGTGCAAACTGTGTTTGATTTGCTGAGGTTTTAAGTACCAGTGTTTGCAATGAGCTTATGTAACACTCTAATCTGTGTTGCACAGCTAAGTATGTGAACAATGACAGTGTGAAATGCGGTGCTATATATTTTAGGTTGACATTGTCTTTGGTACACTTAAAGCAAGCGACATACCAAGGCAGACATACCTTTTTTAAACTCTTCTACGGGATTAAAAAAAGGATGTTGGTTCCTTGAAGCATGACAGATGGAAGAACAACAACAGCTAAAAGTCGTGCATTTGATGCTTGAGCAACCCTGAAAAAGTTAAGTGAAGCTCCATTGTCTTGACTGTTGGGCAGAGTGATGAATGAGTCAGTCTGTTTGTGTGTGTGTGTGTGTGTGTGTGTGTGTGTGTTTGTGTTTGTGTAAGAAAGGGAGGAAGGGAGTCATTTACAGTGTATGTGTAGGTGAGTATATGTGCCTCTGCTTCACACTGACTCTTGTCAGCTTTTTCCTGAGATTAATTTCAGGACGCCTTGGTCACTGCAAGGTATTTTAAATGTAATATGTGCCCCAAAGCACCATAGTTTTAATTAAACCTTCAACAATAAATTATGTTTTGTGTTTTTTCACTGTGCATGATTAGTGTATCTAATTTGTTTCTAATTTTCAGGTTTTTGCCAGTTAAGAAGTCTGATAAATTTCTGACAAACAATTTCTTGAGTCTACCATATTTATCAGTCACATGCTTGCATTTCAGGGTAGATTAGGAAATATTATATAATATTTACCACAACTCATCAGAAGTAGTTATACAGTTATAAATGAGAAATGTATAGAAAGGACAGAAAGAAGCATAGATGAAAAGAAGGAAGGAGAGAAGAACAGAAAGCGAGAGAGAAAGTAGAGCTTAGTGGAAGCACTTCATTTGGCTTTATTGATACATTTTTCTCTCTCCATTACTGTAATGTATGCAAATGACTGAATGGGGTGTTTGTTCAGCAGTTTAGTGATCTCTATCTGTCAGAAGTAATGGGAGCCCACAAAGGCTGTAGAGTTGAGGCACAAGCCCCCAGAGAGCAGTATTTCACCAGTGAGGCTGTGGCTATCACCTACACATACATACACACACCCATTTCCACTGCTGGATATGATAGAGTAGAGCTGGGGCCTTAGAGCGGGACTCTGCATACTGGAATATTAATGGTGGTGAGGTGGCTCAATGGGAATGATGAGAGACTGGACTGAACCTTGATAGATGCCTGGACATGTCCAATACATCTCCCGCCGCTGTACTCAATGCCTTATCCCAACCCACTGATATTTAGTTTAACCTGATATTTCCCAGAAGGCCAGAGACAGAGACCATCATTCTCTCCCATCTTCACACACACTGCATGACAGAAAGATTTTTTCTGCGGCCAATTTCATTTTTGGACTTGGCCTAACAGATTTTACCAGTCTTAACTTTTTTTGTAGGTTAAAAATAACTGCATTGAAATTAGAAAAACAGTTTCATAAACTCCTGTGGTATGCCAAACTTAAAAATAAATAAATAATAATACTAATAATGATAATAATAATAAGTATTTTGTTAAGTTGTTGCCCCAGTGTATCAGTTAACAAAGTTGTCAATCATATGCGTGTATTTTATAGTGGTATTTTTGTGCAGTCGTTGAGTTTTTATGGTAAAATGAAGCTGTTTCTCATTGTCTTGTATTTAAATGAATGAAAGGCAGATAGTCATAATTCACTCAGAAAGTCAACAGTTTGTTCTTCTGTGAATTATCTATATGTAAGGTATTTGTTGGATCTAAGCAGAGACATGTTTCTACATTTATTTATACATTGATAGTGATAACTGAAATTATAATGATTGGTGACCACAGTGGACTTACATCTGAATATATTCTGTAACTGAATATATTTTCAGAAAATAGCTAATATGTTATATTTTTGTTTGGTGGAGATGTCATCAATTATTAAAGACCTTTCAGTGATGGAAATGTAATAAGATTTTCTGATATATAGAGAGACTCTAAGATTAAATTGTGTTACATTACTTTATATATTTCAGTTTTATTGCCTAGTTTAAAAAACAACTCTTAGAGAGATAATCAAGACGTACTCTTGTAATGATAAGTTACCTACGTTTGAACTGGGTAACTCATGTTAAACTCCTCCAAAATGATAATCAGTGTGAGCTACAGTACAGTGCAAATGTCCTAGTCCAACATTATGTTTGTTGGATTATTAAAGTTTTAATAACCACACATATACATTTCTCAGTTTCTGTATTTAGACCCAATCTGTATACATGTGAAGTTTCAGACATTAAGTTGCTTCGGTGGTCGTAATTAGTGGGACTTCCTTTTATATTTAACTTGTCTTTAACCCTTTCATTCAGACAATATAAGATTTATTTCATTAATTTTCAGATTTTTCATACCAGGTTTCATTCAACAAATGTCAGATGTTTCTGTTTGTGCTGCTTCTCGTCATGGGGTCAGAGGTCACACTAAATAGTGATATTAATCTTTACAACACATTTAGTTCAGTTTTTGCTGTCTTTTAAAGCTGTGAATATATTCCATATATTTTCTTGTTATATCAGAAGAAAAGAAAATGATACATAAATATTGTTTGTGCTAATTTCAACCATGCATAAACAACAGAGCTAGAAGTTGTCTGAGACTTTTGCTCAGTACCGTCAAAAAAAGAAGTTTATTCTTTCCTATTCTAGTTTTTAACAATAAAGTGACAGCTGTTAAAGTAGTGAAGCTTTGATACCAGGTGCTGAAAAGGAAGTGTCAACTCCTTGGCTTCTCTAAAGCCTAAAAATCACAGCTTTTTACACCAACTTACTCCACCCACACCGGGTCACTTCAGGACTAGCCCGTAATACCGCCTTTGCGGCTTGAAAATTGACAGATGCATTTATACCGGTACCACCTTTTTGTTGTTTCCAGAGACTTCAGCTTGATTTAGTTCACACTTCAAAGACGAGGGTTCACTGCAATGTGTTTATGAATGGCTCTTGTCAAATAGCAACAGTTTGGGAGTCTGTTAGCTTCAGGTTAGACTGTGTACAGATACTGCTTTAGCTTGTATCGGCACCAGGCACTTAAGGTCAAATAAATGGTTGTTAGTGGAACAGTTGTTCTATTTAGCAGAGTGCTGAGTTTAAACAGCACAAACATCCCCTTTTAGAGCTTGTTTGGTCTTGAGAAGCAGTGTTGTTTGGGGAAATTATCCCACTTTTAGTGCACCTTTATTTTTTGAAATGAGAAGTCAGTCAGATTATTTACATAATCATCATGCTTAGTTCTGTATGTTTGTATATAACAAAACTGGGTTAAAATATGCTGGTGGCACTTTGAGGAGCTCCTTATAATTTTTAAAGTACCAATACACAAACACCCCCCCCTCCCTTTTCATACAAACACACGTAAGCTCTCTTTCTTAATCACTACATTCCTTCAAGCCCCCCCACCCCAACCCCAACTGTTTCCCTTCACTAATGAAATTCATTGTAAACTGTGTGGCCAATTAACTGAAGCACAGATAAACCATAGAGCCTTTTAATTATCCAAAATTCAGTTAAAACCTGTGTAAATAATTGGAGGTGCTTAAAACAGTTTCCCTGCCTGAGTTCTGTTTCTGTATCTCTCACCTCAGATAAAGCAATGAAAAAATGCAATCACTAGAACAAATAGTCACCTTTCATGTAGCTTTCTGCATGTGGCAATAGATATTAAGATTTTAATTAACACATTTTAATGGTTGCGTGTCTGAATAAACATACCCTTAAATTAAAATTGTAATTCTAATAGTTATTATTGTGGGGAAAAAAATAACACAAACTGTAAACGGTGGGAAAAAAGGCTGTAGTAATTTTGCGGGTGAAACCATGTTTTTTCCCCTTCAAATGCTGTTTTATTACCTTTGATGACAAATGTTAAATGGCTATAACCACAGGTATATCCTTCTTAAATAACCTATGTACACAATGAACTGGCATTGTTGCAGAGTGACTCAGCTGAATTATATTAGAGTAGACATGTATTAATCCCAGATAAAATTAAATGAATCCAGTCGTTTACAGAGGATAACGCAAAAGAAACAAAATAGTGCAAACCAAATGTTACATACACATTACACTGAGAATATTGCTATGAACTTGCCACCATGCAATAAAAACTTTTTAGTTAAAATATTGTAATAACTAACTTTTTCAGGTGTATTGTGTTCACTGTATACCATATCATAAAGGAACATTTTACAATACCTTTCTACTATTTATTAAGCGCCCTATGTTTGCCTCCATTTCAGTATGCATACCGCACCTTTATGGATTAATTAACATTTCTTTTTATATTTATAACATTCATTAAATTTGTCTCATAACAAACATTAATTTAGCACAATGTACATTAATGACATTTCAATGTGATGAAGCATGAGGACATGATATAAATAATATTGCAATTTTGTAGTTTCAGTTTTTCAGCTCTTCCATTTTTGATTAATTCAAGCTAAAATTGGGCGCATAGCTCTTAACTCAGACAGCTCAGACAGAGTGAAATTTGATCCACAAGACACATGTCAGCCATTAAAAAAAAAAAAAAAGTCAAATGATAGATTCCACAGAATATACATGTACAACTTGTGTCAATAGACAGAATCATGTTTCTATCTCCTTGTCTGGTGTCTGTCATATTCACCACCAGGCAAAAGGCCCTTTAAGTACCCTCTGGTCATTTGAGTGAATTCCCTAGAAGTTCACCAATCAGTATCTTGTTAGTCTTTGACACTCGGCCTGATGTGGCAGCTCCATTAACCAGTAGAGTAAGCTTGCTGACAGGCCACCTCAACTGTAGCTCCCAGGGGCAACATGGGATATGAGGGGGGTGGTGCTGGAGGCGCACCCATGATATACACTGCATCTCCCCTTTTGCTCTTGAGTGAACAACTGTCATATTCCACTGATAAAGTCTCCATGCCCTGCCAGTCTTTGAGGCCATCCTATGGGATCTACTGCAGCCCATTGGATTTGAAGCCTGATGAATTGTTGAATTGTTTTCTCACACAGAATAAAATCCTACTAATGTGGTGGTGGTAGCCTCTTAAGCCCATTTGCTCCCAATGCCCACAGTTCCAACTGTGTTACCATGGCAATGCTATGCAATGCTTGTAGCAATATACACATTCTTTACATTCACCTAACCAGAAAAACATCAGCTAAATGTCCAACGAAATCAATTTATCGAACAGAACACAACCAAACAACAACTACGTTAATGAGCAAATATTAAAACAAGCAAACCGTCTGAGATCAGCGTATGTCATGAACGATTTTATAAAACAAGACCAATGTGACAAACTGTGCAGAGCTACGCTAACACTAAGCAGATGCAACAGAACAAGTATTAATTATTTATTGCTAAATCTCATTAAACAAACCAAAGAACAGCTAAATTAATAAAAAATAAATAAATTTAATAAAATAAAATAAATATTGCATTATTAAATAATTATTATGAATTTCATCATACTGTTGCTGTTTTCTGATCATAACTTGGTTTTAAATAAATGAAGCTTCTGCTATTGGCTAATATGTTGTTTTGTGTTACATTGAAATGATTCCCACGAGAAACAAATGCCCCAGGGTTTGACAGGTTAAGTATCTGTGAATGCCACATGTGAATATACCATATTATATGCTTTCCACAATCATTTCCTCCAAAATTTGTTGCCCAGTTAATTTCTTTTATTTTTGTGATTCCGTGTGTCGCTCAGCTGCTGTACAGCATGCGTTTATTGGCCCACGTCTCCACGATTATTTCTGCTCTACAGAAAGTCGGGCTAAGGACCCAGTGGCAGCAGCACCAATCTGCACCTCATTACTTCCCCAAAAGGCCTGGGCTTAGTGCAGGGTAATAGACAGAGGCCCAGTCGCCCTCATTTGTCATGGGCTCCTGGGTTTGATGCAAAGCCCCCCTTGAGCACTTGTTGCTGAGCTCTAATCCTGCAGTAGACACCAGCCACGCTTCTCTGCTTAGCCATCCCCACTCTCCACCGTCATGGCTCATGATTTCACTTTCATTTGATGTTTTAATGAAATCCCTGAGACTCAGTTGAATGGCAGGCCCATTGTTGGCAAATTTTTCTATCAAATGCAAGTGGATGGGAAACGTGACTAGAGTTATTTGTCTGGTAAATATGAGCCACTGAGGGTTTACTGTTTTTTTTTTTGTTTGTTTGTTTTTTTAAGCATCAAGATCTACAATAGAAGATGGTTTGATTAAAATAAAACAGGTTGAATTACAAGGAAATATAGGTAGGCTAAATAGTACACAGAAAGCTGTTTTCATCTTCTTTATAGTGCTCTGTGATGTGATTCATTCTATTTCCCTAATAAGTAATAATAATACTGCAGTATTTATAGCAGGGGAGAATTTTAAAATGAGTTGGTTGATACCTTGTTAAATCAGGTAGATAGTGCACAGCAGACATTTATACAATGGCTGACATTTATTCATGTGCAGAGCTGTACATTACCTTTTTGTTGTGCCTTATGTTAAAATAAGTGCTATGGGGCAGCACCCAAAAGGCTGGGGAAAGCTTCTTGATAAAAAGGCCCGAGTATCATTAGCTAAAGTTGCTGTGTGTGCCAGTTGAAAGTCTCTCTAAAATGTAAATCAAACTAATGCCCACACACATATTCCTCTTTCCCAACAGTAATGTTATTTCTTTTTTGCTGATGCTGTCGAGGGATTAGAATGTTTTTCTGCATTTGCTACTGGGCTCTGTTGATTTCTAACTTTGCTCACTGGTGGCTATTGTTCCTCTCCCCACGACAGGTCCCAGAGATCATTGTGTCTGCATGACTGCGGGCCATCTCCCCTGAAGCCTGCTCATATACGTAACCCCACAAACGATTAGCAGAACTTATTGACTGCAATTGCACACTTTGGAGCAATTAGGCGCTTCATTATGCAAATAAAGTGTGCTAATTGCCTCACGTTTGCTAATTGATTATAAGATACGGTATATAGAGGAAATCAGGGTGGACTTCTTCAAAAAGATTTGGTCTCCATCACTCTAAGCGGCGAAAAACACAGAGGCCCATTTCCCCTGCATGTCACTGTGCACTGAGCTCTACAAATTTGAGACGCAATGGAAAAGTCGGAGGTGAAAGAGATCTCTAATTACAATGAATCTGTGACAGTCAGAAACACTAACAGTTACAAACGGCAATCTGATGGTAATCAACAGGGGATTCTCCATTAATTGGCAAAATGAGGCTCATCAATCACACAGAGGGGGAATGCTGCACAGACAGTATCCTGTCAGAGTCACCCACTGTGGGGGGAGCAGCGTGACGCGTGTCTCAGGGACAGAGTCATGTAGGGAAGGAACACTTTCTCCTCTCTCTCTCTCTCTCCCCCCTTCTCTCTCTGTTTCTCACCACATGTGGCTCTCAGTAGACATCTCTCCAACTCATTCTGACAGGCTTTGTTTTTCCTTGTCGCATTTCAAATGGGGATTGGCTGGCATTCTCTGCCAGTCAAGGCCGAGACAGAATTGTCAAAACACACTGTTGAATTTCAGCTTTTGGAGGATATTCTTTGCTGATGACATGTGCTGAGAGGCTTGTTACCCCATACGCTCTTTCCTTATTCAAGCGCTCACAAAAATACTGGTACTGCTTATTTTCAACTCAAGAGTCCTTGATCATTTTATTGGATAAGAAAAACTTTTTTTCAAAACACTGACAACTATCTTTGTGGTCTTGATTGGGAGAAACTTTTGAATATTGCTCTCTTTTATGGAAAATACCATTGTGCGGGGGCCGGTGAATTAACTCCAACCGAACCATATCACTGTTCTTAGCAATGTTCAGCGTTGATTAAACAAAGCAAATGAACATCAGGCCACATAATATCCTGCCTCTGTCTACTGGTCAATAAATATAGCCTGACAACAATTGACTTTTTCATCAATTGAGCCAATCAATGCACTGTTTCTAGACTATATGCCACATGCTGGGTTCAGGGCAGTAACAGGAAAAGCAGGACCGAAAGAGTCACTGCTCGCTGTTTGCTTCATTTTGCTTCACGTTTTTATGTGCCACACACTGCCAACCCTGACTTGACCGACAGTAATTTCACTCGATATGTGCACATATTGCCGCATTAGCACATGGTGTATGTTGATACAATCATTACCTCTTTCCAATGCATCAGGCCAGTAATGTGTCTGGCATGTCACAGCAAATGGAGCACTCACAACTATCTTGATAGCTGTAACCGACAGGGTGAATACACTGCTAGTCAAAACAACAGTCATGCATGTGTGGGTTTTTTTTATTGTCAATTAACCTTTAATTAGCAGCACAGGGATTGATATTATACATACGCTGACCTCTAGAAATGTTAGTGGTTCTGTCAATGATGCTCCATGAAAATGATTACATGAAATTGGTCACTTTGTTGTAAAGAGCTCCCTACTGCCGCATGGCTGACACTCACAGTGACACACTAAGAAAGACACATTTAACATATTGCCGTTAGCTGCAACAGCGGTGACATTAAAATAAAATTGGATCAGGAACATAATGTTGTAGTTGATCCTCAGCTCCTCGTTCTCGCACATACACACATACGTGACTGCTGACTGTATACTATGGGGTGTCTAAGCCCTGTCATTTATCGGCAACAGGGATGTGAGAGTTGCATCTGCTACCTGAACCAGAAGCTGACCTTGAATTGACTTACTCTGATGAAGACTTATAGCTGATCCCTTGGCTTTTTCCCTTGATGCCTTGCAGCTTTCCATCCTCACTTAAGAACACAGGCAGAAACCAAAGACACCATATATCCTTTTTTCCTGGGGCGCTCTACACTCAAATACTACCCATGAAACTTGTCGTGGTTGCAAAAATATATGCACCTTTCCTGAATTTTTGCACAATTTCTCGTCCTTACAAGAAATATTTTACAATGTATGTTACACATTTATTTTAATCTTAAGTCTTTGCAGAACAGAATTTAAAGTAATTTACAGAAGCGAAAGCATTTATTACCCCAACCCCCAAAGGGGAGGCAAGGGGTATTGTTTTTGGTTCCGTTTGTTTGTTTCTTTTTTTTATTTCTTTCTTTGTTAACAGTCTTTTTTTTTTCATCTTTTTTTCCCATTTACTTATAATGGGTGAAATTTCAAATGTCCATTGCAGCAAAACTATTGGTTGAATTCATACCAAATTGGGTTTATAGATTGCCAGTGACCAGACTAGATGTCATTACATTTTGGGAAAAGTAGGTCAAAGTTAAATTTTTTTTATTGAATTTTTTAAATGTTTTTTTTTTTTTCCATGTACTTATAATGGGCAAAATTTCTCATGTCGGTAGCAGCAAAAATATTGGTTAAATTCATTCTAAATTGGGTTTACAGATTGCCAATGACCCAGAATAGATCTGATTACATTTTGGGAAAAGTAGGTCGAAGTTCAAATTTTGTATGAATTTTTTTTTTTAAATTTTCTTCTCCCATGTACTTATAATGGGCAACATTTCAAACGTCTATAAAAAAACATCAATTTTCTTTCAATTTACTTCAAACTTGGCACATACTGTATGTAGAGACAATTGATATGCTGACATCAGCACATGCATAGACATGATGACGTCAGCTGAATCAATGCTACAATACCTGCAAGGGGCGGGGTTTGTTGTGCCTGGCACCACTTGTTGATGTTTTCATTCCATTACATAGGATTCCAAAAAGTATAATTAGCTTCCCACTACAATGAAAGTGCCCTTTTTTTTTTGTTTACATTTTTACATTTCTGCATGTATTGTTTGAACAAAGCTCTGTGGCAAATGCAAATGGTGTTTGATAGGTTCTACAACATTTAACATCATTTGTTTTTCCACACTGACTGAAAACAAATACATTTACAGAAGTAAAACTGGAATATTTGTTTTTAGTGGAAATAATGGCATATACACCAGCCGCATTTGTTTTAACTTTTCTACTTTTATGTTGTATATTGAGTAATAATAAGGTTTGTTGTAAAGAAATTTAATCACAATTTAGACAAACTACATTAAGTCATCTCCTCTTACTCTTCATGAAAACTTCCAAATCCTAATGAGACTGTCAAAAATTGGTTCATTCTGTAATTGAAGTGAAATCTCATACACACCTCAGACATATTTTAACACACTAACCGTGTTGCCTGCTGTAATGCTGATTCAGACACATTTCCTTCCAACGCTGTCCTGGTGTTGCATGCCACAGAGCAAGTGCAGGTGTGAAAACAGGCATCCAGAGGGGTACTTAGGAACAGGCATTTACTGGAGGGACATATTGGTTAGTGCTGCCGCAGCTCAACAGGATGAGAAACTGTTGCACAACAACACCCTGCGGTTGCCATCATCAAAACACCAACTTACAGGTTGTGCATGTCTTCGAAAATATGTAGTCAAATAGGATGCTCTGCACAGCGGAGCAGATCATACCAGCGATCAGCGTGATTGAAAACTGGTTGGATAGGTTTCCGTATTGTTTCTGGAGGCGAGCTGAAACGTGATGTTGCAAAATAAAAAATAACTTGAGCAATTTGAATGACTGACTGTAGTTTTTATCTGCTCTGTGGGCTGAATGTGCTCTTGGGGCATGTTTGTGATGGATAGTACAGCAGGGGTTAGAATGCCTCAGGCTTGTTTGATCCACTGGTCGTATTCGTAAACCTCTGTGAGCAAGGTCATGATGCTCCATCTGAAACATAATTCTATTTGCATGTGCTCTGTTGCCCTACTCCTACAGTTTACACGGACAAAGCTGATACTCAAAGTCTGATTTAAAAGAAATTCTCAGTATGATATGACTTTTTCTTCACCCTGAATCTTTGTAATGCTACCATTTAGTTTTTTTTTTTTTACATCAGTGACAGTGTACAAATTTTTCAAGTCACCTCCTTCATTCAGTAAAAATATTCAACCTTTAGATTAATCATTGAAGGTTATCGTCATCTGTGAACAAGACAGTTACAACCATATTTTACTCTTTTAATCCTAAAATTCACTTAGCTCTCTATTAATTAATGTGTTTAGATGTAAAAGTGGTGCATTTAAAAAAATGAACATGTGAATAGGTCAGGTTTTCAAAGAACAGGCAGCTGCTTAAAAACACCTGTAATCACCCACTTGAACCTTTAAACTGCTTGATTATGCTTAACCTTCTGTGGATCCACTATGATAATTTTTATCATATTAATCACTGTTGTCATGTCTGTATCTTTAATGCACTGCACATATGTTTGGTGAAGTGTTAAAGCTCTTTTTAATCTATAGATTATGGAATTTGCATAACACATGCCTTAGTGATGTTCTACTGTGTTTCTTTTCCTATTATAGAATTCAATTATTCCATTGGATGTGAGATAGTACTGAAAGGTTATAATGCTATTGAAATAAGACAGATACAGATCAACTTTATTTATCCCTAGGGGGAAATTCATTCAACACACTATTAAATAAGACACATTTACCAAAATTACGTTCAGTTTTGACTTAACGCTGATAATAATTCCTAGCCATAATCAGTGTGTCACCTGTCATTCAATGAAGTCACAGGTATTTGTCCCAAAAAAACTAAAATGTATAAAAAAAAATATGTGCAGTTAAAGAAGTCAAATGAAGGACAGGAAAGGTTTATGTGGTAATTATTCTGTATGTACAAACTCACAAACCAAAACATACACCAGGGCCATTGGTTAAAAGTATCATATTTCAGCTTGGATTTTATGTTCACCAGCAAAAATGATGTTCATAATCAGCTTCCCTATCATGGAAATGAAAGAAAACACACACACACACACACACACACACACAAAAAAAACAACTTTAAGAGAGTAAATAATAGTGTATTCGTCCTATGATATTTTCTTTGAGGCAAAAAATGAATAAATACTATTAAAAAAATCAACATTCAGGGCAAAAGTATACTGAATATAAATATATTTACATTACTTCATTTACATTAACTCTGGGTGATTTTGGTTATAGCTCAAACTGAGAGTCATGTGTCTTTACAATGATCTTACATCACTAATTATGTACTTTGTTCGTACTGCACACACAATTTATTGGTGTTTAATTGTAATAGTCGCGGTGGAATCACAGGGGAAAGGCACAGCAGATTAGATGAGGGGGCTGTGTCATGTGACCCAGTGTTACAGCTGTATGTGTCTGTGTGCGGGGGCGTTTAAGGAAATGTGGGAATGTGTTTACATGAGATAGCTGCAAGGTGATAGCCATGAATGAGGCGTTTCTATTGAAATGATTAAAATGATTGAGGACAGTGGCAAACTCATTCATCCCTGAGCAAGGTGATGAGGGACATTCGGTGTGTGTGAGCGTTGGAGAGAAAAAGCCTCTGTGCATTCATGTATATATATGTGTGTGTGTGTGTGTGTGTTTGTGTGTGTGTGTGTGTTTATGTGTCACAGATGTAGCACAAGTTGTGAAATGGGACTGGCACCGAAGCAGCCGGAGAGATGTGGAGCAATGCCCACAGGAGGGCCATGTCTTTTCACTGTACATCTGAACAGACAGCCAAATATTTATCATCACCCCAGCACAGCCTACGTTTTAATTTGACCTTAATCAAAGCAAAGTAAACAAATTCTCATTTTCAACTCTGCCGCTTGTTTTTTTCATGCATTTTTTTTTTCTTTTTGTCTGTTTAGGATTTGTTTCTGTCTGAAGTTATCGTCTAAATATGGGTTGAAATAGGCAAGACCGATGTTTTTTGAGGTTTCCACTGATGTGTTTAAGATAAGACTTTATTGATCCCACCATGATGAAATTTATCAGTTTAACCCACCACCGACCAAAAGCATCTACTAATATGAACTGTTTAATACCTGTTGATCCACTAATCCTATAATACATGTAAATAATTGGTGTAAAATACAGTTTGTCATCTTTTCATGGTCATCAGATATGACCCATTTGGACATTCAGAGGCTCTGTAGTGAAAGTAAAAACACCATCTTCTGCAACCTTAATTCACCAGTAAAACCCATAGAGTTTGATCAGTGACAGTGGACTTGGTTTATGTTCAGTTAATGATAGATTTTATTTTTAAAAAAAGTCATGTTTTCTTCAGTTTTCTCTGTTTTTGATATAATAACGCTCAACTTTAGTCTGAGCTTTAATGAACATCTGCGTAATGAGTGAATTAAATGTAGGAAAATACCCGATTCATACTTAAAAATGCAAAATACCGAGTATAATATTAGAATAAATGTTAATAAATCAGTTAAGAAAGGTTAAAAATTTAGAAACATTCATTTGGGAATTGATACAAAAGTATCACTGGGTCTTTATGGGTTAAGATGGATTTTATTCAATGTATCTCCACTGTCCAGCACATTCCCCTTAATTGCCTCTAGTGGGGAGAGTGGGTTTTGCTAATGGTCTTTTTCACCCAGTTTTGTGTTCCAGCTGTGGATACAGAACAGACAGTCAAATATGTATCATCACCCTATCACAGTCTGTTTTAATTTGACCTTAGTCAAAACAAAGTAAACATGTTCTCATTTTCAACTGCCTGTTTTTTCATGCTTTTTTTTTTGGTCTGACTTTTTGTCTAGGTATGGGTTGAAATAGGCAAGACCAATGTATTTTAAGGTTTCCTCTGATGTGTTTAACCCATAAAGACCCAAACATCCACCACCGACCAAAAGCATCTACTGATATGAACTGTTTAATACCTGTAGATCCACTAATCTTATCAATACATGCAAATAATGGGTGTAAAATGCAGTTTGTCATCTTTTCATGGTTGCAAATGGTCTTTTTTCACACAGTTATATGTTCCAGCTGTGGATACAGAAATGTCAAATATGTGCCATCACCCCATCACAGCCTATGGCTTAATGTGATCTTAATCAAAACAGGGTAAATGTTCAACTTTGATGCCCATTTTTTCATGCATTTTTTCTTTAGGATTTGTTTTTGCCTATAGGTAACATATAAATATGGGGGCTAAATAGGCAAAACAGATGTTCTTTGAGGTTTCCACTGATGTGTTTAAGCTGGATTTTAATCAGTGTATCTCCACAGTCCAGCACATTCCCCTTAATTGCCTAAGGTGGGTAAAGTGGGCTATGTAAGTGGTCTTTTTCACCCAGTTATATGTTCCAGCTATGGATTTTTTTTTTCTTTCAATCTTGAAGCAGGTGGTAGAGAAATAACTAGAGTAGTTATTTTTGATGCTATTAACATTTGTACTTGACACAAAGGCTAAAGCGCACCTTGTAATTTAAAGGTAAGCAGAGCTAGCCTCAATGATCACGTTGGCTACATATAACTGCTTTCAAGCACATCAAGTGTATGTCTAAACCCACTTAGCATTGGCAGGCTTGTGAAGGTGTTGATTTGAGGTCTATAGGTTGGTGTTTCCCACTTCTCTTTCTTTCTGTCTCGCTCTACCCCTGTCAACTCCTCTAATCTCCTGAATGCCATCCACACTTACTGTTCATCCCCTGCCTTCAGGATTGGTTTCACACAGTGATCCCCTCACTGACCAGACAGACGACTCAACAATTAACCTCCAAGGCTGACCCGAAATATCTCAAACCCTCTCCCTTCAGTATCCTTATTGGGCTCTAATAGATTTCTAACAGGTACGGGAAAAAAAAAAAAAAAAAGTGGATTGAATTTCACCCATCCAACCCTTAGGCGCAGTGCAGAAACACTGTTCAGCTTGTTGTCTGTTTTTTCTTTACTAAATACCACAGTCGTGACTACTGGTATGGTATGTTCCCTGCACAGAATGCGTAATGGTCAGGCCAAGCGGTTGATACATAGTCCCAAAGTGTTAATAATGGCATTAGGCTCTCTGCATTCTTTGTGGAATTAGTCTACCAATTGCTTCTCCATTTTCATTTTGTTAAAGCCCTCCATTTCAGTTATTGTGCTAATAGCCAAAAAGCACTCTGCTGGAGCCAGTTTGACTGAAACTGTATTCCCCATGAAGAGTATTAGTTCCTGTGTTATTTAATGTCACTTTAGCCATTACGGCACGATTTACAACCGTCACAGCGTCTGTTCCCTACCTTTCTACTTGTCATCCCACAGAGCAATGGATATGCCCTGCTGTGTGCGGACCCCGGTTGGCGGTCCTCGTCTCTCGGTTGTTTTCAGTGAAGATCAGTGGCATCCTGGGTAATCTTTCAGGGCGCCACTTGGTTTTCTGTACTGTATGTTAGGTGTCTGTTGCCACATGCTCTCTATGAAATGTGTTATCCTACTGTCACAGCATAGTGTGTGTGTGTGCGTGTGTGTGTGTGTGTGTGTGTGCGTGCGAGGTGGTCATTGTGTTGGTAGTCGAGTGGGAGCATGTGCAGATCAGCTTGTAGCTAGAAAGGTAATGATTCATAAGACAGCCAGTAGGACTTATACACTAATAGATCTCCTGGGAGATAACCTAATCCCCCAACAATATCTCCTTATCATATTACAAGTGAACTATGTACAGAATGGGCTTCTCTATCCACAAATGAATACTAAGCCCTATACTTACCTTTAAGCTTATTAGATTCCATCTGAAACAGAACGGTATCAAGTGTTCTCCCTGATGCAAGGCTGATCAGAGATAATAATCCTTTTTTGAGATTAGTTTTAATTTCATGATGCAATTACCATAACTCCAATTTAAAATAATATATGGTCTCCAAAGCGGTAGTATTTAAAACATTCGTAAAGTAAGTTGCTGATTTGTTAAAGTCAAACGTGTAGATTATGCAGCGGAGTTGTACGACACAGTGAAGCGACTATAAAAGCGAGGACAGTAAATACAGTATGTAATCTGTTCATTGAGTGTTTTTGTCATCCATGGAGATCACAAGAGAGAGCTTGTCAGTGGCAAATGAAAGTCAGGCTTCTTTTCAAGGTGCGGATTGGAGATTAGTAGTAATGCTCATCTCTATCTTTCTACCCGCTTTCACAGAGATGATACAATTTGCAAAGGACGGGGGCTGCCTCTCCCTCTCACTTACTCTCTCTGTCTCCCTCGCCCATCTACTGCTTCCTTGTCCTCACTCTCTCATGTTACCCATCTCCTTTCTTCTCTTTATCCCTTTCTCTCAGATTGACTAAGCTCTAGAAAGGGTTGCTAACTCTTTTCAGGATTCAAAGAGGAAGAGATTGTAGGAGCGAGTTGATATTCTGCAAAGAGCCCCACATGGCTTTGTGTTGCCAAACAGACTCCCAAGGCACATACTATTTTTATGTATTTATTTGGTCTTTATTTTCCTCTACAGATGTGAGCGCTGCCGCATGTCAATTCTTCCTCTGTAGCTATCCTATTTTCTCTGCCACTTGTTGACAAAGAAGTGTAAAAATCTGCCCTGGCCAAGTTGCCAAAAAATTATTTTCTTCCAGAAAGTTTTAGTTGTGTTTCCTTTGGTAATAAAAGTGTTGTTAAGAAGTAACTTTATTATTTTGGGTGTCTTTGCCTAAAAGTAGATATTTTTTTTTGCCAGGACGAAAGCCTTTTAGCTGAAACCAAACCAAATTATTTATTTATTTATTTATTCCGAACATGCAAAGAAACAAAATAAAACAAAACAAAGCAAAGTAACATTTAAATAAACAGAATCTATCTTCCAGTACATGCAAGTCTGAATTTTACATGGTCGAAAAGGAGTAGGACGAAGTTTTAACATATTTAATCCTACCCCTCAAGTGCTTTTACACCTTTACCACTAATTTAATACAAGAATCAAACAATACATTTTCCCTAATTGTAGCATTCAGCCACAACTAATACATAATGCAGGAATTGTTATGACAACATTGATTCTAATATTCACATCTGTTGCCCATTTAATTTTATGATGACTTTTTTCACTCTAATATTGAGTCTTTTAACCTTGAGCAGCCAGTCATGGGCCGTGCCACTGAGTTGGTTCACACTTTATGTCTTGCTCTTTCTTTTGGTTTATCTGTGCATGTCACTGTAGTTTGTGATGCTGCACTATTCGACCACATGTCTGTTATCTTTGAGGGACGACATTCCTGATTTATCTGTCACTTCCAATGTCTCTTTTGGACGCTTTTGGTGAATCACATCGAATTCTTATAACTGGTTCACCACAGCCTTCAGAAACGCTTCTTGACATTATATTTACATACATATTTAATTTTTACAGCCTTTCTGAGGAGCAGGAATTACATTTTTAAAAAATCCTTCCAACCACTGTATGAATATATTATTATTTGTGTTTTTTGAAGTATAAATCTTCTTGTGCTTTTTATGTCTCTCTTTTTCGAAACACTGGTTTCTGTAGTTGGCCCAGTGTGAGGGGAGGATCCAAACCCTCCTTTGCTGGTGTGTGCTTATCTGGAAATTGAATTTAGGTCTGGATATGTTGCTTGGTAGTTACCCACATATTCACAGATCACTTGCCAATAGGGAAACGGAAATATTACACTCAATTAGCTGCTTAATGAGGCATCACAGATGAATTAAGGTCTTTTCCCAAACCTTTACTTTTTTTCTGGCCGTCGTAATAGCAATATAAAACACATCATTTTTGTATCCTGCATAGCTTTGATGAAAGTACATCATAAATATTTATTCGAGATCACACTGAGCAATGCGCTGCAACAAAACATTTGGATTTCTTTATTATATGGAGCAAAATGCATTTTTATATTTATTCCATTCCTGTTATTCTTATACAGTATCATTTATGGACTGAAAACCACCAGTATGTCATTTTCTAAGCTTTAAAAGTTTATTTGTCTCTTTATATGATTGCATTTAAAGACTATAAAAAAAAAAATATTTCATTGCCAGACAAGGGGTCGACCTCTCATGTAATAGTTGCTATTCTCAAGGCTGCAGCCCATAGTATTATCTGAAGGGGTCACAGGATGTTTAATGCGTGGGCCTATTTTTGTTCACACATTTTCTTTTTCTTTTTTTTTTTTTTAATTTACCTTTATTCCTTGTTCTTTTCTAAAAATCTCCATGTCATACCAACGTCTGACAAGGAGTATTAAACAGACTACTTAATGTAAATGTGTTATTTTGAATTACATAAGTGTCCATAATAAAATGCAGATGTGTCATAGTCCGTGTCTTGGGCTGAGACACATAAACAGGTGCTGTTCTTTCAGCCGTGTGTATTTCCAGATCTCATCAGCATTTCCTATCATTCACATTACCGATATACACATATATACCTGTGTGTATATGTGTATATTTTTACATTTGGGACATGGGATGCAGATTTCCTCTGAAACATGGCTTTGGATTAATGCCAGAGTCATCTCGTGCTGCTTAATTCTCTGTTTCATGTTGTCAGATAATGACAGGATTCAGTATTGACTGGTGAAACTGGTCTTATTTCAGCTCTTGTTTCATTACATGGCGTCGGCGTGCGTTCAATAGGTCGCTACACAAGTTTGATTCATGATTGTTCCCCACTGCTTGTTATTAGTGCGGCATCAAAGCTAGACTTGGTAAACACATTTGCATTTTAATGACTGATATAGATTGTTCTCCTGCTCAATACCACCATCAAACCACGGCTCTCACCCCCCACCCCCACCCCCCCACCCCCCGATATAAGTGAAGCTGCAATAGCTTAGTTAAAAACATTTACCCAACACATCAAATACACGCATGTAACATGCAACACTGGTTTAACGTTCCATATGATTACTGGACTGTAACTGGCACTTAGCAGTCATATATGCACACTGATAGAAGACTGCTTATGTTTTGAAAAGTGTACCATTGTCCCCCATCAACTCTCTGAGGTTTTATGTGACAGCAGGCCAAGAATAAAAAAGTCTAGATATGTTAATTAAGAAAATAACTGGGTTAATGTGTCCACATTGTGGAATAGTGCAGTTAATGTCAGTGAAGAGAGATTGAATGGTTGAAAATGGTATCTCAGAGCACAAATGTATGTCATCAGAGCGGCAATCAGCCAATAAGGAGTGAGTATTTCAAAGGGCAGATCAGTTTTGTGTCCCCAACTCACGTTTTCCTCCCTTGCCACCTGCAGAGGATGATGCTACCCATTAAGGAGAGTTTACCTCTGTGGGCATGTAATTTGATGCAAATTAGAGCAGCAGACTGCCAAATGAGTGCACTGATTGTACTGCTAGCTGGTTACACAGACAAGCTACATACCTGTAGTACTGTGGTGTGTTTTTGTGTTACTAAGGTACCTGACATGATAAAGATTATATGAAGATGATAAGCTTTGCACAGTGATCTTATCTCAGTGTGCCACTTGTTTGGAAATGCTTCACATTGCCACGACAATTCTGTGTTGCTTTTTGCAAACAAGGTGTTCAAGGCTTGATGTTTGGCATTTTTGTCAACACCATGGTTTCTGTGAACTGTTTGCAGGAGTCCAAAGCCAGTGTGTTTCTAAATATGTGCCTAGGACAGTGTATAAAAGCTTCATCCTTGTATCACAAGACAGAATAAGAGACAATAAATCTAATGTCTATTTACTCTGCTAACAACACATGTTTCTCTTCCTTTCTACATGACTTTTTTATACTCCTTTTTGTCCATGTTGTGATTATACACATTTCTTCCAGCATTTTCGAGGGAGAGCAATTTATGTATCTCAGCAGAGATAATGTGAGCAAATGTTTTCTTCAGCAGTCCACTCACTGCTAGGATCCTATTCCTGGATGTGTACAAAGCCTCCAAAACCTTTTTGCTATGTCACCTATCGACGACCAATCAAACCAATAACAATGATTTTCACAGATAGTGCAATGTTTCTGCAGAGAAAAGAAAATATAATTGGCTGAAGAAAGTGAAGTTTAAATGCGGGGGTTCTTGTTTCAAAAGCAGAATTGCCTATTTTTTTGATATTACTGACAGTACTGTTGTCACTTCACAATAGCAGACAGGCTGGAGGATGAGAGGAGGGCAGCTGGGGAGGCTCTAATTTATCTGTTTGTCTGTGTTTTCCTCCCCACACTGGAAAAGGAAGGAGGCTGTAACAGGGCCCAGCTCCACAGGGGAGAGTTGTGTTTAGTGGTGGCATTGATTTTATAAAAGGTTGCACAGTGGGGAGGCTAGGTAGGCCTGTCAGCCTCGGCTCTTACCAAAGCACATCACACAGTCAAGCTAATTGTGCCCTCTCTGTAATCCCCATACCCTAAAAAGGACACAGTATGCAAACATATGTCCACATACCATCCCTTATGAATGCATAAATATCATATTTTCATATGAAAAAGCCAATTTTCTTCCAGCAAAAAGGTTGTTAGTTGCCCATAACCATGTTTTTTCTCAGTCTATTGAAGGATATTTTGGGGTATATTAAAATCAGCTGTCAAGTGGGTGATTCAGTTAGAATCAATACTTCTTTTCACCTCTGTGCATCATTCAACAGATACAGTAATTTAAGACTTGATAGACAGGGCGATAAAAAAAATAAAAGGAAAACGCAAGTTGCAGAGAAAAGCATTCACACATTGACATAAGGTCCTTTGTAAATGTGGCTCATTACAATCCTCATTTGGAAAGTGGTCGATTGATGAGGATGGCGATCATGGCTGATAAACATACCACAACAGGAGGTTGTGTACCCCTAGAGCGCTTTATTATGAAGCATTTATTGTGATTTATTATATTGGTTTAACTGTGTTTTGTAATGAGTTTTAATTGATGTTTTTGTTTTTTTAAACTATTGAGTGATTGGGAGTAGCTGGCATTTACCTGAATCTCCTTTGGGATCAATAAAGTACGGTTTTATCTTATTACGGAAGGACTGGAGGGACCATTTAAGTGTTAGGGAAAGCGGAAGAAAAATATGAGAGGGTCAAAAAGTTGAAGACTAAGACAAGCAGCCAGAAACACTAGGCTTCCTGATTGCTTTTTCTCCAAATCCAATACAGTCACCTGACCTAACAAACAAACCAAATAAACTTTTTAGGCACTGTTCAGTGTTTTGGTTTTGCCACAGTTTGAGGGACAACTTTTCACACATTTATGAACATTTAGGAAAAATACAGAATGCAGTTCCAGCATATGATATTATTTAGCAAAACGTAGCCACTTTAGAATTGCAGGTATGCATATGAATATCATACGAGCCCCCGGTGGCTGTTTATATTTACATTTGTGTGCATTTATGTGTGTGTGACTGCACATAAACGCGTGACAAACACATCGGAAACAGCTGCTACACACAACCTATTCCTCCACAAACAAATGGATCGCAAGTGCCAGTTTTCTGTCACTCATTAGGCACTAATCATTTGCAAATCCACTTGCCTTGCAGCAAGTATATCTTACTGTATTTTCCCTGTCAATTATTTTCTTTCAGTCTTTCTGCCGCATGACACCCAGCAGTTTTTTGACTCACACGTCACACAAAGCTCTGTCGTCCGCCTGCTGTGCCACATGACAAAAAAACTCTTGGGGAGATCACTTTATCTTACTCTTGATTGCCAGATAATTATCAGTTAATTATTTAGAGCCTTAAATTAATTTGCTAAAAATAGTCTCTGCCCCTGCGTTGCCAATGGAGACGGCTCCATTATTCCTTTCTCCTAGTCTGCATCTCTCTTATTCTAGCTCCCCATCTTTGACAGCTACTTATGCCACTCATGACTGACTGTAATCTAATAAAGACGAACATTGCCCTTTTGTATTTAAAGCAACCCAGTTTGAGCCTAATGGTTCAACACTGATTGTTTGAATTTCTCTTAGTTGTGTGTGCCATTACTCTTGCTGTCAGCCGTAAAAGTCGGAGCATTATGTAGTGTTGCGTTGCCGCTATAGGAAACCAAATCATTTCGTACAGTTTAATACACAAAGTTATTCCAAGGACTCACTTTAAGATAAGGCAAACTTTACCTGTGCCTCACAACACTCTTTAGTGGATAGCAGGATAGCATCTTCTTTTTACTTCTCTACTCTTTGGACACTTCATTAAGCTGCAAGAGTTCTGAACAAAGAAATGTGGTGTAAGTGGTCTTTTAATGGGATTTATTGGCTTAAAGAATCGAAATTGCGCCCCCCCCCCCCTCTCCTTTTTGTTCCCACACACACGCACGCACACAACATGCGCACACACACACACACACACACACACACACACACACAACATGAGCACACTGAACCGAAGGCCAAATGGGCTGACCTGCTGAATGGGTTTGTGCTGTGGTAATGATAAGGCTATTGAATGGAGCTGTACTCTGTCATGCTGCTGGGCCAGTGGTCTTGCTGAAGGAATTTGATCAATATACAGTCTCTCTCTCTCTCTCTTTACCTCTACTTCATTCTCTTTTTTTAATCTTTCTCATCTTTTTTTTTTTATAATTCTATTCTTTCTTTACTCACAAATAAAATCAAACAGTGTAGCCCACTTTTGACTTCTTGGACTTCATAGTGTTTTTGCTTTTATGCATAGTGCTTATTCTAATCTGGCAAACTATTTTCGTTGCTACCTTTTTTGTTCAGACAATTGAAAGCGTCAGTATGAAAGAACATTAATTCACCGGTCCCATTGAATTGCTTGATGACTAGGTAAAATATTTCAGAAACACTATTTTTATTTCAGTGTGATTTGTCAGATAGTGTGTACAAACCACACTTAGGTGTCAGATTTGTCATTACCCTGCTCACTATGTACTACTACTGCTACAGACAGCTGCATATTCTATTTAGGTGAATTAATTAGACTTTGTTGTTGATTATGGAAATAATATTCCCATATCCAGCAGCTAACCCTTGATCTCATTCCAATTTATAGAGAGTTGAAGTTCTGTCCCTTCTGATGTGCCACATGGGGCAAACTTGGAAAAAAATAGCAGGACAAATATGTTTTCATACGATTTGAAAATTTATTGTTAAGTAAGCAAAAAAGCAGCGCAGTGGTGTAATGGTTAGCATTTCTGCTTCACAGCAAGAACGTTTCAAGTTTGGCTTTGGCCATTAAAAATATCTATACATTGGTTAATTCTTCTGTCAGTGCCCCTGACCACAGCGCTGGTGAAGATCTGGAGTTGGTTCAAAGCATTTTCAGTGGCAGCTCACTGCTCCTGATGTGTGCTATGGGCTAATTCTAATTGCTATTGCTAGTGCAAGGTACTGTGTGTGTGTGTGTGTATTTGGTACAATGCAAAGCCTGAATTTCCCTACGGGGGTAATAAAACCAGTTAACCTTTAACCTGTTAAATGCACTGCATGTCTGGTTGCACGAGAATCACGTCACCAACAGCAAAGCAGCTGCTGCCTTGGTATATTTTATTTCAATCTTTGACTGCAATAGGGGAAAAAAATTAAAAGGTGATAATGAGTACAAGGCTGGTTATATTGAAGATACAAAGACATACTCGATAGCGCTGAAAAGACTCTGGAGAGAACCACTTACATTGACGTCACCTCTTAGAATTTGAGATGTGTAGTTTTTCTATTTACGTATCTTCATAGTCTGATAGTTTAAGAGTTTTACAACAAACTTCTGCTTTCATTACTTGTGAATATATCTTTTAAATGGACCAATATGTATGAAAATGGTGCATATTTTAAACAAGCTAAAAATGATCACTTCATTGCATTATAGCAGAACAAAGGTGGATCATGTTAAGACAGTTATTTACTGTATATTAGTGAGGTCAGGTGATATTAAGACCATCACCTTAACACCATCGTCTTGTTATTGCACATCCCATTATGCTGATCCAGTCCAGCATTAAACTGCAAGATTCTGTTGACATTTAAAACACTCCTCAGGAGTAAGGAACCTCACATCAAACACAGCCCCGTATGGTGTCCATTTGCTAACGGTTGTGCCTGGCCTGATTACTGGTCTGTTCACAAGGCATGCATTAAGTGACCACATGTGAGCTCCTATTTCTAGCATTTTACAAGATGATAGCACAAAGAAGATGTAATCTGGAGCTGCAGAGAGAAAACCTAAGGGAAGCAGTGTGTTTTTAAATACTTACACATTTATTAAACCTGCTAGGAATTCCAAATGCTATGGAACTGACTTGCAGGCAGTTGATTATTATTTGTCTCTTACATAATATAACACTTCATTGATATGGCACAGGCAAGGGAACAACACTATACCTTGTATCCCACACATTTTTTTTTGTGCTCACTTAATTGCAAAGCCAGACAAGTCTTTTAAATTGATCATACTGCAGGGAAGAGGCTTTTTTCTCCCGAACAGGAGGCTAGGAGTATTATAATGTATTATCTAGGAAAAAGGTGGGTTAGGTCAGAAAGTGGGGCAATGTAAATGAGATACAGAGCAGCATCAGTGGCTTGTTTTTCTACTTTGGCACTGCTAGCTGTGTTGATAAAGCAATAGCCTGTGTTATTTGGTTTCCAGGGGTATAACAGCACCTAAATAAGATCAAACAATTAAATTGAAAGCAAGCGTGTTTATGAAAGGAAAAGGATGTCTTTCATTTTCCTCACAGATCCAATTAGCTCAGTTTGGGGAAGAAAAGAAGGTGGCGGTTGCATTTATGACAACTAAATCACTTAATGTGCAACACTTGGGATCATTGGCATGTAACTACAGTATTATTCACAGAAAAGGCTCTTCTTTTATTTATATGTTAAGGTGGAAACATGCACTCACATTTAGTTTTGTATCAAAGTAGTCCAGTTGGAAATGTTTTAAATGGTTAGCCGTGTAACATCAAACTTACCTGTGTCAAGTAAATGACACGCATGTTGCTTGTTTGCTCACACATACTTGTGTCTTCAAGGGGCATCTTGTAAGCCATTGTAATGTAGAAGTGTGGATTGATGTTTACCGATTAGATCAGCGTCAGGGGAAGCGAGAGACTTGACCTTTTACAATTTGACAAGTATGAACATTGTAAACACAGTGGATTTGCATTGTCATGTTTCCACTCTGTGAAAATTACACAGGGAGACACACACACCAAGGGCATCGATGTGACACGAGATTGCTTTGGATGACGATGAAAGGATGACAACAGCTGTAAAAGGCCATCACAGATAAAAAATGTACGTGTGCACATGTGTTAGTGTGTGTGTTTGTCACTTACCTTAATAGGGGTGTGTTGTGCTATCATACACTCAGTCGCCGGCATCATTATAGTGGACACCAAATTATATTTCTCATTTTTTTCCTTCATTCGCTACCTTTTTTAATAGCCTATCCATGATTCAACAGGTCATTCCCATGGACCTAATCCCCTCATATCTAATTTATATCATCTCTTTTCCTTTATCAGATGTAGTCATTACACCCACTAGTCTTCCCCTCATTGAGTTGTTCCACCACCAGCTGGGTGCTGTAGTGAAGAGCTTTGAATGCTTAAGCAGAAGCAACCTTCCTCTCTACACGTATAAATATTTCAGGGACAGACGGGCAGAATAAATTGACAGTAAAATTGACATAAAATCTGGCTTTTAATTTCAAGAGAAAGGGGATGTGGGGATGGAATGGAGAGAGCACGGAATCAGGAGAGGTTATGACCTCTGAGTCAAAGTGGTTTTATTATTCACTGAGCTTCTGATGTGTGAAAAATGTCTCACATGCTTATTAAATTTGCATATATGGATATAATATCTATTAATTTTATATACTATGCATATATATTTATGATGTGTTTTTAGAAGATTAAAGATATACAGAGTGGGGAAGCAAAATTTACAATATTTTGAGGCAGGGATTGAAAGACAGTGTATGACCACTTAGTTTATTGAAAGTCATGAGACTTTATTTGCCACAAGAAAATTGACATAATAGAAAATGTTTTTATTCTATGTGTCCTCCTCCTTTCTCAATAACTGCCTTCACACGCTTCCTGAAACTTGCGCAAGTGTTCCTCAAATATTCGGGTGACAACTTCTCCCATTCTTCTTTAATAGTATCTTCCAGACTTTCTCGTAATAGTTTTGCTCATAGTCATTCTCTTCTTTCCATTATAAACAGTCTTTATGGACACTCCAACTATTTTTGAAATCTCCTTTGGTGTGACGAGTGCATTCAGCAAATCACACACTCTTTGACGTTTGCTTTCCTGATTACTCATATGGGCAAAAGTTTCTGAAAAGGTATGGATAATAGTGTTAGGTATGATTATGACATCAATATATGTTTGGTTTCAAAACAATTGACGTAGTGCCTGCTGAGAAAAAACAACTAAATGTTCATTGTAACTTTTGCTTCCCCACCCTGTATATGATAATGTTATGTGGGTAGAAAAAAAAAACAAAAAAAAAAAAAGTCCAAAAAATGTTGGTTCTTTAAACTATGTAGTGGAAGGAATTAGACGAACAACACCAGGAATGTTGAGAGTAAAGACATTAAGGTATTCTGAATGCTACAGCAGCACACTGAAGTATTACATTAATTACATTTTGCAAAGGGGAGGGAAATGGCATTGGATAATCACCACCCTGTTGGCACCTTCTGTAATCCAACAGAGAGAGAGGGAGAAATGAGATACAGTAGTTTGGTTTGTTTGTGTGTGTCTGTCTGTTTGTGTGCAGTGACAAAGATGGATCAACGGGATACAGTTTTTCAATGGCGCACCGCTGATTTTCATCCAAGGTGCTGTTTTGATTACTTTGGACAATATCCAGCAATTTTCAGAGAGTATTGTTTCACTAAGGCATTCAGTTTGGTACAGATTTAATTATTTTCACCGTGCAAAATGAACCTGACTTGAATTTCTGTGTTCTTATACACAACAGACAGGCTCCAATTTCAGAGGAGTTGCACTTCTACAGACTGAAAAAACACATTTTATCTGACTCTTTTAAAGTAATTATTATTTTATTCAGAATGGTGGGTAAAGAGATATGTCTTAATCAAAGATACTTAGCCAGAACTTTTGTGTTTGCTTTAGGGGATGAATCTGTGAGCCATTGTCAGTTCTAATGTTTAATTAGTCCAACATCTTGGTTCATGACCAAATTCTTCCAAATTCCCATCAGCCTCCGTTATAATGCTTACTGCTCATTTATATGTTAGCAAATGCTGCCTACAACCATCCCACACAGAGATCAAATGTTGCTGAATACAATTCACCATTACCATTGTGAGTATAGTAAGCCATTTGCATGTTTTTTGTTTTTTATTACAGCCTGACAAAGCTAGTAGCACAGCAATTCAGATCATATTTAGCACTTAAACTTTATTCATCACAGTTATTTGAGTTAACACCAATTATTTTTCATAACTGTGATAATCATCTGTGTAAAAAAGATTGAATTAAACAAAAAGAAATTAAGGTTCAAGTTGCTTTATTATCCTCTAGAGCACGGGTGTCAAAGATATGGCCCGCAGGCCAAAACCGGCCCAACAAAGGGTCCAGTCCAGCCCATGGCTTGAAGTTGTGAAATGCAAAAATTATACTGAAGTTATTAACAGTCAATCATTTTAGTTCAGGTTCCACATCCAAGCCAATTCAATCTCAAGTGTTTCCTTTAACAAAAAATATGAACATCAAATATCTCAAGAAATATAAGTGAAATTTTAACAATATTCTGTCTGTTGCTAAATGTTTTGTGGGTTTGTAGATCCAGTGGAAGTTGTAATGCACGTGTGTAAATGATAAACTGAGGCATAATGTTGTTAAAATTACATTTACTTTTCTTAAGAAATTTCAGGTTGTTCATGGTTCATGTTATTGACATTTTTTAAAGGGTAGTTTGTAGATGTAAACATTTTCATAATGTAATTTTTTTTAGCGTTTTATTTAATTTTGTAACTTTTTTTCACCCTTAAACATAGAGAAAATTTAGTGACAATATTTGTAGGCTATTGTGTTATTATTTTACTGGTCCAGCCCACTTGAGATCATATTAGGTTGAACTAAAATGAGTTTGACACCCCTGCTCTAGAGGGCAAATTGTTATACAGTTAGTAGTTTACACATCAACAAAATTAGCAAATACAAGTATAAAAATCACATACTATTCAGAAATCGGTGTCTAGTGTCTATTGATTTTACAATGGAGGAGGACGTATGTACAAAAATAGCATGAAATATCATATCATAGTCATCATCAGTGTTTGCTTTTTTATATTTCATTAATGGGCTTTGTATATTTAAGTTATTCATGCCAAATCTGCTTTGTTCCAAAAAGGCAGCCAACACTCTATAATACATGAAAGAAATAAATATAGAACATGTCCACTTCAAATGGTAAAATAAACATGAGAAAATGATGCGCACTTTGCAGTAATTTAAAATATCTACTTTAGATTTCAGTATCTCCCCCCCCCCAAATGCACTAGCCTTCCTTTCCTTACCCTCACACACGTATTTCCTTCCTATATCCACCTCAACACCGGGTCACATCCCAAATCCCCAGAACTGGCTGCTCTGCTAATTCCCTCTGACAGCCCCAGTGTCGGTGCCACAGCCCGACTCAGGACTCTGTCAGCCTGTTTCCTGCTCACCCTATGGGCCTCCCTCGACTTCTATCACCCAACACCACAGTACGGTCCTGTCCTCTCCTCTTATGAACCTGACGCACTGTGAAAAAAAAAAAAAAACACACAAAAAACACATCCTATTACTGGAGATTATTATGGTCCTTAATGAAGGTTTCGACTTACCCGTTTGTTAGTTTTCTTGTCACACACAGTTTTACATTTGAAAGACCTGCAAGCAAAAAATGTTAACTTTATCGATCGGAACTCCAACAACGATAAAGTATTTTGGACGTAGATTAAAAATAAGAGCTTGTGGCGATCAATTTATAGATTTTTGTATCTAGAATTACTTTTAACGTCTAATATTCTGTGTGCCATCTCCTTCTCCCTCCCTCTCTTTGCCCTCCCTCTGCCCTCCATTCCTTCACCTCAGCCCCCCGCCCCCACTCTGCTTTCACTCTCAACACGATGGGTTGTGTCCAGTCAGTGGGCAGCCTTGGTGTAATTTGGCCCACAGGGGCTGTTGGCAGTAGGTATGGGGATAAAGGGAGCAAGGATGGTGGGGTCTGGAGAAAAGCAGGCTTAGTGTGGGGCCTTGGATGGAAGGGCCAGCAAGCACATAGGAAAAGCATTAAATAAACATTAATGGAACTAGGTTACAGGAGATTTATTAAGGAGGCTTTTTGGCCCCCACTGTAGGGTTTTATGCAGCACTTTAATAACTCTCTCATGCACATAGGTAAACAAACCAGGTAATTTATTGCCATCCTCATAGGTGGCCATTGTGAAAACTGTTTTTCACTTTCATTTGGCTCATAATTGGATATTTTTTTTTATCATGACATTGAATTGGGTCTGGGTTAAAAAAAAACTGTTTTTACATGTAGGTTAAGTCTGACTTGGGTATGGTTTTGATGTCACTTTGTGGTGCTAAAAATGAGCGCCCTTAATCGCAGCTTACTGATGTTAAATGCACCCTCTCTGGCATGTCAGAAACATAAAAGTACATAAAAAGTGACTGATTAAACACAGTGATGAGGACACTGTGACAGGACAAAGAAATAATTTGAGATTTTCACAAGTGCAGGTTCATAAAGACTGTTCTTTTTGGCAAGAATGGGTGATTTGTGTAAGACAGTTATAAAAATATGAACTTGCATCACAGTGTCATTGACTGCACATTTCACATCTGACATTGTCTCTATAAATCATCACTGTCACATATGATACTGTGTGAGTAGTGTAACCCTAACCTTAGAGTGATATGCATGCTATTCCGCAAGCATTCTGTGAATTATTGCGGTTATTTTTTATTAACATAAAATAAAATGCTACGTAGAAATCCAATAAGGCATGAGTTACAGTATAGAAGTCCCACCAATAAACTATAAAATATAGATTTTACAAACATAATAAACTTTAGTTTTATATTCAAGTGTATGACTGAGCAGTAAATAAGTAAAAAAAAAAAAAAACTCTTCAGATATCTTATCTCTCAGCATCTATATCAGCAACATTAAGCCCTTAAGCCCTGGAGCAGTTGTCTTGCTCTGCGTTGGTGAGGTTCACTACACAGGAAATGCAGGCGGTAGCCCTCCTCTGAGGACAGCCGTGGAGAGAGCAGAGACTGACAAACACAGTTGGTGCAGCCAAAGGAAGCTTGATGCTTTACCTTGAGACCTGTTGCCCGTGATCCCTGCTCTGTTTCATGCCCATGTGATGTAAATACCCGACATAGCTCAGACAATGTAGTTCTGAAAGTTCACTCTGAGGAGGAGAAAAAGAAGAGAGTTCTTTTTTGAGTCCGAGAAGTTAATGGAAAGAATATCAAGCGGGAAATATAGAAAGAGAATTATAAAGGGGAATGTGTTTGAGTGAGACGGTGGTGGACAGAAAGAAAGGGGAAGAAATAAAAAAAAAAGATTTAGCTTTAGAGAAAAAGAAACAATAAAGGCTACAACGACTGAGAGTAGCTGAGGGAAAGAAAAGAGGAACAGACAACCTGACAGAGAACTATTGAAAGGATGGGTTTGTGACTGTGTGCTTGCGTACTTTATATAAGAGAGTGTGTGTGTGTGTGTGTGTGTGTGTGTGTGTGTGTGTGTGTGTTTGCCTCTGCTCTCTGTCTATATGTGTGTTTGATGAAGGGTCTACCGGTTGTGTTGCTGCAGGATAGTGTGCGTCAGGCTCCATCAATATGACATGTCTTTGATGTGGAAATACAAGGAGCAAAAGCCCAAGCTGCCTCAGTCCAGTCCCCAGCGGGACACGTCTACCACCGTGCATGTGCATACATGTGTATGTGAGTGTGGGCATGTGAAAGAGAGAGGGGAGAGAAGTAGAGAAAGAAACACATGGAGCCACAAGCCACAACAAGCACCCAAAGTAACCGCTGTTCCACTGTCTTTAACTACCGTTCTGCCAGGACCAGAACACATTTCCATACTGAGCTCTGCTCTAGAGAGGAGTCATTATTGTATGTAAATGCTGTTTAGTGTTCATTGTTATGATGCTTTGTTGTGTTCTCGATTCTGATTGGTCAATAACAGCATTCGTCACTCTTATTTCTGTATAACCAGTGATGTGAATAACAGACAGCTGCTGTGCTAGACACTGTTCCAACCGTTGAATCTAATGGACAGTTTTATTTAGCAGAAGCAATACAATCATTCTCAAATCAATCATATGATTTTATATTAACATTTTCTGTCAAATTATTGATTTGCTTCTAAGGAGCCTGTAAATCATCCTGCATCACCCAATTGAGTTTTATTCCGCAATAATGACCGTTTCACTGTACATTATCCTCTATTTACCATGGCCTTATTTTTTTATAAACATGACATGATATCACACATACCTATGTCTGATCATGTAGAATCTTTTTTTTCCCCTTTGCAAATACATAAATAATTAGACATTGTTAAGAGTATTTTAAATGAAGTCCATTCTAGTACTGAAAGCTCTGGATATTTTTGATTTAGTTCCGACATTCAGCTCTACTAATGACCCTACACCATATGGCATAGTTCATGGTGGATTTATAGTAAAAGGAGTTTTTTTCTTACATTTTAATGGTTTACTGAACAAATACAACTCCAATACAGTACAGTCACATTACAGTGTTGCTCTGGCAAAGTTTAACTTTTATATCTAGCGGTCAGGCCCCTGAGTTTTCACACACAATGGAATGAGGGGGAGGTGAACAAAAGAAGAGATAAAGACAGCCTGACAGAAGCAAGGGGGATAAATCAGGTCGAGGCGGAGAAGGAAATAGAGACAGGGAAGAGACAAAAGACAGAGGGATAAGTCCATCCACTGGGCCCGTGTGTGGGCTGCTAACCTGGACTGTGCCACTGTTTCTGCCTTTTGATAAGCCTTAGTTTGCTGGGAGGTAATACAGCCAGCCCGACATGTCAGTGTTTTCATTTCCTCTCAGCTGTACATATACACATGTAAGCATATGGAGGTGCACAGATACAACGCACACTTACACGATGAACATTTTATTTATATGCACATATAAATAATGTGTGAGTTAATAAATCGCCTAAGGATATGAAACAATCCTCGGCTCCAACATGAATTTTCACCATGATGACACAACAAAGAAATAAACAATAAACAAATGGCACAGAAGGGAAAAGAAATGTAATGTCACATTCCTCACAAAGAACAATATCTTGATAACTGTTAGTCTGGATAATGACAGGCCACATGCA
Source organism: Sphaeramia orbicularis (assembly GCF_902148855.1). Taxonomy (NCBI): domain Eukaryota; kingdom Metazoa; phylum Chordata; class Actinopteri; order Kurtiformes; family Apogonidae; genus Sphaeramia; species Sphaeramia orbicularis. The sequence goes on from NC_043966.1 coordinate 21,490,250, forward strand.
ATACCAGCATGTGTATGTTGCCAAGGCAACTGCATATGAACTCTAATTGTTGGTAACTGTACACATGATACAGTGAACAAATGCCGCAGCCTTAGTAACTTTGCAAAACATAGTACAAAGTACGGTCAGTTATTGTGTTCTTTACTATAACATAAAACACTTGGCTTTTTTTCAGTTACAGTGTATAAATCCAGAGAAACAGTAGTGCATTCTCACATATGTACTGTATATTTTAGCGTAAATCATCAGTTCAAGGGTTCTACTGCCAGTAATGGAGACACAGTAATAGACAGCGAATTCATATTATTGAAAATATAAATTGTTTTCACACAGAGTTCACTGATAACAGTTTTGGGTCTGACATTTACTGTGACATTGCACTCACCAAAATAATTGTGGACTGTGGCGGCATTTATAATATAATTATTTATAACAGCCAGAAACACATATACTCTTTCTATGGATGTGAACGTAACAGATACTGTTATCTAAACAATTGTTGGAAGTTTCCTGTTCAGATTATACTCACTATTATTTATAATAGTTGATGCACATATATTTTTGTCTGTGAGTTAAGAAAATGATACTGTAGGTAGAAATCTGGAGGAGAAAAAGCCTTTGTATTATGGAATTTATGCTCAGTGACAAGGAAAAATATTACCTCCTCCATCTTCAGCATGGCAGATGTGTTTACTTTTATTGTGTATATAAATGTAGAGGTAACCCTGCTGAATTGTCAATATCTTACTACTTATGTCTATTGCACTGCACCAATTTTTACTGATGCACTTTCATGGATTCTCTACTTTCTTTTTGGAAAAATATGTTTTTATACCGGATAGAAGTAAGCAGAATTATTTTTTTAAATCCAAGATGAGACAGATTTTAGCCTGTATTATGGTTATGATAATTGTAGGCAGTAAAAAAAAAAACAAAAAGCGAAGGTCAAAATGACACGAGCAGATGTTGGACACTACTTCCAGTTTTGATGAGAATGTTTTTGAGGGGTTTTTTTTTCCCCCTTGCTTCTCAGCTTGTGGACGCCTGTGCATGCATATGTATTTGTGTGTTTTTGTGTGAAACTCTATGCACCTCATCCCACCCTGGGCGTGCAAGTCTTGGAGTGTCCAAACGCAGTCTCCATGAGGTCAGTGTCTGCTGTGATAATGCTTAACTGATGCCAACTGTCAATAGCCATTCACCAGGAGAAAAGTGCTCCGCCTGTTCAGTAAATTACACAGTGCGACGTGAGCTGTGAGGTTCAAAACAACCTGACCCCACTGTTGTTGGGAGAAACAATAGAACAATGACTGCAATCAGCTTTTCCAGCAACCATCTGTGTCATGCTGCTGACTACAAAACACCTTTCCATTACTCCAGGGCTGCAGCTATTAGCTCACCATGCCATTGACTCCAAAGTGAGATGGAGAGGTTATTGTAATGGCACATTAGATTGTCTATGACCCTTCTTTATCCAGTGTTTTGTTTTTCTGACCTTGACATAGGTGGGGGGGTTTTTAACGCTATAAAGCTTCTGAAGTTATCATTTTTCACATTGCCTTGTTTTTCCACTGATAAGCATATTTGTAAGGTGTCATTACATTGCAGATGACAGTAGCTTTTAAACATGTTTTGTCTGTTGTATTTTTCCTCATTTTTTTTCCCTTGACTCTATCCATCCCACGGCTTCTGCAAGCATGCAAGAGAACAATACGAAAAACTCTCCACCATGCACAAGAACATGCAAAAGCTCTACGAGAACATAGGCAGTTTTTTCGCCTTTGACCCTCACTCAGTAAGCGTGGAGGATTTCTTCGGAGAATTGGCCAACTTCCGCATGCTGTTCATGGTGAGTATATGTTTCATGTTATATATCTCATGTTGGTTCAAAACACATATTTCCACCCGCACATATACAGTCACAGAAAAAATGATTAGACCATCAAAAGTCATCAGAAACAATGGTTATGCAATCAAGTACTAACTCCTGTGTGCATCATGGGACTAAAACAGACAGAAAAGAAAACATTGAATGCCTAAAAGCACTGTTTTTGGCAGTACAATGCCATAGATATTGAGAGAAAAACTGAAGTGATTTTGGTTATTATCAAGAAAACATGGAAAATTGCTTGATATTAGCTCTTAAATTAAACTTTTATGAGTTATTTTTGTTGTTATTATTACATTTGTCCAAACAAATCTACCTTTAGTTGTACCAGGCATTATAATGAACAAGAAATTGAAGAAAACAAGGGTGGTCTAATAACCTTTTCCGCAACTGTACACTTTTCACCGTTTTAAGTCTGCCATTACAACAGGCTACCTAGGTGTCCTCCTGTTTTCTTAGCAATAGAAGTATAAAAGTGCGAATTCTTTTGCATGTTTGTTTTCAGGATGACAGGATGACCTTAACTTTCAATATCTGGTTATTGGTTATCATTATTAGAAATAATAAATGCTTAAAACAGTGTGTTTTAGTAAAAAAGAAAAGAACTGACTTGAAGTTTTAAGTGTATTTATTATCAGAAACAACTGTAAATGTCCATCATGAAACTTTTTGAGATTGCAGAAATAAACTTGCAGCTATTTTATATCTGCTCAAACATGCTTTTTGGTCTTGAACATTCAGTATCCATATTATGGCTTCATATTTTTTGTCATTTCTAGGTGTTTTTTAGCCTGTGTGGAAGTGTCAGAAACATTTTCTTTCTGTTTGTAATAGAATTCCACATTGCTGCCGTAAAGTGTTATATACTGTGGGAAAGCTCAGGATCTCAGCTTGTGGATGGCAAAAAAGGTTCAGGAGTTACAGTAATTAGAACGCTGTGAAGTGCAAAATGGAGCACTGGAGAGATTGCTGTTGTTAAAGGAGTGATATTTAGCTTTTTAAAATGGAATTATGCATTTTAAAACATTTCCCTATGGTCTACATAAACTGTAAATGCTATGCTTGGGTCGGAATTCTTCATGAATTCAACTCCACAGGACCATTTTCAACTCTATTTCTGAGTATTGACGCCAGAAAGGTCGTTTTGAGCGCTGGCCCTTTAAATGCAAATGAGCCACTTCACACCCCACCCCCTCCAGGCTGTTGACTGTGCTGCTCTGTCCCGTTCAGCCACCTGTGGTCGTTAATACAACCAACAACTGAACATTTTAGTTAATCAGCTTGAAGTTAAAAAAAATGGTATATAGGGTAATTTTTGAAGATTACAATTGTTAAGATCAAATAATTAATAAGTAAATAATTAATTTTCTACTCTACATTAAATTGCCATTACTTTGGTTAGTTATGTTTTCTGTTTTTTTGTTTGTTTGTTTTTTGTTTAGTTTCATTTCTTTATACTTTTGCTTGTTTGGTTGTTTTTTCTTTTTTCTTTTTCCTATATTGAATGCTGGGTAGCTTAATGTGTTATGTGGGACAGGCATTAATATAAGCATTATGCTTCTGCCTGTACCTTTTCAGTCACTAACCTGCTGGTAATGTTTGTAGTTTTGACAGTGGTTGTATTATGTGATGACTGAATAAAGAATTTCATCATCATCATCATCATCAAGTTTGGACATATTTTCAGTATGGACTACAACTGCTGCTACTGATAGACAATTATGGCATACTCTGAGAAATTATATGTGCAAATGTCGTGACATAACTAGTTACACAGGGTGGGGAAGCAAAATTTACAATATTTTGAGGCAGGGATTGAAAGACAGTGTAAGACCAATTAGTTTATTGAAAGTCATGAGAATTTATTTGCCACAAGAAAATTTACATAATAGAAAATGTTTTTATTCTATGTGTCCTCCTTCTTTCTCAATAACTGCCTTCACACGCTTCCTGAAACTTGCGCAAGTGTTCCTCAAATATTGGGGTGACAACTTCTCCCATTCTTTTTTAATAGTATCTTCCAGACTTTCTCGTAATAGTTTTGCTCATAGTCATTCTCTTCTTTACATTATAAACAGTCTTTATGGACACTCCAACTATTTTTGAAATCTCCTTTGGTGTGACGAGTGCATTCAGCAAATCACACACTCTTTGACGTTTGCTTTGCTGATAATAGTGTTAGGTATGATTATGACATCAATATATGTTTGGTTTCAAAACAATTGACGTAGTGCCTGCTGAGAAAAAACAACTAAATGTTCATTGTAAATTTTGCTTCCCCACCCTGTAGATGTAACAAAATTAAGAAGGAATTGAAACAGGTTGTAGAAATCCACTCGATTTTTGCCAAAATGCATATAAAGATAGATTTGCAGCACCTGGAGGGTTCAAATTCAAACTTTTTGAACTATTAGGGTCCAAATACACAAATAAATGAACCAAAGACTACTAAGTGGGCTTAGCAAAATATGACCCCTTTAAAGGGTTAATGTGAAATGAGAGCAGCTTGCACATGCAGACTTTTATGTGCTCTGGTCAGGTTTGGTTCCACCTGACTAGTGCTAACAAATGTGCATGAACATTTTACATTTTTGGATTACACTGTTCACTGAACTTTAGAACAAAATTGAAAGTGATATGTCAAACCAACACAAATATCAAGTTCCGATTTTACCTACAGGTCATAAAAAATCTAAATCTTTGTAGCGGGTTCAGATTTGTCGGTGTAAATTCACATTCAGTGTCAGAAAGCTTTGTTTTGGCAGAGCATTCAGTGTTTCTAGGCCGCCTATTGTAAGGTTATTCTTCGATAAGTCTCGCTAGACTCAATGTCAGATATTTAGACTTGTAGTTGTATAACTTGTCTTTTTCTAAAGGAAGGCAAATATGAACTTTTTTTACTCCTGCTTTCATGGGTTAAAAACTCACTAAATGTCAAAATCAGTCATGACGAAGTTTTAAAACAAGAATGCACCACTTACAAACTTGAATCCAAAGAAAGAGAGGGTATAATCTGAGCAGCCTTATATGTAATTTCATTGTGTTGCAGCTCCTTTTGTGTTTTGGTTCTACATTGCGTTGTAGATGTGCTAGATTTTGGCTTCGAGAGTCTTTAGAGGACCTGGGTTAAGATCAGGTGCGTGTAACTATTGAAAAGATCAGGGGCTAAGTCAGGTTTGCCTGGGGCTTATATATTTATAGATAGACTAGCCTCAGTGGATTGGTAGGTTATATCTATCTTCATAATAAGTTAATATTATTACACACACATAAACACAGCTCAAAGGTTAGAGGTTAGTATGTTATTTTTGCTATTGATTCATGCTCTGCTCACCTTACCTTAAATTTATTGCAGTGCATCTCAGTGTCTTCTCCCATGCGGCTGTTCTTGGCCCTGATGGTACAAAAAAAAAGTACATATATATGGTTACCTTTATCTGTATTCCTAAAAACAACCAGTTACAGCTCCCACACTAGTACATGAGATATGTGTCTAAGATCGACATGTATAACTGTAGTTTAACATCACGTTATCGTTAAGTAAAAATATATAATTTCTTATATGTATTAAAGAAATGTTTAAGAATGATCAGCTTTTCTAATAGACTCGACTCATCTGCTCCTCTTTTCAAAAAATTCAAATTTCTCTCAGTTTTTGATGTGAATGTTTACCACATCTGTGTCTTCATGTACAAATATGTTCACTTAACTCATGCCCTTCCCAAAGCTTTCCAGAACTTTTTTATGTTGTCGTCTGTTATACACAATTATCTTCCACGATTCTCAAGCAAAGTTTATCTTCGTTACTGCCGAAGTTCCTTCAGTCAGTATTCTCTAAAATATCGTGGACCTCATCTTTGGAATAATCTATGACCTGAACTTTAATCAACATCTTCTTTATCATTATTTAAAAAGCATCTGAAAAGGACTCTCTTTATTGATGAAAAAATGTAAAGCTTTATATCATTTGATTTGTATTTGTATTTTTTTCCTTTAGATTATTATTTCAGTTATATCATAAATATTTTATTTCTGTGTATTGGTATTTATAAAAAGCCTTTTTTTGGCTTCTATCCTCTCCTGCACAATGGCGTTACTTGCATGAAAAGTTTGTATTTATTTTCTTGTTTGTGATGTGCAAATAAATAAATAACAAATAAATACATGCCACATTTAGCCCTACAAAGACAGACATTCTAAATTGCATGATTATATTACAGTATCTACAATTCTGCATGATATCCCATTTCACAAGCTCTATTATCATCATACGCATGAATATGTGTTGTGTGTCTCTGTTCACACATACACATATTTCCCACTTCCTTCAGTAGATCTTTGCTCCAATGGCTGCAGCAACTCATCATGATTCATGACCATCGCCACCTGCACTCGCTGTTTGTGGTCTCTGGACAACACAAATTTATGTACATATTACAATTACATGCATGACAAAGAGAAAACAATTGTGTTTTCTTTTTTATCCCCATATGTGTTTTGCTCCCCAAAGGCAGAACTGTTCATACGACCATGAAGGTAAAGGAATTCAAGTGATCTGAGAGAGACCTGTTTTTTTATGTGTGGTCTTTAATTATTTCACCATAGGCTCATGTAATGTAGACTCCCTCTGTTAGCAATGAAACACCTGTTTTCACTGTGTTCCAATACTTTTGTCCATATAGTGTATAGTCTTCAAATGATCACAAATGATTATAATACAGGTCAAGATTTTGATCTCTCAACAGTAAGGAATTGCATGTTAAAAAAAAAAAAAGTGTATTTGAAGATGCATTTGTGTATTTGCAGGGACTAACTGATTATAATTTTGGTTAAAGGTCATGGTTACTGTGACCATGAAGCACATTTTTTGGCCATAACTCAAGAAGTCATGCTAATTATGGCAAAATCTAATAGAAATGGATAAAAGTATTAAAAGAAATTGAAAATATTATACTCCAAAAGGTCATAGGTGATCTTTGCTGTGCCATCACCATCGCCAGGTTCTGCAAAAACACTTCTGGTTTTTACTCAAGCCCATAACTTATGAACAGCAAAAGAGAGTGAGAACATATTTAAACATTAAATTAGATCCTCAGTTGGTGAAGGCTGAATATATTATTTGCAGTAAAATTAATATTTGAAGCAATTTATACATTCACGGAGACAACTTTGTGCTGTTTTTGAATCAACTTTTTGAGCCGAGCTTGTGAAATGTGTCGAACGTGGACTGAAATGGATGTAAACTCCAACATGATTAGTTGGTGGACACGTAGAACTATGAAGCTGTAAATGTAATTTTTACTGAAATCAGAATTATGTGAAGTATTTCATTCATAGTTTGAGTATTGACATTCTAAGAGTGTTGAAATATTTTTAGTTTTCTGACCTTAAAGTGGTAGTGGTAGATTATTTAAAACAGTCTAATTGATGTCTATGATATAGATTTGGGTTGAAGTATGTTTCACTCAAAAAAAAAAAAAAAAAACAGACACTGTTCAATGTTAAAAACAGAAACACAGCAGTTGCTGCTCTACGGATGCCTAGAGTGTTTAGTTTGTTTATTAGTCTGGATCTGAACTAATGAGTTGAAACAAGTCACACAATGAAACGGATCTGACAGAAACAGATTAACTGATTCGTGAAGCAGTAGACCAGCCACCCCTGTGTCCTGAAAGGTAAAGGTTCTGTTTTTGTTGAGGGAGTCCAGTCGCTTTCAAGAGCGCTTTCGGGCTTCAGTTCCCTAGTTGAGAGGGCTCTCTGATGGTAAGTTAAAACAGTGAAAATATCAATAATATAGCACACACTTGAACTGATATTGATTTTAAGGTGGGACTTTAGAAGATGGCTGAAATACTGATGTCCACAGCATCACCTTGCTGAGCTTCCATGCCGATGCTCCTTCTCTGCTTTTCTAAACTGTGCTCTTCACAATCTATTTCAGCTCAAACTACCCCTTTAAACACTATGACACAATTAGTCTTTTAGTTACATAACCCCAATTATTGCCTCAGTTGCTGTGAAAAGAGCACACTTGTTTAACAGCCACAACAGAGGGTTTATTTTGGATAAAAGTATGTAAGATATAATATAAAAAGTAAAGTAAGACACCGTTTAAAAGGCTACATGGGATCATATGAGGTACTCATTTGATAAAGAACAAAACCACAGTATTTTTCCATAAGTACACAAGCCTGTAAAATATTAATTAATGTCTCTGCTTTCCTATCTTCTACAGTCTATCCATCCCTCCTGGCACCGCCCCAAATATTCGTGGTGTCAGGAGGATGACATGGTGTCCAGAAGGCATGCTCTCAGTCTTCACAACCCATTAACGTGAATGGCAAGGTCCCCTTGTCTGAATCCCTCTTCTCTCTCTACTCTGATCCCCCATCTGAAACCAACTTTTCATTCCCACTGATCAAAGTAGACCAGCACACAACACAACTCTCCCTCAAGGATTCCAGAGTTGCATATCTCTAAAAGAGGCATCCACCCAAGAAAATAAATTATTCTCTCAAGCAAATAGCTGGAGATGAATATTTTATTAGTGATTTAAACTTTCCTGCTACGGATAAGGGGAGGGAAGTGAGTGGGATAAAGTGTTGTGGTGTGGTTGAAATGGGGGGTTGGTTTTAAGTTAATGCATTCATATAAAAACAATCCTTTAATCACCATCTTCTTCAGATATTATTTATAGTTTTTGGCTCTTCAGCTCTGCTGACAGAAAGGCTAATCCCATCTGCTTGCAGAGCGCATGGAATCAATGGTTGTTTCTCCTTGAATGTTGTTTTCATTTTTTTTTACTTGGTGAAAACAACTCAACAGACTCTTCCTCAGCTTTTCTTGTTGGTGCAGGAACTTTTTGAAGACGTCTGTTAAGTATTTATCTTTGACAGAGTTGACCTACATCAACCGTTCCTGATTGGTTTCCAAATGGTAACTCTAATGAACACTGTAACTTCTTGTCAGTCAGTAATTAAAAAAAAGAGCCCTAAATTTAACTTCTTGATATTCATGGTACGCCTCATAATTTTATTCTAATATTGAGAAATCAAATTGTTTGACTCAAAAAACATCTTCACTAACATCCATCCATGTTGCATGTCCCTGTGTATTGCATTTTCAGCATAAAGCGTCTATGTATCTAGTATTATTAAAGAATTCCAATGCAATAGTCACCTTAAATTGCTTTTACTAAAATCAAGGGCTTAATGCACCCGACCAACATGAGGCATTTGAGTAAACGCATTGACCGACAGTCCTCACAGAACTGAATGTAACCGATAAGAGAATCCATTAACTCTATTTTCCTTCTGTTTCTTTCTTTTTTCTTTTCTCCCTGTCTCACTCCTGACCCATTCACTTCTCTGCTGTGGCCGATGAAATATCATTTGATTTCAGAACATGGAGTCAGTATTCTGAGAGGCTAACAATTTGTTAATTTAATGCTGCTGGTATATACAGAGTACGAGTGAAATGCAATCGCGGGGTCTGTGTGTGTAATCCTGACCAGGAGCATGGGGCATAAGGATTTTTCCATTAATTGGTTATCAAAGCACAGCAAATGTGGTGGGATGAGCCAACAGTCTTTCTAGATAATTGTGTGACTTTCTAATAAGACCAACAGACCCGGACTGGATTCACAAAATACCAAGACAGAGCATCTACAAGATTATAATGATGACTTCTGTGTGAGTGCCTCTGTATGTGGGCACATCTGTCCACTTTTGAGCCCATTTGATATTTCTAAAGCTTGTTAATTCCTTCACAATATGACAAATTATCATAATCATGCTGATAACGATGATGCTTTGACAGTGGCACTCACACCACGATCATGCTGAAATCACTGTCAGTTATTCAGTTGAGTATTTTTACTTACACTAGCATGGCGCAGTCATTAAATTCATTTCACCAGATTTTGGAGGTCACTCATCAATATGGGAATACATCTACAGTACAGAGCAGAAGTCTCACAATCTGTAACCTATAACTTCTTGAAGCCATTTCCCTCCACATCCTGGCAAACAGTGTAACAGATGGCTAATAAACACATTTGCTGCTTAAAGCCCAGGCGCTGTAGTGTTTGTAAAATTCAAATGAGATATAGCAGTGACATTCGCTGTGTGAGATCATTGGTGCAACTGAGCAGTTGGAAATAGTCATCACTCCTTCATTGGACTGGCAAACTTGTATGCATGGGAGAGGAGCCATGCCGTGGGAGATGTATTGTGTTGTGCAGGGTCAGGGAAGAACAGCAAACGCATTTCATGAATTATTTAAAAAACAGACCTGCAAACGGAAAAAGCTGCCTGGCCCTTGTCGGCAGATTGGACCTATAGGTTGCACAGCATTCAGTTTCCAGCCACATATAGATAGAGTAGTACTTATAAGCCCTATCTAACGCACTAGAGGCCATAAGTGTGACATGTATGTGAGTCACTTTATCGCATGGTCTCCTTTAACCAGCGGATGTGTCACTCCGTAGCGTGGTAAACAACTTCACCTGACATTAAAGTGTTGATATGCAAAGCCACACGTTTTATTGAAAATGTAAGAGAGTCTCTCTTTGAATGTACACATCCCCTCATATTGTGGAAAGCTTTCAGTGCATTGTGTTCACTAAAGGGCTTCAGGGAGGCTTCACAAAACACGGCTTCTGGACTATAGGGTGTCCATGTTTTATTTAACAGTTATTATACTGTGTCCTGACCAAAAGAGACACAGTATCTTGTGCAGATAATCACACAGGGTTAATGCCATGACCTTTTTGGCAGAAAGGACTCTACTTCACCTCAGACTATTCTCTTTTTTGTGTCTAATATTTAGATTTTTATGCTCCATATTTTATCCATAAATGTATGTGACTGTATTTAACTGCTGGAATTGATTTTTTTTTTTTTTTCTTTCCTGGGGAACTGTTTGAGTAAACACTCTTTTCAGATCTCCCCAAGTGCCTCCTCACCATATTCCTTTTTTATTAAAACAATATTAATATGCATTTAACAGTAAAACTCATTTTGCTTTCATCATTTCATCTTTTTTAGGACATTTTCAATGATGGTTAAATAGATATCTCTAACACCCAAGAATGAAATAAAGCTGGCATATATCATGTGCACCTCTCAGTGAAATTACAGATGTCACATATTCTTTAACTCAATTAGAAGGGCAGAAGTTGTAGATTTGTAGATTATTTTCATTTGTGTATTACTACAAGTACACTAAGGTCTAAACTGAGGGACAGATGACTGAATATGAAGGTCCAAAATAACTTGTTTCCATAGTCACCTGAAGTTATACCGTAAATATTAAGTAGATAATGATGGTCAAGGAACAAAATGAGTTTCCATATATATATATATATATATATATATATATATATATATATATATATATATATATAATGTGTGTGTGTTTGTTCTCTAGACATCTTTTTTAACATTTTGAAGTTCTCACGCATTATCTGATCAGATTTCAGGGGAACCAGGTCTTTTGTATTTTGTTCCAGTGCGGTTTAAATCTGGATTTCCGCACTGAAGATTATTTTTGAAAACACATCTCATGGGAATTGTTTATCTCTTGTATGTCCTCCTACAGTATACAGGGGTGCCAAGAAAATCAGACCTGATACGATCACTTGTTGCCAACAGCAGAACAGGGGCTGTCAAAGTGGTGAAGGGAAAATAAGAGAAGAGTAAAAGCATATTTGTTACTATGGTAATTAGTGGTGCTGTTTGATTAGAGCAATATGATTATGTTGCATAATCATGTTTACAGTCAGAATCAGTTGTTTGTTTAAAATAAGTTTTGCCGGCAGGATTTTATTTGTAATCTGCATAATTTATTTTTCAATTTATGATGCAGATTGTGAACACTGCATCGGCATTATGTCCAAGATGAAGACAACTAGACAGAGGATGTAGACAAAATTCATTTTTGTTATCTCCCTGGGGTGTAATGCAGAGGGATATACCGGTTAGCATGTCTGTCTGTCCGTCATCATCTTTTATTCCAAATCCTACGTAGAAAAAATTCAATATGTTCCCACCAAACTTGCCAGAACCTTGCTGTTTAGGAACTTGCGCAAGATACAATAAATGCTAGTTTGTTTCTAGAACATCACTGGAAAATAATTCAATATTTTTTCAACAGACTCATTACCATTTATCAGTTATGTCAGAGGTGTCAAACTCATTTAATTCAGTTTGATCTCAAGTGGGCCGGACCAATAAAATAATAAATAAAATGTTTTTCTTTGTTTTAGTGCAAAATAGTAAAATTAAAGTAAGATAAGGAAAATTTAATTATGAAATTATTTGCATTCACATTCCTCTCACAAAACAAATGTGGAAAACCTGAGCAACTTGAAATTTCTTAAGAAAAATAAATGTGATTTTAACAATATTATGCCTAAACTTATCATTTCTACATGTGCATTCAGATTACAGTGGATCTCCAAACCATTTGGTAACAGGTATAATATTGTTACAAGTTTGGAACTTAAATGAGTTTTACACTCTTCACTCTAATTAAACTGGAACCTTTGGTGGGCTGGTTTTGACCTACGGGCAGTATTTTAGACACCCCGGAGTTATGTAATTTGCCATTCATCCATGCTGTTTATGGCATTTATGTTTTCAGAATAGAACTAGTACATTACAAGTTACTCAAGACCAGATTCCTTTACTTTCAATAGACAACCTCAGTGAACCTAAGCTAACATCACTAATAAGATCATAAAGTTCATGGTAACTTTCATCACTGAACACACAGGACAGACTGACTTAACTTGACCGACTTGACTTTTATACTGAAAAAAACATCTTGCCTTATGTCTGTGTAGATTCTTATTTGCTCAGGTCATCATTCTTCTTGGTAGTTCTTCTCGGTTCAGCTGGACTGGTTTAGCTAAAGAACATCTTGTCTTATATGTCATTATATGATTTATTCACAATACAAAAACATATTCATACAGTCACTTCCCTTCGTCTACGGTCGTCTCTCTTTCCCCTCCTCTCTCCTTCGTATGCTTCCTTTATCAACCTTACTTGACCTCTCCATTATCCTCTCCATCCTCTCTCTCTGCCTCTCTGTTTCTCTCTCATTGCCCTTGTCATCCAACAAGGAGACGGTGACAATGAGGGCTTGTGTCCTTGGACATGGAGTAAAGCTCTACTATTGACTGGCATGATGAGCTGCTCTTTCCTTGTTCCTTCCACACAATCCCTATAATCCCTCTGTCTTAGCTGCCAACACGGCACACACATCAGGACCACAGGGGCATCTGATGGGAAGGGGGGGGGGGGTCTACTGTCGCCACTTATTATATCAGAGCACGGCCATGCCTTCACTTACTGTCACACACACATATTGTATGCATGCAGAGGAAACACCACAGATTAGCAAACGCAAAGACATTGCGATTATTATAAGAGCGTGCACTCATATACATGATGCACATATGACCTGTCACACTTGACAAACACCTGTTATACATCCTGTCAAGGCTGCTCTACAGGCCTGGGAGGAGAGAACATTTTGTTACATCCATAGGTCACACGGTTGCGTCGGACTCTAGGTCAGCATAAGAATAAATCAACACATTTGTAAAGGCTGAATCTGTACTGTTGATTATCTCTCTTTCTCTGACTCCTTCCTGACATTTCAGCTGGTCACGAAAAAGGAGGAGGACGATATCTTTCTCCCTCCTCAGAGACAGTCACACTGCTGCTACATTTTCATTTCTCATACACTCGATCCCCCATATTGTCAAAGGAAATATGCTAGCATGGGACATATGTCTGATGATCAGCCTTTTTATATATGCATAATGTGCTGTATTAATGCATTATTGACAACGGATCGTTTCTGTGTTACTGAAAATATGTAAAGCAGTGCAGAGGCGAACAGACAAATGGGGTTGTTATAAAAAAAAAAAAAAAAGCCCATACACAAGGCATGATATATTGTTTATTCCGGCAGCTTATCTTTAACTATCAAAACCTTCTCAGAATAAGAATTTGCTGATGGCATGCTGCTGCCTCTGAACACTATACAGTAGTGAAGACACTAAAAGAGTGATGGTGGCAGAAGCCGGATTCTGATTTTATCTTTGGGTGTGTGTGTGTGTGTGTGTGCGTGTGTGTGTGTGTATGTATGTGTGCCTCATCAGGAAGCAGTGAAGGAGAACCACAAGAAGAGGGAGATGGAGGAGAAGATCAAGAGAGCCAAGCTGGCGAAGGAGAAAGCAGAGCGCGAGAAGCAGGAGCGCCAGCAGAAGAAGAAGCAGCTGATTGACATGAACAAAGGTATGCCACTTCTCCCTGTGCCACCTAAGAGACAGAGACGAGGAGGCGGATGGGGAGTTTGGAGGAGAACAGGAGGATGGAGAGGGGGTTTCATGGAATTGTACTTCACACGGATTTGAACTCGGAAGGAAGAGGATAATGTGTGGGAGTAGGGGGGGAGTCATCTTTTCAACTGTGAAGGAATCTTATAGTTACTCCCATAGCTGATACAATCTCTCCAAACAAAAGACAGATTATGCTACTTTTAGCTTGTTTTTTTGTCCGTTTGCTCATATGCACGGCAACGCTTCATGCTGGGTTGTAATTCTCCAATATTTGTACATGTATAATACATTTTAAAATCTTCAGGTAATAGACACAAGTGCTGTAATTCATGTGCAAAAGATTTTGTTTAAAGCAGCGTATGACTTTCATCAATAATTTTTCTTCAAATTTGTAAAACCTGAGTGATATGTCATTGTATTGGCTTATCATACACATACTGTAAGTAAACGGTGAGGGTCCAGCCATACCCTGTACAGTTGCAAGGTGTGTATGATAAGCCGACACAATGACTTATTCCAAAAATGCCATTAAACTGATGTCTAAGTATTGTTTTTCACAATCACACAACCCATTTTGTAAGATGACAATTGACTTAGATTGATTCCTTCCATTTCTTCTGACCCAATAGCGGACATGGTTTCATTGCTTGTTGTCTCAGTGTTTGTTACTGCTGCGGTTGCATGGAATTCCCAATCCCACAATGCGCTTCGCGACAAAATTTCCGAAAAGGCCCGAGTGTCATTTCGGTTTGGTATGTAAACAAACAGACTGCTATCACTCAAGTTTTAC
This sequence comes from Sphaeramia orbicularis, assembly GCF_902148855.1. NCBI lineage: Eukaryota > Metazoa > Chordata > Actinopteri > Kurtiformes > Apogonidae > Sphaeramia > Sphaeramia orbicularis. The sequence continues at coordinate 21,505,283 of NC_043966.1, forward strand.
AAATCTGACGAAAAGTTAGTGATGAAAGTCACATGGTGCTTTAAATATGCATGGGCACAATAGTTATATGATGCATGTGGTTTGATGTGAGGACAGAAAGCTGAGCGTAAACAGCATGAGAGTAGATTGTAGATTACAGTCATGACATGCCCTTCCTGTTGTTTTTAATTTTTCACTGGTCAAGCACAAGTTAAATGACAGAAAATTATCTCTATTTCAGTCTCGTTCCTTGCTTTCGGGCAATTTGCTATATTTATCATGTGAATCATTTGAATTACTCTATCGTCCAGCCATGGTAGTAAACTGTGTATTGATCAGTGTGAGCTGCTGTTGTTCAGACATGGAAAATTAGAGGGACAGAGCTAGATGCGTGTCTCTAGCTATGCCAATGACATTGAGACGGAATTTCAAGCCTGAAGGGTCTTTGCAAGCCATCAGTCTGGTCTTTTTGTCCATTTTTTTTGACAACCAGACTGGAATTTTCACAATTCACCAGCTTCTAAATGTCAGTGCCAGCCAAAGACCTCTCTGTAGCTCAGCCACATTGAGAAATGTGACAAGACAGTCCTCAGTATGCCACAAACTCTCCAGGATAATTGATGCATGCTACATTTTTTTTCCCCATTTTTTTTTTCTCACCCTCCCAGAGCAGTGACCTCTTTGAAAGCTTCACTTTTAATAATCCAACATGGCTGAGCTGAAAGAGGCTGTCTACCCCTCTCTCTCATTCGGGCTAACCAGATGGAGAAGGGTAGAGTAGTAGGTATAATATTAAATATTTCTGCCAGAGCAGATTTTGATCTCAGTTTCTGAATGCCATAATATGACTTTTATGAATAAAACATGAGGATGACATGGGCAACGTTGCCTGCAGCCTTGTAGATAGTGAGTATTGTCCTCCACACCAACACCTAGCACATTGGACAGTTCCGATCACAATGACCTTGGCAGTTATGAAATGCACTTAAAAATTCAAGATGTGCTGAACCTCGTTTTTTTTTTCCTGTCAAGGTTTTTACCTGCACTGTTTACACATATTATCAAACCGTGAATAGTCGACTTTGTGTACTAACTTGTCGCTATGTGAAATGTAATCAGAGAAAGGACAACCAAATATGAATGTCTTTAAATGGATCCTATGAATGGAGAACTGAACTTCAGTCAGAGGCAGGTTGTAGGTTACAACAGCTTGGCGTTCTGCTTGTGTGTTTTCTCTCAGCTTCTTTTAAAGCTGCTTGGTTGGAAACACGTATATCAGGATATTCAGTGTTTTCTCGTTGCACATTTTTCTTTTCTCTGCCTCTAGTCCTCTCTAGTTGATAGCCTTGGCCTGAGAGTCTCAGCTCTTTTCTTCCATTCTTTTCTCAAATTCTATATGTGCTTCAGATATTTGAGGAGTTAGTTATTTGAGGAGACTTTTCATATCAATATTTCATGGTGGGCATCAGCCGTGTTTTCTGTGAAGGCTGATGAAAATAAGGTAGTGTTTGACAGAGGGACTTACTGAATTCCTCTTACAATAAATTAATCATGTTTGAACATTTTCCAAACATTAATTTTGCATTTAAAAGGTCGGTAGGGTAATTGAAACGCTGAAGTGGATCCCCAGTTTGATAAACCTATTGCGGTAGTCGTTATTCCAATCCTAGTCTTGGTCACAAACCATATAGGTAGATAAGACAGACAGACATGAAAGGGATATCCAGCATTACTGACCTAAATATACTGTTTTATGTTAACAAATCCATTAGCATGAACAGATGGAGAAAACATATGGCCATTATATTATGAGAATATACAGGTCAATATCCTAACCTTTATGGATTTATTTATTTTATCACTTTAAAACACTTTCATGGATCCTACTATTGTATTTAATGCAGATGCAAAAGGCTATTTTGGAGAGGGGATAGATTTTATGTCATTTCACAAATTGCAACCTAATCCTTCCCCTTGCAAATGATTAACAATGAAATGCATATTTAATGAGAGCTTAATTCATTTAGCTTTTACCAGGATGGTACCAGGATGGGGGAAGGGGACACTGATAGATGCTTTTAGGAAACAGATAAGCAAAAAAAATGTTTCCCCACTTCCCAGCTGATGAAACTTGGAAGTACTCCCTCTGAAAGCTCTGTGACATACACACTTCTTCAACAACCATGACTGATAGATAGACAAGAGCAGAGCCAAACGTGTTTTCTTTGTGAAATATTAGAAATCCTAATGTAGGAAATTGCTTATGAAATCATTACCCGGTCACCCCATTTGTTTTAATTTGCTCTAAGTGGATTTTCATATTCTGTTGAACTGACCAGATGTTCAGCATTTACTAAATCACTTTACTTGACTGGAAATAACTGTTGAACACTGTAAAATAAACTCAAACTAATGCTTCTGTCTAAAACAGGAGAAGATGGTTTATCATGGGGGGGGGGGGTATTTTTAGTGCAGCATATGAAAGAGTGTCACAAGCAGCATGCCAAGTGTGTCAAAGGCCTGAGCATGGTAGAGCATCTGGACTTTCTATCTCTAAGGCATTAGTGAGGAGAAGCGATCGCCTTTGGCCGCCTACTCGGCTGGCATCACCGGGGTCAGTGCCCCATACTGGGGCGGGTGTCTGCACCCACATGTCAACTGTGTACCCTAGTCAAGTTTACTAAACTGTGAACAGAGCCAAGAAGCACACATGCTGCTGTGAACACAATACAGCTTGGCATAAGGCACATAGGAATAAACAAACAGCATTTTATTTAGCCAAGGCTTTTTCTCAGGTAGCACGGAAGGGAAGTAAAAGACTGTTTTTGATGTTTTTGTACACTTTTCACAGACCTTTTTTATTCATTAGATTTTTTTTATGTATGGGGATAAAACTTGTTTTATATTTACACCATATAAACACTTTAAAATAAATCTCCAAAAGTTTTTTTATTACCCACCTGAGGAATATCAAGATGTGGAACATATTGGCTGTAACCTGCAAATTTTTACTGTACCTTTTTATCTATGCACCAACTGTTCCTTATCATATTTGCACATGGTAATCCAGCTGTACTAATCTAGCATCGGTTGAATGTGTAATTGACTACCTTTAGAGCCAAAAATAATTCTATTTGATCTTTTTTTTAAAAAAATGCAAACTTTCTGTAAAAGTGTTACTTGTATTGTTGTAGATGACCCTTAAACCCCCAAAACACATGTAGAGGCTCCACAGATGGTGTTTTTATGATAAAGTTACCTGCGAAGTGATCATTTTTTATTGCATAAATTAGAGCCCACTCAGCCGCTTCAATTCATTCTCACAACAGCTTGCAGACACCCAAGCAGAGTGCTGGCATATTCACCGTCTTACTCAGTGGGAATATTAAAGGGTATAAAGTAGTTTTTCTTATTAATATAGTCATTGAAAGATGTTCTAATCATCTCTAATACAGTTATCTCTTCACAGTTGGTATTTTTGCATCCAACATATTCAGTCTTTTTTAAAAATGGCCATTAATGATGTACTGAGCATTGTTTTTTTGTTGTTGTTGTGGTTGTAGGTCCCTGTCATTTTCAATACATTTCAAGATAGTGTCCTCCTCTCCCCTCTGAGGCTTATTTTGTGTGCGGGTGATAGACATCTAGGCACTTTCAGCAAAGCCTCCAGGATGAGGTCTCCGTGTCTCTATGATTCTCTGCAGAAAGAAGTTGGCATGTTGACAATGATGGGCCTGCAGCTTCTATTTATGCATCCTCTTTGTCAACCTTTCACACTCTGAGGATGAACTAGCATATATTTACAACAAACAAAAGTGGGTGTAAATAAAAGTATTTGATTTGGTAAATGTAAGTGAAGTAAATTAGTCTAGATGTAATTTTAAAATAGAGCACCTGCATTTATGTTGTGTTTTTTCAGTGTTCTGCGTTGGCATCAGCTTCTTTTTTACATGTTAATACAGAAATGTGCAATCGCATTCAACATTTGCTGGATAATTTACATCGAACATTGTTATGAGTTTGTGTTTGTCCTCTGTCAGGCTTGTTTCTTTTGTCCAAGACTTTGTTTTTTTTTTTTTTGTCTTGTTTACCAAGACACATTTTTCAAGTTCAAGTCTGCACGAGTGGGGCACGCTTAACTAAACTAACGTATTTTTCTGCAGCTGATTGACTGGTTGTGGCTGGCAGAGCCCTGTCAGGAATGACAGTGGCAGATATGGATTGATGGCTTTGTGTGACACTGACAGCTGCCGGTAGGCCAGTGCATACCTGCATCGCAGCAATGCCAGCAAGGAAATCATACACAAGTGCTGACAGGCAGTGGTGGGGTGGACAGGTTAGCTCACCAAGTTTGCACAGTGTCTCACAGCTCAGCAGACATGGCAAACAATATTATCAGGGGAGATAGCTTGTAGAGATGTGAAGGTCAGAAACCCAAGTAGATAAAAGAAATGTTTCTGGAAGATATTCTCGCTATTCCTCAGCTTAGCTTGGGAAATGAAGGCAGTCTTAGGAGGTAAATCTGACCTTTGTGTTTTATTTAGAATGTAACGAACAAGGACAGACCTTTCCAGAATTCAATGAAGATATATGGCACGATTCTTTTGCATTCTCGGCCTGTTTATTCAAGTGTCACTTATTTGTCATGCTTGTGATAGGCTCTATATGTATTAAGAGTATCTGCATATGGATGTGACAGCAGTGTAATGCCAAACTCTGAGGAAATTACTTTTTTCCTGTGTCCTTGTATTTGTGCTGCAGTGAACCAGAGTGCAGAGAGTGTAAGGCATCCTCAGAAACTCCTCAGTATGGATTGGTGAATTCCATCATTACCTTGAAAGATGGGAACAAGGACACAGGATTATCTGCTGTCATAAACCCATTGTAATAAATAACAGCATATTAGATTGTGCTATATCTGCAGTCAAAATCGGAATCTGCCTCAAGGCGATGATGGCCTCCTGAATATGGCTGACTGCCTCATAGCTCAGGCCTATAAGAAAATGCCGACAGATGAGAAACACATAGAAATAGAGTATAAGCCACAAACAAATGACATGCACGGATTAAATACATCTGACTGACTCCAAAATGACATTTTGTTGGGGAAGGTGATACAATAAAATACTTATCCTCCCAGATTATAACATTTCCAATGCAATGCCAGAAATAAATGTCAGTATGAGGAAAATGAGCCTAGCTTCACGGGAAGCCTTTTAATGTTCTATGATAAATACCACAGTTCATTAGCAATTAAAGGCAGCACCAGGGAATAGTCCTTCCCATATTTTTTGCCTACATCTCTGTTGCAGCAGATGCATTAAATTGTCAAGAGGTGCATTATGTTTTTTTTTTTTTTCATTTCTTTTCTTTTCTCTTAATTTTGTGCCACCCTCTTTTCCACAGAAAGACAAAGAACACTAATTAGATTTCACTTTAGAGCTTTTAATGATTTTTATCCTTTATCTTTAATTTAATTAAGTTAAGGTCACAATCAAGGAAGTGAGACATGCATCAGATATCTGTCTTCCTGTTTTCTTTTTCCCTCCATCTCCTCATGAATGTCTCTGTCTCACACACAGAGAGACCCAGTACACTCTCTCTGCCATTTACTTTTCTCTCTCCCATTGCTTTCATAAATGTTCCTCTTCTCCTTGGTGAAATCAGCTCAGGCACAGTTGAATCTCATTAATTTGTGGGTGGTTCAAGTGTCTGATCATTTCCCCTCCCAGATCTGGACCTCACCAGTCACTTTACAGTCAATCAAACCTAATTACCCTCACTACAAAGACCATCAAATCCCATTGTCAAATCCATTTAGCCTCCCCAGACAGCACCGCCTTTCACTGATGCAAACAGCCCATGTGGGGTTTGGTTCAGATGTTATCTTGATCTGGATTCCAGAACTCAGTATTCGCTATCCAAATGTGCCACTGGTTTAAAATGGGAAGCCTGTGCTGCACTGAATGGATGAAGCAGAGTGTGTTTATACTTACACCATATACTTCCACATTTCAAAGCTTCTTTGACGTACCTTTCATCTCAATAACCTGGTTTATTCAAGTCAACCCTTCATTAACAGTTATGTATGCTTAAAGTCCATACAGTTAAGATACCGCATGCTGTGTTATGCCCAGCCAGTAATGTTGGCCTGGCACCAGCAGTTCAAGGCTTTTCCTTTAAGCCAGCAATGGTGCAATAAAGGAAATATTTTTCGCTCATAAATATTTCTTCTCAGATTCCTCCCTTCATCCTGCATCATCAAGACCTCTTTGCAATAATGAGCTGAATGCAGCACTGAAAAAATGAAGACAAATTTAGCCACAAGCACTAATGTTTTACTTACTGGGATAATTACAAGTGCACTTACTGTTGCTTTTTCACAATGCAGTGATCTTATGGTCATGTAAAAGTGTTTTAATGCAAAGCAGAAAAAATAAAGAAAGGTAAGATTATATCAAAGCTCCTGTAAATATGTTTGTATTGAATTTTTATACCCTATCTTAAAACCTTAAAACCATAAGACTCACTAATGAACGGTGACACATACAAAACTTCATCTTCAATAGGATAGAAATAGACAGAAGCCCTATTAATTATGATGATATCATAATGATATAATGATATTATAAAGTAGGTCATTTTCAGTCGAATTTTTACTTTACAAATTACAGACATGGCCGATTCACGCAGGCTTAAGATCACAGACGACTTCCTCAATTATTACAAATCACCTAAGATCCACAGGTAATACTAGCCCAGTGTGAATATCAGATGGGAGTTTTACTTACCGAAAGATGTTCTGAAGGCAGAAACTGTTGTGATTAGTCCAATCAAGCATCCAATCAAAACAGAGGAGAGGCGTGACAAGTAAGCGCTAAGTGGCTAATGGTTCTTGCTAGGATCATCGTCATTGTGGATTGAAGGCCCTGTGTTCTTTATCGCGGGAAGGTAAGTTTATTTTCCAGTGAATTAACAATATGGAATTTAAATAGCGTGTAAGTGCTTAGTTTACAGGAAAATTTGATTTGTAATAATTGTGGAGGTTGTCTGTGATCTTATACCCGTGTGAATAGGCCATGTCTGTAATTTGTAAAGTAAAAATTGAACTGAAAATGACCTAGCTTATAATATTATCATAAAATAAATGTGTTAATGTTAGTTCCATGCAAATAGACATCACTGTTATTTGGTAGGATATGGAAAAATTTTAGTTTCCACCTTGCATTTATTCAGCGTATTTCCTGGTTGAGAAGTATAGAAGTGAAATGAAAGTAGTTTTAGTGTTTTGGAGGGAAATTCAAGATGTATGTCATGATATAACATGGATATTCAAAGAAAGAACTCACTTAAATCCTTTAGAAGACGAGCAGCTGAGGAGATAATAAGATGGATGATAAACATGACAGATATAGCAACGAACATTTTTCAGCCTTTTTACAGTTATCTGTACGTGTTTAGACATTAGAATTGTGAAACAATGTCAGTAAATTTTTGTAAAAAAAAAAAACTACTCATCCAGTGCAAATGCAGCACATGAAACACAGGTGTGGGAGCTGAATTTCCAAATCACCACAGTTCCACAGGTTATGTTAATCCTATATATATATGTTATATCATAAATTGGTCTCACATCCAGGGAAAGAAGCACAGAAAATATACACAGGTTCAGAGGTAAAGGGTAAAAACAGATAACTTCTAGCATTCAGTGTTTTCAAGAGTAGAGGGAAATGATCAACACTTTTCCAGTATTGTGATATCTTACTGAAAGTGGAAGGGTCTACCATATTGAAGCTAAATTTAGCCGTACTGAACCCATAGAAAAGGGGCAGCAGTCATCTCCTCTGCTGTTAGCACTGGCTCCCATGGCCCTGCTGGCATCCTGACATGTTGACCCCATGTGGCTCAGAGAAAGTGTGTCAATTTAACATCTGTCAGTGCTCGGGTGAAGCCTTCCCTAGTGTGTTGGTGGTGTTACTGGGCAAACTAGCCGAGAGCAGTGGATAGATGGTGATAGCAATATGGTAACTGAGGGGGGGGCCGCAGGCAGTGTAAGTAAATGATAGCAGAAGAAACACAGTGTGGTGGCTGCGACGTTGCAAGCACCCCCCCCCCCCCCCTCCCCTCCCCTCCCCTCCCATCTCCCAACCTCCCCTCCCTACTCTTTCTCACTTGGGGCCTGGCAGCATCCATCCAGATGGAGGGTTTATTTTTGTTTTTGTTTGTTTACTTATTCATGCATCCAGCTATTCGGGGCATCGCAGGGGCTTTCGTTCCACCACAGAATGCAAATCGCCACGGCGGCTAATCCACTTTCATCTCTCCCTTGTCGACATCCAACTTCTTTCCACGTTTCCCCAGTCTCTTACAGTCAGGAGGACATCTCTCTTGCTTTCAGGCTTTGCGAGTAGGCCTGCGATGACCAGGCCAGGCTGACTTCAGCGTTTGTCTCTGCATCATGAATGTCAAACTCAGTGCACCTCTGAGCTCCCACCTATGTGTCTTATCTCCAGAACACACTGGCCTTTCTCCACATTGTTCCATCTCCTCTCACTCACACTCTTCGCAAGTAGCAGCACCACTGCCAATTCCTTTGGAATGGAGGCTTGTAGTGGGATGGCTGATTCAGTAAATAAAGACAAGGCTGAGTTAACAGTGAAAAAAAAAAAAAAAAAAAAATCAAAATTAACTTGTGCGTGACATTACTGCAGTGGACACGTATTCAGTCGTCAGTTAAAGTTGCATTATTTGCACTAATGAATCCAACTCTTAATTGTTGTGCCATTGCATTTTCTAATATTTGTTAAACCCACTTTACTCTAAATGCTGCTGTGATACTTGAATTTCTCCACTGTGGGGTAAATAAAGTCTTATTGTATATTATCTTATTCTAATACATTGTTTAATGAATCCAAAACATGTAGTTACATAGAAATCCTCTAATAAACTACAGTTTAGGGAATAGCATGTTCACAGTTTAATCCTGATGGTTTTTGTCATTTTTTTCTCAGTGACTGAAGTTTCCCAGAATATAATTACTGATTCATGATATTCCCCCACAGTGGACAGTTACATTTTATACTGAAAAGATATGTTTTCTTAAAGCAGTGATATGGTCTGTTTGTGGAAAGAGCTTTATGGGTGTGTTTATGCTTAAAAAAAATGTAATACTATTACATGTTAAACTGTTGATGAATGGAATTTACTTCAATGAATAGCTGGGTATTATGCTGAAGAAATGAGCTATTTGGAGGGAAAAAAAAACCCAAAACACTAGTTCATTAACAATTAATCCATGAAAGGATTAATAAGGATGTGAATCTGATTTTGTTAGCCACCTTAGCCCCTTTTCCTCCCTCTTACAAACATGCACACAAACACCTACAAATGAAAATCTGGACAAAGTGTACAAAGGTTTTTGTGGGTCATTGTGGTGAAACTATTGTCAGGGTTGGTTGGTTGTACTGCAGGGTGATGGTGAAAGAGACTAGAGAGAGAGAGAGAAAAAAAACAAAGGAGAGACATCTAACAGGTGCATGACTGCTGTCCTTCGGGCACTTGTGTTCTCGGTGCACTCTGTGCAGACTGTGGCAGTAATGGTGTGTGTCTGCTGGGGTCTGAGGAACTACTGGGACTGCAGGGGAGGAGGCAGAGAGGAGGGGGCAGCCACGCTCAAAGCCAGACAGCCGAGCACCGTGGGGAAGGGGATGCTGAGTAATGCAGGTGGCTGTGTGTACATTTAGGTGGCTAAGCCTAAAGTCAGGTGTGAAAGTAACAGAAAAACCAGGTGCGTACAAGTGAGAGTAAAAAACCGAGACATGAGATTAAAAGAAAGTGTGGTTGTTGCATCTCCACCTGGCCATAAAGCAGCACCCCCTCCCTCCACTGAGGCCTTTGTTTCACGGCTAATGGTCCAGGTTAATTGCACAGGTGACTTTCTGTGGGGGAACAGATGGGCTCAAATGTGTTCAAAAACAATCTGCAGCAGCGAAAAAAAAAAAAAAAATAGCCATGAGTTGCTCCTCTCCTCTCCTTTTCTTTCTCATCCTCTCCACTGGATTCACAGAGGGTGAGTAGGGTGAGGTTAAACTCTCTCTGTGTTCCTCTCTCACAAAGGTTTCAATTCATCAAGCACAAGGCCTGTAAGCTTTCATTAGATCTCATTACACTGCAAATTAGACTCTGGGATTGACCACTGGAAGGAAAGGATGGGAGGGTAGTAGTGGATAATAGACATCTCTGTGATGCTCAATGTTTTTCATGTCAAACACTTTAATTTGGTTAGAAAGGGAAAATACTACACATTTGTAAAACTGCAAGATATCTGGAAGTGATTGATTAAACTATGGGGAGAAGAGGGGAAAAAAAGCTTTTGTTTGTCGCACTTTCTGTTATTTATCTTTGCAGTTAACTTGACGCCCTTGCTATTAGTTTTACTCGTGGCACATTGAATGTCTTCATATGCCGTTGTATTACGAATCCACATGTACCAGACTGAGGCTTTTTAGAATTCTAAGACTTGTTTGTCTCTCCTTTCCCCTGTGAATCATGAAGGCTGCATGTGAGCCATCAGAAATTGAGTCCTCAATCGATCCACTGCGTTTTTTCTCCCTAGAACAACATACAGGAGATGACAGATAGCAAATCGAATTTATGAACAGCCTTTGTTGACACTGCTGCATAATTATAGAAATGCCATGTGTTTGGTGTGTAAAAAGACAGCGCAGCATTTCATTCAAATACGTAAATGCCTTTATGCTCCAATGCATAAGTAAAACTCTTTGGCAGCTGTTCCTTTAGCATGTAGTTATACAAATTTTTGGGATGTTGAGCACGAATAATCTTAATTGGCAGAAAATAAACAATAAAATATCATGTTTAGCATATTCTAAGCAAATTGCTTATCTTAATTGTCCAAGGTTTGTACACAGGCTTTGATAATGTCCCACTATACAAAAGTTTTGACTACATCTCTATTTCTTCTAACAGATCCATGAGCAGTCATAATAATACAAGTACCTCTTAGTCACACTTTCCCTGTTTCCAATCCTCCTCCACGTGCATCCATACCTGTAACTACACAGAGCATGTTTGTTGATCTTTTACCCACTCGTCGCTCAAGAAATCTGGCCTTTTAACTTGCGTTTAGTTGCAGCAAAGAAACATATATTTGTATCAGTGTAAGCTCTGGGCAGGCTTTCACTGTAGTGTAGGTGTGTGTGCCTGCATACTGCAGTGTATGTTTTAGAAGTAATTAAATGTCACAGGACTCAGACCGTCAAGTATCCGGGAAGTGTTTTGCGACCTTGTGTCTTGCTTCGCTTCACTAGTCCCTCTCAATAACCCACTTCAGCACATGCAACACTGCATTTACAAAAACCCTCTTTGCTTTTTCCTCCCTTGCTGCTTTCTTCGCTCTGTCTTTCTCTGTTCTTGTTGCCTGTATTTTCTCTCTTATTCTCTTATTCTATCCTTCAATGTACATCTCCCTTCTCCAGTAGTGACACTAAGCCTGTCCGGGCTTATTCTTCTCCCAGTCCTTCCCTTGCAACTCTTAACACCTGACTTTGTGTTTTGCTCCTGGGATTGGTGAGTGGTACATTGCAGCTGCTTCCACTTTTACAGTACTTTTTTTTTTTTTTTTTCTTAAAGAAAAACTAATCTGATGTGTGAAGTTTTTATGCCAATCCTACTGAGAGCACATTGCTCTTGTTATCCTCCTAATTAGAAAATGTGATACTGGTGCTTGTAAATATATTGCAGACTGAGCCAATCCCCATGGCTCACTGTTACATTTGGCACAGCCTCTGGGTCTAGGTACCACCTGATATTCAGGTGAGGGAGGGGGAAATGGGGGAGTGGAGGTAGGCAGGGATCAAAGGGAAAGATATAGAACAGGTACACCATCTCTCAGTGGGAGGTAGAGTTTCACAGAGCTTCATTTCTGCTCCTAAAGGTTTAACTGTTTAAGAAAGTACCTAAAAGTGCAAAAGCCACAACCGTGTTCCACACTCTCACAAGCTTTAATAAGATCATTAAAGTACCCCGGGGCTGTCTGTTGAGGTACCCACCAAGGTGTTTCATCACTGGAAGGGTTTGTCAATGTCTTGGGTCTTAGCCCATCTTAACCCATTTAGAAAGCAATTTCCTGTGAGCAGAGGGGATCTTTCCTCTTGAGAAAGATCTTTGGGCATAAAAGGTTAGCTTTTCTGTAATTCCTCGGCATGCAATCTACCACTGCTGCTAATGAGAAGCGGTTGAATATTTGCCCTAGGTTTAACAGCTCAAAATAAGACGAGTGAATTGAAGGAATGAGGCAGAAAATGTCTGCTAAAGTGGGCAGTGTTACAGTAATTATGAGGAAAGTTTGCTCTAAGGATTACAGGAACAAGTGTAGTCAAATATTATTCAGCTTTATTTTTTTTACATTTAAAACTTACCTGCCTTTGCAAATTGTTGAATATATGGTGCACTACATATGCGTTAATAAGTTCATAGTCTCAAGGCTTATCTGTGAGACGTTCTTGCTGAGGGTAAGGCCTGCTTAAGTTTAAATTGGGGTCCAAAAGGACATAGTTAATTGAGCGCTCCGAGGTGACTGGGGAGTATGTTTCCCATTTTAGTCATTTTGGGTTTTTGTGTCTGTAGCCCTTCCCCTAAACCCCAGTCTACTAGGGCTCCCAAGTCTTGGTCATTACAAATGATGAATTGTGCTACAGTTAAGCTAGAAGTAGGACAAATTGATCAAAGTGTCAGGTGCCCCCTGTGATGTCTAGGTCTCCATGAAGAAGGCAGTGAAGAAGGAGCTGTCAAAAAGTTTCTAGTGCCAAGGTGGCTGTAGATAAATGTTTACCTGCCACTTAACACGTTCTACCTTCTGTCACACTCACAATGTCCTTGGTAGCCTACATAAGGAGTTGAAGTCGCTGATGCTGGGAGTTCAACATATTGTTCTCTAGGTCCAAAGCCGGCGAAACCCATGCTCCCCCTTTTAAACCAATGAGCTTGCTATCTGAGGTGTAGTGCTGCAATTTGAGATAAGCACTACTTACTTGGCTTGGCTTTGGTTTTGTTCTGATAAAGCTGGTCTAATTAAGCTTGATTTAATCGGGATTGCTTTTAAGCACAGCACACAGCCGGAATAGATACTTTGATTTCAAAGTAGCCCTTGGGAAGGACTTGAGGAAGAAAGAGAAGAAATGAGATAGAGAGCAAAATTAGTGTGAGTACGAGTGAAGTGTTGCTTTTTTAACATTTGCATAAGACATGTTTCTATTCTTAGTTGTACCATCTTCTCTTTCTTGCTTGAATGATTGCAGGTTGTACACTTTATTGCTGGAGAAGGGAAAAACATGTGCAGCCCTGACGTTCTGTCTTAATGGCAGAAATGTGCTATTTTCCAAAATTAATCGTGTAGCATTCTTTGTTAAAGTGTTTTGTTCAGCAGACAGGAGTAACAAAAGATTGATCACTGTACTGTCTGGGAATCGAGCTTTATGCTGAAGCAGTTGTCTCCACTTATTTTCAGATGTTTCCCCTCAGCTGTAGCTGTGAAAACACTGAAGAAACAACATGCTCAGACCCTGGTGGTAAACACTAGGGAAGAGCTAGTTCATTCATGTATGCAAAAGAATTGATGGCCAAGTCTCCGGCTCCACAATAAGTCACCATAATGATCTTACTTTAAAATAATGTCTTTTCTGGACCAGAATGATAAAAGGGTGCCCCTCTGACTCATTAGTATTGGGGCATAAAGATAGATGACCCAGATATAGAACCTTAGCTTGTGTTTGAATCCTGTTTCCGTTGAGTATCATGCTGCATGTGTATAATGTGGACACATCTTGTCATACCACTGGTTTTACAGTACTTTCAAGTGTTTTCTGACTGTCTCTTCAGTTATGCCAACTGCTTCAAACTCTCTGGTTTCATGGATCTACTCGACAGCTGAACGGTGGGCAGGAGGAATGTTTTTCGAAGGCCAGTCCTGGTGTCATTGACTGAACAATGATAGAGCGCCTGGGTATCGAGCGGCTCCACACTAAATCTTTGTAAAGAGCACTTAGCTCCCCTGCGTTAGCCACAGAAAGAATATCTGTCAATGACCATCAGTGGATGCTTTTATCCTGAGGCTCCTCTGCCTGTATTAGCTGCTAAGGTCTGTGTGTACTTTTCCTTCTCCCCAGCTGTTTGACTGAGAAAAAGGACAAACCTGAGTGACAGGCCTCTGTCTTAACACTCATACACTCTATAAAAGGCTTGTTTATATCTCTTTTAGTTCCTGTTCCTTCTGTTTCTGGAATGTAGTTTCATTAATCAATTATTCACACTCACTGAGTCAAAGAGTATTAATTGCTGTAGCAGTCATGTATAAGTTGAGTGTTTGGGATTATATGTGCGCTCACATATGCACATGTGTTATTTGGTACATCACCCCATTATGTCAATGTCCCAGTTTGAAACACCTTTCCCTCTTTTGTTCGGTCTCTTACAGAAGGAGACGAGACTGGTGTGATGGATAGTCTAATGGAAGCGCTACAGTCTGGAGCAGCCTTCAGAGATCGGCGAAAACGGACACCACGCAATGGTAAGGCAGTGTGGAGACGGCTTTTATGTTAATGCATCACTTCTATTTTTCTGCTGTCTGTACAAAAACTGGCTAACACCTGTATGTTTAATGCAGTTTAAATGCATTAATTAGTGTCTATTCATATGCTAAAAACAATGATCAGTGACTGATGTGTTTATAAAATATGAAAGCAGATAGAAACCTTTTTGAATGTATTCATACAGGTGCCATAGAAACCTGAACACATGTGGCCTTGTACAAGTCATTAGTAATTATCATCATTGTCCCTTCGCCATTTATAAAGCGCTTATTATAATGTAGCCATGCTGCCTGCAGATGGACTGAGGCTGATTTAGTGTAATCCTGGTGCTAGCAGATTCTATTCTGTCATGATGAATGGCTGTGCCCAGGAGAGTACCACCTAGTAGGGGTGCCAGGGTCAGTGGATGCACAGGGTACAGTTCTAGAAAAGAGCTACAGGTGCTTTTATGGCCACACTGGCATGGTTAAGAAAAAATAAAAGAAAATAAGAGAAAACTTGAGATTGAATGCTTCTGCACAAAGCAAGACTTACACTAAAAGTAGTAAAGCAAACATATTTTAGCCTGAGCAAAGTCATATTTGTCTGAACGCTGAAGTATTTGAATATCTTAGATTCTTGCTGATAGTAGTTACTGCAAATATTTTCTTTCTGTTAAAAGCAGAGTGCAGTGTTCAGTATAATGCTTTGAGATTAAATTATTTTTGTCAGCTCCAAAACTTACTTTTATTTTTTCTTTCTCCACCACAGAAAGTGGCTATAGAAGATTTTCTATATAATAATTCAGCTAGTTTTCCAGTATGCTCTGAACTATTATTTACTGTGACCCTGTACGATTTTGGATTCCCTACAGTCTGATTCAGCTATACTGACAATAAAATGGGTTGGCGCATTTCTCTAAAATTATATTAAAAAAAAAAAAAAAAAAGGGTTTTCAAAATATGTGGCAAGTTACTATAAAATTATGTGTAATATATGTAATCTAACTCCAACTTTTTTTTACCTTTTAAGGTTGTTTCAGAGTAAATACTAAACCCTATGATTAAATCTAATCACATACAATGCATGCAGACTTTGGATTCAATATTTACAATACTGACACATAAAAAACATCTGCATTCTTCAGCTACTTCTTTTTCATCCCATATTTCTTCATCTTATTTTTAATGCAGGTCCCTATCTGTGGTTAAGTAGGTATACTTACAACTTAAATTCTGGGAGTGGTTATTTCCTGTTATTTATCTGAAGTATTTCATCTCTGATCCCTTTCTCTCTTCTTTTTCCCCATCCTTCCCTTCTTTTCCTCCTTTTCTTTTTTTCTTTTTTATTTTTTTATGACCAACATCATTACAGGTGATCAAAGTCCTTCCAGTCCTGCCTCTCGGTGGCCGGGTGCTAACTATGGTAACAGAACCTTAGGTGTGTGCATTTAACCACTTTTTTTTAACCCAGAACAAGTAATACCCTTCCTCCTTTTGCACTTTTCCTTGTCGCATAACCCACATGTCCTTGTCAGAACACTCAAACTGAGCTGCTCTACAACCTGTGCTGAGATTTAATGTAAGATTTACAGTAACAAATGTAAAAGCAACTACTAAAGACTTACGTGAAGAATAAAATTAATTCGAAGCATTGGTATGACCTACCTGTTATAATGTAGATGCAGTCCATCTGAGGATTTCTTTTAATATATAATAGAAATTGCACAAATGACTTAATGAAGCAGTAGAATCAAGCAGAATCACATTTTAAAGTGTAATATGTCCAACAATTTGAAGCTGCCATAACACAAGTGGCTATATTTGAATTGCTTTTGTCTGTTTCACATCAAAAATAGTGAGAAAAAAAACACACTTTTATTTTTCATTAACAAGACATAAGCAACCAGGTAAAGCTCGTCATAACTGTAGTTGGTATTTCTAAGCTTCTTTTATCTGCCTTTTGCACATAGAATTACAGTACAAAATGCGTAAAAAAAAAAACTAACTTTCTCATTCAAATGAAATCCTCACTGGTCATTGAAAAGCCTGACACTGCTAGCATACTTTAAGAGCTAATGACATTCACAGCATTCAGTTACTAAAGAAATGTGATGTTGAAATATAGTAAATAACACATCCTCATTTTCTCTGGCTTTATCAGTAAACAAACCTTATAAAGTAAACAAGGTTTGTGGAAAATATCCATGAAGCTGCATTCACAAACATACCATTTAAACTAAATAAATTAAAATACGAATAGACACCATTTGATGTATAACATTTTTTAAAATATTCAGATGTCATCATACATTTACAAGAAAAATAATGGTATGACTTTAATAAATGTTAATGTTTGTACTGACTTCATGATGTAAATCTTACATTGATATCTTAAAAATGCTATGCAGTAATATATGTAAAAATACAGAGCAAATTAATGCAAATGAAATTGCTCATTAATGTTTAATCTTAGAACACAAATGCAGTTTTATTTGCAGTTATACATAAATAGTTTATGATTGACTGCATGGTTTCTGATTAGTAGAGCAGCTACAGTTTTCAAGTACTTAGTGTCGAAGCATGATATCATTTCCTGTCTTGTGACAATGTCCAGGACCTGTTTCCCTGAGTATATCTGTAGATATTCCATGCTTTGGGCACTCCAAGTAGTTTTTAACACTTATTTTTCCTTTGTCTGATAAATGTCAAAATGATGTGGATGATGTATATCCCTGTCTAAAGGATTCTTGCTTTTTATTCCACGCAGACGCCAAATGTGGTCAAAAATCAATTGACTGCAACTCTCAACAGATTGTTTCTTTGCGTGTTGCATCAGTGTCTCTTGCTATAATCTGCTTTTGGTTGCATGGCTCCATGTGCCTGACTTGAATGAGTGTGAAGACTCTGTAAAGTGTGAAGCTAAAACACTGAATTTATTTATTTATTTACTTTGTTTGAAAAGCAAGGTGTGTGTTTTGTCAGAAAAGTATATTCTTCTCTCAATATCCCCTGTGGTTGCACTTGAAGTAGAAGGTGAGCTGTTTTTCTGTAACACTAAACAAGCACTTAGGACGCTTGAAAAAGAAATGCAAAACTTTGCTTGTAGAAAAGTTTGTTAATATTTAATGTAAAGTCGGTTTTCTAAAAGCAATATATGCTTTAAACATTCCATGGCAAGGATAGCCGATATGAGACATGATAAGTTGATTCTGAGTGTGAAAACCGTTTGAAGAGGTAGCATGTTACCACTCCTATGAGAGAAAACTGTTTTCACTGTGGAAGTATCTATTACATATTTGTAGCTAAGTTCATCTCTAAACAACATTACCACTAGAACCAAGCTCATGAACAGGAGCTAAACAGGTTCTTCCCAGTTGGTTCAGTAGAACTATGAGAGAAGTGCATTGTTTTGATGGAGCTGATGTAGAGATATGGCATCATGCTGTTCGGACAGTACTTCAAAGCTGGATATATTCTATTTTTGACCTCAAATACATGCCTCCAAGAACACTGAGACCTTGGAAAGATACTGGTGAAAACAGTTGGTGACTAGCACCTTGTATAATACATCTCAAGACCGCTGTTGCTCCCATTGAATAAAATATGCTGCATGTCTCTAAGATATTTTCTTATTCATATGACATAAACAAGACTCTTGAGATCCTCATGATGATCCTTATAATGGCTTCCATGCATGGCAGCTTGCATCAGACTTCCTCGGTGCACACCCACCCTCTACTCCTCACTCTCCAGTGCATATCACTGCTATCCTACCAGAATGTGTTATGCACTGACAGTCTCTGTTTATTGATATGGAACCCGGTACTGTGGTTTGATAAACAGCTGCATAGATTCCCTACGCTGAGGTGGAGAGAGTGGAAAATCCTTTTGAAATGCCGGCTCCATGGATTTTTTTCTAAATGGAATCTGGAAATGAGTTCAGCTGCTATAGAGCATTGGGAGAATGCGTCTCATCTTATGAACAAGGACAAATGGAAATCTTAATGCAAACTTTGTAGGTGAATAATTTTTTGAAGTTCAGCGTATAAAAAGAAACAATTAACTTCCCTAGATAATTTGGGGAGAAAAGTCTACTGCAGCAGAGTTATTGGTGCATTGTGGGAATTGATATTTATGTACTTTTGCTAGGTACATGTTTGCTTTTGTCTTTTTGAGACTGACAGCATTTCTGCCCATGAATTTTCCAGCAAAGACGGTTCTCTGAGCAGTTCTATCAAACAGTGTGCCAAATCTATTCACTCCTGCTTGTCATGTCTGTTGTAATCTCATGCTTTAAAGCTTGATTAACCTCCTGTCATCCTCAAACGAGCAGCGTGTACCACAGAGAGTCTCTCGGAGTCGCACAAGAATCTCCGCTTACGTCAAAGGACTTCATTTATACCCAGCATGCCGTTCTTCAGGCTAAACTATACTCTAGCAGACTACCTCAAGTGTCAGGCTGAACACAATTCTAGGCGCCGCCAGTCACAATTACACCCAATTCCAGAAGCATTTCCTATTTCCTTGTCTCCACTTTGTGTAAGATGGAAAACCTAACCCAAGAGGCCATACTCATGTGTTATGCAATTACATCAGCCAGTCCTAATTCAGCACGCGGAAACTGGATGGATTGATGGAGACGAGTGAAGCCACATTTCTCTTGTAGGTTTATTATCATCTCAGGAAGATAATGTTGTAATATTCTGTCCAGTTTGTTTGACAGTATATAACAAACATGATTTTCAAGCATCAAAATGTTAATTGGCTAAGGATAAAAGAAATATAGAAATCAGAAACAGGAGTTATGAGTTGCTCTGCCTCCTTTCTTCTCCTATTCTGTTTCTGGTCAGACAGTTACCTGGGTATCTGGCAGGAGATTGGTGGATAGAGAGCAGGAGCCTCTCATACATCCTGGCTCATCGATTTTCGGTCAGGGATGAAAGCCACAGACTCAGTAGGTCTTTCATACTGGGGGGCATCCCAAAAGACACATCAATCAGATTTCAAAGAGAACCAAGCCAATCTTATTTATTTACAGCCTTTTCAACATCATTACAATCCCAAACCAGGCTCTCTCTTCTTTCCTGTCTCTGCCTGACTTTCCTGCTTCACCTTCACAGGTCAGTCCATCAAAAGTTCCCTTCTCTGTTCTCTATTGTAAGTCTCTTAAGGACTTATTTGACATTGAACAGGGAGGGATCATCTTACTCCCATTAAAAAATAGAGATGCTGTGATATAATGCATGTCAGGATTAAGTAATTTCAGCCCAGCTGTCTAATCCCCTGAAGCCTGGCAGTTAATTCAGTTGGTCCGGCCAGAGAGTGAGCCCCCTGTATGTTTAATGAAGATTAAAATACCTATTTTCTCTCATGAAATTTTAATGGAAGAAAAGAGAAGAATCTGAAAACAGACAAATGAATGTGGAATTACCATTTTGAGGTGGTGTGTCTCTACCAACCAGTCAAGTCGTACTTTACAGTTACATCCGTCCAGATTGGTCTAATAAACTGTATGCAATGGTCAAAAATGTGTTGGACAGAACATCATGGCATTGCAGTGGAGTGAGTATTGACACTTAGGATATGAAATGTCATTGTGTTATTCTATCCTGTGAAACAAGTGTGTGAAATTGTTATTATAACTCAGACAGGTCATTGTCACCACACAAATCGGGATGACGGACAACCCAAAACCATAATGGTCTTACTAGAGCAGAGTCATAGCCAAAGTGAAGTGGCTCATCTCAGAGGCAACGTGGCATTCCCCCAATTTCAATTTACCTTTTCATAATGGCATAAAATGATAAAATATCATCTATCTTCACATTTTTGTGATTTGGATGAAGAGGAGACAGCCAGAAACCTTTCCTCCTTTTCAAAATGTACCACTGTTTGTCATGATTTCTGCCTCTTGTTTCTTTAAGACACTGTTAGGTTTTCCTTTATATTCTTTTTTTTTTTTTTTTTTTAATCCTATACATTCTCTTTTTTCTGTTTTTGTTTTCACCATATCTTCAGAAAGTGACAACCACACTAGGTTTAGCATGGTTAAAGCTTCCTCCATCTTTCCTCTGATCTAGATATCGCCCACTTTTTTTAATTACATCACAGGAAGTGATAGTGATCATAATTCCCTTAGCATTCAATTTGCTCACACATGCTGTACCCACCGCTGCAGGTTTATCTCTCTCTTGTTGTCCCTCAACCTTTCCAGCAGTTGTTTCTCTCACACACACGAGAAGGCTTGTGTCACATATCAGATAGGGACAGTTGCTGTAGGGTGTCTCTGAGTTGAGGGCTGAAGCCCTCTGCCTCCCCAAGCCCTTGGCTTTCACTTCAGGCTGTTGACAGATATTATTCATTGGGGCAGCCCTAAAGGCAATCCTAACGAAAGTAGAGCTAACATGATTTGAGTCAAAGGGACCCAGAGGGTGTCAGTGCCTCATGCTATACCTGGGATGGCTTAGTAGATGTGAGATATCAATAGAGTAGATGAGAGCAGTGCTCTGTAGAGACGTCCTGCTTGAAATCTATCACCTGCTTCTCATAGATAAGGATATTTATCATTGGCCAAAGGGAAAGGCCAAAGGGAAGGAACTGAGGCATGGACAGCCACTCCATTTAAGATTTGATGTCCTAGGGCATAGACAAAGCTATTGTCCCTCCCATTGACCCACAGGGCCTTTCTCTGGACCTGATCATTTGTCATTCTCAGCAGAAAACCCATCATGGAAATATAGATGAAGATTTTATGTACCATTTGAGTACCCTTGGCGCATAACTGATTCGTTGCTTGACTCTGCCAAGAGAGGACGTAAAGTAAGTGAAGTGTGACATGGAGCCATTTTGAGAGGATAAATCAAATCTTAATAAAAGGCGGACTCTCAGAGTGGACACCAGGGGTCTCTTGCCTCTGCCCCTGCTGTTAAGTACCCCCTAAACCCTTTGCTGTTTAAATTATACTGAAGCGATCTACTTGAGTACAGGGCATCAACAGGGGGTTGTCTGCATGCTCTTTTCATGCCATTATGCCCTTTTACAAGTCAGTGTCTGAGAGAACGCCATGTGGAACCTAGCTCTCCATGGTTCTGTTTACTTTTCCCCCTTTTTGTGGAAGTCAATGACTGGAGACTTGGAGCTCTTAACTCTTAGAGTATGCTGATTAGTCTGACTTTATTGGTACAGGGCCTCATTAATGTAAAAAGTAGGCAGCTCTCCTGCCTAGCAGACTATGAACAAACAACTGCCAAGCTAAAATGTCTACTAACTTATCATATTCAGTAATATCCTAGAGGTTTTGCAGTGGGCTGTGTTTTTTTCTTGCTCACTCTCATAACAATATTGGCTTTCAAGTATGTGGGCAGTTATGAAAGGTCACCCTAAGTGTAAATTGTCAATACTGGATCAATTTTGGAGGGCAAATATGCTTTGGAGGCCCCATAATGGAAGGTTTTATCTTATTTTTACCCAAGGCACATTCACACAATAAGATTGATATCGTTCATTGTTTGATGAATTCCTAATAGACCTATAAACTTGCAGAGCTTTAAGCCAAAGGAATGCCTGTGAAAGCCAAATACAGGCACGGCAGTCGGACCATCCCACTAGCTGAAAAATTGCCCTCATATAATTCCAATGGAATCTCGCCCAAGCCATCATGCTTAGCGTTGAAGGATGGGCAACTTGCGTTGGTTGAATTAAACCTTATTTATAGCTCATTAGGCATACAGCAGGGCCAACTGATGATCAGCTAGAGAACAAATAATGTGCAGTGAAATAAGATGCCATCCTGTATGGTTATGTGTTCCACTGACAATAAGAAGTGGTGCCAGAATCAAATGCTTCTTACCCTGCTGTCATACTCTTGTTTTTTTTACCTCCTTAGTATGCGGCGGCTGTTATTAAAGTATAAGATATAATGTCCAGACAGATGTTTGCATTTGAGATGTCAGTCTCTTACTACAATCTGTCAGAGACAATGAGGTGGAATTAATATTTTACTTTCCCATTAGACAGGCTGATTTTCTCTAATGGAGAGGTGCAGAATAGGAACAGCAGGCAATGAGAAGCAATGAGTAATAATAGCAATTCCCATAAATACATATATAGAGAGAACATGTCAGGTAATGCTAAATGTTCTATTCAGTTAGATGTAACAGTAAAGAAGTTCTTGGAAGAAGATAGTTAAGACACAATGATGTAAGTGTTATGATGCTCAGGTTATAGTGGGATTTTTCCAGACTATATTCACACTCAGTCTGTTAATGTGTGAATATGAACTGGTTAATATTTTACAATGGTGTAAATTAAGTCACACATACATTTCTGAGGCGAAAGAAACAGAGGTTACAGTAATGAAATTTAAACAAGTTCGCATTTCCCCCCACAAATGTACAACCACTAGCCTAAAGTTTTTTCAGAATTGAATCACTGTGAAAGATTTATTTTAAGACAAAACAGGTTAATAGGATGTAATGACATAAAACTGGGAAAATTCAGTTCACCGCATGTGCGATAAAAAAAAAATATAAGCAAAGTATAAACACAATTATCTCAGGTGTTATCATATAGTCTCACTAACTTTTTTTTTTTGCTTGATTTGTGAATTGTTTGTGAAGATAAAATGAGACAAGGTTAATTGTTTCCAAAACTGATTTAGACAATGTAAATTGCTTTAGTGTGAACAGTCTTCAATCAACACAAAGGAAAATAATGTTTTGCAGGTGTGATAACAGCTGTGAGACTCCCACACCCTTAGTGGAACACTTTAACTTTAAAAATACGGTTTTCTAAAAAAAAATATGATAAAAATATTTTAAATAAAATACATATATAATAATATTATGTAATAAGAATAATGCAGTAAACCATCTTTTTAGCCGCTTGTTCAGCAAAGTGATAAACTGTAAATGATTTGTGTATGCCTTTTAAGAACTTAAAAATTAACTGATAATAAAACTAATGCTAAATAGTTGCATTTTTTAAGTTGTACTTCTATAACTTTGCTATCAAACACATAATTAAATAGTGAGTTGCATCTTATATGACCACACAATATTTTGTAAAAAAAAACAAAAAATCTTCCTGGTTACAGCATACTTTTTTGTCCTTATTTTGCTAAAGACATTAGAGATTCAAAAGATTTTCTGAAATCAGCACATTCCGTCTTGTGAGATGGTCACTATTTTATTTGTAAAAATTTCGGCAGTATATGAGTAAGGAGTGCACTGTTGTTATTCGTAAGGATAAATGCTGTCATTAATTTAAATGGATTTGCAGAGAGCGTACCGCCACCAAGCCCCAGCATTCCCATAATTCACCGAACAATTCCCAGCCCTACAATGTTAGACAAAGTTTTAAAAAAGAAAGAAATTTCTGGGAATGCTTCAGCGTTTCATGGGTTTGACCTTGGCCGAAGCCCTACTACTTTAGTTTCATTAAAAAATTGATAAAAAAAAAAAAAAATTAGTGCAATAGTTTTTGTGCTATCCTGCTGACAGACTCAGAAGAGTGATCAAGTAACCAACGTGGTGGAGGTAATTATGAATAATAGGGTAGTCAGCGTGTTTGTGAAACCCAGTGAGAGGGAGACGGAGGACAAAGTAGATTAGAAAGTGGGGGAAAAAATAAAAAAATTAAAAAAAAAAAAATATATATATATATATATATATATATAAATACGTGTGTGTGTGTGAGTGAATGAGTGTGTATGTTCTGAAATAGAAGACGGGCACAGTAAACAGTGAAGCAAAGCAAGTTGTGGTGGTGGTTGTAGTGATAGTGATAACAGCAAAAAGTTAAAGGACAGAAGAGACAGGGCAGGAAAAATGAAGGTATTAAAGACAGACTCCTGCACACAAACACAAATAAGCACATACACATCCTGTGTGTGCAATCAGCAGAATGTTCCCTACACTCAGGCACTCCCCCCTCCAGTCAAGCATGATTGTGCTTGACGTGGTTCCATCACTAATGCTGACTGATGCCCATTTGCTAGGCTCTTCACATTTATTTATTTATCTGTTTATTTGTGTCAAGTTTATTTATTGATGGGCCTTGAGGATATGATGGCAACTCTCCATGTTCTCATATAGGATAGTAAGAAATGGAAGGCTATAAGGGTGTGCAGCATTTACACGCGAATGAACAAAAGGCAGAAGGAGCACAGGGTTCACCTTTTTTATTTAGATTCCTCCAGTCGAAATAGCTATTCCTCTCTGGTAATGGAAAAGTGATATGGCCCATTTAGTTACTTAGCACTAATCCCAATGGTTTAGCCGTTTTTTTTCCTATTTTTTCTTCCCTTTTATCTCTTTGTCTTACTTCATTCGTTCTTTTGACTTCTATTTGGTTAGTGTCTGATGGAGGGATTTGAGTGGGGTCAAATTACTCCCTTGCCACTCACAGCGACGTTAAGTGCGTGCAGCACATTTCAGTTGTAGCTGACCACCAAATACCCATGAGGGTTTTAAATGTATGCTCTGTTTAATGCCCAATGTTCACATAACTCCCCATTTTTGCATTAATCGATTTTGAAGCGGAATGTGGTTTTCTGTTTTATTAAGCTTTACACATTTTTAGTTTGTTGCCGTTTAATAAGATGGTTCTTTGCTTATGGCTGTTACATAGGATGATGCAATTAAAGCATAATGAGTGTAAGTGTAATTGTTGTTTATTCTCACAATGACATATTTGCTGTTGTAAGCTACTGAGGGAACAGTGATGCTTAATTACTCACAAGTGTACAATTTGAGGTCATTAGCTTTAGAAGCCAATATCTCTGGCCGGAGGTCTGCCAGAGGACCTTTGTTCTGCTCCAGTGGTACAAAGAATGCCAAGTAAAAATAAATAAATAAATAAAAAAAATAAAAACTCCTACGCATTACTGTATTTGTCGTTGCACATTTAATTTTACCACACAATCCAGTGATGAATTTACTAGAATTTTTATTTGCTGACAAGAATAGCTGAAATATGAATGGTGATTTAGCAGCTGATATAAAATTGATGATGACTGGTAAAGGTACATTAAGAGAACAAAGAGAAATGAGGAGCTCCCCAAAAGTAAGGGGTCGGTTGTCTGTTTGTGACAGGGAATATAAATTCTCTTAATAGGAGAGGATGAAAGACGTTTTGCCCGTTCATCTTCATTCATTTGGTTATAGATTCCTTTTCTGAAACTGCTTAATCCCTTAAAGGGTCATGTCAAACTGGAGCCAATCCCAGCTAACATCATTGGTGCGTCCGAAAGAAACTGCAAAAAAATTTCCTGTTGGGGAACCGAAGAGGGCAAAAATCAGCTATGACTGTTCACACATATTACCACATGCCCGAAAAGTGTGAGGAGCTACCAAACACCTTCCTTCAGCAGAAACTGATTGGCATCTGTGCTCGCATGGAGACAGAGATTCTACCCCACTGCAACCATGAGTTTATTTGAATTAATCCAAAGCAGTTACACTATGCAGAGAAGGAGGAGGAATAAGCAAGAAAACACAACAGCTTAGTATTCATGAATTCCATAAATTACAATGTTACTCCCCTAAGAAATGACTAATATGTCAAGTATAAAAATAGACACTTTGGCACAGTACAGACCCTCTGCTTCCAGTAGATGAGGATTAAGCAGATACATTATGAAGATTTTATTTATATGGTTATACCTGCACAGATTTACATGTGTATTGTACATTATTGTGTGTGTGTGTGTGTGTTAGTGTCAACACATACACACGGTGTGTATGTACAGTCTTTGTTTAGTTCCTGTGTATGTAAACTAACCTGGGTTGTGTAGTGGTGATGTTACAACAGACGGATAAGGGTCGAAGAAACAACAAAACAATATAGGGGTCATGCATTAGTGCAGAGTCAGTGGAGGTTGCTGAGTTTGTAACATCTCTACCCTGAAGGCATTGCCAGCTAAGTAAAGGAAGGCTGCACAGTGCATTACCTCAACTATTATTATTTCTTTCCCCTACACTCTAGATGAGTCTCTTCCAGTGGCTCAGGTCACTATGGCCCCTGGGCAGATTATGGCAGATGGAAGCTGTGATGTTCTTCAACATTTCCGACAAGTGAGAGAGGGAGTGTGTCCATAACTTTGATCTTTTTTTGTTTTGTTTGTGTATTTAGTATATGTGTGACCGCGTGCACTCTTTAGTCATGGGGGTGTTTACCGAAGCCTCTTATTCGTTGGTACGTCGGGGGTTGACCTGATTTCTGTGTCACAGTGTGAATCATACAGGTTAGCTTTTTACGGAGACGGCAGGGTCGGCGTCAAACTAAAGCTATGAGTGCACCTGAACATGCATGCTTACTCAAAGGTACAACTCGTGTATGTGTAAATATTCTATGTTAGCTAAATATAGCATTCAGCTATTGCAAATATTCCGGCACCGTACATTATGATTAGTGAGAGAGCATGTATAGTCATTTATGACCTGCATTATTTAAGTCTTCTACATGGTAGGGCTCTTTTCTCGCTCCTGGTACTGCCATTAATATGTTTACAGTGGTGGCAACAGTCTGTCAGAGAAATTGATTTTTCTTTTGCCAGTTGTAAAAGTTTTATGATATTCAATATGGCTGAAGAAGCAGCCCTTTCATTATTTTACTGGATCTGCTGCTAGCTGAATAGATGGTTCTTGCTTATAAACCTTGAATAATTGAACAGGGGAATCAGTCAATGAGAGAGGGAGAGGCACAAAGTCTTGATGGCTTGATGGCAAAGATGACAGCTTGTGAAAGAAAACGACAGCAGACTGATTAGCCACTGTGTCATATTGCTTCATGGCTGTCTGTACACTATGCTCTGTCATCTCTTTTCTGCCCTCTTCCACTCTCACATCCCCTTTCTTAGTCTATTACCCTTTCAACTTGATCCATCTGCCCCCTTCCTTTTCCCTCTTTCTCTCACTTGTACATCTGCCTATTTACCCTTGTATTTCTTCCTTATCAACCTCATTCCTCACTATTTCCCCTTTTCAACTTTAATGCCCTGTTTTCTTTAAATGTCTTATATTCCCTTTCAATCCATCCCAATGACCCCGTGTCACTCTGGACAGAATTATTACTCTTGGATGGAACATCGGCTCAGTGGCGCCGTACTTTGCTCTCTCTGCCCACATTATCCATTTATGGAGTATCCCCTTTTGTGGTGAGCCATCTTCCTATAGCCCAGTAATGATAGGAGTCTTGGCGACCCTGTGCATTTGCACTGTAATATAAGACATTCTCATTAGTCCAAGGATTGCGCTCTCTCTCATGTCCATTACATTAATTGCTACACATCACTGCCTGCAATGGCCCTCCGTATTCTGTTACATTGCTGCCATACTTTGTCCTGGATCTGTGGTCTTCAATCGCTTTGCACAGGAAGGTAAGAAAGGTAATTGAAAAACCCTATATAGAGAATTGGATTTGGTGTTTTTTTTGTCAAAAAATCTTAAGAAGATAATACCCAGTTTGTTTGTGTTTTGTTACTTGAGTGGATGCCAATGAATGGAAAAATGTTTTCAGATCAAATAAATTGAAGCCAAGTGCCCTTCCACCCCCGCACCATCCCTCTGTTGTCAGTCATCTCTCCTCATAAAGGGAAGCAGGCCGCTACCATAATTGCTTTGATGGTCCAGCCTGAACAAATCACTTCTGGGCATAAAGAGAGGCCTTGGAGATGGCAGCCAGAGAGAAAAGGTGCGAATGAATTAAAGCACTTTGCGTTCCTCTGGGGCATGTGGCCCAGATTTTTCTTCAAAGAAAAAAATATAAGGAAGGGAGGAAAGAGTGTGGGGGTGGGGTGTGCCTCTTTCCCTAGAATAAATGGCAGTAAAAGCAATAATACACATCCAGCCTCCATTATGCCAAAATGGAGAGCTTTTTCAGGGAAAACACAATGGCACTGACATAGTTAACTGGCAGGTGGAGAAAGGAGGATTTCACTGGAAATAATCTGATTTTGAACGGGGCTCCCATCTATGCAAGAACCTCTGGTCAGGCCTTTTGTGGAAGAACAAAAGTTTGGTCCTCTGGAAGGAAAGCTTTGAATGTTTCAGTGGCGCTGGGTGAATGGGCCATGTGGATGTCCTACGGCCCTCACTGCCAAGCACTGCAACACACGTCACACGTCACACAAAACACTGTGCAGTACGACCCAGCTTCCTTAGAGCCGATCAATGTCACAGCTAACTTTTTTTTTCTATCCTTTCTGTTATAATTTAAAGAGTCTGATTTTATATATTTGCTCTTATGTATCAGACGAACAGTTTAATTATATCCACTCAAATGCCGATAATTCAGTGGCATCTGTAGACACCCAGTGAATGACCCAGCATGAACTTCTGATATTATGTCACAACTACTCAGCTGTAGTAATCTCTCTGCATGGAGGAACTGCAGTCTTATATATCAAGACTCCTGGTTTGATCGGTTGAACAGCCGTGGTGACAGAGAGTTAGAGATATGGCTGATACAGCTGCAAAGACAGATATTGAGTAAGCTTAGTGTAACAACACTGTTCATATCTCAAAAAGCTATGTAACATTCTTTTGAAATTGCATTTTTCTGTCAAATCGAAGTCTGGTAGATGTAAGACAAAACTTAAAGTTTCCTGTGACTAAGTGACTTGCACATAATTCAGATATTTTCATGATTCTGTTTTGAAACAGAGGAGGGGGGTGAATAGATGGTGCCTGTAGCTGGTGGGTGACTGAGGGGAGTCTGCAGTTTTCAGTAAAAGTTCAATTATATCTGCAAGCTGCACAGGGTGAGTTGTCATGAGGGTGGCACAAAAGCTGTGGGGCCATTTGACTAATCCTCCTACAACTCCACAAAACCTCCAGGGGTCACAAGCCCCCAAAACAAGACTCCATGGGTGTCTAGAACATCATTCTTTTTCAATGGTCTTGTCTATTTTCCCATGCAGCCTAAGTCACGCCCCCTTTTAGTTCCAGCCTGATCCTTTTGCTTCTCTTTAAGTCATCCCACCAACCCAGTCAGCTTCCCCCAAGTACTTGCTATCAGACAAACCTTTGACCCTCTTTTGGGAGGGCGTTGCTTTTGTTTGTGGTTGACAGCCCATTACAATCCTTCAGAGCTCCAGGTGCATGTTGCAAAGGAATCATCAGACCACATAAATGCAGACAGCTGATATAACCTAACGTTAGATCTATTAAAGGAAAAATCTGTCAAATATTTGTGTCATCTGCCAAAATGTACATTTAAAAACAAAGACAATAAAAGTGGTATATTTTCCCCAAAAGAAAGTTTTGACAGAAGTCAACTTCAATGCCTTGTTCTCTCCTTTTAAGGATTTCTTTCATGTGACTATCAACCTCCACATCATCCTATGAGGATGAGGAGTAGTTAATAATTTAATTGCTTTTCATATTATCATTTTGCTTCTTTATTGTCGACAAGAGCACAGTTTTCCTTGTCAGCTAGAGTTAAGCATATTTATCTTATGCACTCATTTGAAGAGTATTCTTTAACAGAAACGAGGTTGAATGCATCCGCATGCAACAAAGACCAACCATTATCAGTGCCTACTAGCTAATTAAGGAGTCTCTCTGACTCGTTACTTGCCAAGAAGTCTGCAGTAGGTACATAGCAAAGTATCCAACCATGTGTTTCAGGGAAATATCTAAGGCATTACTTCTGCCCTCCCCCCATCCATAATTAACCTCCCTCCATTCATAATTCAGATGTGTTCTTCACACGTCTTCTAGTGAAATGACATTATCTTGCAGTGGCTAAACAGTCATTGTGACACCCCCAGTGTACGGCATGTCTGCCTGACATACTTTTGTTACTGTTGTGGCTCCACCCCACCCACAAGTGTGAGGTGGAAGACAAACCTGCCACCATTTTCTGTCATCGATATTTTACAGCTGCAGGAGGGGAACGATATGTCAGCTCATCTTTTTTGATTGAAAAGACTCAGAACTGCTACAAAACTTCTTTATCCATTAATGAGAGCAGACGAACTGTACGAGCAGGATTCACATAACAAGGACACGTGCCGGCGATTTAGAACAGCTCAGTGATATTATTTTCAACTTTGTAATCTCTCATCTTCTTAAATAATACATTTGCGATACATAGTTTGAATCACTGAGCATGCACGCTAAAGACAATAAACACCTCTTACATGGAGATGATTCACAACCTGTTTTTCTGAGCATCTTATGAAAGACTGCAGAGACTATAATGTGGGATTGGAAAAAAAAGGAAAAGTGAGTGATTGAGAAAGGGGAGAAATAGATGCATGATGGCATGAGGTGATACAGAAAGGTCATGGGAGAAAAGACTTCAACAAAGAGAGGCAGAGAAGCAGAGTAGGCGTCCCATTGCCAAAGCACTCAATATTGTGTCCAGTCCTGAAGGATGTGACATATTTCTCCAGTCTTTGTTGGCTGTTTTAATCAGCTTACATATGTCCTGGATGGAAATTGAATTTGTCTGGAAGAGAGGAAGATACTATTGGCGCTACCACTGCCTCTTGATTTTGTGTGTGTCTGTCTGTTCCCGCCTTCTTCCTTGTGATGTGTGTGTGTGTGTGTGTGTGTGTGTGTGTGTGTGTGTGTGAGTGTGAGAGAGTGTGAGTATTGT
Source organism: Sphaeramia orbicularis (assembly GCF_902148855.1). Taxonomy (NCBI): domain Eukaryota; kingdom Metazoa; phylum Chordata; class Actinopteri; order Kurtiformes; family Apogonidae; genus Sphaeramia; species Sphaeramia orbicularis. The sequence continues at coordinate 21,536,457 of NC_043966.1, forward strand.
CCGCACCAGAGCCAACCAATTCATAACAGCAATGGATTGTGTTTCTCCCATACATCATTGTCAATGCGGCTCACCTCTGCAGAGCAAGCTTATTTAATGGCCAAGACCTAAACTCAGTGTGCACAAAAGACCCCCACTCCCCCTTTTCTACCCATTTGCCCTCTGGCATTTGGAAGTGTGCTTGTGCTGACTTTATGTGTGAAACAGCTGATTTGTGTATGTGTGTTTGCATGCGTATTTGTTCTTTTTTTTTTTTTTATGTCGAGACATCAGGTTTCGTGGAAAGTTTGTGCAAAATCATTGGATTACATACTGTACATTCACGTGAATTCATTTAGCACTTATAGTATCTCACTCTACAGTATGTTAACCCACTGTGGAGCGAACAATCACACCCAACTTCATCTTGGATTTAAGATGACTAATGTCTATGAAGGCACAGTCCATTAATCTGTCCATCTACTGGGGGTTTTGAATAGTCTGTCTGGCACAGCTAGACTTCTCTCAATGGAGTTCATCCCTCAACAGATCACCACTTTATGGATAGCATCTTTTTTATTATTTTTGAGCCAGTGCAATCTTTTTCTGCAGTTATGATTGATCACAAATATCACACAGTATGTTCCCGACTTGCAGCAGAGATTTTAAATAGGAAAGTCTTGTGCCTTTGAACTGCATAGTGCACTGGAGTGAGTCAAGTATTCTCTGAAAATCAAGGCCAAGATTATTCACCATTTTCTATGATGCACTCTTGTCCTGTCTTTTGTTCACAGAAGTAGGGCATGTCAGGGTAAAAAGAGCAGCACAAGATACAGTATGGATACAGATATCTTATACAAAAAAAAAAAAAAAAATAGTATGGCATTAAAGACATATAGGAGCAACTGCTACTTTAATAGTCTATCTTTAACCTCATATCGTTCAGATGATGATAAATGCAAGTAACCTGATACCATCTACATGATGTTTCCTGTACCTTGGGGTTTAGTCTCCTTCCAAATCAACGCAACCCCCAGAGTAGGTCACAGTTGCTCACAAACAACTAAATACAGTACCTGCTCTTTTTAGGTCACTTCATTTGCATGGGGGCGGTGGTTTTGGGGGGGAAGGTTATAAGGCATTCTTGATTCAGATGCAAATGGGACAGTTATCAGCAGCCAGGACCTGATGAATAATGGGATGTACAAAACGCACGGCCCTGCATAAGGAAATGAAAGAGCGCCTCTTTTCTGCTCCACTGATTTCATTATAGACACTATTATTGGCTTAGAATGGCAACATCTATTATCTAGAGTCAGAATGTGAGCATTTTTTTTTCTTCTTTTATTTATTTATTTATTTATTTTTATGTGGACAGTCTTTTACTACTGTCAAACCTCATCAAATATCACTGCCCCAGATAGGACAACGTGTACAATGTGTGCGGCCCTCAGGCGGTGGGCAGATATAGGAACTGTTAATGTGTCTTTAGCCTTGAGATGGAGCTCCTGTGACAGACATTCATGCTTCCAACTTTCTTATTTCAAATATCAGGGCCGAGTCCGTGCCAGCGTTTATGTGTTGTTAACCTACAAGGCCATCAGCTGTAAACATACATGAAATGAGCAACTGCATCTCAGTCTGTTTATTTTTTATGTATATTCAGGACATTTTTTGTTTTCTTGTGAGTAAATTAAAACACATGACTGAGCTCATTGTTTGTGTGCCGCTTGTTTGATACAGTAAAGGGAGAAAAAAAAATTAATTTGGAAGTTTTTAACTGGCATGTTTAGTCGGCTATAACATTATGTATATGAATCTGAGCTGCCGTTCATTCCTTTTTTTTTTCAGGCAGTCTTACCTTATCAGCATTTTACATCATGTATATAACTTAAATGAATGAATGAATGAGTGGTTTATTTTTGGTTTGCACAGTAATCACTGCGCACAGTACAACAACCACAATAAACACAAAAATCAAAAAAAGGAATAGACTAGAAGCAAAACCTTATTTTTTGCCTCTCCTTTTCACCTGACGCACCACTAACATTAAATTAAATGTTTACATCATCGAGGATTTGCGTACATAACAAAAGAATCAGTAACAACAAAAACACATCTACCATCTCCACTTAATATTCCTGAATGATCTTATACTTAAGACATTTTTTAAACTTTGTCAAAGAAGTGAACAACTTAAATTCATCATCAGGGCCATTCCATAATTTCACACCCACAACCGAAATACTTCTCGACTTCACATTTGTCCTCACTTTCATACATTAAAAAATATAAAGACCTCTTAAATTATAGCTACTCTCTTAATTTGAAGAACTCTTTAATGATATTTGGAACTATGTTATTTTTTACTTTATAAATCATCTCTGATATTTTAATACATATATAATATCTGGTAGTTTTAAGGTATTAAGTCAAATAAATAAATTATTAGTTGTTTCAAAATATCCTACTTTATTAATTATTCTAATAGCTCTTTTTTTAATGTTACTAATGTATCTATACTAGTTTTTCCTTTATTTCCCCATATCTCTGCACAATACGTTAAGTAGGGCATAACCAAAGAACAATATATCATGTATAGGCTACTTCTATATATGTAAAGAAAAACAAACAACTCATATAGGGGAGCAATGACAGAAATAGCAAAAATATACACAGTAACCTAAAATAGTTAATGGGAGATAAGTATATTTCCCATTCCATTCTTTCCTTCTAGAAACCCTTTTCCCCTGTATAAGATTAACACGGAACATTTAAAGTGTGTAGCATGAACTAAGGGTTTACATGGGTCTATGTGCACGTTACACTTATCAAGTAAAATCAGCTCTTAATAGTGTTACAAAATCAATCCAGTTTTTCCAATAACTGGTGAATTTGTCTGAATCAAGTCTGACAGAGAAAGTCAACTATCTCCATCATAGGATGTCACCTATTGCCGTTCATTCTTATAGACAGATATATACCGATAACAATGACAGGATACAACCGTATAATCACTTTTCATTACATTTGTCCTTCTTGAAGAGCACCGATGTGCCTACCAAACTGAACTGCCTTCGAATTCCCTATAATACAGGGGCAAAAAAAGTGAAAAGTAGATCATTTGGATCTAAGAATAGAGGACAGCCTGTGGCATAGGGCAGCGGGAACAAAAAAGGCAGAAGGATTGGCTGTGAATAAGACTCACTGACAATGTGATAACACTGTAACTAACCTCCTGGGATGTATTTCTTTACCTTAGCTAATGCTACCCTCTGACTTTCCCACAGAATTCACATATATTGTCATCCTGTTCTCATTTTGCCATGTTTTAACGGTAAATTAAGTGCGGCTGTTAGAATGTCAAAGTGTAATGCAGTGCATCAGTTACAGATGCTATTAATAATTAACAAGATTGATCCATGTTTATTCTGCCTGTCGTTTCAGATGAGCGAATATGTTGCCATTACATTTTAAGAGAGGTTGTTTTTTTTTTTTTTCGTTTTTTTTTTTTTTTGAGTGTGTGTTTTCTCCCTGTGCTTCTAGAATGTTAACTACATGCCTTACATAATATCTGAAGTTCCTAAAAAAGAGTAGGTTGGTTTTTAATATGCTTCCTGCTCCAAAAATTTACATTCTGCAAGATGATCTGGATATTCCTTTTCACATATTTTTCTATGATCGGTACAAGGACAAAAGTTCAATAGTGCCACGAAAAACCTGAATTGTTAATTTAGGTGTTGTGGTGAGGATTTCTAAGAGCCTGTGTTTAAGATAACAGACAACAGGTAAATCTTGGATGGCCTCGCTTTCGTATATCCCAAATGACTGTCTTGCGTCCCCAAAAGCATGTGATTACAATACACCTCCAGTCTAATCCCTAAATTACCCCACAACGATTGCTATCTGTCCTGCAAAAATTGAGTAAGCTGGCAAGGTGGCAGAAGAACAAAGTGGATAACAATATCTTTGCCAGCCACGGCATAGGACACACACTTTTATCGGCGGGCCCCTGCATGTTTTGAAGTTAAGCAAATTGGTTCTGCTTTCAGTGAAGCACAGTGTAGTTTAGGCACCTTATAAAAGGGTTTACGACGCCTCTTGCCAACTGGGTAGAAACATTCTTTTCTTCACAAAAATATCTGGCTTTGGTAAGATTATGTCTGTTTCTATTCCTGCGCTTGGTGTGTTGGGGCTCAATTCGCCAGGCCCTTCACCTCTCAGAGCTTAGCCTTAATCTGCATTTAACGGAGGCCCGGAAAAGACAGAAGTGATTATCATAATGTTATATTCTCAAAAGCCTTTATTTAATAATTTGTTTTAATGTCTTTGACTTTTTTCAATATATCATCTGGATGACAGTGTCAGAGGTTAAGTTTTTTGTTGTTTTTTTTTCTCCCCCATAAGAGGATAAACAGTCTGAGAGTATCAAGAGACGACAGCTAATTTTAGCATCTGAGAATTCCCCATTTAATCATCTTGTATTTGTGTATTTTTTACAGTTAACTTGCTGTTGGACTTCTAGGACAAGAATTATATGTAAATAGGACATAATTTAGTGTAGAAAGCTCTTAAACAGGATCGTCACAGAGGAGCCACAAAGGGAGAACTCTTGCATATGTTCTATTAACTGATCAGTTTTTATCATCTCAAACAAGCAAATCATGCCGCAGTGCATGTTTCATAGCGCAATTTCTTCTTCCCTCCGACAGTTAAGGCTGTGGGTTTTTTTAAGCGATTATTTATATTCCTTGTTTTAGCCTTGTTCTCCTCACTTCCTCTCCCATTCACTGTCATATTTTAGAAACCTTCAGGCACCTTGTCCTCCACATGCACACACAGACAGACACACACCATCCCCTATCCTCCTCTGGTCCTGTACGTCGTCCAAGTGATTGGATGAATAAGTTGTGCCATCCCATATGGTGGGCTGTCCTGCTGGATCTGATCACAGTAGTGAATGAAGGAGCCCATGAGTCACCACCGGTTTGTTCTGCCGCAGTTGTCACGCTCTGCTGTCGCATACTTCCCCCTCTCCCTCCGTCCATCCTGCCAGCCAACAGACGCCGTGCCTTTTAAACTCTTTCGCCCTGTCGTTCACTGTCTCTCTCTCTCATGTGCATCATAACGGCAATCTCTCACATCCCCCCTTACACTCCTCCATGTTGTCTTCTCTCTCTCTCTCTCTCTCCTCCTTTTCTTTCCTTTTGCTTCCTTAGATGAACTAAAGTCTGTGCCCTGTTCACTGACAGCTTGAACATCAGTGTGTTCCCCATGCTCAGTACTTCCTTCACAGTCAGTGCCAACATCATTGTCATTTATAAACATTTTATGCCATCTCTGTAGGGTAATGGCTAATTTTTCCCACCACACAGCTCTTCATTAAAACTTGATTTTCTGTCAAAATGTATCCCAATCAAATTAGCTCTAGAAACGCGGACTTAACTAAGGCGTGTGTCAGAGTCGCTCACTCTGATGCATCCATGGTTATATTTTTAATCAGGAAAGATGTTCACGTGTTTATTTTTGAATGAATTCCACCCGGTTAAATGAGGGTTAAAGCACAATGGGGTGTTTGATAAAAACAACATAATAGAGAAAAATGCTTTGAGTTGATTTGGATGATTTCCGTGATGATTTCCCAAAGTCATCATTTCCTCTGCGTTATTTTGTATTTAGACACTTCTGGAGTCATTGTCTTGGATATCAGCTAATCAAAGAAAATAACAACATGGTTCAAATGAAAACATTTGGAGAAAAAAAAAGGTCAAATGTATCTGTTGATACTGCCATCAAATTAACCCATAAAGACCCAAACAGGCACAGGGGACCAAAACCATCTAGTGATCTAAACTGTTTAATACCTGCTGATCCACTAATTCTATCAATACATCTAAATATTTGGTGTAAAATGCAGTTCGTCGTCATTTCATGGTCATCGGATATGACCCATTTTGGACGTTCAGAGGCTCCGTAGTAAACGTGGAAACACCATTATCTTTTTCAGCATTGATTCACCAGTAAAACCCATGGAGTTGGATCAGTGACAGTGGATGGACACACTTGTTTTATGTTCAGTTAATGATATATTTTAATGAAAAAGTCACTTTTTCTTCAGTTTTCTGTTTTGATATAATAACCTTTGAATTTACTCTGAGCTTTTATAAACATCTATATGATCGGTAAATTTAATATATGGAAAAATAATGATTTTCACTGGAAAAAATGCCAAATACAGAGGATAATATTATATATTATAATATAATAATATTATAATTATAAAAAAAATGGTGATAAATCACTTCAAAAGGTTAAATCTATTGAAAAATTAATTTGAAAACTGCCACAAAAGTACCAAAAGACACAAAGATCAAGGCTGAAATGATTGATGGGAGATAGATAAACACAAAGAGGCCTGGTGAGATTCATGTATTTGGTTCCAGGGTGTGTGTGATGGTCATCTACAGGAGGTCGGCTCTCAAGCTACTTAGATCCTTGTTGTGTTCTTCAATATTGGAGAAATCAATGTATAACCAACAGGTTCACATGCACAAATGAGCAATGGGTGTAAAAACAAAAAAATAGCCCCATTTCAAGGGTTCAGACTTTCCACTACAGTAACATAAAAAAGTCTTTTATGTTTTCCCCTTCCTCTTCTCCATAACATGCTTTAGTTTTTTCTCCTTTATTTATGTTTCTTTCTTCGTCTGTATTATTTTTCTGAAAAGGAAAATCAATATGCTCTCTATCTCAACCGTGAAAAAAACAGCAGAGAAAGTAAACACTTACAATAAGTCTGGAGTGTTTTTTTTGTTGTTGTTGGTTTTTTTTTTCCTTTGTTCAAATTCAAGTTGTTTTTTTTCATCTGGGTTAGCGAATGTGTGTGCACATGCTCTTTGGCTAATTAACTACTTTTGTCATGTTGCCTTCAATAACACCAGTGGGTACTTGAGTGGCTGATATCAGGAGCATATCATCACTATAGAATGACTGCACTGGCAATAGTGTTAGCAGTGTCTAAATTACTGCTCTCTGAGGTACTGGCTGCTTTACCATCATTAGCACGGCCATTACATAGATTGGTGAAGGAAGGATGCTGAGGCCCTGGCAGGAGACCAGCTGAGTGTTCCTCAGGCTGACAGGGTCATTCAGGAAGTGTAGTCTGCTTCTACCAATGCCCCCCCCCAAATACCACCCACTATTCCCCCATGTGAGAGCTGGCCTCAGCCTGCAGAAAAACTGGAGATTAGGTGTGTGTGTTGGTGTGAGTGTCCCTGTAGACTCCCCATTATTGTGAGGACAAACAAAAAAAATCCTCATAATTATACTAAGGGTAAAATAAATGAAATAAGGATATGATTTTGGTGCAAGTGAATTTGGTTTATATAATTTAGTTTGCTGTTGTAGGGTTTATGTTTGCAGCTTGGATTCAAATTCTAAATATTGTTTCTCTCGCAATATTCAATTTTTGGTCCCCACAGACATAGATGACATTTGTGTGCAAGTGTGAAGAAGGGAGTGAGCGGAGGTCGGAGTTATTAGTCCAAAATCTCGCCTAGGGCACCAAATGCCAGCCCCGAAGGCAGTGAGCAATCATTCTACTGAGACTGCTGTCACTTCTATCGAGTAACCCAACCAACTCATAAAAGAATAGTGACCCACTCATCCTGTCGTCTTCTGTTACACCACTCCACACTCTGTCGTAATGTGACCTCTGCCTATAACATTACTTGATTAACAAAGGTGAAAGAACTGTTAATTAACCACCAGTTCCACTCGGTGCCGTGTGGATGACATTTCACTAAAGCCGACCAGACTTATGAGTGATGACTTCAAATAAACATGTTTACATGAGTGAGTGACAGAGCATGAAAGATAAAATAAGACATGGCCTTATGTTTAGTCGATTAAAGTGTGGATAGAGGAGTGAGCCAGCACATATAAGCACAGCGTCATCAGGAACAGAAGCTGGAGTTGAGTGGATTCACCTTGCCAATAACGTGACATTTTCCACTAGCAATAATGCAGGCTAAATTTGGCTTTGAAGAGCATCTGGTGCAAATTGGACATAGTTGCTCTTTACCATCATTCATGAATGATAGACCGTCTGTTTACACCTCACTCTGGCGTGATAATGGCTGACAGTTGGATAATAGATGCGCTATAAAGGTATATGTTAAGAATTGCAAAGAAAAGTAGTAAAATACAAATTGTGTCTGTGCTTTTCTTATGAAAAGCACACACATCTATGCATCTCGCTTGCATACATGTGTGTAGGTATGCATCTGCATGTACCTACGCATGTGTGTGTGTACATGTGGTACCTGGGTGTGTGTGTGTCATCGGGGGCCACTGAGGAGGAGCATGTTAACCAGAGGAGCAGCCGGTCCACCAGATGTTCATATTCCCACTAGGCTTGTCACAAGTGGACCTTTACTTTCTCTCCCCGCAGTACACACAAACACACACACACACACACACACACTCATTCAGAACTACCTCGGCAGACTACACATAGTCCAAGCGCACCAACCCAGAATGGAAAGCTACTTCTGTCATAGATTTGCATACACACACTACAACGAGGATCTCCTTCAAAGGAAGCTCCGGTGAGGAACATATAAAACCACCTGGCCTCAATGGAATAACTGTATTTTCCACCAGTAGTATGAATAGTGTAACAAGGCGCTCTTAGACAACATATAATGTTTCTTCCCATTGCCTGAGTGTGTGTTGTAAATGTACAAGTATTGTTCACATAATTCACACTAAAGTCATATGCCATGTTTTTCCAATGACAGAATATTCATGTGTACACAGAAACACATTTTTAACAACCGATGCCAATTTGTGTTGCCATTTCACGACGACAGCAGTTTATTTGCTCCCTCATGCTCGGTGTGGCGCACTCATTCTCATCTTCATATACTATGGTTGGGTGCCCTTCATGGTGCCATGATCCTAGGTAGAGGATGTGGCCATTTGGAAATGTCATGAGAAAGGTCGCGACCATCATTGCATCCAAGTTCAACAGGCTGATTTATGAGGTTCTAGCAAATGATATATAGTAAGGGGATGGTGGAACAAGCAGGTCCCTATGGGCACCCCAAAGGTCACCCAACTTAATTTCAATTAGACCTAGGGAGGGCAGGTAAATATGTCACTGGTGGAAAGAGTGCAGAGGAAATGGATTTACTTGTAATGACATTGTGTTTATGGGGATTAAGATAAGGCTAATCAGTTGAAGAAGGTGGATATGTTAGCAGAGTATTGATTGAAGAGTTGAGGAAAGAGATGCCAAATGAAATAATCATTCCACTGAATTCCACACGTCTCACAAATGCAGTATGTTGTTTATTATTTACACAGGGAGAAAAATGCAAGTCTCAGCGCTTCCCCCACTTCCTATCAATCACACTGAATTGTACCCGCACTGAATCCCATCAATTACTGCTTTGTGTTTGACAGATGCAACACAAATTCTGATTAGCCAACAATTCTCTGCAAAAGCAGGCATTGTAAAGAACAAACGGCTTGACATTTTAAATATACAAGTCAAAGTTTACCGCCAGACCCAACTCCCTTCATCCCAGCTCGTCGTTTCTATATGTGTCAAAAGCACACACACACACACCCACACACACACATACACACAAACACAAAATGCTTCAAAATGAGTCACAAATTGCCAGCAAATGATTTCCTGCTCAGGGAGAATAACAGGGTCCCACTCTGCCTTTGATTCTGTCTCTTTTTTCATTCCCTCTTTGTTTACCCATGCTGTCTGGCAGTCGCTCTGCTGGAATTCCTATTGATAGCTGTCTGACAGGGAGGCTGGGTGCTAAACAGCCCAGGGGGTGTAGTGTGCTGTACAATTTGTTGTACATCATATAAATGTTTAAGAATAAATCTGTGTAACATTTTATTTATATTTTAGTGGATGTTTCTGTTGTGTTTGTATCAACATTGTGTCTTCATACATGCCATCCAGTCACCAGGTGTGTGTATGGATCTGTCTGTCTGCGTAGGTTGCGCGTCTGTTTGTGTGTAGTCATGTGTTTGTGTGCCTGGCGAGGGTGATGTGGCATGGAGGTCACTTCTGTCAGATCTAATGTCCAGGCCCATGCTGTGATGTGAAGGGCACTGTCAAGAGACAACCACGAGGCAGCGCAGGTACAGCTGCCCTCGGTGCTCTTTTTCCTCTGTGGCACATACACATTGGCTGGGACACTTAGACAAACACATCCATGCCGCCTGTAAACTGACACATGGTGGTGGGAAAGCCCCCCAGGGTGAAAGCCCCAGGACTGCACGGTCTTTTCAAAACAAACGCTGCCACCTACTTGTTGACTATCTGTTTTCTGGTGACTAACTCATGATGCTTTAAGAAACCTGGAAGAGAGGAGCTCCTGAACATTCTGTGACTTAAGATGAAGGATAAAAGATGATATGCATTATATTTATAGTCATGTGTTTATGGGCAACTTTGGAAAAGTGCAACATCAATAAACTGTGGGTGGATGAGACAGAATTTACAGGCAAGTTGAGTTTATAAGACAGAAAGTACTCATCGTTTAGGACGTAGATAGAATATTAAAACAGGAGAGGCAGCAAAATAGTTCTGAAAATGGTGTGATATTCCCCCTGTTATTCCAATAATGGAGAAAAAAAATGTGTTTATTAACCATGGAAATAAAGTTGCGGGCAATATTTTTCAGATTTGTTCTTATACTAGTGCTGAGAGGTCACTTAAGTAACCTGAAGCAGTTCTGTATCATATTTCAACATCTCACTGAAATTCCTCTGCATTTCTTCTTGAGTAAATTGTACTGTCAAAGTTCAGTCAGCTTGTTTAAGTGTGTGAAGAGTACGCATTAGCAAAGAGAGATCAAGTCATTCGAATGGAGGAGGAAGAGTGATCAGTAAAAGCCGTCGACGTATAATACAGTTAGAACCGCTCTAGAGTATGTGAAGTGTGCTTGTGTCCTCATAGATGTACTAGTGTTCTACTTGGCAGAATGTGAGATGCATGTGGGGGTGTTTTATACGTGTACAAATTGAAATTTTCTGCTGCTCGCTGTCAGCATTGGACTTTTGACTAACTACAGTTTTTATTATGAGTAAATTGATATAAAGACTATTTTATTGAAAGTGTTACTTTTGACAGTATACTTAATTCCAGGAGTACTGAATTGTCTATATTGTCTCTTTTAGGCTGGTTATGGATGAGACATTGGTGCATCTCCATTGCACTGTGAAGTTTGAGAGTGTTGCAGACAGTGTTAAATCCATAAAATAAAAATTTAAAACAGATATGTTTCTTAAATTTTAGTTGTAGTTCACCATACATTTAAAAAAAAGTTAGTTTTATTTTTCAGTTAAATAAATGATATGTATTTACTCACTGGAAAAAATCTTAATCTTACCAAGTGTATTTTTCTCATTTCTAGTCAAAATATCTCATCACACCTAAAATTTGTATTTGTATTTATTTATTTAGTTACAGGACAGTGTGTATTGGCATTAGTTGCGAAGAACAAGATGCATGTACCAGATTTAGCAGAAGAGCTCATTTCCATCTGTTGTCCTGGACGCACGACTAACATGATAAAACATGAACATCGTCATCATCATCAACAACAAATAAGACATAATTGCCTAAAGACAAACTTTTCAGTGGGATATTAGAACTTATTTTTAGACAATAGATCTTTAAAATTTTATTTCAAGAAATCTTACTAAGATAATTTTCACTTGTTCCATTGGCAGATTATGTTTGCTTGAATTAAGAAAAAAAAAAAAAAATCTTGAATTAAGCAAAAAAAAATCTGCCAGTGGAACAAGTGAAAATTATTTGGTAAGATTTCTTGAAATAAGATTTTCAAGATCTGTTGTCTAAAAATAAGTCTTATATTTCACTGAAAAGTTACTCTTTAGGTGATTATGTCTTATTTTAAATGTGGTGAGATATTTTGACTAGAAATGAGAAAAATACACTTGGTAAAATTTAGATTTTTGCAGTGCTGTCTGACGATATAATGGAGATTAATAAATTGAGTAATTTCTATTTGTAGATGTAATCATGTATGTGTCTTGTTGTGTGGTTTTGTGATGTTTAGACGAGTAATTATTAAGTAATTAATAAATATATGCAAAATCAGAACAAAGTAGGCCTACAACTGCTCTTGTACAAACAATCAATCCTTTAGTCCTGAAAAAGTACAAATAAATGCCAGAACATTTTCAGAGAATGACATTTCTGAGAATTAATTTTCTTTAAATTGGTATTAAAATAGTGGTAATTACTGTGGCTGTAGTGAGCATTAAAGAGTTTACGGTGTCCAAAATCAGGGCATAAAAATATACTATAAAAAGTTTTGGATTAAAGGTGAAAAGAGATTGTGTAAAATTTGTGTGTGACGGCTGTGATGTGTGTCTACAAATCTGTCTCCCGCTTCACGTCTCTGTCAGTCTTTTTCTGTAGCTGTTCTCAGGCTGTACCCCTCCAGTGTACACTATGTCCACACGGCGGGAGAGCAGCTCTGAAACTTTAATGCTAATTGATCCCAGTGAAGAAGTGTGGACACAGGTGTGTTGCCGCAGGCCCTGGCTCTGACATGGATGCCAAGGGATTCTGAGTAACCAAGGGGCCTAAAGGGCCACAGCAGAAAAGTGCCACTAGCCAGGGCACAAGTGACCTAGTTCTGTTCTAATCAGCACAGGTTGATGTGCACAGTTGGTGTGTGTGCATGTGCATATCAGTGAGAAAGAAAGAAGTGTAATAGACCTTTTCAGCCAAATAGTCCCAGAAAATCAAATGCTCCAGGAACTAAATCTGACAACTAAATGTTAATTCACTGGTTGTGGCTATATTTTAATTTAACCTACAATGATGAAGACAGCAGCTTCCTTTCATTTAGCTAAAGTACAGACAACTACAACAGCAAACCCAGTTAGGCTCTTCTAGTTTATAGGCTCTTATGGCTGAAATGCTTGTAAAACTCTTACATTCTTGGAGGATTGTCTGTAGAATAAAGGACAATGATTCAGGACATGACTTGATCTTCACTATAAAGCTTCTGAGAGTGACTGCATGCGCAGGTTTGAGTCGTGTAATCTATGTGTTAGTTTTTGAGCAAGGATGGTAATTGTGAGCCCTTGAGCCCCTGGAAAACTCACGTCTAAATCAGACTCAAGCTGCTGTGTAACTCCAAGATTTTCTCTCTAAATTTGCAGTCTTGATTTTGTGGATGTGGGTGGGTGGTTGTATCTATCTATGCATGTGTATTGGTCTGGATGGAAAAGAGTCCTAGTACTGCCAAGACGCAGGTGTGCGGATTAGGTGAGATCCCTTCTCATATTCTCAGTAGTATATCTTATTTGATGGCTTTTCTGCCATGTAAATCTCATCAAAAACTAGCTAACAATAGCACCACGTTGACAGACGCCCAAGCATCTGGCGAGTCACCATTCTGAATGTTCAAACTGCTGTGAACAACCTGTCTTCAGAAAGAGGGAAAATAACTAGGAAGGAAACTCAGGGAGTTTGTGTATGCTCGCGTGTAAATGTACGTGCTTCTGTGTGAGCATGAAAGAGAGAAAGGAGGAATGAGAATGAGATGAAAGTGTAAAGTGCATGTTGATAGTCTCATAAATCATGAAACTGATAGTGCTGTATCTTAAACATTGTTGGGCCAGGTGATGGCATGATGATGATCTGAATGCACTTACGCTTCTCCTATTTCTACTATCTCGATTGACTTTGTTCTTTCATTCTGCTCAAAGATAGAGAAAGATAGGAAAAGGGAGAGAGGGAGACAGGATAGAAATAACTTTGGCCAGTACAGGGCCCCATTAAACTGTGATGAGTGGCCTCAGTGAGGAGCTCTGTGTACAGCACTTTATTCAGGAACAATCACTTATTTATAGGTGTTGGAATTGTGTTGTTTGCTTGTTTTATTGAAAACCTTGTGGGTAAAGTGGCGACGGGCCGCCTGGCATGTGAGCGCCACATCTCTGGAGGGCATCCCTGCAGAAAAATCTTCCTCCTTGATGAATAAGTGAAGGGAGTGGATGAATTTTTCATTCACACAGAATCCATTGTCGCTTGAGATGTCTGGTCTGTGGGTATATGTGTAGTCAACCTGGACAGAGTTTAAAAAAAAACACAATGATGGCACTCATGCACGTACATGCATAAGCACACTATGTATATCAGTGACATCACACATGCATGCAGAATGGACCCCATTCAAGTTGTGGACAACGTGAAGCTCTGATAGGCAGTGACTGTCAAAAGTTGCTAAAGAAGATAAATGAATTTGTAATTTGTGTTTACTCAGCCACAGGACTATATCCGAGCTTATCAGTCACAACACAGACATATCCACAGCTGTGTTGAGAGAGGTGAATAAATTACGATCTTTCTATCAAGGTTTTAAAAAGCTATTGTTTTCTTGTAAACATTTTTTTAAAATAAAGAATATCCCACATCAATTGATCCAAAAAGCCACGTTAGTACTGTTTTTTGTTTTTTTAAACTAGCCTATCTGTACGTCCTATGTCTACCACCTCGACGTTAACTCCTGTACGCTAAAACTCACATTGACAGCCACAAAGGCAAAGCACAAGCAAAAACATGAAGGTAGCAAAGTGTACCCCATCACAGGAATGGTTGTGGTATTTTGTGTACATGAGGGAGCATCTCTCAGTATGAATGATTTATATTAAAAGAAAGTCTTTCTGGAAGTACACCCACCCTGCACCCCCTGTGTGAACAGAAGGGAGCATCTTCACATGGCCAAATGGGTCTGATGGTGATGGCATTGAGGAAAAAGCAAGGCAGCTCGCTTGCACAGCCTTCTATGATCTCCACCACCACTCTCACTGCGCACTGGGACGCATCAAAAGGGGGATTAATAAATAAATAACACACAACACCATGTTTTATTAACTGAGATAAGGCATCAGTGGTAAGGGGTCCTAGAGAATCCTGAGATTGGATGTCAGCTAGGATTGTAGCAAGAAACTTGCAGCAGCTGTTGAAGAAAAGTCTTTGCAAAACAAAGCTGTCTGTGATAAAAAAAACAATGTTTGTGTACAACATGTAACGTGTGAAGAAAATGTATCAATTGCTTTATTTCTGATGTGTGAATGGACTATAATGTTAAAAAATGGACATCCTCCCTGACTTTCACTGATGTCAGTTTCCTCAAAACATTCTCTTCCAAGTTCTTCAGTTGCACCAGTACAACACTAGGTTCCTTTAAATTCACTCATGCTAATGAGTCCCAGAAGAACAGAATCTCCAGTTCCAACAATACATAAGCATGCAACCATGTAAGACTGTTTCATATCCTCATATTCCTCCTCACAGTGAGTAGATTATAAAATGACTGTGTATTATAGACATATGTGTGAATACATAAATGCACAAATGCATTTTTGTATGTATGTTTAAGTATTTATGAATTCATTCGTACAGATACCCTTCTGTTTTAGTAAAAATTATGGCAAATGCGTATATTGACAGATAATTATTTCATGTTTTTTTGATTAAAAAAAAGAATGGATTGATGTCACAAAATTGTTCAACATGATAAATCAATCCCTAGACATTTTCAGGTGGCTCATTTGGTTAGTATTATAATAATAATTCTAAATATAAGTCAAAAATATGTGACGTCATCAGATTTGAGTCAGCAACTGGAGCAAATAGTTTTGTTTTTTTTTCTTGACAAAGAATCATAGATACTCTGTGACAATTTGCTGAGTCCTAAAGCAACACACACTACAACACATTTTAATAATATAATAGAAAAAATAAGATGGACATAAAAAAGAGAGTGGAGGACAGGAGTATTTACTCTACATGTATACTTAGATTGATCCACATACTATAACTTAGGATCAGAGCACCAGATATTTTAACTACTTGTGTAGTTTTGACAGAAATCTGCCGCTATTCCTGGAAATAGGTTTTTAGCTTATTTGTGTTTACAGTGAGGGAGATGTACTCCTTCCTTAACATGACACAAACAGGTGTTTGTTTCTATAACCCCCTTCTAGGAGTGAATGCAGGGTGTTTTTATAGCCTTGCCTGTTTTATAAGTATTAATACTGTCAGCATGATGCTGAGATTCCACTTGTCAGGCATTATCTCCACATCGCAAATGGATTAGTGTATGTGAGCATGCCTATGAGTGTGCATACACATGTGTTTATGTATATATGTGTGTAATTGTGCATGTGTGCTGCCAAACTTATTGGTGCTTCTGTGAATATGTGTCTGAGCATTATGCACCTATGAGCATGTGTTTGTGTGTCATCTTGAGTGCACTGTGAAGGTGTCATTGTGGAGCCTAGGCCCTGTAAGCTGTCAGACAGTGAGAGATGCTGCACCTCTAAAGGGCATGCTTTCTGGGCCTTTCCTGTCTATTATAAGCCCTGCAACACTCATCAAGGCTGTTTCTGTGCACCCCCATGTCCCTCAAGCAGCCACAGAGAAAAGCCACCTTTCTAACTAGGAGAGCCCTTGCCTCTAAACTTCACATACCCTTGTCTTCCATTTTGACATGATAAACGCAAGCAGCAGTAATGAGGCGTCGGGTTGTCAAGGCATCCATTTTGTTTTGCTCAAATCTGAGTAGAAGCAAAGAATTCTACCCTTTCTCCATTTTGAGACATCCAGTCTTTATTCTCTTCCCCTACAGCTCCTCCAGTGCCAGAGGTTAGTGCATTCTTACTTCACCTCATGATTCATGTTCACTAATTTAGACCCCCATCTAATATGAATCATGTGAGGAAATAAGGATTTACAGCAAAAAAATATAGCAAAAGCATCATTCTCTTTCATATCACCCAAAAAGATGACACCACTGAAGGTGGTGCTAGCGCTAAAGCTCAGATAGAATGCACTGAGGCTAGCCAAAGATTGAGACGTGTCGCTATCTTGCCATCTGTAACAGTCACGCCTGGCGTCGTCAGAAACAGATCGCCTTGATACCAGCCACATCAAATCTCCAGTTTGCCAAGCAAATAGAATAAAACAATCTATCGATCTTGCCCCACCTCCCTGTGTATCAACACAATCCATCTGTGTTTATCAGGCTATCTGGCTTCCTATCTTTTGTTGTCTGCAGGCAGGCATTCTTTTCTTTTCTTTCTTTTATTTTCTTCCTTCCTCCTCCCACATTTGTTTGGTGATCCATCAGCCTATTTACCTTATCATGCTGCCAAACCATCCATTTACGCTCCCATCTGTCTGTCAGACTATATCTTAGCTTCCATTTGTCTAACTATCTCTCTGTCTACTCATTCACCTGTCAATCATGCTGGTTGCCTTGGCTGTCGTGGGTCTGGCTGATGCTACACTGACCTCGTTGGCTCAGAAGACCGTTGATAACGTAATTAGATCCCTATCACTTCATCAAAAGTTTTACACTGTATTAACTACGGCATCATGGGAGAAAAGTCATAGAGCAACTGTATGGATAAAGGTTAAGATGTTAGACGCATAATCTATCTTGATATACAGTTATGTGATTGATGTAAAACACTGTAAAAACGTAGACCTAAAGGCTGTATACTTTAACTGAGCTCATACAGCATATTTTTAAAGAACATTATCTGTAATCTAAATAGCTCATGTCAGAGTGTCCAAACAGAAGCAGGTCACTGCTTTGGCTCAGTCCATTTCAGATCAAGCCTCAGTGGAGCAAGCCAGACACTGATGTCCATGTAGTCAGGGGGTCTGGCCTCCCACAGAGGCCCAATCAGTCTTGTAGGATCAGTGACTGGGCCCCCTAGGCACCAGTGTGCCTTGGCCTGATGGATTACTCTCTCTCCTGGCTCAGCCTGTGAAACCCAGGCCTCTGCTACAGGCCCCATCTGTGCTCTCCATGGCTTCTGTATGCCTCGTGGTCATAGTCTTGCGCTGCTGGTGAAGCCCCAAATCACAAGATTCAGTGTTGTATATCTATTTTGACACCCCCAGTAGAGCACCAGGCATGAAATCTATGCCAGTGTTCTGAGAAAAAGCAGGAGTTAATGTTAAACTGCAGAAGTAGATGCTCTTGCGCCCTTTCCTGCGCATCATAATAACATATCCTCATATCACTTCACTTCTGAGCTTACACTGGAATACTTGTTGTGCCAAAGAAAGGAGATCATGTCAAAGTGTAAAGTAAAGTAAAACAGCAGGCAAACAGGTGGGCAATGCTTTTTCTTTTTGCAGTTTTTTAGGAATTTCCTCTTGAGGATATTTGTTTTCTTTCATGGTTATACTTAGGTTGAAGCCTGCCTCCTGAAACTTGACTGCTGAGAGGACAATCATGAATGGGAGTTTTGCCTCAGGCACTGATCGATCGCAAAGTGTTTTCATATAACTGTTCATTTGGGCTGTGTGCGCCTCCGCTGCATCCCAGAATGCCAAGAGGCATTGTTCCGTGACTGAGGAATCAAGTCCAGCAGAGATATTTTAAGGAGATTTCTGAACCTGAGGGGCCCAGTGAGGAATTGGTGCTACCAGTAGTCTGTCAGGCTTGTTGTTTTCAATCAAAAAACAAATGTTAGCCAAGCTTCAAGGAGAGTGATGGATTTTTCTGAGATTACCACACATATATCCACACAAAACAAAAAAGTGCAAAGCACACACAGGTGTTACATACACAGACACAAAGTATCTTTTCGTCTCACCTGCTATTTTGTCCCCGGTAGAAACCTGTCAAAGCGTCAACATTCAAGAGATAAACTAGTACTTTTCTTTACCTCTAAAAATAAGTATTTGTATATAAACATATGCAGTGATTTCCTTCCCTCATGAAACATATATTGCGCAGAGCAGTGGGGGGACATCAGATGCAGTAGAGGGTGAATGTGTGTGTACTGTGTGTGTGTGTGTGTGTGTATGAGGAAATAGGCTGGATTTATGCATAAAGTCTGACAACATTAAGAGCACCAAAAGGAGATGGGGTTATTTAAAACGGTGGGTGGGATGGGGGGGGGGCAGAGATGTGAGAGGCAGTTGCAGGAAAGAATGGCTGTATTCACTATCTGGGTCACTCACCAGAATTGCCAAGCATGCACATCACAGTTACCCACTGAGATAGAGTGGTGATAGAGGCATGGAAAGATTAACCACATCCCTGCACTGTCAAAACCCATTGCATATGTTATGACCACCCTGCTCTCTGCCAGCATATCCTTGTTACCGTTTATCTCACCAGGCTGTCAGTTAAACTCACTTTGCCTTCAAATTCTGTATACAAACTGTCAAGCAGGAATGCAGACTTGTATACATGCAAGGCAAATCTGAACACTACAAGATTAGGTGTTCATTTCAAGGTAAAAGTCTGTAGTAGTATTCGGGTTGCTTGGGGATTGAGAAGAGAAAAGTTGAGGAGAGAGTAGAAAGACTGTTGAAAACCTGGAAAACAACAGGAAGAAAACACAATGTATACAGGAGAGAGTGAAACAGAGAGGAGGAGAATTTCAGTATCTTGCCTCAGCATGTTTATCCAGGCCTGTCTTAGGCATTTCCCCCTGTCATGCCATTCTGATCGCCTCTGCTCAGGCCTTGCTGTGGCATGCTGAGAAAACACACCAAAATACACAGAGCAGCGGATTTCAGCCCCCTTACCCTGAGATCCTCTGACATGTGTACACCCTCTTTATTTAGGTGATATTGTGCTAAAATGTAATTCACAACAGTGTTTGACAGCCAACGCGTTTCAGTTAGATATTATTATTGTGCAACCATGAACTGCGAAACAAACCTCCACGGATGCAACATGTACACATTTGCAATCCTAGATAGACCTTCACGGAAGTCATATATACGCTACGTTTTAGAACATGAGTACAAAAGATGCATTTATGTATTTAAAGGGATTATATGTAGTACTGATATTCCAAGTATTGTGTGAGAACACATGAACTGTTAATAAACCCAGCAATGAATGCGCACTACGTGTCCACAGACCGTATTAAAGGTCAAAGTCGACTTTACTGTCAGTTTTGCCATATGTACATCGTATATAGAAAACTGAAATTATTAGGGCCAACGGTGTAAAATGAACATAGTAGAAAAAAAATACAAAAAAACCCAAAAAAAGAATAGAATAGAATATAGCCATGAACAGAATCCTATATTATAAAAGGGAAGTAGACTCTGTGTGTCTCGGGCATCACACAAAATACGGAAAGAGCTTACTGCTGCGAAAACAGCAAGTTGATAGGTCCAGTATTTTTAGAGATATTAGTAATTTTGGACTCCAATGGGCAATCACGTTGCTATGCCCAGAATCATAGAATCATTACTAAAGTGGGTTACCTAGGAACAGATAAACAATAGTGTCTTGTTGCTATGGTGTCAAACTTCATGTGCAGAAACAGACATGCCAGCTGAGAGGTTATTCAACTGAAAATGCCAGTGGAATTTACCGAGAAAGTAAAGAAAGTAAAGGAATGAACTGTAACAGAGGATCTAGAACCCCCACGGGTCAACACGCTAGTATAACTATAAACATAGAGTATAAACAGCAGGGGGCCGAGGAGACAATAAATTGACAATTTAGGTGCAACAGTGATGTTAACAAGTGAGGTATTGGCAGGGGCACTGCTACCAATTATGGGCCCCATGAAAGCATAATCACTGTGGACGCTACAGAAATTGACTATCTTCTCAATGTGATGGGCTGGGATGGGGGGGTGGGGGGGGGTGTTTGTACATGCGGGTGCAGTCCATGAACGTCACTTACCATACCGTCAAAACAAAAGTGAAACTTAACATGCTTTCAACGGTTGCCTCCCAACTTCTACACCTCTCTTATACAGCGGATCTTACACAAATTTTTTACAACTTCTATATCCACTGGGCTCCCCACAAATACTGGGCCCCATGAATTTGTTACCCCCCCCCCCTTATAGGCGCCCCAGGGTATTGGTAATAGATGAGTTGTTGAGTTAAAGTGGCATATGCACATAAGGGGCTGAATGAGAGGGAGGGGGGGTGCAGAGTCCAGGATTTGAGTGTGTGAAGGGGAGAGGGGGCAGAGCAGGGTGGGAGTTGTTCAGCTTTCTGATAGCCTGGTGGATGAAGATGTCCTTCAGTCTCCTCCCTGATGGCAGCAGACTGAAGAAGCTGTGAGACGGGTGGGTGGTGCAATGTGGAGGGGTGAAGTAAATGTCCTGAAGGGAGGGGAGAGGCACTGACAATCTTCTCAGCTGCTGTCACTATGCACTAGAGGGTCTTTCAACAGGATTTGGTCCAGGAGAGGTCCCCTGTGACATGCACACTCGGGAACTTAGTGCTGCTCACCCTCTCCACAGCAGCACCATCGATGGTCAGCCAGGTGTACGGTCTCCTGAAGTCCACAATAATCTTTTTGGTCTTATCCACATTTAGAGAGAGATTGTCTCTTCACCACATGGCCAGGTGGCTCATCTCGCTCCTGTAGTTTGTCTGATCGCCGTTGCTGATTAGAACCACCATGGTCGTGTCATCTGCAAAGTTGATGAGGAGGTTGGAGCTGTGTCTAGGTGTGCAGTCATGGGTCAGCAGAGTAAAGAGGAGGGGGCTTAATACACATCCTTGGAGGGCCTTGGGTATCATTCACTGAATAAATCATAAAGCTCATTGTTTACACAGATCTGTATTATGGTAACATCACATTTTCTCCTTCAACCAGAAATCAAATCAAAATAGCACTCTTATAATGTTCACATGCTGCATCAGCTAATAGTTTACATTATAGCAGTTAGCTTAGCCCTTTTTTTAAACACAAAATAGCCTCAGTAATAAAGGTCAGGCCAGCTCATTATTGAAAATGAGAATCAGTTCTCAACTAACTTACCTGGTTAAATAAAGGTTACATTTAAAATATAAAACACAAATCACCTGTTGTGATCTCAGTACAGATAATACCATCCCATAATAATTTTATACCTTCATAAGCCTCATAATCAAATTCAACCATGTGGAAAAGTAAAACACAAATCACCTGTTTTCTGAACAAACAGTGATCTCAGTACAGATAATACCATCCCATAATAACTTTATACCTTCATAAGCCTCATAATCATAATCTAAGTCAACCATGTAGAAAAAACACTGTCAGCATCAAACTCCATTTTTTTCATTTAGAGCTGTTTCCAGTGGTGAAAACAACACTTCATCACTTTCTTTGACTATAAAAGTTGTTTCTACATGGTTCTCATCCAATCTTGGCATAACTTCTTAACTCTTTATTCTCAAAACTAAAATGATTATTATTTTATTCTTTTCTATTTTTGATATTTTATGGTTAAAAAAAATACAAAATACTCTTTTCAGACAGGCTGATATCATATTTACCAACTCCACTGCAGATATTTTGATTGAAAGACCCATTCTTCTTGCACTCAGGAACATGTGAAGCTTGGTTAACTTGAAATCAATAAATGAAGCTCTAGGTAAAGCAGAATAGGATGATGGATACATCACTGAGGAAAATTTCATAAAAAATTAACAATCAGAAACAACAGAGTGCCTATAGAAAATATAAGAATGTAGTCATGGATAGAATTGTCTAAACAGACTGCTAAAAGCAACAATCTCCCCAGACTTGTTGAATAGCACATCAGCAAAATATTGAAACGCTCTGTGTAATCTGCTTTGTGAGACCAAGTGAGATTTTAGCAAACACGGGCATGCAAATATGTAGAAATTTGTTGTACACAATTTTAGCATCAATAATTCCCTGAGTGGTTTGCAATGCATAAATTATAGCAATTGTTATTATTAGCTCAATAGCTCATTGTTAATGTAGGACACTATCAAATAGACATGGAGTGTGTCTTTAATAAATCAAATGCAGGCAGAAATATAAAATAATAACACAGAACTCCAAGGTAAAAAATTGGAATTTTTGAACAACTATTTGGAGCAGAGCTGTGGTATATTTAGATTTTCTCTTCCAGTTTTATTACCACAGGCTGCATAAACTTGTGTACTTTAAAACAGTGTGAACATTGTCTTCTTGCATCATGTGTGGAGACATGAAATTTGGATAAAAAATTAAGTCATCTGACTCCTTATGGGAAATAGCTGTATGATTTTGTAGAAGAACAGATCTAGTGCAGGAGCTGAGAGGAAGAAGGTAATGCTTTTAATCCTTAAATCTTCTTCTGAGTATAGTGTGTGTATATTTCAGCTGCTTTTTATAAAACATGGAATGACTAAAACCATCAGATACAAAAGGTCACTGACATTCTTTCTTCTTTGACTCACCGGCCCCACCGTCCTCCCTCCCCTCTTTTTTCCAGCTCTCTACAACTGAACTCACCTTTTCTTCAGATGCACTATTTTTCCCTCCCCTGCTCCTTGTTTGGGGTGATTACTCTTACCACTGAACGAGGGGCTGTGTTTGCCACGACTGTAGTTTTGCGATACTCAGCCCATAACTTTCAGCAGGAAGAAATAGCTTCTCTCCCTCTGCATCCCATTTATACACCGTATCTTGTTTCTGTGTAGGGAGTTCCATTACTCTGTAGCTTGGAGGCTGGCAGAGGGAAAGGAGGGGTGGGATTGGGGGGTGGGGGGGATGAAAAGAGGTGATAGAAGGCTGCGGCTGTTGCTGTTGCTGCAGACACTTCCGCCTTTTGACAGTGAAGCAAACAACAGCAACATGTTTATGCGTAGTGTGTAGTGATTTAATCACCTTTATTATGTTTTATCTCATCAAAATATGAATGCAAAGTGTCTCGGAGAACGAATGAGACAAAGGGAGCGACATGTCGGAGAAATCATGTCATTGCTCACTTGTTTGTACAAAAGACAGCAAATGCAAGATTTTAAAAGATATTGTGGAATAGGAGCAGCTCCAGCCTCTGCCTTATGATGCATCCTGTTTGCTCTCTGCAGCTATTTACACACATGATTGCTGATTATGTGAGCCTGACCTTGTTATTGTTGCCTTGATGAATGTTACTGCCATGTTTAGATGTTGGCCCAGAGTCTGATGCTACCCAGGCGATATTCAACTAACATAGCCTAATCCCTCCAAAAGTCTTCCTGTTTATACTGGACCACTGAGAGATAATTCCTCAAAGTATGCTACGCTGAAAGCATTTGATAGATGACTGGCAGCTTTTCCTTCTTTTGCAGATCATAAAGCTCTATCATGATGTAATTCCGCGTAATTAGTTAAAGATGACAATAACACAAAAGTCATTATGATATTTAATCTCTTTTGGGGAATCCACCAAGAAAATTGCGGCTTTATCGTCTATCATAACATAAAACGACATGTCACTGGAGACCCTCCAAACAGTCACGAGAAGGTTGGAGTTGAGTGCGCCGGCTTAAGGCCTCTGCTTTAGTTGTTAAGTAATCTTGGCGTCCTCTCCTCCTCCTATTACCCTTGTCTTATTCAGAGCCTCTCCCTGGTGGCAGGGATCATCATGATATACACACAAGGATACGCTGGTGTGTGTTAGAAGCAGAGGGTGTGTGTGTGTGTGTGTGTGTGTGAGTTTTCCTCAAAGCAATGCGCTGAGCCGTTTCTCCGCGAGCCGCTCGAACACTTAAGCAACAATGTATTCCTTCTGTGCGTAAGAGAAAGAAAGCGACAGAATGTGTGCATTTGTGTGTGTGTATAGTCAGTGACTTCCCCATCCATCTGCCCACCCTCATTGAAATCCTAGGTGCATTTAGTAACATTTTGAGAATCTGTGCCAGCCAGCATTTAATTAAGTTCTACTATGCCAGCATATCCCTGCTGTAACATGGAATACCTTCTCTTCTTTTGTCAATTTCTTCTCCTGTTCTTGTGCTCCTCTGTGTCGTGCCTACTGTAACTCGGAAAGATGTCGCCTCTGGGAGAAGCAGGTAAAGAAGCCATCAAAACCAACGCAAGTAGAAAGAGTTGCAATCAGTGTACCAAAAAAAAAAAAAAAACTACTGTAGAGATTGTGTTTTTCGTAGATTTCTCCTCCTTTCTCCTAGTCTCAATTTGTTTCCCTCTCTGTCTGTTGGTGCTCGTGTATGTGTGCTTAAAGGATTCAATTCAGTAGAGGCTAGTAGTAATGTTTCTCTCCCAGTAGAAATGGTTGCTGTTTGTTCAATTGTTGTGATAGATTGATGTGGGGTGGGAAAAGATGGGCTTTTATGCACCTGAAGATAGGAAAAGAAAAGTCTTTATGAGAAGCCAATAGTTCTCCGTTGAAGGATACTCTGATGGGAGATGCATTTTTGCTGGAAGTTTTTCTCCCCCTTCTGCGAAGTGTTTCACGAAAGCTTTACCGTGTATCCAGGCAGTTAGACGAGATGCATTTACCTCCAAAAGGGCACTTTTCAGTTTTATATTCTGCAAAACACTGCCTGGTGTAATAAGGTGTTCCTGCAGGATTTCAACAAGTGGTCGCACTGATGGTTTGTATTGTTTTCAGCTCATGTGGCAACATATCAACAATGTTCTGACTTTAATATCAATTATCCGTGTGTCATATAAACACCAATATACGACCATGATACTGAGGTGGTTTAACATTTAATTCACTGCTGTTACAGATGAAACCTTGGATACATCTGAAAATATCAACAATTGTATGGATTGCATTGTGCTCTATTTAATATGTGAACAGGTTTTTATATGATTTCTTGGTGAAAATGTTGAATATATGTGATTCAATTAATGGACACAAGAGTAAATGCAGCCCCCCCCCCCCCCCCCCAACTCAAAGCCCATCTGCTGCATAATGTTTTGATTTAGTCATCTCTCAATTCATTTATGACCATTTTCATACGGGCTTTTCTTTGACCCTTTTCTTCCTTTTAACATCTTATTTGTAGTAACAGACATAGTCCAAACTGACATGAGGGTCTGCATTCTCTCTCAGACTCAGAGTTAAAGGGGGCTGCTTTTCCAGAATTAAGGTTACAGCAATTGGGCTGACAAATGATTGGCAGGGATAAATTGTGGTTGATCTAGTTTTTTTTCTGTCCTCATTTTTTTTTTTTTTTTTTTTTTAATCTTGTTTCTGTGTTTCGGAAGGATGTCTTTTAAGTCCTGCTTACAGACCAAAACTGAACCTTTAAACGAAAAAATAAATGAGATGTTAAATAAGCAGTGGTGATAAGTAGTAATACTCGTCTACAACATGTCAGATTTAACAAACAACTGCTGTATGTGGACAGTATGTTGAACTGAGGAAAACAGAAATCACAGCCTTATTAGTTGTAGAATCTCTGTCTTCCATTTGGTCTTTTGGTTCCTTTCCTTCCTCTTCCTCTCTCTCTCCTCCTGTGCACCATCTGCATGATGCTTTGTATCCAATCTGAAGAAGGAGTGCTCTCTGTTCTCTACTGTGATGGCAGGAGTCTGTGTGGCGCATGTGTGTGAGTGTGTGCGCACATGTTTGTGTATGTGTTCGTAGCCATCACAGTCACTCTCAGCTCATTACCTGACATGATGGATGAAGTGAGTGCCATTAAACAACGCCCAACCCGGGACGCCTGGCACCCTACAGCTGGCACTGACTAATGGGCATGGTGGTGGTGGCGGGCTTGGAAATACCAGGGAGTCCTGTGTGGGTGTGCCTGTAGTCGTCTCCATGGCTATGCTTCCTGGTTCTCTCCAGCCCCACCTGCCACCTGGCTGCCCGGTCGATGCCATGGGCATTTCTGGGCAAGCATGGTTGGATAGCATGGGAGGCAGTGTTTGTATGACTCTGTCATAGAGCTGGCAACACGGAAAAACCAAAGTGAGCTTTCAGACCACAAAACTCTGAAGTTCTGTCACTAACTGCTGGGGTACAGAACCATGTTTATACAGTCCCTCCAGGGAAACAGGATTATGCGATCTCATAATTCAACGCATAATCAAGCAAATAATGATGATGACATGTACAGGCAATGTCGGATGTTATATGCCCAGGCTAATATGTTGGCAAGAAAATTCTCAATGTGTACAGAAAATGTCAAGAAGAATCTCTTTAGAGCATATTGTACTCCTCTTTATACTGCTCCCTTGTGGGCCAGGTTTAAAAAGGCTAGCCTACAGAAGCTCAAAGTTGCATATAATGATTCCATGAGAATACTGTTGTAAAAACCTCGATGGATGAGTGCAAGTGAGTTATTCTGCAATGCAGGAGTTCACACTTTTCAGGCTCTTACGAGAAACTTAATGTACAAATTTATCTGTCGATTGAACGGTTGTCAGAATTCCATCATTAGGCTTCTGACAAATCCTAGTCATAGTTCGGTGCGATACCAGTCATCCCTGTGGCGACACTGGTACAGTTGTCTTTTATAATATTGATGATGTTTTGTCTGTATTTTTAATCCATTTTTAAATTTATTCTGTTTGTTAATTGCCTGTTTGTTTTTTAAATGGACTCCCAAGTCTGCAAATAAAGATGATGATGATGAAATAGCGCACATTATGCGATTATACAAAAAGGGTGCATATTCACCACAATAATAGCATATTTCCGCGCAAAATACGCAAAATATGTGGGGCTTGCATGATTTCATAATCCCTGCATTTTTCTGCATAGTTTAAAAAATGTCACATTGTAACTTGACAGCAGTTACTGTCCTCAACGAGCTGCAGGTGCTGCCATAAGTCCCGCCCCCATCCCAAAGCACTCACAGGTGGTCAGTCTCACAGTAGCCTCATGCAGCCATCTGAGCTGCAGTCAGAGCACAGAGGAGACCCACTAGTGATGGGTGGATCAGCGGGTTCCCTGTGGGGTGGGTCAAAAAATTTCACTTTATTTGCGGGGCGGGTCAGATAATTCCACAAGAGCAGGACCTGCGGGTTGAAAAAAAACCCAACCCGCGCATCACTACTCCACATCCACAGAGGAAACCCACCACTCCATGTCCACACCAATGAATAGCACATGCTAAAAGCCGCCGCTGATCTCACGTACAGAGTTGGATGTAAATGTAAATGTTTCTTCACTGTCACACTAAAATAAATCACTGCATTTGTGGAGGGGATCTGAAAAAAATAATGAACCTGAATTAGGGCCAGACCAGTTACCATCATTTCTCACATTGTCATTGACAGTGACTCTTTTTGGACCTTTTAGATGATTAATGCTGTGAGGTTAAAACAGTTCATACAAAAAATGTTAAAAATATTATAGCTATAGCAAAAAATGTTCCTGTTTTACTGTGAGTTGTTGTTGGCTCTTAAGTGAAGCGTAAAGTTAGAACTAAACTCTAAGTGAGTGTCTCTTTTGGGTATTTTTATGGCCCCAATCCCAGGTAAAGGAGGAGGGTTACACATAGAACTAGTAATTCCAGCCTCCTTAACAGACTTTTGATTAAATTTGATATGCGAACTTTTCACAATACAGGAAAAAAAAATATTTATGTAATGTGGGTCTAAACAAAACATTAGTCATAAAGTTACTTTGAGAAGTGATGTGATGTAGTGTATGCTTACTTCTTGCATGTTTGCTTATTATGGGATGTAATTAGACATTTTTCATTTAGAAGTAGCCTAGTTAGACAGCGTGTGGGAGAAGAATCGAAATGTATGTTTTTCAAGTTCCCACATGTTCAGGGAATCGGGGCGGCCGTGGTTCAGATGGTAGAGTGGGTCATCCAATAACCGAAGGGTTGGCAGTTCGAATCCCGCTCTGTCCATGTAATGTTGTGTCCTTGGGCAAGACACTTCACCCTCCTTGCCTCCAGCTACTCACACTGGTGTATGAATGTGTATGAATGTTCGGTGGTGGTCAGAGGTGCAGATTGGCAGCCACGCTTCCATCAGTCTGCTACAAATGTGGTTTACCTCCACCAGAGGGGGAATGTGAGAGCGAATGAATAGTGGATCCTCTGTACGCGTTCATAGAAAAGTGCTATATAAATCTAATCCATTATTATTACAGGGTGGGGAAGCAAAATTTACAATATTTTGAGGCAGGGATTGAAAGACAGTGTATGACCAATTAGTTTATTGAAAGTCATGAGACTTTATTTGCCACAAGAAAATTTACATAATAGAAAATGTTTTTATTCTATGTGTCCTCCTTCTTTCTCAATAACTGCCTTCACACGCTTCCTGAAACTTGCGCAAGTGTTCCTCAAATATTGGGGTGACAACGTCTCCCATTCTTCTTTAATAGTATCTTCCAGACTTTCTCGTAATAGTTTTGCTCATAGTCATTCTCTTCTTTCCATTATAAACAGTCTTTATGGACACTCCAACTATTTTTGAAATCTCCTTTGGTGTGACGAGTGCATTCAGCAAATCACACACTCTTTGACATTTGCTTTGCTGATTACTCATGTGGGCAAAAGTTTCTGAAAAGGTATGGATAATAGTGTTAGGTATGATTATGACATCAATATATGTTTGGTTTCAAAACAATTGACGTAGTGCCTGCTGAGAAAAAACAACTAAATGTTCATTGTAAATTTTGCTTCCCCACCCTGTATATTTTCAGAACTTTTGTAAATTCCAACCATTTCACCGAATAAATCACATTAAAAAAACATATTCCAACCCATAATCAAGAATTTTTCCGGAGGGACTGTTTATACTTCCTAACACCTGAGTTATTCTTTTTATTTTTAATTCATTTCTACAGCTTTTATTCAACAGACAGTGTGATATTGTCGCATCCTGCAACTCTTTGAAGCCTTTGTTCGTTGCCCAAATACGTTCCATACATACTGTAGCTCTCTTCATATTATTCCTCTGCCACAGCTTGTTTTTCCACTTATTTATTTGTACCTGCATGCATCCATTTACTTTGTTTTCCATGCATATGCTGTATCTGATCTGAGAATAGGTTGAGGGGCTCTTGAGTGGAAGCCTGGATCAAGAGCTGAATGAGTTACTATGACACCAGACACAAGCACCTCCACTCCTGCAGCTTCCTCTGTTTCTCCGTCCTCCCCTGCTGCTCTGCTCTCAATCAGCTTGGATTTACTTCATGTTGTTCCTACTGTTCTCTCACCGTTTCTTTTCTCAGTCTCCTTTAGTTTTTCCATACAGTCTTTCATTTAGTTGAGCTCCTGCGTGCCAGTATGGATCAATGTAACAACACTTTCTTGTTCTTTCTCAGTCTCCCACTCTCTGATTCTCATTCTCTTGTTGTTTCATTCTCTTAACAGACAACCGCCGCGCAGTCCTGGAAAGGTCTCGCTCACGCCACAACGCAAATCACCAACCTCGATGATCGCCCGCGCCTACCATAAGACGCTAGATAAGTGCCAAAGAGGCCTGCGAGGGGGAGACCTGGAAGACATCTGAAGGAGGGAAAGACCACCCCTCACTGTGGCGACCACACACACACAGGAATACACACACACGTTCATACAAAAAAGTTCTCTCAGACGTACACACAAAGCACCAAGTATGGGAAAAAAAAGCGGAAGAAGGTCCCACAGAACTGAAGAAACTAGAGTACATCACACACAGACACTTAATTTCCATGCTGTTCTTCTGAAGCCTTACATATTTATTCACTTCTTCCTCATCAGTCTAAGATAGTTGGATTCATAGGAAAGGGAAAAAAAACAAAAAACAATAGACCGCTGCTGTTAAGAGAGAAAGGATTCCATTTCTTGAAAACCCATTTTGATTTTTGCTAGTTTAAACCTTCTAATCTAATCCTTTTCTAATCGAAATACTACATTTTACACGCAATTTTGACATAAAACATTGAGTGTGTTGAAAATAGAGATTCTGCTAAGATGGACTGCGCCATAATTTGAGTTTATCATTCAGGAGAACATACTGCAAACAGAGCATTCAGCAGAGGGGCAGCGGGCCAGCTGTCCTTTTAATGGAAAAACAGGGACTCAACACCCATGTTGGCAACTCGCTACCGTTTTTCTTGAACAACTCGCTGCCGCTTTGACATGGGAAGGAGTGGCTGTTTGTTGCTGTTTTATTTTTCTTTCACTCCCTCACTTCAACCAGCGTCAGGACAATGTTCGTAAAATGAATGATTTCAATTCATTACGTATCCCACAAAGCTACAACTGGCCCCTGTCAGTGATAATATTTCACAGCATATGAGTCATGGATCTTAAAACTGTAATCTCTTTTTGACAAGATGCATTTTATTTTTAGGTCTGTCACACCCAAACAAACAGATTTCTGACCCCAGCTTGCTTTTGTTGATGTGAGAGACTGACATACGTCTAAATGCATATAAAACTGCCTTGTAGCGTTAATACGACCGTGTGACCGTTCCAGCAGCCACGACATCTATCACGTTTATATAAAAATGCAAAAAAAATGATATATTTAATTGTAATCTGCATTTAAAGCTGTTGTGTTTTGATGTAAAGCTATAAAACACTCCAGCTGTATCATCCTATTAGTGATGTAAACTCTCCAATTTTAAATCCACTGGTTTTTAATAAAACAACAAAAAAATAAAACAAGATTAAGTCTGCAGGAAAGCCATCAATACAAAATGAGCTCAAATCACTATCATATGAACACAGCATCTACATAAAGGAATATTTTACTATTTTTGGCACATTTAGTTAATGTTATGTGAGATTAATATTCTGGTTAACCACTGAGAAAATTCAAAATAAAGCAAAATGTGAGATGGTTGTGATAATTTGTGGATAAAGTGTAAACCTTAAGGGGGTAAAGACACTAAAAACACTAAATGACAAACTTTTAACACTTTGATGGGGCTTTTTCACTGGAAAAGTCTGCTCAACTCCCATCAACTCGCACAGCAGTTTTTGCATTTTCATTATATCCGATTACAAACCACTAGGTGCCATGAGTTTCCAGTGAGCTAAAGCTAAATTAATAAATATGGCTTTGTCAATACTTAAGCAAAGCTAACAGGAAATCTCCCAAAAGTTAGAAGACAATTTTCTATTTGGCTCTATCGTGATAAATCTGATCAGAGATTTTAGTCTTAACAATTTTATTTTCTGGAAAAATGTCTCTCAGACTACGTTCAGACAGCAGGTCTTGATGCTCAATTCGGATTTTTTGGTGAAATCTGATTTCTTTTTTATGTGCTTGTTCATATTACACATTAAATGTGACTTCTATCAGTTCTGAGTATGAACAGAATGTGACCCTGAAGTGACCCGCATGCGCAGAAGAGGTCCTGATGTAATATGTGACTTCTATGTTTACAGAAGTAACACTCCTGGGATGCAGAATTGTGACATTTGTCGCTTTTCAATGAAGTAAAGGTCGGATAAATGCGACCTGGCCGTTCAGACTGAAGTCGCATTGCAAAATATTTGATATGTATCAGATTTAGGACCACATATGAAAGTGACCTGGGTCGGATTTGTGCTGTTCAAACGGTCTTTAACAGATCGTATACAGTTTAAATATGGGCAAAAAAATCGGATTTGGCCCACATTTGCCTGCAGTCTGAACGTAGCCATAGCTGCAGTCAGCTCGAAGACGACATCAGTATGTTTACGACACATCACCACGGCAACAAGCTACACTGACAGAGCACTATACTAAAATAAAGTCGAGGTTCAGCCGATACATCAGTGGAAAAGCAGCATAAAAGGTCCTGGTTCGAGGTAAAATCAGCGACCCCAATGTTTCGTTGTTTATTGTGAAGAGTTTTTGTTTTTTCAAATAATACAGTGATTAATTTTTGCACTGATGTGTAAGAATAATGGCTGAGATTTCACCGCAAGGGATGGCTTACACAGGTACATGTGATGAACCGATGATATGGACGCTATAATTAGCCTCAACCACGGATAAAGACAGCTACATGGCATTGTTGTGACTTAATCTATTAATCTGCACAGGGCATGATTAAGGGCATGTCTGCATTCATTAATGAACAACAGTGGAAGACAAAATGAGGCCCAGTTTCCAAATAACCTCTGTTTTATTCAATGGAACCATTTTTACCACAGTATTGTAAAAGTGACAAAGACTCGGTGAAACACACACAACTTTTTTTTTTTCCGAATGTGCAGAGTTTTATGCATCTAGTTCCTAATATTTTATGACCATGTAAAGAAAAAAAAAAGTTTAAACATAGCTGTAAGCTTTGTGCCAAGGACCCACTGTCAGGCTGTTTCTTCACGTGTACTAGTTATTCATATATTCATGCCTAGGGTGGCTGTGTCCCCTCACTGCCCTAAACTGTAAGCAGATGCTACTAAAAACAACCATTGAATCCACATGGAGTGTGGGTACAACCAGAGTGATCCACTGAGGGGTACAGCAGACAAGATGATGCGTGTCTTAGCAAGTAAGTCTCCCAACGCCCTTCAATTCCCCAGTACTAATGGCATAAGTGACCCTTTTACAGAAGCGGAATTTGTTTAATAATACCATCACCCTGCTTTAAGCTTTGTGTCTGTGTGTTTGTGTCGGGACGGGTGTGTACGTGCACGCCGACTCTGTAATCGGAACAGGAACTCGGGCAAAATAGGATTCAGTGTGCTTGAGTCTTGGGCTGAATAGATGGAGCTTTTTCATTTAAACAATCTGCCAGCACTAGTCGTGATGTGTCTCTTTCATGATGCCCCCTCTCCCCAGCTCGCATGCTTCTAAAAATGCAATTTTACACATCATCTCGGCTCAAGGTGCACCCAAAAATGCTGCGAGAAGTCTGCATATGTAAGAAGACAATAACTCTCCTTTGAATAAGATTCAAGCAGTGGCAGAAAGGAAGTAAAAAAAAAAAAAAAAGAGGGTTTGTGCTTTAGGGATTCGACATAGATCAGAGTTTTAAGGATGTGTCGTTACAGCAGTGATTCCCTTCTTCTAATCGCGACTCGTCCTTCGTGTTCTGCACCATCACACCTGCTCACTTTAGAAGCATTGATTAAGATGCAGATCCTTTCTAAATATAAGTCCTCTGTCAAATAACACCGGTGTCCACAGTGACATTTGGTGTTATTGTCACCGCTGACTGGAAACAGAACATGCCTAAATAATCATCGGATTGTTGTTGACAATTCATATAATCTATTTTTCTTAATGATTTGACTGAAAGGTTTTCCCATTTGTTATTTAATCAATTTATTCTTTCCCCAATTTGTGCCAACTTGTTTTGAAATGCAGTTCACAGAAAACAGTATAAAAAATTTTACCAGGTTTTTTTTTGTGTTTTATATCTCAAAGGGAGTCCAGGTTTCTGTCTGTGGAGCTATAAACCAGAAAAAATGTACAGACATTTAAAAAAAAAAAAAGAAAAGAAAAGAAAAACGAGAAGAAGTTGTTTTTATTTTAACCATTTTAATATCTGTACGATTAAGAACAGTCATTTAAGGTAGATTTTGATGTGATTGCAAATGATAGTGGTGGTATTTCTTAAATGCTCAAACATCTTTTGTAAGATGCCATTTATTTGAATTTTGACAAAACTTTTGTAATGTCCCCCCTGTAGAGTAAAACAAGTTTAGAGCTTCACTGTTAGTCATTGTAGAAGTTTCATGTACGATCCCTGTCAACACATATTCCTTTCTAGTGATAAAACATCAAACTGAATACGAATCACGAATGCAAATCCAATAAATATCAGGTTTGTTGCCATTGAATAGCTCCAACGGTGACGGAAATGTACTCAATTTCTGAATTCTTTTCTGGTGAAAGCATCTACATGGCAGCTAACTGTCCAACATAAGGGAAACTTCTACAATGACAGCGTTCTTCATCATCCCTGTAAGTGATTGTTGTATTTCTCCCCTCTTCCCGTATTTTAGGGTAAACAGAATTCTGTGTTTTTAGAGCAAATAGCAGGTGAAAGATCCTGAACTGTGTAAAACAGGCCTACGCGTTTAGGCTGATCATCCCATCGTCTGTAGGCCTTTAACTAACGAACCTGAGTTGATGACGTGGCTTGTTCTCTTGTTGTGATCGAATGAACGAGGAGGCAGGGGTATGAGAGATATATCAAAAACTGTAAAGGTGCCATTTTGGAATGAATTAAAAGAAAAGTTTGCGATGTAACTTACACTCACTGACTGTGCACTTTACCTCACAAGATATTCTGCTCAGGCAGAGGAAGAGTTATTTAAGATGCTTAAATATAAGATTGCCACTAACAGAGTGAACTATTTGCAAAGTATTGCTTCTGGTAAATAGTTCCCAGCTGCCACATACTCAGTTTCTTTCCAAGTTTGCGAGTGCTTACTATTGATTTGTGAAAAACCAATTGCGGCAGAATAAACAAACATTGCTCATAACTGTTGACAAACCCTGTCCGACCATGATGTGTAAGCTGCCATATCCCTGCCTACCTTCCTTGTTGTCATTGAGTATGTTTTATTGTCACAAGAAACATTTATATTTGTAACATTTTAAATTTATTTGTATCCTTAAGAACATGAAAAAAAAAAAACAAAATGGTTATGCACACTGTCCTTCCATAAAATATGTAATGGAATATGATACTAAATAATAACCACTTTGTTATATAAACTGATTTCTGAAACAGTCTTTGTCTCTTTGTCTTGTTTTTTTATGTAACACCTCTCATCGTCAGACTTCGGATCAAGTTTTGTTTGTTATATATTATATATTTTTCTCCTTTTGTTTTGCCTCTGGGTTAAATTACATGCTCAGTTTGCTTTGTGGCAGGGCAGAAGATACCTGCCCCAGTCTGACGTATGGACAGGCATTACAGAGAGCTGTGGGTGTTGGCGCTTGATGAATGGGACAGCTCCTACCTATAAAAGCAACATATTTGGACCTTGGTGTCTCCACTGCTTTATCTTACACAGCGTCAAAGGCAAAGTGATAAGGCTGTCATGTCCGACAGCAGCTTAGGGAAATTACAACACAGTCAGAAAATTCATATACAGAAATTGCCCTTTTTAGTCATTTTTCAGATCCTAAAATTTCCTGTGTGACTGTGCATTTTCAAGTTAGAGGACAAGGAAAGTCCAAAACTTTGTGTATTGTTTAATAGTGAAGGATTTTGTACAAGGAGACTTTTACCTGGGTTTAAACCATGGGGGTCATACAAGCAGGTCAGACCAGGAAAATAACAGGCATTAAATAACCTATAAATAATAGTTTTTTCTGTGTTTTAGTGTTTAAAAGAATTACATTATGAGAATGTGAATAACCTGAACAATCACGTACAACCTGAATTTTTTTTTTTTCAACATTCTTTTTAAAGTCATACAAGAAAAAAACAATGCTTTTAGATTTTCTAACATAAATATAATACCCATCCCATCCCTCCCCCCACCCTACAAATTCTCAGGTAATGCATCCCAATCTGAGAATAAATAAACAAACAGAAGCAATAGTATTAGAAGGTATGACACTCATCAGGCATAAATACTTAAACAAAAAGAAAAAAACCTGAAATTTCTTCATAAAAATTGTATGTTTCAGTTCATTATTAACACATCTTACAGTGGATCTACAAAAGGCATAAAACATGTAGTAACAGGCAGAATATTGTTAAAATTATGCTTATGTTTCTTTAAACATTTCAGGTTCATATTAGTGAAGTTTATTCATATTTTATTGTGAAAGGATACTTTGGAAATGTAAACATTTTCAGAATGTAATTTTACTTTTTTTTCCCCACATAAACCCAAGATTTAAATTTGGAGTTGTCATTATTTATATGTTGTTTTGCTCTTATTTGACTTCACAGATCACACTGGGATGTATATGGCTCCTGAACAAAATCAAATGTGACTGTGACTGTTAATATCTCAAGCAAGCAAAGTTTATTTATTGATATAGCACCTGTCACAGACCAGAAAAGTCACAAAGGCTTCACAAAGAACAATAAAATACAAAAGGGTCAAAACACAATATTCGAAATCTCTGACGGGACATTTTAGAGACAATTTGACAGATTAGTGTTGCTAAATGACCTACATTTTTACTTTTAAATGCATTTTTGCTTTAGTTGGACCATAAAGGATTATCCAAAAACAAGAAGTTACTTCATATTGAAATAACTGTTGGAATGGCAATCAATTAAAGTTCGCTCTCTGACGGGACATTACTGTGTTTTGACCCAAAATGAAAACAGAGATACGATTACAATCACAAAAAGGTATGAATTAAAATAAACATGATGGTCCTATAACAAACCCTATTGTAAGTTTTGCACTGAAGGGCTGTGCGTTAGGCGCCCAGGTTTAAATAGACAAAACAGGAAACATGCCTGATTCTATTCTAAGAACTGAGGGTTTAAAATGAACCAAAAAATTAATTTAGGCAGTAGTT
The DNA here is from genome assembly GCF_902148855.1 of Sphaeramia orbicularis. NCBI lineage: Eukaryota > Metazoa > Chordata > Actinopteri > Kurtiformes > Apogonidae > Sphaeramia > Sphaeramia orbicularis. Next base: position 21,573,605 of record NC_043966.1, read on the forward strand.
TATTTTGGTGCAGCTCATATTCGAGTGTGCACATGTGGCTGTGTTGGACTATTTAGACTCCAGTGAGGCTTTTGTTTTCACGCCTGTGTGTTCATCTTTGTCTGGCAGTCTGGGTCCCAGGAGTGAGTGTCAAATGGCAGGGCAGAGCTGTTCATGTCTCAGCCCCTTAGTGTTACACCACCCCCACCACCACCGCCACCCCAACCACCCCCACATCCACCAAACATGCTCAAATCCAACGGTGTGTTCTCCCTGCATGTGCCATGTCCCACTTCCCCACTGCAGCGAGACGACGTAAAATAAAGCCTGACACGGGGAAGTAACCCTGTGGCCACAAGGGCCTCTCAGTTGTACACACACACACACACACATATACACATATACACACACATATACACATATACACACTCAAAGCTCTTCCTTTGAATCTTGGGACTGATCTTCTCTGAGTCTCTCCTCCTCCCAGTGAGCAGTCAGACAGATGGAGATTCATCTCTCAACAAGCTGTGATCTGTGTTTAGAGATGTGTGCTGGAGAACACAACTCTAATTAGGTTTATTGTTGATCTTGGGAGGTTAATTTGTACTTGGCTGCAAGTAAACATGCTGAAAGAGGCCAACCTAGTTCCTTACAAGGCACCAATATCGCAGCTTAAAGAAAGGGCGGTGTTTTTATCTTCCTGACTTTCCAGGTGATTCAGAAAGATTACACCCCCCATGCTATATTTGTTTGGTTGGTGTAATTGCGCTTTGTACTGCGGGTGAGAGATATGTCTTGTTTGGGATGGGAGAACCAGGAATGAGATAAGGGGAGGTGTGTTTGTCTAATGAGCTTAGGGTACAGTCTTGTGTGTATGTGAAAGGTATTATTTATTTATTTTATCTTTGTATTTTATTTTTATAACCTCCGAGTAAGTAGCCTTGTCAGACTCTGAGAGATGAGCCGAGCCCACACAAGTTCTCCTTCTCTCCCCCCACCCCCCCTCTTTTTTTTTTTTTTTTTTTTTTTCTCCACGGTATATACATTCGAGGTTCTAATGCGCCCAGTGATAGATCAGTTGTCAGCGGGTGTACAACATAATTATGTTTCATTTTGCATTTCCGCCTACTTGAGAATACTGTGGAGATGAGACAAAGCAGACAGTAACGATTCCCCCCTTACCTGAGCTAGTTCTGTCTGAGGAGAAATTTTATTCAAGCACCATTTTGCACTTAAACATGAGAGTTTGATAAATGCACCGATGTGTGTTCAAGGCGAATGGGTGTCTCGGTAAATATATCTCTGAAAGAATTTTCTTGTCTAATGTTCTGCAGGTGCATGTGCATGCCCCGAGCAGCTCAGTGTTGTCTGTATTTATAAGTGTGTCAAATAATGTGACCATCTAGTTTAATGCAAATCCACAAGTTGCAATGTTTTTTTTTTGTTTTTTTTTAAAGAAATGTTAATAAGCAGAGTTTAATACTGCTTATAATAAAGTATGGGGGACTGTGGTCTGTGAATGTTTTAGTCATTTTATTTGATTTTCAGAATTATTTATTAAAAAACACAAAGTGAGTGGTTATTGATTTCTGTTTTTAAAACAATTGAAATACTAAAGGGGATGTGTTATTATTATTTTTTAATCATTTGGTGTTGTTTTTTTCTTTTACAGAGCAAAAATAAAAGCTTTGGTAAAAAGAAATACTGTATGAGAAAGCTGGTTTTATCATTTTCTGATGCCAGCTGTGGTCATTTATAAGGCAAAAGCAACAGCCCTGATGTTAGCTCAATTATAGCACTTCAGGGGTAAATAAAGGGAAACACAACTGAGCAATTGATTCTCCTTTTCTTCTATCTCCTAAGGCTGTTAAAGCATGTCAGGCATTTTATGGAAAGTCTTAATACAGCCACATTTAAATGTGTGAAACATTTGTACCATTTGTGACAAAAAGGGGAGCATTCACTAGTTTCTTCACGTCTAGACCACATTAGACTGGGTCCCAGTCTAAAACCACTAGTCTGGATTATCCCAGAGAGAAATTTAAAATCACTTCTTAAAACCTGTGTTCCATTTATTAAACAAAACTCATATCTGGACCACATCAGGTCATGTCTGGGTCAGAAACACGTCCACACTGACACCAATAATTTTTGTAAACAGATATTTTCTTCCTCTGGTTTTAGAAGAAATTCTATCCACTCACCCTTTTTCTTAGAAAATATGTCAGAAACAACTACAAAGTGGTTCAAACGCTTGGACAAACCATTATTTTTGTTGCACTTGAAACTATGAACACTGAGGAGAATTTAACCAATTTATTATTACAATAGTTTTATATTTTGCCAAATCAATTTTAGAATTTTTCTATGTGGTTCCTCTTATTTTGATGTTATTTTGAAGAGCTTTTATTTTGGAAATTTGTGTTAAAATGACGTGACCTCTGACCTACACTCTCAAAAACAGAGGTACGAGATCAGAACATTTATGTACCTGTAAGTACATTTTTTAAGAATGTTCTCTCAAAAGTACAGTATTGGTCTTTAGGAGGCCAGAATTGCACCTTTAGACTATGAAAAAGGGTCCAAAGTTACGTAAAGTACACATTTGTACTATAAGGTACCCTGCAGCTTTAAAAAATGTGTGCAGACCATGAGAATAGGCTGTAGGCTAGGAGAACTGAACAGTAGGCCTAATTATAGTTTCAAACATTAGGCTTATCATACTTTAATTACTCTATATTATATTTAATAATAGTTTGTGTTTTAATTTAATAGCCCAATTAGCTCAATGATAATAGCCTAATAATTTATTTAGCTGATTAGAACCTCTGATTATTGCCATAATCTCTGTTTTATCAAGTTTTCATTCACACCTCCATGTCTTGATGTCGTAGCTTGCCTATGCCGCTTTTTTTTTTTTTTTCTCAATTAGGCCACTGGTTCAAACTTTAAACATCATGGCATTATCAACTATATGAGAGTTTTCTTTCTATGTGAAGTACTTAAGGTACAAAAATGGACCATTTCAAAAGGGTACAGAAATGTCTCCCAAAAAAGTACACCCCCAGCGACAAGCATTTGTACCCTTTTACAAGCTGGTACCTCTATTTTTGAGAGTGTAGGAAGCATCATTTCCTGTAGAGTCATGTGACCTCTCTCTATGCACAGCCCACTACTTCCTGAACTTAAAGCAGCTCCTTTAGTTCCTGTCCTTCATGATTGGACACACTGATTAGTCCAGGTGTGTCTGACTGGGCACACCTGGGTTAATCAGTGTGTCCAATAACAGTTCAGGAAGTAGTGGGGGGGGCCCTGTGCATAGAGCCCATTGTTTTCTGGATCCTGACAGAAGAGGTAAAGTTGATCAGTGATCTCAGGTACAGGGGTTGGACAAAATAATGGAAACACCTTAAAAAATCAACAAAATATAATTTAATATGGTGTAGGTCCGCCTTTTGTGGCAATTACAGCCTCAATTCTCCGAGGTATTGATTCATACAACTTGTGAATTGTTTCCAAAGGAATTTTAAGCCATTCTTCAGTTAGAATACCCTCCAACTCTTTTAGAGACGATGGCGGTGGAAATCGACGTCTTACTTGAATCTCTAAAACTGACCATAAATGCTCAATAATGTTGAGGTCTGGGGACTGTGCCGGCCATACGAGATGCTCAACTTCATTAGAATGTTCCTCATGCCATTGTTTAACATTTCTAGCTGTATGGATTGGGGCATTATCATCTTGAGGTGAAGGTGTTTCCATTATTTTGTCTGAAGGCTAGTATCAAAATACTGTAAAATATACCTTACAGAGGTGTAGATTTCAGATGGTAAAACCCATTCACGGTATCAGCAGGTTGATTTGGGTTATGTTTATTTTTTTAAAAGTGCAGGTTTTCCATACTCTGACTAGACGTTTTTCTTATGCCAGAAGTCCAGAATGTTGGTGGTATAACCAGAATGATGGTATTGAGTCTTTTTTTTGTTTTGGGGAGGAGGGTGGGGGAGGGTGCTGTTTTCTGTACTTGTGTTTATTTGTTTGTTTGTTTGTTTGTTTTTGGGGTTCTGTTTGCCCATTTGATAGGTATGCGTTTATGTGAATGTATTTGTGGGGATGCCACCTGGATGGGGGTGGGGGCAAATTCACAAATTTTGTAAAAAAAAAAAAAAAAAAAAGGCCTTAATGGTGTCAATGTTGTTATGGAAAAATGATATAGTTGTTGAAAAAAAGTGCAGTTTTTTTTTTTTTCTTCCAAATGCTAAGTTTCCAAATGTAGAACGGTAGCAGTTTTTCCATTCAGTGTGTTGTGCTGTTCCTTTGCTTTTGAAGGTGAACTTAAGGAAAACTGGACACTGAGAAGAAACTGCTGGACTGATTTGTCTGTTTGTTACAGGTATGTGAGCTCCTGTATTTTGTTCTTTTTATTTATTTTTTTTGTAATATTGTGTTTTGTGAAATACTAAAAATTGCTGCTGATGGGGTTCGAAATCATTAAACTAGACATTAATTTAACTGTTCGATCTGTAGGAGACGCATTTTGTTTTATTCAGTGGTTTGTCTATTTTATTGCTTCATTAATTTTGATTTCATTGATTTATTTATTTTGAGCATGCAAAGAAACAAAACAAAATGAAACAAAATAAAACATTTAAATGAACAGAATCTATCTTCAAGCACATAATGAGTTATCACTTAATGAAGATAAAACAAAATTTATGGTTTTTGGTGGTGCTAGGGGAAATGATGATATAAAACTGAAAATTAATGAAATTGAAATTGAAAGGGTGTATGAAACAACATTTTTGGGAGTGATTATTTACCATAAACTCTGTTGGAAACCACAAATAGAATATATCAAACGCAAAATGTCCAAAGCTGTTGCGATTCTTTATAAACCTCGAGACTTGTTAAGCAAAAAATGTTTGCATATGTTGTATTGTTCACTTGTAATGCCATATATGTCATACTGTGTGGAAATATGGGGCAATGTGTATAAAACTAATTTAGACCCAATAATTAAACTTAAAAAAAAAAAAAGCTATTAGTCATAAACAAAGCTGGTTATCTCCAATCAAGTAATCCACTTTTTGTAGAATCTGGTTTACTAAAATTTTTTTGACATTGTATATTTAAAAACAATGGAATTTATGTTTTGCGTTATAAGTAAAAACCTTCCTTTTTGTATTCAGAAAATTTTTAAGAAAAGGACATAATAATTTAAGAGGGATGTTTGTGTTTGAAAAATGTAAAGTAAGAACAAATGTTAAATATCACAGTGTTTCAATTATTGGTGTCAAGCTATGGAATGAACTGAAGGATGAAGTGAAATTGTGTAGCTCACTGTTGAGTTTCAAAAAGAATTTAATTTGTCTAATTATGAAGGGCTATGAAAGTAATATGATTACAAAATAACTTATTACACTGAATGTAGTATAATTTAAGTTTAAGTATTTATCTGCTGCAACTTAAGGAGTGGACTTGGACTAAGGATGTGAATAGGAGAAGCAGAAATAAGCTTCCGGCTTCAGCTTCTTCCTTTTTCAGTTACAAAATGTGTTAATTTTATGTTTGTTTTTTTAATATGTAGGTGTTTCGTTTTGTTGTTTTTTTTAACATGTATGTGTTTTGTATTTTGTATTTAACTGAAATAAACATTTATTCATTCATACAAGTCTGAATTTTGCATGGTCGAAAAGGAGTAGGAAGAAGTATAAACTTATTTAATCCTACCCCTCAGTGCTTTTACACCTTTATCGCTAACTTGATACAAGAATCAAGCAATACTATTTTCCTAATTTTAGCATCAAACCACAACAAATACATAATGCAGTAACTGAATTATACACAACAAAATGCTCATGGCAGTACAGTCATACAGACTCAACAATTCAACCATTTTCTTCAATAATTACAGCATATTTATCAGTACATCATCCATAAACAAACAGACCTCATTGTCATTATTAAATACTGTACCTCTTAAGAATCAATTCTTTATATCTGTTTTTAAACTGAATTATGTTTGAAAAAAGATATAAAGAATTGATTCTTAGAGTAATGTAATGTACTGTCCTGTGAGGAGACGTGTGCTTGTGGAAACTGGTTATGAGAAGTTGCTGTACTGATTTTTATGTGTTACATACAGAAAAAATTCCCCTGTTGGCAAGACAGAAGTTCATTCCCCACCATCCACAAACACAGCACAGAGTTAGCAGCAATCCCAAGTGTCAGCCATGTACAATAATACTAGACATAGAAGACGCAGAGGCTTTAGTCTGTCATAAAGGTAAGCTGCAACAACAAGTAAGTTATTAAGAGCTGTCTTTTTGCTGAATCTCTTAGTCCTTGTGTGGGTTATATAGATGTGAGCACCTATCCCAGGTACCTATGGGTGAAGGAGGAGTAGACTCTTGATGTGTCACCACTTCATCACTGGGCTGAAAGTTATACACAAGTTAGCTTAAGGCAGTGTTTTTCAACCCTGGGGTCGCCTGGAATTCAAATGGGGTCGCTTGAAATTTCTAGTAATTGATAAAAATAAAAAAAAAAATATATGGTGGGTTGAGAGAGGAAAAAATCACAATACATAAAAGCTGAAAATGAAGCACTGTGGTACTGTTTATCTTTCACATGTTCATTGTGGTCAGTTTCAGATGCTGCAGCTCTTTCATAATTCATAGTTTGAGTTCTTGTTTGTTCAGTATTAATTGTCAGCCTTGTAAATCCAAGCTGGACTGACTGTACATATCCTGACCAAGGAAAATCAAATTCTCACTGTGTGCAGTAATCTACACCTGGCTTTTCTGCATCTGTCCATAATAATATACATTATGTAGCCTAAATATCATCTAAAATTAATGTTTATTTGCAACATAGTATAGTAAACTATTACATGATCAAAAAACTTAATTTTAACAAACAAACAAAAAAAGTCTCTGTTTTGAATGTCTGGGGTCACCAGAAATTTGTGATGTTAAAATGGGGTCATGATCCAGAAAAGGTTGGGAACCACTGCCTTAAGGGCTTATTCATGCTCTACGTTAAAGACGCAGATGGATACAGACAGGCTGTTCTGTCCGTCCTCTGCGTACATTCCGTATGTAATTCAGTCCATTTTCTGGGAGCTTGCACATGTGAACCCAGACGGAGAATACAGAGCACTACCATTGGGAACTGTGGGGGCAGTGTTGACATTTGAAGAGAATATTTTCCAGAAATAGTGGAACTTTTCAAAGAGTGACTGTGTGAGTTAGTGACAAACTACTAACATATTTATGACAACTACCCTTCTCGATATCTACATTATTATCCACATTAGTAAAACCTCCTGTGTCGTCGCCATGTTTGTTATTATTATTATTGGGTTGTTTCTTCTTCTTCTCAAAAAACTTTACTCTTCTTTATGGTATTTAGCCAGTATGGTAATTACGAGCGGCGCCCTCTGGTGGATTGATTGAGAAAAGCTCATTCCAACACACTGGGCATATTGGAAGTATGAAGGCAGTGAGGCTTGACAACATTAGAAACGGACGTACATCTTTACGTATGTAAAGTGAGCATAAATGAGCCTTAAGAGGGGCCGTAGGCATGAATTGGCAGCCACGCTTCTGTCAGTCTGCCCCAGGGCAGCTGTGGCTACAGGTGTAGTTTACCACCACCAGAGGGGGAATGTGAGAGCGAATGAATAATGGATTAATAATGTAAAGCACTTTGGGTGTCTAGAAAAGCGCTATATAAAATCCAATCCATTATTATTATTATTATTATTAGTAGTAGTAGTAGTAGTAGTAGTAAGAGTAGGTTGGGCTTTTGGAAGTGCATTATTTATAATGTGGATTTGATCATTACACTGGTCCGGTTTGTTTTCCTTTGGTATCCATGCTGACCTCATACACTGATTTATACATGTAGATTTGATGTTTCAGGTGCTGGTTCATTACACAAAGAAATAACAGACATGTAAAATCCAGTGTGATGCCATCATTTTTCAATTTTCAGTTTGTGAAGTGTTTCTAAAAATCTCATTTTTTGTGAACTAAAATGCGTAATCATGTGGACAAGAGGCTCAAACACAGAGGGATGCATCTATTTGGCAAAATATTTACATTAGTGTAGATGTGGTAATAAATTGGTCAAGTCTGGACTAAATCATCCCAGAGATGTTGAGGTCATTTTAAAACACAGAGTTTGATTATATAAACTTTTACTTTTAAGACGTTACCTATATTTTACAGGGTGGCTGAATTGTGTGAAGCCTAGAATAAATGTGTGTACAGAGATCGATGCCTCTACTGGATCTGCTTTTAGCCTACTCATCCAATTTCAGCTGTGTCAACCATCTGACTATGACATATTTTTAGTCGTCTCTTGTACACTTACAGGCACTCAGACAGGCTCCCTTCAAACCACCAATCTGCCGTCTTTATCTTGTACTTTTTTTTTCCCAACCCTGGAGTCACTGGAACTCACTTGTCAGCGTGTTTGTCCAGTCTGCCCTGGCGGAGTGTTACTACTTACAAATCAATACACTTTTTTCAGTACATGAAATTTTAAAATGATCCAGACAGCAGATGTGTCTGCCGTGTCACTGTTCTTCAAGTGTAAGGCATAGTGACTTGTAACACTATGTGCAATAAAGCTACTTGACACTGAGTGATGGTGGCATTAACCTAACCTGGAAAATATATTAGTAGAAAAATCATGTCAAGAGTTAGTGCTGCGGTCTGGGTCACATTTCTATACTGCTGATAAGTGCTGGTACTACTGCATTCAGCATGGCATTTCTATGATCACAGTTCATTGCTCCTTCTTATATCTCCTTTTCTCCATCCTGCCTCACCCCACCCACATCCAGGAGACATGGCTCCCAGCAGGGAGAGGGTCAGCTCAGAGGAGACTTCAACCTGTCAGAAAAAATTCACATCTAGCCCCTCATGCCTCCCTTCACCATCCAAGCCCTCTGTCTCCCACGTCTCTCGGCTCCCTCTCTGGCACCCATCACTCCTCTTTTCCTCTGCTACCCTCCTCCTCTTGCCATTTGATTCAGATCACTGAGTTAGCCTCCGTCTTCTTTGTCTGAGACTCCATTTTGCCTGGCAGATGGACAGGAGGAGAGGAGATGGGCTCACATGGAGGGGAGTGTATATATATGTGTGTGTGTGTGTGTGTGTGTGTGTTCATGAGATGGAAGGAGAAAAAGAAAGGGAGGAGAAGAGAGGCTGAAACTTTTCTGGGAGGTAAAATGTCAAACAGCAATGAAGTGAGGAGACTTTTATCTGTCAAACCTGTGTGAGGTCTTGTCTTTCAGGCTACTGAGTGACAAGGCTGCAGTTAAAAGAGAAGCGAGATGCAAAAGTGAGGGCGACAGAATGAGTTTACCTCTCATTCGGTTAGCTTGTCATACAGCATCAGCCTTATCTGTATATGCCCTATTTTACCTTAGCCAGTCTGTGATATCAAAATACGTTTATTTTTTTTCTCTCTTTTCCAACATTTCCAAAAGTCAAATGTTAATCATCTACACATTTTTCTTCAAAAATAGCCAACATTACTAAGATTAATGATCAAAATGCAGTCTTTTTCTGGTTTGTATGGTCTTTTGAAGTCTGAAAATATGGCCAAAAAGTATTCCAAATGGCTGACTCACTATACACTCACTGACATGTCCTACATTGCTCTACTACTAAGCTCATGCTCTTAGCCTATGGCAATGCCTTCACACACAACTCAGATGCAGGCCTAAGAATAGAGAAGGGATTGATGGATGTAGAAAGGGAGCTTGGTAATTGAGTAAGTGCCCTTCTGGATGTGAAAGCCTGATTTTTTTTTTTTTTTTAATAAAAATCCTTTCTTAGAATCGTTTCACTCAAAAGTACATAAAAGCTCTTTCAAAGTTTCCTTGTGTTCTTTGCCCTCATCGGAAACAGTCCCTGCGGAGAATGTAGAAACACACAAATATGCACTCCCTCCTAAAAGACTAAGATAAAAGCTTGACCCCACAAATACAAACTTACATGCATATGCACAAATAGGTTCGCATACACACAAACACTCATAAAAAATAGAGGGCATTCCATTCAGGCCTCCCGACAGTGTTTTCCAGCCCTGCGTCTTAACCCAAGGTTATTAATAATGCTCTAGTTGAAACATAACAACTCATTTTGCACTGAAAGGTTTAAAGTGTGCGAGCAAGCAACAAACAGAGTCTTTTCATCTTGGGTGTGCCCGGCAGCAAATAATGACCTGCAAGCCTGTCGAATGGCCATCAAAAATAAAGTGAGAGGAAAATGTGTGATTTTGCTCAGTAGAGACTTTTGTCACTCAGATGTGGAAGAGTATGGGCAGAGGGAGTGGAATGAACTGCTGTAACCTGGAGACAGAACCTACAGCGTGATGTCAAACTAATGCTCCAATGTCAGTATTGAGCTTCTGCTGCCTCTTTGAATGTTTCATCATGGTTGCATTTAGCAATTCATTTCTTTATCAATGTACATTAGTCATGACAGGAATTCATAGATTTCAGAATGCTGACATATAAGTAAGAAAAATCAAAATAAAAGCAAGCAATTTTAAACATTTTAGTTGTACATTTATTCATCCATCAGATCAACAGACAAAGGGCAGCAATTTTTCCAATAATTACTTACTTTTTTTAGTCCTTTACTGATCAAATGTATCTTGTTGGAAAGAAATATGCTGGAGATTTATATGACAAATTTCAACAAAGTGACAACAATCTTAATTCACCCTGAAAATGCAGTAATCTGTCTTTAGGGAAACAGCAGTTTTATTGTGTACTTCAGGTAAATTTTCACATAAAAATGGATAAGAAGGAAATATAAGGGTGAATCACATTGTTTTTATGCTTGTAAATAGATACTGTATGTCTGCTTGGAATGGGAGGACCTCAGGAAGAGTAGCTGATGTCCTGCATTGGCTAATTGGGTTCTAAATAAATAAATAAATAAATAAATAGGTAGGTAGGTAGGTAAGTAATTTTCTGGATGTTTTTTGACAAAATTTTAACATATTTCCACATTACAGCACAAAGTTATATTGTATATTTGATGAGCCCTGTACAATGTTAACACACCAGACTATCAGCACACTATAGACAAGCTAACAATCAGCTGATGTTCAGTCTTTTAGCTGTAGTTTGATGCTGTTGGGTCCATTGTTATTGCACTGTGTCTGGTCAGTTTCCAAATGTGCCTTGTTGTCTACGTTGACCAACTTAGGCAAACACTTCCTCTGACCCTTACCCCAACTAAATATGTAGCCTGCATGTCAGAACACAGATAACACTGCCAACACTTACCACTTCTACACCGAGACAAAGCATGACAACACCGCTTCCCCCCTCCCACCCTCCTTCCTCCAAGCCCATTCTGGTGCCTTCCTGCTGTGGTGGCATGTCGCCGGCACGTGGCCATTCACCTGTCCCTACCCACATGCCAGGTTAGTCAGTGTCACCGCATAATGATGTGTGTTCATACTCTCTTCATAGTGTGTCCTTCTGGGGAGTAGAGGGAGTAACACAAGGTGACTGTTGATATTAGGATGTAGCATTTGCTACGCTGGGGCGCCTCCCTCATTGGTATTTCATGTAGAGTGCGGTCGCATTCGTCACGTTTCATAAACTTCCTTATTATTCACTGGCGGGGAGTAATTTTGTTCTGCCGCTCGCAGTTGTGAAAGTGAGATAGCAGGAGAGAGGGAGGGATGACACACTGAAATCCTTCTAATAATCATTCTCGCTCTTCTTCATACATGATCTTGTTTATCAGAAGAGCAGGTGGTTGAGTGCCACTCACCTCCCTCTGCAGCCCAAACACATGCTCGCTCTGTGAATCCTACGGGTGATCATCTGTGAATCCCCACCCAGTTGCAATACCTCCATCCAGGGTCTCAAGATAATCAGCAGGCTTTCTCAAGCTTAGGCAAACAGAGTTGTCAGAGGAGTGACACATACAGTCACGCCTAAGGGAAATGTGGACTTACAGCAGGAAAGTAATTCATCAGTGGGTTCATGAATCAAGCAGTGTCCCTCAGGCCTGTGGCACTCCGGAAGCTACAAGGAGCAGAGGATTTGCTTTTACCGATGCTTATGGCACCAATGAATTGCTTAAGTGCGTGCCATATGCAGCAGGTAGCTTTCTCTGCACACGTCCTTGTATATCTTTGTTTAGTTGCAGAACGTGCCCATAAAGCCAAGCATAGCAGCGAGAATTTTACGCCAAGCAGGTGGCCATGTTGTACTCAGCCAGAAAGCATAAAAAACAGCCTGCCCCCGGCAGCTGCCTGGCCATAAAACACATTTATACCATGATGTCCGTGCTCGTCCCTAAAGTGTGCTTCAGGATACGGGTCCAAAAAAGTAGAACCTGGTATATCAGATGAACTTGAGTCAACTCTGAAAACAAACAGACAAACAAACGAAAAAAGACTTTGACCTTTGTAACGGAAAGACCTTCCATTGTTCCTCCTGTTTGAGCTAAAGTTGCCAAAGTTCACTACACACACAGTATATTGTTCAGTACAGTAAAGAATACAAGTTTGAAGTAACTACTCTTCAAACTTTCTGTATGACTTTTCCGTTACCCCTCTTCTATTTTCTGTGCGTTCCTTTGTTCCTGGACCCTGGGCCTCCTCCCTTCCTTACTCTGCTCTCGAGTAAAGTGCCAGTGAAGTTGTCCCTAAGGCGGTGGATGCACTGGAGCATAAAGTGTGCCACAAGGTGGACTGGCGTATTAATGGAGTCCAGTTAGAGCGGCTGACCTGTGAAGCAGTACGGTCAGCTGCTAGGTGAGCACGCTGCTGCTGTAAATCCCAAACAGGCGTCCCCTGTCTCTCTCTCTTTCTCTTCTCCGTCACGCCTATCAGCCACCACTTCCCCTCTATTCTGCAGCACCCACACCGCAGCTAACAGAATGTCAAGTCAAGCTATGTTACCGAGGCCTGACGGACCGGTCAATAGGGTTTAGATGTTCCAAGTTGAGGTTGTAATTGCTTCTGTTTTCTCCCTCCCTTCAGCCCCTAATGACAGGAAAAGAATAATTTCAGTTTTAAGGAATACATATATGTTTCCCTGCAGAGTTAAGACGCTGCTGTGATTTATGACCATCATGACACTGGGGACTAATGTTATAGCCCGCAGAGAATGCAGGATCTCTTTGTTCCCTGCATTGTTATTCCTATGAGTATATGAGTATGTTCTTAACCTCTGAACAGTGACTGATTTATTTAGGATCTTAAGAATAAAAGGGTTAAGAAAATGGTCAACTGCACAATGGAATGTAATTTATTTAATGAAGCTGACACATATATTTACCATTATATACACTGTACAAATGGTTTATAATTAAGGCTATTGAGTTTAATGGAAAAATAATCACAAATAAGTTAGAATGCGTTATAACAAGTTTTCATGCATCAGGTTCATTATTTGGCCATATAAGGCTACTGTTGCAGTAATTGCGACACAATGTATTCTGTAAAATCTCCAACCGTGCTAGTTGCTTGGTTGACTACATCTTGTTGCTTCCTCAGTTAGCACATTATAGCATTTATTAATGATGTTCTACCATTTATAATTGGTAAGGGAGCCTAATGGCGACGTGTAAAACATAATATTGCCAAAGCTTTAGGGTATGAATGTGTTAATGTGATATGCCAAATGAAATTTAAGAAAGTAGTGAGATATGCTGAATGTCAAATTCTACTAATTCATTAGTAAACAGCAGATGAAGCTGGTGGGTGTAAATCCTGCAAATGGAGAAGATAAAGTTAATTCAGTAAACAAGACGATATGAGGCTTAATGGTAGAGGTCAATCTGGGCTAACTGGCAAGCAACAGGTCAGTGTTCCCTGTTTTTCAAACGTTCAACAGATTATTAATTATTTATACAGCTAATTAATAACCTGCTCTAAACCACTCATAAATTCCTCATTAGGGTAATCTTATTATAAAGCAACACCCTTCAAACCATCTACAATTGCTTAGAAATTAGAGTGGACATGCTGATGAGATCACACAGAATAAAGGTGTAAATATGTCTCTGTAGTTCTGTCACGATTTTATTTCCTGACAGACAGTCTCAGGTCACCTCTATACATGTTATGTATCAGTCCCTGTGCCCATGTCTAAACCCACCTTGCAGAATTTGCTTTCAATAATGTATAAAAGAGGGCACAGACTTTGCATGTATTGTCAGTGCGAGGACATGATCTCTGACATCTGGAGCCGTGCAGGGCTCATACTGAATGATAATGGCCTCTCCTCCTTTGATGAATTATTAAATTCAAATTGTTTTGCAAACAAAACATATTTGTTAACACAATGAAATCTGGGGTGAAAGCTAGAGCTTTATCAATATTTAATTTTCACTGTAGACAACAATATAGCCTTTGGCCAGTTTCTGGTACATAATTAATGAAAGGGCAATAGAACTAACTACATATAAAACAACTGCAGCTGTCATATCATATAGGTTTTAACTCTCCAAACCACTATTCTTATTTTACTGAAGTATTAACACAAGCCATTGATACAGGATGGTGAGTTTGGATTTACATAAAACCATTCTCTTTCAATATGACAATGACACAATACTGGGAAAAAAAAAATCATGAGCAGTCACTGGAACATTAACATTCATGTCTCCTTGTGCAGTGAATGTCCATCACTCATTCCAAGCCGCCCATTGTTTGTCGATCACATGATGATCTTTCCATATTTGGGATTGTTGATTGATTGAATATCAATGTCAGACTGCAATTACAGAGATACGCCTGTGATTGAGCTATTTAATATTTGATTTCCTGTTGAAAGGTTGCCCCCTCCTCTCATTTACTTGCTTTCCCTGTGTCTCTGGTATCAGTGAGAGGATGGTAAGTCGGCACAGTGAATATCAAATGGCTGATTGGGGCTGTCACAGCAGACCCCGGTGGACCCTGGTTGCCAGATGTGCTTGTCCATTGGTGTCAGCAGCGGGAGTTGTCTCTTGGGCTTGCAAGGGTCTGTCGGGGTGGACAGACGGTGCGGAGGAGGTTGCCGAGTGGAGAGCTGTCCCTCACTAGGGCCTGCCACTCATGCTGTCTTTTTCTCTATTCATCAATGTCAGTAAAATGCTGATGCTGTTATCTGATGACTATACCTATCCTTTGGTACCATCTCTCATGCAACATGTGCTGCTGAAATAAATCTCCCATAACACACGCCTTTGACTGACATCTTCCAATGAGTTATTTTGTAATGATACTGCAAACATTGGCTCAGTTTTCCACAAAGAACGTGGTTTGTCCCTGATGTACACATCCCTGTGTAGCATTTAGGTCAATAAATGAATACGGCCCGGGAATTAAAGGACACACTTTTTTGTGCTATTGATTGTTTTTGTGGTGGTGCTTTTCAAATGTGGCACAGTGTGAGAGACATACATAATAAGATGTAATAATGAGCAAGGGGAAGGTTGACCTTAAGCTTTTTCTAGTTTTTACTTTGTCCTGTTACTTAGCTATACCTGTGGGTAATTAATAAAGGCTGTTTTTTATGAAATGAGGAGAGGCACTTTGCTGCTGAATTTGAGGGGCACCTTCCTACATTTGCTTGTATGTTTCAGACCTTGGAGAGCTCATTTAAACCTTACTTTATTGTTTCCAACAGAACCACTTAGGAGAACTGTAGTGGTGCTTGTTGCTATGGAGGGCACAAGAAAGGGACACAGTTGTACAGACTCGTTATGGAGAGGGAAACGTGTGTAAAGAAAGTATGCTTGTGTGTTTATGTATTTATGGTGGTGAATGTTTTATTGTATTAAGTGTTTGTGCCATGTGTTAAGCCATCTCTGCACCAAAGTTCATGGATTGTGTGTGTGTGTGTTTTGAGGCAGCCAGCAGAGCGGGGGGAACATCTGCACACAGTGGCACAGGCCTTCTGCCTTTACACACGGCTCCTGCCGAGTAACGCTTCACGGCCTAGCAGGCTGTGACCTCCCAGAGGCTCCAAGGGAGCTCTTCCTCTTAAAAGCCAGCTGTGCCTCATACTTTCTGCCCGCCAAATATTCCACAGTCCAGCTGTTCACCTGAGAAGCATGGAGCACAGCCCTCCCTTTTATATTTTTGAAGAGCTATTGTGCAGGTTTAAGAGAGCATGGAGTTTAGCACCTGTGATGCCTTTGTTGTTATTGCCAAAGCAACAAATATGGCCTCTCATTTTGTTTTGGGAATATTTTAAAGCAGTACAGTCTGTTGTCTTTAGATATAAGTGATGAACCATTCACTGAATATATATCTTAACAGGTGATCATTATGTATGTTTTCATTTCATCAGCTCATAGAAATGTCTCAGATAATTGCAGATTCAAGCTCTAATGTTTCTTTCCCTCGGCTTCAGTTTCTCGTTACAGATGTGGGATATTAACCATGGTATAAGCATGTCCCCAACAGGGAATATGGTGGACAAATTTTCATAATTGATTTTTATTTTTCATTCAGAGAAGGACTGTATGATATGGTCATCTGTGGACGTGTGCTGGCGTCTAGTGAATAATCCATCAAGGCTTTTAATGATGCCAATCATTTTGATGCTGGGAGTCGATGCAATGAATAGGACATATTTGCTGATGAAAAATATTTGAAATGCAGAACTTATTGACACGTTCATTGATTTTCTTCTTATTCTGAAGTAGGGTGTAGGAAAGTTGCTCAAAATAATAGAATGAGCCACATCAAAGTAATAACTTGTTTGAATAAAGCAGCTGTTTTTTCTTGTAGCATGTGAGGACAGTAACATAATGCAATTCTACCATTAAAATCGTATCTACCATATGGGCTGCTGACATTAAATACTGTATTGCTGTGTTATTGAAAAGCATTACTGACATTACAACTAAAGACATTTGCCTCAAAGTATTTGACTTTTAAGAAGGTGTCATTTGATTTCAGATCTTTTTTTTTGTACTAGTTTAAGTAGCAGAGTATTTCCACAAATGCAATCACTGCACAGGAATGAAATATTTTACATGCAGCAGTGTAATTTTGAAGACAAGTGTCTTCTTCAAAAATGCCTATAGGGCAATAAGTACTAGCATGTCACTCATGAAACACAGGCAGGAATGTGGGACATGGTAAAATTTTTGTTGTAACAAGGTGCTGCTGGCTCTATCTGTGAAGCAAAGCATATAAGAACTGAAGAGTGAGCACCTGTAATTGTCTTATATATGTCTAGAGCAAAGCAGTCACCGGTCCGATGGGTGTAATGGTTGGAGTTTTTCCTGTACTATATACACACCACATAGAAAAATCCGATTTCTAAGGTGTTTTACATCTGTTGCTGTAGGTTTACAAAGTGAAAAATAAAACTGGACATTTACTGAGCTAATGCATAAATAATATGACTGAGGACTCACGACCAGCGGTGTAGTCCAGGGTATATGTTGGTATATGGTGTATACCTACTGATTTTTCAGTCATCATTGCATATACTCACTTCCAAATCCCCTCTGATGTGCACCATTCAGTCGTATCTGAGCCAAATTGCCCATTTTTTCCCCAAAGATGGTGAAGCTATGACCCGCCCTACTCTCCCTCTAATTGGCTAGTACTCGCTGCCGTCACTGATTGGCTCATCAGTCCTCATGCCTAAAGTTAACCAATCAGAGGCAGAATAGGGCGGGTCATGCCGAGGAAAATATTGCTAACTAGCGCCGCCCACCTCTGGAACCTGATTGGACACCTCAGGTGCCAGTGCCACCCCAGTTGACTGACAGGTCACTGCCCCTCTTGTTGAAAAGAGCGCAATTGTTGGAAATGTGAACAAGAAAACCAGAATAAACATGTTTCAGATGAGTGACACATATCGAGAGAACCTGCTTTCATGGAATACATAATTCTGAGGTAAGTTTTAAGGTGGTTTCAGAATGAGTCACTGTTTTAAACTACTGGACATATGACTGCACATTTAGAGAAGAGATTTTGTCACCAATAGTTAAAGTGTGTGAGCAGGCTAACGTTATTTAGCCTAACATTATGAAAGGCTAA
This sequence comes from Sphaeramia orbicularis, assembly GCF_902148855.1. NCBI lineage: Eukaryota > Metazoa > Chordata > Actinopteri > Kurtiformes > Apogonidae > Sphaeramia > Sphaeramia orbicularis. The sequence goes on from NC_043966.1 coordinate 21,591,623, forward strand.
CGTTATGAAAGGCTAACATCCTATGTTTGCCTCATGTTGAATCCATTTACATTCACGCAGCTGCTTGTGTGACCAGTAAAACCTACAAACTGCTCCTGATCAAGTCATGATAATTTTATAATAGTGAGCAAATACTACTGATGGATTTTTGGGAAAAGTAATTAGAGTAGTCTTACATGTCACTGTTTCTAAAACAGGGCGTTTTTCTGGACTACTTAAAAAAAAAAAAAAGGCAAAAATTTAGAGCATACCCACTTCTCCAGGGACTACTACACCACTGCTCACAACCCTTATAGATGAAGAAGCATGTATTTATACTATGGATATCTTTCACTCTATCAGCCTGTGTTGCTGAGTTTTTGTTACACACTTTAAAGGTTCGACATTTAACATTTCTGCATGCTGGTGCTCTCATATGGAATGTGTTAAGCTTGCCACTCCAATGTAAACATAAGGATTTTATGCACTGATACCACAGGCACCTGAAATATGATCTGGCAATATGTGTTTTTTAAGGTGTTATGATCCAATTCACATCATGGAAATAAAAATGTGAATCATGTTGTAATACATGTAATATTCTTTCCATTTGTTATATGGGTGCTTCTATGAAATTGGTCCCTAAAAACAGGACATGGGGGCTAAACATTCAAACAAGATGTAGACTAATGTTATGAAGCAAGTTTGGAAGCACTTTGGGTCTATTTTAAAAATAAATATTTACCGAGATAAAAGAAACTACTTTTCAGATAAAACACATTTTTATTTGACGTGCGCATACACAAATCTACATGTAGCATGGTAAAAAGGACATGAAAAATATGCGCTACAATTTTTTTCAAACATATTTTTAGTCTCTCACAGGTACATTTTGGGAATCGAAGTAAATATGCCAGGCAGAGTGGTTCTCAAAAATGGCCGCTGTTGCAAAATCACTCGCGATGTATGTATTTAATTGGGCATGTAACGCAAAAAGACACGATGGGTTACACCTGAAACCTGGAATTAGACTGCTGATTCATAAAAAACCTGTATGTCTGAATTGGAAAAACCACTAGGATCCTCAAATTTAACACAGTGTCTTTATTTATAGTGACATATAAGACCATGTCAAGCCACGGTTTTCAAGATCAAATGCACTGACACCTGTAGGCAGCTTTTCCTGTCCCAATTTTGGTCCTATTTTTGGCCTCAATATTTTATCAAAAATTACATTAATTCTGGGATGGCTCATAGCATGAGTATAATATTTTTGCATTTATCAGAGGTCATCACTGGATACATCCTGGGGGGAAATATGTCTAAATTTCTCTTATTATTGGGTCTAAAAAGCTGGTGAAGTGTTTCATGGAAAGACCCACATATAAATCTTGAAAGAGGCAGTCGGGATGGAGCTTTGTGTTCAATCAGAAATGAAGCGGTGCAATGAAGCTATTACTCAGAATGTGAGATTAGCACTCGCCAAAGCAAGGGACAGTAAAAGAGTAGGTGAGAGAATAACCCTCATAGTTCTCTATGAGATGGGAAGTTAAGAGTTGCAACCTCACATTGATTGATGACCACCGTGGCAGTGATGTATAGTGTGCCCCCATCCCTGCCCTGTAATTTATGAGCGAGCCAGTTTAATTTGTCTTTAGCTTAATTTGGCTCATATATACGACGTATGAATCATGTTCTGCAATTGATGGCTTGTACTGTACAGCAGTGGTGGCTGACTGAAACATGTCTTTTGGCCAGACACCTTCACTATCATCTGTCCAATCTACATAACTTGACAATTAAACTAATAAGTGAGAATGGCACCATCTGATGCAATTTTAATGAGGATCACGTTGAGTAGTGGATTCTGTCCATGAGGAATGTTCAATGGGCTGTCCCTGATTCCCAGCTCTATTGTAGATGTGGTTAATGCGTTTTGATTAAAGACTCACTGTAACTAGTAATTTCCCATATTTGATCCAAAACTCCTCATTTTACTGCAGGTCAAAGTTCTGTTGTGAATTTGAAAGATTTATTCACATTTTCAGGTCTACCTTCAATACAACTTTCATTAAAGTACCTGCTGTCTTCTCTCACTGAATGCACAACAAAGTAGTATCACTAAGTGACTATGATTATATTGCTAATAAATGCTGATTTGTTTTATGTGCAAGCCTGTACTTTCTATACAGATGGCTGGAATTATTTGACTAAATCCTTGAGTAAAATTCAAGTAAAGTTACTAGCACACATAATGTCAATAAAACACTCCTGAAATCACCTGCAGTTTTTGTGAGCTTCCATTTTTATTGTTTAACATTGGTGTAATTAGTGACCCTATAGAATAATACTGTGCTATACCGAGTGTCGTATTATCATGATTGCGGAATAACCTGTGTTATCATACAGTTTAAAGGCACCACTGCACACTACTGTCTGGAAACATCTATACTGGATTTTACAAGAGGTTTATCTTTACGAACCTTAATCCTTGCCATAGTAAGCTGGGGCTTCACATGCCACACTTAGAAGTTGGCGAAGCTGCCATTGTATGTAAAGGCTCACTAATAGACCCCAGTGGGGCATCATTCCTATTCCACTCATGATGAAGACATTCTCTCTTCTCCTCTTTCTTTAACACTTTCCTTCTTTCTCTCTCTGTCTCACTTTGTTTCACATTAAATTTTTCTTCCGTTCTCTCTCTCTCTCTCTCTCTCTCTCCTCTCTCTCTCTCTCTCTCTCTCTCTCTCTCTCTCTCTCTCTCTCTCTCTCTCTCTCTCTCTCTCTCTCTCTCTCTCTCTCTCTCTCTCTCTCCTCTCTCTCTCTCTCTCTCTCTCTCTCTCTCTCTCTCTCTCTCTCTTGATATTTTCTCTTGGCTCTTCTCTGCTCTGCCTGTGGGCCTGTGAAATGTCTCCGTCTGAGGAGAAGGCCCCCTCGTCCCTCTGGAAGCCATTAGAGAACCTTTATGAATATGTGCTGAAAGGGCGCTTTTTTCATGGGTGGGGACAGAGTGGGTGGGAAGTTGAAGGGGGTTTTATGTGCAATGCTATCATTTGCCTTAGATGCTCTTGTGAATGTAGATTCTTTTTGCTGCACAGTTATTTTTTGCCATTTTTTGTTCCTTTTTTAGAGTTGCTGGTAGTGCTGAGTGACGCTTGTGTTGAAGTGCAATGCCATGCGTCGATGTTTTCTCTCCATGTGTGTGAATTGCTTTAGAATATTGTTAGCCTTCACAGTCAGTGGTTTTACTTTTAATATTTTCCCCAACATCGTCCTCCAATATCTTTCTTATATACTTTTTTCCTTGCTTTTACTTCTGATTTTTTTTTTTTTTTGGCGGATGGTTAAGTGTAACTTCGGGCACAAACAAAGTACAAGTGCTGCTTGGTGTAAGTGAGTTTCTGAAAGGGGAAACATGCAACAGGGCCCGATTTTTGCGGCTTTTATGCATTCTGTCCCCATGAAATAAATATCACTGCATTTTAAAAGCATGTACGTAAAATTGAGCCTCAGTTAAATATTCACGATGCTCTCGAAGAGATAGTGGTCACGATGTACTAAGTGCACCACTTTACTTGTGGCATTTAGCCCTGAATCTTATTGGTATGACTATGTACTCCTACTGGTAAGCCTGCGGCAATTTGTGTTTGTATATGAACTGCAGCACTTTAAACAAGACTGGGCTACTGTGGGATTTTTCCTTTTCTGCTTTCACTCCTTGTTCGTCAGCTCTGCGGTAAAAGATCATGAATTCTGGCTTTAAAATTAGAGAATGAAAGAGGAAAGGTGGTGGCGGTGGCGGTTGCCCTCTGTGTCTTTAGCTTATTAATTGTGAAGAGGGCAACTGTTTTGAGTCCTGCCTGATGGTTTAGGCTGCTTGCCTGCCAGGGTCAGAAAGAGGTCTGGTGCTCATGAATCATGCTGCTGGGAATAGGAGCCCAGCTGCGGTCCACAGGAGGGGGGCTAAGCATTGCCACAAAGGCAGCATCCACAGCACAGAGGTGCTTTGGAGGTCCTGCAGGCTCAAACAATCAATCAGGGCCCATTCTATCATAATTACACCCAGGGAGTCACAGCGCTGTGCTGTCCTCACACCTCTCACATATGCACCTTCGCTGCATCTCTCCCTTCACCTCTTTCGTCAAGTGGTGAGCCTGGCACTCTTTTCTAGTCCCTCTAGCCACTCCATCATCATCTTCCCTCCTCTTCTTTCTTCTCATCTTCTCCTCTCCCGTTTAGCTGTGGTCCATTTGACCTCCATTTTGGTCTCACTGTCAACACGATACTCTGTTCCTGTGTTCACACGTTACACACAAACACACACTTAGAACATGCACATGCACACACAGCGTCGAGCAGGTTGTAGGGAGGATAGATGGTAGGTGGACTGATGGTGTCTGTGCAGAGGGAGAGGGGGTATGTAGGGCACAGTGTGTGGATAAAGTAATGATTTCTCCTTCACACCTCCCTTGCTAATTAGTGCAGGCTGCCTGCTGCCTTGAAGGAGGTGGTGTCTAGGGAGCTCTGCTATTTGTCTTGAAGAATTACCGACAAGGAATTCACGTCGCTTCTTAATCCCACAGATACAGGATGGAATTCAACACTTACCTGACTGCAGCCACCTTTCACTATCGATTTAATGATTGTAGCAATAATTTTTAGCCTCCACTCCTCATTGCAGCCACGCTACAGGGTTGTGGCTTAAGTTGCTGCCCCACTTCGCTTCTGCTTAGAGCCCTCACTATGCCAACTATTTGTGGCTTCATGCTGCTGCATCCTCTGCACAGATGTGCCTGCCACATTCTCCCATCAAATTTTTTTTTGTTCCCTAAGCATTTCCACATTTCTTCACAACTGTTGTTTTTCTACCCTCATACTTTTTGAGAGCTGTCAGCACAGCAGCGACATCACTTAGCCCTGTCAAACTGTAGGACTGATAGCAACAGGGTGTAAATATGACATGCATTTTGGAAAGTAGAAATCTATGTTTTAACCTTAGCTCTCTCTACCCCCCACCTTCTGCTCCACCACTGAAAACGGAAGACTTTGAGTTGAAAATTTTACTTTTTTTTTTTTTTTTTTCTTGTGTTTGTAATGCAGTTGGAGTAAGGAGAAAACCGAGGTAGAAGTGTAGCATCTTAAAGATATATGTGATAGGTGTTTGTGTGGGAATCCCATTAACATTATTTAGCCTTGGGTAGATCTCATCTCCATAGCAGCTGCATCTGACAAGCCTGCCATGGCACGACAAAGAGGCCAATCATTAATGTCAGCCAGAAGAAAAAAAGAAGTATTATGTTTCCCTGGAAGTACTGCTCAGTAATGACGTCCATTTCCCTGCATTTTGTACTTTTCCCTACTGGGCTAATAAGATGAAACTTTAATGATCTCACTGGGTATATTGTGCTCATACATTACCAATTGTAATACGATGCAGCGTAAAAAAAATATAGATTTCTGCCTGATGAATATCTATAAGTGATAAGTAAGGAAAGAGACATATGAAAGGTATGCGTGGCAGCTGTAACTTCTCAAAGTCATAAAGTTCATGAAGTGTGCAATGTCACAAAGTATAGTGATGTGTGGCTCAGCTCTGATGTTCTTCAAATTTGCATCTTCGCATAAATCTCTCACCCGCCACCCAATTCATAGACCTGCACCTGATAACACATGATTTCTATGTGCAAGTGTGATGATACAAGGACATATTACACTAAAATGCCCTCATTAGTGATGGGCGGATCAATCTGAACATCAGTAGTATCAATACCAAGTCGGTATCGGTATCAGACTGATACTAGTGTGGTGAGATTGCTACTTCAGTTTCAGTTTACAGATCATTTGGATTTAATTTTTGTATTGCAGTTTCTGAACACTACCTGGGAAAAAAATTGTTACCTCCGCCAAGGAGGTTATGTTTTTGCCAGGGTTTGTTTGTTTGTTTGTTTGTCTGTTTGTTTGTTTGTCTGGCCGTTAGTGTGCAACATAACTCAAAAAGTTATGGACAGATTTGGATGAAATTTTCAGGGTTTGTTGGAAATGGGATAAAGAAGAAAGGATTAAATTTGGTGGTGAACGGGGGTGGGGGGGCCCACGGGGGGGGGGGGGGGGGGGGGCACGTTTGTCTGTCCGTTAGTGTGCAACATAACTCAAAAAGTTATGGACAGATTTGGATGAAATTTTCAGGGTTTGTTGGAAATGGGATAAGGAGGAAATGATTAAATTTTGGTGGTGATCGGGGGTGGGGGGGCCCCCGGGGGGGGCCACTGATCAGCCTTGGCGGAGGTCTGCGCTCTCCGAGTGCTTCTAGTTTTAATTTGTTTTCCAGTGATCATTTTGTGCACTTTGCCAATTTAAGAAAAAAATTCCAGACATGACGATGTATGGGGAAAAATTTGTTTTGTTATTGTTCTATTGTTTCTGAAAAAAATGATTTTGATAAGAGTATTTTCTAGTCACTTATAAACTTTGCCCCAATTCTGTCCTGGGTTTTAACTATTGAATAATGAAAAAGGAAACATCACAAAACATTTAAAGGTCATGAAAATTAAGACTTAGCAATTTGGTAATGCATCCACCTTAATTATTGAAACATATTGGTATCGATATCAGCGATACTGGCCTTGTGATTACTTGGTATCAAATCAATACCAAAATATGCAGTATCGCACACCACTGGCCCTCAGTGTAAATAAATTCACGTTTATTTAAAAGAAAGTATTTATACTCCAGAATGATCCAACACAGGCCGAAAATTCTTAATGTTTGCCGCTTCCTATACAATATAAAGCTAATAATGACACTTAGCCACTGCCAAAATAAGTAATAACATAATAGTCTGAGCAGAGGCTGGCATATTGGAGACTAATCAGTAATCTCTTCAAAATTAAAATGCAAATGTAGCTTCACAAATACAAACCTTTAGAACTAAGAATGATATTAAAACACCAACATTAAAAATAATAATAGGCTAGTTAAATAATCATCATTTCAGTATAAATAATTTGGTTGCAGCTTTTTAAATTTAGAACCAAAACGGGCACCAATTCAGACTATGCACCTATGGGCCTCTATTACAAATATGTAAATAAAGCCCTGCTCTTCTGAATGGGCATGTTAACATTTTATTGTAAATATTGTTTTGTCAGTGATTAAATGCAGTGCAGGACAACACAAATAAAAACATTCTATACCCTTTACCAATTGGTGAAGGGTATAGAATAGATTTATTTGTGTTTTCCCAAGGGCTACAGTTGTAAAATTTCACCCATTTGCTATTAATCAGAATATTAACTTTTATGACTGAAATATACTTGTAATCTGTGCATCTCTACTGTGTATTTTATAAGCATCTTCATGCAATACGCTGACAGACCGATCCAGTTTAACAAGATTCTGTATAAGGCACAATATCCCCTCTAGTGTTATCAATATGTTTTTTTTTTATCTATACCTTCTGATACAACCTAAAGCACTGCTGGATTGATTAGTGCCTTTAGCGACGGTAGCACAAAATGACAGGGATAACCTTGAAATGTTGACGGTGTGACAATGCTTTAAAGTGTGGACACAAAAACAGCATGATTAGGGATAAGAAAAGGTTGCGGTTATGTCTGAGCTGTGTCACATGGCTTTCTCCATCTTAATCAGAGTGCAGCATGACACAAAATGAACATTTAGTGTGAAACCCGAGAACAGACGAGTTTATTATTAACATGCTCAAGATATATTACATTAGCTCGAGCATCTTAGACCTTGAGTTTGTTCATGGTTGAAGTAAAATCTAATGTAATAATACATTTCATATTCTGGCATTTTCAGCTTAATTCGGCTCTAGTATACATTCAAGTAATGACTAAAGTAATGAGGTGACTTGACTTCTGTTCATGTGATCTAAAGTATAGACCTGTATCATATACAGGTCTAACATATAGAACTAATCTATAGAATTACTTTCTTTACAATATAGAATTAATTTCTTTATAATACTTCTGTTCTCTCCATCTTCCACTACCTTTTTCTCTGTATGCCAAGGAAAGAAAAAAGTAGTCATTCAACACCCAGGTTATGGTGAGATTATACATTCGTAGTTCCAAGAAATGTACACTTGACACATTTTATCCTGGTGAGTTGTGCTGATTAACGTTCGATCTTTAGGGAGTGTCATTAAATAAATAATAGCCTACTCTTGGCTGCTTTTGGCATCTGTAATTTATGCCTATATGATGACTTATCCTGACATTTAAGATTACTATCTAATTTGATCCCTTTTCACTGAATTGTGAAATAATTTTATTTTAACTGAATAATTGTAATACGGTTATGTATAATTAATATTATACATATGATTTTATTCTGTGTACTTATTTTATCATAGACAACACTACTGCAGCAGCACACTGATCTCATATTTTTCTGACGAAAAATAATTTCCTTTACAGTAGTGTTTAATAGTCGTTTGGTCCATTTCGAATGGACCAGAGGAGGATCAGGCGAGTCCAGACTTTCTTTTAGATGCTAATACAAAAATGCAAACTCTGATTCGAACCAAACAAACGGACGGTCTGTTTCCAAGCAGACTCTGGGCCGGTTCACTTCTGGTGTGAATATAACGGGCTTTGAGCTGAAACAAACCAAACCTTTTTGTGCTTAACGAGCCACCATTGCCGCATAGCATTGTGGATAATCAACAAAACAGGAAGTAGCAGAGCTGCATGGGTAGCCAGAGCTAATAGCAGCAACCATGAGCTGTAGACAGATGTGGAGCAATGAGGAGATTGACTGTCTCACTGACATCTGGTCAGATTCCCGCATTACGCAGTGAGTCTCTGATTCACCCTGTCCCCGACTTTTTTGTCCAATGCCAGTGCAGTTCGTCACGTGCGTGCTTCAGTTTACACATTTAGGTCCTCTGCCAAACAATGCAATGAGAATGCACTCTGACCCAAATGAAAAAAAAACATAAAGACTGCATTTCATCCAAACCAAATAAGTGGACCAAAGGACTTTATAGGTGTGAATACCCCTAAATTACATAGGAATGTTTTCTTCCCAAGGTTGTTACACTATCTCTGTAGGTCCTGTCCATAAATAAGAGATTTGCTTGCCACATGGCTTTCACAGTTGGTAATGCATTAATGAATCTTGAAACCTCTCAGCATATTACACACCCACTACTGTAATGCCACACCCAATACAGCCATATATCAGTAATAGGGGATTGTGTCATTGCCTGAATAGAAATTGATCTAAGTTAATAAGGCAGTTTTCCTAGTTAGAAGTCATGGAACTGCTAAAAAGTCAGTTTCAGCTTTGCTATTAGCATCTCTATTACAGTCCTGTTTCATGTACCATAGAATGACATTGGCTGTATGCTTTTATAAATTGTTAATGTATAGTATTCCATTCATATACATTAGGGATGTAAATGTGTACTCGTTTGTACCGAACCGTTTCGGTTCAGGGCATTTGATACAATACGGAGGTGTATCGAATGAATATATGTAGCCTATGTGAAGAACGCAAACACTCGCCTTAAGTTTCCACACAAACCACAGTATGAGCAAGGTGGCTGCAAGCAGAACTCATGTGCAGGGTCTCCCCTGTATACATTGTGCAGCGGCACCACTGCTGAATTCTCAGCGACACTGCAAAAAAACCCCAAAAGACTTTATTCTGAGGCTGGGGTGCTGGTAAGGGGGGGTAAGCATGACAACATAGTATAACAAAGGTACAGAAGCCAGGTTGGACATTCAAAGCATATTAAGTTTCACTTGTTTTTCAGTCGTTACGGAGTGCACCCCCCTACCCCACACCTTCACTGGTCTCCTTCACTGTACCGAAAATGTAACGAACTGAAGACCCCTGTACTGAAAATGTACCGAACTGAAATTTTGCCGTACTGTTACACCCCTAATATACATATTCACAATGGAGGATACTTTTGTTTTCATTACTTTTTTTTTTTCTAAAAATCACACCAAACTGAGGGAGGATAAATATTCACAGAGAACCTTCTGCTGAACATATACTCCTCTGTAATGCAGCAGTGTCTAAACGCCCGCATGTCTGCACCACATAAAATGGATGACACAGGTCTGGGCTAAGAGGCTTTGCCAAAGCTCTGGCTTACCAGTCTCACAGGTGTTAATGTCTGCTCTGTCTGCCACCCTCACTGAGATGATTGGCCACCACACTCACTTTCAAAGCAGAGTGTCTGGCACAGAAGTTACCCAGTCCCACCCTTTCTACAGTGTTTTATTAGTGGGGTGTTGTAGTGGGGGTGGAAGGAGAGATGGAAGATGAACATTCCAAGCCTATGCTGTGCAGAATGAATGTGACAAAGTAGTGTGATGCTATGTGGTGACTGAGCTGAGTACATTTGTGTTTTGTTTTTCATCTGCCTGCAGGGGGGGGGATCTTTGTGCCCATGGTAACACTACAGTTAATGATTCCTGAGAGATTTATAGTCCATCCAGGTTCACTTCACGACTTATTAATTAGGAGTTTGAGAAGAATCCAAACATGAACATGCATGATTTACGCATCTGGTCAATTTACGCATCTGCTTCACACAATGGAGAAGAAAACCCTGGGACATATGATATTAATACTTTTCTTCCAATGCTTTTTGAATTCCTTAACACATGAAACATAAATCACATGCATGTCTTTTTTCAGGTAGCGCCATCATCCAGTGCCCGTTCTTTCTCTCCCTCTCTCTGTCAGAGTGTAGATTGCTTGTGGGCTTTTTCTTTATTGTGAGAAGATGCTTGTAAACACAATCCACAATGCTAGCATCCTGTGGGCTGTAGCTTGTCTTGTGTGCATAATGTGTGATTTTCAAAGAAAGTGAAAGGCCCTGGCCTAGCATAGCAGCAGCACATGATAAAAGGGTTTTTTAGGGGGGACGGGGGGGTGACACAGCATCCGAAGATACAGGTTTTCCTTTTTATTTAAAAAAATATCCTCTTTTCTGTCAGAGCTCACACTGTTATGGACATAAAAAACAGCTTTCCTTTTTCTGAAACCATGGGCTGAGGGAATTGCATCACACTTTCATCAAGTTCGTGCCAAGCTATGAAGAGACGGTGTCCAAGCCTGTATTATTTATTTCTATTAATTGCTGTATTGCGGGAGAAACAAAAAACAAAAGTGAGGCAATTATTGTCCTGTGTGAGTCTTTAAAATATTAATTTAGAATTAAAATTTCAGATAAAATGCATAAATTATACAGCCATTTTTAATTACTCTATGACATACAACATATATATTAACTAACTTAAATTGAAACACTGAAAAATACATGAAAAACATTTCCTTTAAAGCTGAAGGTGAATCTGCTCCACTACCTACTGTATCTACACTATAAATATCAATGCACATTAAGATGCTTACTTAAACTAAATGCTGTTCATTGTCTCAGTGCTGCCTATGGATAGGGAGATTTACATGGGAAGAGTGAAATCCCTCCTGTGTCTTGGTGGAATTGTGCGCCTGAGCAGACTGGATTTCAGCTCAATAGAAGCTGTAATTAGTTCTAATTTACGGGGCAACTCCTCCCCAGCGACCCTGCTGTGCAAAATCCCCTGGCCACTTGGAAAGATCATGTTTTCTTGCACAGAGCATGGCACTCAAATAAACCACAACACTGCCATTATGGTTTGCTCCCCACTGATTTTTCCACCTTGTATAAGGTAGATGAAAGTCATGTCTTGTGATGCTCAGTGGAGCATACACTTGCCTGTTCCCAGCTATTAAGATGTGAAGATGCAAAGGGTGCCCAAAGCCACCATAAACACATCAGTAATAGAAGCAATTGGAACGATTGGCAAAGTTTCTGGTAATGAGAAGATGTTACTGCTTCATGTGTTTGCGCCATCAGTGGCTGCAACTGACAATGTGTTTTTAGATCTAATGATGCATTTGCATGTCATTCTCTGTGCTTGTTATTGTTCTGAAATCAGTCCAGATGCAATTTGAGTGCATCAATTTAGAGTCCAATGTTACTCAAGCAACTAATGGACTCTCAGGCAAAATGAAAATTGCTTCCTAATGATCTGACTAAGCTTGATGGGTGAATCTAAATTGATTAGTGTGCTAACATGAATGTAATATGGAATTAGCCTCTGAGAAGTGTGATCACATTTTTCTGCTCCTTACTGACCTTATTACACTCTAGCATTTTGTAGTTGTGGCCTTGTACTGAATGAATATTTATTTTCTCAATATAGAAATGTTTTGAAATATTGTGTGTAAGGAAGTAAAATAAAGTGGTTTGGAATAAGGTCCCTGAGCCAGATACCAAGTAGTACTTCTGTAATGTGTTCACAATGGACTGTGATGCAGAATGTGGAGGGTTAGCATGCCAGGTAGCAGCACCGTCCAATGTCGATGTAGAAATATGTGATGATTTTGAAAAATGTAAGATACTTACTCAAATGCTGAAGGTCTTCTGAAGGTTTTCTGGAATAAGAAGAATGATGAATGAAAATATTGCTGTTCTTGCAATGTTCCTCTTTATAACCACAATAAAATCAATTTTGTATCAATTATATTGATTTGCTTGTTGACTACATCTCAACTTTAAACTTCTCAAGGACCCAGTAGAGCAGTTTGTCCAATCCTGGTCCTTGAAAGCCACTATCCTGCATGTGTTAGATGTTTCCCTCTTCTGGCACACTTGACAGTTTTTATCAGGCTTCTGCAGAGCTTGATGATAGGCTTATCATTTGAATCAGGTGTGTTGGAGGAGGGATACATCTGAAACATTCAGGATAGTAGCTCTCGAGGACCAGGATTGGACACCCCTGCAATAGAGTCTGTCTCAGAGGTTTTTACTCCCAATTCACCCAGTGTTTAACATTGCCATATTACTCCCTAGGTCGTCTGTGCTCCATTGAAAGGCAAAGACAGGAAGTAAGTGTGTGAGTGAGTGCAAACATGCACTACAATGATTTGACCTAAATGTTACATGAGTTCTTCCTTCTTGGTATGAAGGACTGAGGGACATTCGAATACTGGCATGAGCTGGCAGCTGGAGCAGAGCACTAGCGCTCATCACCCCCCCACCTCGCATCGTCACCCCCATCGGCTGCTCATCCTCCGCTCTGCTCTCGACCCTTTACAGCAGCTCACCTCAGTGAGAATGAATAATGAATGTGACTAGACACATGGGTCAGAGGTGACGTGTCTGTGAGGGAGCAAATTCCTCCTTGATTAGTACATAAAAAGCCAGGCCCATCTGCCTCTTCTCTGGGATTTGACAGGGGTCTGGCTAGGAATGCCAAGAGCCTAGGGACGGAGGAGCAAGCAAAGACAGGCTTGAGGTGTTGGGTGGGGAGGGGGAGTTTTATGCACAAAGCAAAGAGAGACCTACAGTGGGGGCACTTTGTCATCACCTCACATCACACAGACTCCCCACCATCATAATGTCTAAAGCTTTAACGTGCCTTTAGGCATGTTATTCTTGGTGCACACATCAGGCATTAAGTGCCAGAATGCATTAATTTTGGTAATTATGAAAAAACACACATCAAAAATTGAACACTGGTTAATCAAACTCAATTCTGCACTTTGACCCTATATGACACGGGACACTTTCTGTCTACACTAGTATTGTAAACATAATGATTACATTACCATGAAGGCCGACAAGATCTGTAATGAGCAAAAAATGTATATTATTTCACATTATGCTCCATTGTTTGTATCGTTGGTTCAAATCACATTCCTTACAGCAATATTTTTTTGGTCATTTTGGCACTTTGAATTCTTCAGCACAGCATGCATGCAAGCAGGACTTTTGCATGTGGGCAATACAAATATGGAGGCGAGTGAACATGACACTGAATGTATTTATAGACAGAAACTGCTTGTATGAAACTTCCAAATGAAAGACAAAAAGCAATCAAATGCAATTAAGTACAGTATAGTTATTTTAAATATTTTCTTAAGGATCTTCTAGTGTCATTCTTCTATTATGACATCTGGTGAAATCATGATATAAGCTAAAGCTGGGTACACACTGTTTAATTCTGGAACTGTAAGACAAGATGAGAAACTGTAACAGTACATTTGATCGTAGCTAAAGCAGTAATGGAATTTTGAAGATGACCACCAACCAGAAACATCAGTCTACAGCTGCTTTTTCATTTGTGTACTGACCAAGCAAAAGGAATTATGTATGAAAAGATGCACTGAACAACCAATGCTAAAACTGCAATGGACTGTAGATCCGTTTTTTAGAGGCAGGAAATTAACAGCTTTTACAGGCTTCACATAAAGAAGCGTTTAACCTGTGCAGCTTATACATCTATTAACTGACTCACTTTTCTTCCCATACCTATTTGATGTGAAACATTTTTCTTATTTTTGTCCACAAAGCTCATAAAGAATTCGGTTGAAGAAGGAAAAATGATTTATTGATCCACCTTCCTTCATACAAAACATTACACAAAAAATTATATCTCAGAATGTTGTAATTTATCTTGAAAGGTCTACACAAACTTATCCACAAATTCCAACATGTTCGGAAAACATATTTCTGCGCATAATGGGCTGTTGTGCATCGGCAGTGACCCTGGATTGACAATCACAGGGTTCCTACAGGTTTCTACAAGTTACATTTAAAACTTTTTAAGACTACTTAGAACAGAATTCAATGCCTATTTCACGGATGTTAGGAAAATGTATTTATTTACTCCAACACTACTTTTACATAATGAAGTTGCCGGAGAGCTACTTGAATTAAGCAACATTTATTTACATAGCTAATTTTCATACATAGCTACACATATTTTGCATAATACGTTTGTAACATTGTATTCTTTATTATTTTACTACTATTTTATTTATATTTCTTTCTTTTAGCATTTACAATATGTAAAAATGGCTAATTCTGAAACTACTATTTCATATCACAAAAATCAAAACTAAAAAACAACAAACACAAGCCACATTCTCACTCACTCAATAAAACTTCACCAGCATGTGTGTGCTGTATTTCTGAATGATTTGACCTTTTCTATGCTGTCAAAACATATCAGTTAAAAACAGAATAACTTTGTGCACATAAATGCAGCATCCCCCTATCGCTTCTACAGAGTCATCACACTGGAGTGAAACCCAGAGGCACCTGCTCAGGTCCGACTCCAGCTGTCTGAGCGCATACACAGATAGAGCACACTCCAAGCTGGACATCAGCAGTAGCAGACAGAATCTCCGTCTTATGTTTATGGTCCCGGTCGGAATAATGATTCCACCACCGCAGTCAGAGCCTCTTTAATTCTACCTCCATCAGAGAAGGGCTGTTTGTGCTTGTCCAGGATGTGAACTACTTTAAATGATGCCTCGGTTGAAACACTGGCTTCTTGGTGGATTTAGTGAACATGGACTGTTGTTTTTTCAGTTTAGTTTTCAGCTCTTCTACCTTCTCTTTACGGAGGCTGATTCCCGCTGGAGAATCTCGGGAAAAGTTGCTGTGAACTTTGGTGAAATGCCGCTCCATGTTGCATCTTTTACTGATGTCAGGCTCGTGCCACAGATCAGACACACACACTTGTCTTTCACATTTGTCACAAAGAAGTCTGTGTCCCGTTGTTTGTAAAAATAATAAGTTTATGCCTCTTACTAGTGTGACTAGACTCTGCAGATATTATTGCGGGACTAAACCCACTACCTGCCTGGCACCTGGCTCATCCTGACCCCCCTGTGTCCCGCCCCTCTACCAGTGACAGACAGCAGACCAGTGCAAGTTTGACTGACAGCTAGTTGATCGTTTCATCTTGGAAGGGGGGCAGGATACTTGTAATTTTATTTTCATTCATTCATTCATTTTCTGAACCCGCTTTATCCTCACTAGGGTCACAGGGGTCGCTTGGAGCCTATCCCAGCTACTTACGGGCACCCTGGACATTTTGCCAGTTCATCGCGGGGCTGACATATAGAGACAAACAAACACTCTCACATTCACACCTATGGGCAATTTAGATTAACCAATTAACCTATTAGTGCATGTCTTTGGATGGTGGGAGGAAGCCGGAGTACCTGGAGAGAACCCACACAGACACAGGAAGAACATGCAAACTCCACACAGAAAGGTCCCACCCCCCACTGACTGGTGTTGGAATCGAACCCAGGACCTTCTCGCTAATTTTCTCGTAATTTTATTTTATTTTTTGTAATCAACTGTTTTTATTGATTTTAAAATTTCTGTTTGCAAACATAAACAAATTCAACATTACACAACAAAGAATGTACACTACACCTACAGTACACACAGAACACACCCCTCTGCCCCACCCCACCCCACCCACCAACCGTTATTCTCCTCCTTGTGGGACACACAATTTGGTTTTGAGCATCTGACAAAGAAAAAATCAAAATAACTGAATAAACTAAGTATTAATCAGGATTATAAACAGGACATATAGAGTTACCTTAGATGAGAATCTCTAAAGTATGACACTTGTAATTTTGATTGGGTGAAAATTTAGACCTGATCTACCAAGTGACAACTCAACTTTGTGTTATTATATCATTGACTCCTTAGTGAGCTACTGGAAGGAGCCTCATGAGCTACTGGTAGCTTGCAAGTGATGTGTTGGAGACACCTGGAGTAGACTAACGCTACTGTCTTTGCAGCTTGGACATTTCCCAGACACATTTAAAGACAATACAGCGAACAAGTTTATGGCAACATAACCTAAGACCTACCATATCAGATTTAATACTTTTTAAATACTTTTTAAGGTATTAAATTCAGATTTGTAAATTCGAGACTTTTAACACTTTTCAAGACCCCGTGGGAACCCTGCAAGCATCGCACATAACAGAATGCAGTGATTATGCACAATAAATCTTGACCAAAGTAATACTCATTCATTGCAACAACATGACCACATGCAAACAACAAAATGAATGCACAGAAATATAATACGCTATAAACAATATTCACCACCAAATATCACATTTTCTTCCCACAGAAAATATTGATTATATGTGCAATGATTTAGATTAATTAAGCATGTAATTAAATAGGCTGATTTTTTTTTTTTTTTTTTTTTTTTTAACAACTTGACAAGTTATAAAATCTGGGACTTAATGGGATTTTTTTTCATAGGCTATCATAATTCCCTTTTACAAGCCAATTGCAGGCAATATTTATAACAATTGTTTCTCAAGTATGGATTTAATATGTATTTCTCTTTTGTTGTGTGACGCTAAGCATACACGTATAAACTGCAGGCTTGAGGGAGTTAGCAGCACTTTGCTTCGAGTTTACAGGCCAAAATAGAAGCTTTAATGCCTCATGTGCAGTTTTTTTCAGAATCGCTCACACCAGTGTCTTAAGTTCAAGGCCATCCACAACATCACTAAGAATCCCTTGAAGCTCCTGACCCTCCCAAGGGGGGCATCATTGATTTGATTAGTCTTTATAGTAGGATTAACAGTAGAAGCTAGTCTGCAGAGATGTCCACTCATTTACAATGATGATCAGGGGCATGGGCTGGTAAATTACTGTAATGCATCCCATAGTAACAATGCAATATATAGATCCCCTAAACGAGGCGGGAGATAAGCAAACATGTTAGGAGAGGAAAACATGGAGCAGGTTCACCTCGACTGGAGAGAAAGAACATACCCTTCGGCAGCGGCTATAATTAATATGCTAAATTGAATTGCAATAATCGACTAGGGGACTGGCCTCGTGCTCCAGAGGTAGGATGATTAAAATGTTAGGCTCCACTGAAGGGGTGATTGGGACCCTGGCGAATTAAGGATCGGATTTGATGGGAGACAATGCGGATTCTATTTTTCATTAATTAGCCTCAGATCCATAAAACCCGTGAAAGACTTCAATTGTGTATTACTCCAGCCTCTCAATTACATCCATTCATTAGCTCTGAATGGCCTCCACCAATGCATTATAGCACATGCATATGAGAATAAAAGAGTGAATGAAAGATTGAGTTGACTACCCTAATACCACTGGGTCCCATTATTATGTGGGGAGGGGGGTTTATGAAAAATGTTGAGGTCCTTTGTCAAATGTCAAAGGGATGGATGCTACATGGCCGACATCCGGCACAATACACATTTGTGTGGAACGTCAAATCATAATAAGTTTCTATTAAAAATCTCGGGGAGGCATCCTCGCAACAATTGTGTCCTGACAGACATTAATCATTACCGTCTTTAGGAGGTGCACCCAGAAACACAATTATCAATGTCTCTGTAGCTTCTATGCTCCACTACACCTTTTTTTTCTAAGTATGAATTCAAAGCGCATTTAATAGTTATGTAAGACTAAAGGGTAAGAAACTGTCCTCAATCTTGAACGCAAATACTGCCTCATAGCCTTAAAGCAACACCATGGAACTTTTGCTCCCAACTAATTATTTGACTGTTGCTTCTTTCCATGTGCAACAAATTTTTTAAAGCCTTGTAAGGCGACCTTGTTTAAAGTGGTTCACATAAAATCTGTATCTCTGCAATACTCACGCATTTGTTGACAAGCCATTGATGCTGGCAAACTTCCTGAGGCAAGACAATTAATGTGCATTCAACCGTGTCTTCAGGTCAGGTAAAGTAGCTTTACAGCATTTTATACAAACATTATTGTTTTATTTTTTTTTAAATGTCAGATACAAAAAAAAAGACGACAAATGAACAGATCTATATTATGACAGCGTATTAGGGCCAGAGAGGAAAAATAAAAACACTTGTCACTACAAAAACAAAGTCATAATATTTCAAGAATAAAGCCATAATATTATGAGAATAAAGTCAATTGCAAAAAGAGTCCTAATTTTTTGAGAATTAAGTTGTAATATTATGAGAATAATGTAATATTTCGAGAATAAAACCATAATATTACGAGAATATAACATCATGATTTAAAAACTTCCAGTCAGTTCCTCCTCCACAAAAGTGGCAATCTGCTCCAAATCAGTTTGGTTCTTACGACAAAACAACCCAAACGTGTGCAAACTCACTTCAGAGTCCTTAGACTAATGCTAGTCTGTTGATGGTGAGCTAATAGGCTCAGTATTTCACTGTGCGTAAACCCCAAATGAAAGTATAACCTCACAAAATGTTCCAAGTTCTCCATTATGCGATGAGTGGGTACGACTTTATTCTTGTAACATTATGGCTTTATTCTCAAAATATGATGACATTATTCTCATAATATTATGACTTCATTCTCAGAAATTTGTGACTATTTGTATTCGACTTTTCTTCTCATAAAATTACGGGTTTTATCTTGCTATTTTGCAACTTTATTCTCATAGTGACAAGTGTTTTTATTTTCTTATATGGCCAAATATGCCATCATACTATATAACAGCCTATAACTGACTGCTCATTGTGGGAACATAGTTTTACTGTAATACAATGCTGCTTGCGTGGTCATCATATTCATATTGTGATGCAAAAAATGAAGGTCAGTTTGTAATGTTGTAAATTCAGTTTACATTAGCGTGAAACATGATAAGGTTTACACTCACTAGTCCAACAGTAACTCCACCAGGTCTCCATGCGTAGGTCATCCCTCCTCCTCTTTCAGCTCACACCATCAAGTGAAAGCTGGGCCAATATTCACCCTAGTCTGGCCTCTTATTTTATCATTCTCATGCTGACTTTTCTTTGTCTCTTCAGACAACACTCTTAAAGTCTTTCTTTTTCTGACTGCTTCTGCCATAACTGTTGGCCTATTTGTAGCTTTCCTTCACTCATAACTTTGTTTACCTGTCTTGACTTCGGAGGGTGAAGGGGGGATGTGACGTGTGCCAATAAGCAGTCCAATTTTGTAGTTCTTTTTGTGTAGGGGCTCCTATGTGCAACCAGCAGCTGCAGTGCCAGTGCAGGTGATACAGACGCTCTGGAGTGATGATGAAAGTGTAATTAAACCTATTGTGAGTTGTACCACCAAAATGACCTTGAAAATATAGTTTGAAGGCTGAAAAAGTCTGTTGTGTTGCTTTAAGATATTCTTTTTTTAAATGACAAACCTTCAAAAATAAGTTATTTTTTTTTGCTCCAACCACAGAAGTAGGTATTTCTAAAATCTCAAGGATGATCCCTCTGAGTTTTCAAACACTGCTCACAATGACTGCATATGCAAAGAGCCTTTAAATGAATAAAAAGACTGAGTGCACTGAGTCCTGTTGTCTGTAGATGTAACTCTCCAGACACACAATGCAATCTGATTTAAAATCTCCTTTGACAATTCTTGGTTGCAGTGCTTTTGTGTTGCTGTAACTCAGTACAGTTTTACTTATTTTTATTTTTTTCATAAAATTAAGGAAAAGCAAAGCTAGAAGATTTACTATGTTTTATTTTAATGCTCATATTTCTTTAAGAAGACTACACAAAGCCAGGGTTGTCATTGGGCCTGTTTTTGGCTAGTGTCTCCCTTTGTGTGTGTATAAGTGCCTGTGCTTGCATACATACACAGACATAGAGAGCAGTGTAGTGACAGCATGAGAGAGGTGCACAGTTGTGTAATGAAACCCATAATTACAGGGTGAGAGATGGGCATTGTTCATGCATTTGACAAGTCCCTTTCAGTCATGAGTGCAGTTTTCAGTCAAAGGACTGTTTTTCCTGTCTTTTTTTTTTCTTCAGAAGGCTGTCCACCTTTTGCTTCTGCACAAGAACACAAAGGCGTCACTCTCCTGGATAGGGACTGTGCATAGTGATAATACATGATTTGCATTTAATTCTTGGCTATGACAGGCTCCCGTACAGTAGAGCCCAAAGTCTAATTTACATTGTGTCCTTATCAGGTGCTATCATGCTTTGCTTTGGGAGCATATGACATTCAACTGCGTGATATGGTAGTGAAATACTTAGCCCGTGTACATGTGTATTGTGACAATAAAAACAGGCTTCTGACGTGTTTTGGATGTCGTAGTAAAGGCACCTGTGAGGCTTCAAATGAAACCATGGCTGCTTGTACATTTTATATAGTGACGAGACAAGTACTTTTCTAATGTAAGGATGACATTGTTTGTTGCCACTCGTGATGAATGTCAAGCATCTATTTCCGCACATACATTTTTTATCCTCCTCATGCTCCAATATTTGTTAGAAAAAAGGAGGCATGAAAAAGAAGCTTGTACTATGAACACTATATGAACACAAAATTGTTCCTTGTCCTCTTGTAGAGCCGTCCCTGACAGTGTAAGTAATTTTATTGAACATGCCTTTTTGTCTGACAAGTCTTCCAGAACAAAAGTTCCAGACGGGAGAATCTAGAATGTCACATATCAGGTCAGTGCGTCCGAGTGTGTGATTCCTCAGATATTACACATTTTTAATTCCTCCTTACATGCCACTGGAGAACAGCAGGTGCAATGGCAGCCCATATTTGAGCCATATTGTTACTGAGCTTTGGATTCTTCTGGGAGGTGGGCAGAAGATGGAGGAAAACACAAACCTGACCCTGGAGACAGAGAGGCACAATCTGCTGTGCATACATAACGCTCCTGCCCTTCCTGTTCTCAACACACTCACTCATTCTCTCTGCTTCCTGCACTGGTCATTTTCACTTCTCCATCTGACAGTGCTACACCGAGACAGTCTTAACCTCTCGCAAAATGCGCCAGGTCCGGGCTAGTATCGGCCCTGCTGCCTGATGAGTGATTAAACACATATGGAGCGCATCGGCATTCCCAATGAGACCCCGCCAGCCAGCCCAGGGATATGTGCTCATTCTCAATTGCCAGGCCTCATCTGCCACCTGCACCTTTTTTAAAATGAATTTGTCACATATCTGAGGCCAGGAAACTGCCCGGCTGAGTGCCACCTCCATTTGAGCTCAATGGTTTGAACACTATCAGAAGGGACGTGTCAAAAATGGCACAATTTGAATTGCATGTGAACTGTTTCACCATGTGCTCTTGCATGTTTTTTTTGTGACAGGAAGACAAGCCCTGGAGCAATGATATTTTTTCACTTTGCAAGTGTTATCATGGAGAGTTCTCTTTCACACCAGGGATGATTGGAAGTGTTAACCATGTTTCCTATGTTTGACATGTCCCTTTGTCAAGCCCTCTTGTCGACAGAATGTTATAGTAAATTAATTCCCTGGGGACCCTCAGCCGGTTTTCCATTCCTCTGCCACTTTTCCTTCCTAACTTGAGTCAAACACTTCAATGTCTAAGGTTAGAGGGAAAATGGATTGTCTATTAGTTTTGAAATTCAGTACCGGAGTTAAGATGGAGTAGAGTTTGGTGGTGGTGAATGCTGTGGTGCAGGAATTCCCGTAGGAATCACAATTTGCCTTAGCATCCCCTGGCCCTTCACAGTTTAATAACTCAATAGATTACCTGCCGCACTTTCCAAGGACATTAAACCAAGTTCTTCTCAGGATCGATGGGAAAGGGCTTTCTGGATATCAACACTGCTCAATACTGCACACTTCATTTCCCACACCACAGAGGCCCTACATTTAATTATACCTTGCAGAATGGTTTTAATTCCAACTTTGTACAGTTACGTAAAATAGCCTGTCGATTAAAAGGAAGACAGATATGCATCACTATAAAGAAGGAATGTATTTTCCCCTAAACACTGAAAAACAAAATCATGGTTCAACCATGAATACAAAGAATGCAAAGCAAACTCCGATTCTTCAATGAAAATGGTATTCAAAACATTATTACAATATAGCTTGTTTATTTTATCACAAAGTAGACAAGATGAGCAATGAGTACTTATATTTCAGACAGGTGGCAGAAAGGACTTATTGCAGCTCACTTCCTTTGTCAAAGGCAAGAAGGTCTTTGGAAGGTCTTTTTCAAGTGTGACACTCATTGCTGTAGACTATTTACCCACGCTTGTGCTTTTATTTATCGCACAGTTCCACCCCATGAATTATCTAATGTCTTATGGACTGTAAATTTCCCTAATGCAGTTCTATGCCCTTCCTCTAAACTTACCTACAAACATACACATGAGCACGCTCAAACACACACTGCAATCAACCACACACATACACAATCATAATACCCCTGAAGTCACCCTTTGTAGGACTACTCCCTCAGTTTTATTGAGTATTGAGGAAACTAAATGGCTGCATTTGTTTGCAAGGGGTAAGTGATGAAAGCATCTGCCATAAGAACCCCTGGTGTCCTTTTGAGGCCCTGGTGAAAGCTGTAAAGCTGCTGTCACCAATCAATCAGTGAGAGTACTACAATATTGTTTACTAGCGCAGCTCATTAAGCAATGTAGCTGAACATGCTAACTTAATTTAAAGTGAGATTTATTGTGGCCTGGGCAGGAGAGAACCATTGTCCCGGAGCTAGACTCTGTGCCTCGTGGATCTGGGTTGCTAAATTGCAACTAGGAGTCGCTGATAAATTGTCCTGTTCTCATCTAACCTACTTACCGGTTTCCAGATAGACAATAATGAAGAATCATTTGACACTGAACTGGAGCGCACTAAAGTTATTTGCCATCACACTATCAAGCCTGACTGCTGGCTAAAGAGAAGAAAAGCCTACACATGTAGAGACATCATTGACCAGACATGACAAATGAAGATACAGCTGAATTCCTAAGAAGCGGGAAAGAAAAGTACAATTCTACCTAACTGCTCTTACTTTACTGATTTTAAAAATAGTTTGTAAGACTGCAGAATAAAGACGACAATTTTCAACAAAGCTATTGTACTGAATAATTACTGTGGGTATTGTGAAGATGTTGATAACAAAAAGGAATGCAATTGGTTTGGTAATTCCCATTGCTTAGAGACACACACAAACACAGTGCATCTCTAGTATTGACACTGACACACTGACAGGCCTCCCACTGTGGACGGGGTTACACTGAAGCCCAGTGATCAGGACTCTCTGTGGGGTGCTTTGGGCTTCTTCCCAGGCACCAAGTCCAGGGGCATCTCTCTAGTAAGTGCCTCTGGGGAGTAGTCACACTTTTAAAAGACGGAAATTAAGTGGAAAAATGTCTGCTCACTCACTGATGTAATTATCTGTCCTGGATTAACATCTGTTCGCAAGCTTGAGTGCCAAGTCCACTTCAACATGTGCCAGTACCTCGTGGCAGTGCCGAGTATGTGTACCTGTGTCTATTTCCAAAAGCTGTGTATCTTGGCACCAGCTGCAGCAACTTTTCACTCTGACATCCTCCACCCATTCAACATCTGCGTATTTATGTGAACATCTTGGCTGCGGTCATTGAGAATACCAACGTTGTGACACCGCCTAATAAGTTTTTCCAGTTTAACCACGGTACTGTGGCACCACTTTTATCAGGCACAAATTATAGAATGAATAGAAATGAAATATTTGTGTGATACATTGATGATTATTACAGTTTAAATGATAGGATCATATTGGCATATTTTTATTTAGCAGTCAGTCGTATTTACAGCTCTAGTATTTGCAGCCTATTTAATTATAAAAAGATTCTGAGCAGGGAAGGTTTGTCCCGCTGGTAGGAAGCCTCTGTAAAGCTCATTAGCATGCTCCATTTATCTATATCATGTGTGTCAAAGTGAGAGTCAGGGTGGGCGTTCACCTAGTGGCTTATTCCCACCTTAACAACTCTGTTGTAACAGAGCTCAGGTGGCCTATGTGTATGAGAGAACCTGCTTGAAATTCAGCCTGCAAACCCAGTCTAATCCATTATGCATTGGCATTGTTATACTCCTTTCTACTTTCCCCCTTATTAGAAGGGCCAACTTTTCCCAGTGTTGCTCTAAGTGTGAGCTAAATGAAGGATTCCATTTGAGTTGTGGTTATTGACACGCAATAACCAAAGGATTACACCTGTCTTACTGTGGAAATGTCAGCCAGTATAAGGAGAAGGAATGTATTTGGACGCCCCCTGGGTATACACGGTGACTATTCCCAAGAATGTTAAGCCCAGTGGGATCAATTTATAATTGAACTATACCATGGAAAAAAGAATTTGCATCTCCCCTTGTTAACTGGGCCCTAATTATCTTTACTCTTTAGTTATTGGAGCAGAGGGGATAGAGCACTGTGTCCTCTCTATTAGATCAACTGTCTGGGGAGTTTTTTAGCTATAGGTTAATGAACTGCAGAATATCAGGCAGAATGCAATCACAGCCCAGCCTAACCAATATTACCAAGGATATGATGTTTCTCAGAATGCACACAAGGGCTGAGAAAAGTCATCTCTCTGGGGAGCATACCCCTGTAGTTTCAGAGATGTATAATTAGTAACAATGGCATGGTGGTTTTCTCCCATTGAGTGCTCTTTTTTAAAATATCATCTGCTCTTGTTGCCACACACACGCCTCTGGCTGATGGATATTATCAAGTACACTCATTATTATGCATGACATGTTTTACAGAGCTCAGTTGGTATAAGATTTGCGTAGCCTTTGGCTTGTCAAATGATTCTATAATTGATTAGATTAATACTGATCAGTCCAAACATGAAGCACAGAGGGAACTGTTGTCTATGTATAGCAGATAATTGGATGCAGCGAGTTAGGGTGAATGCATTATCAGTGATTAAATGGTAAAAAAAAAAAAAAAAATTAAAATAATAGAGCAATCACATACGCTAATATTTTACAGGAAATGGAGTCCTTCTCCATCAAAGCGATTACTGATAATGGTGGAATAAAGAGCACTAGGTGGCAAAAATGATTAACTGAAATAAAAATTAGAAATTGTGGACCACTGCCAAAACCAGTGTTCCAGTTTTCTTCTCATTACACAGTATTATTAAAGTACAAATGATTACCTTTTCCTTCTTTCTTAAATTGAACTGACTCTAACCATTGTAAGTTTTTAGATCCACACTGTTACATCCCCATTAATGCATTATATTTATATAAGTTTTACAGTAAAGTTCCACAAATAACATTCTAACTTGCCTGAAACACATATCTCATACAGCACATAACCAGGGAAGCTGGAACCTTAAATTGTTGCAAATTGCTCTAATGACACCTCATATAGTACAGATGTGCACAATCAGATGCTAACAGAGGCAGGGCAAAATTACATGTACTTCAGCATTGATGTTTTATTAGCAGCTGTTACTGAAAACAATGTTGTTTGGTTACAAAACGAACTAAAATAAACCAAAATTATCGAGAAAATGTCTTTAAGTTATTGTCTTTTTCATTTGGATACATAAGCCTAGTATTTTGGGTGAATATGAGATGGTTCTTCCAGTGTTTTAGCCGTGCCAGTTTTATGACAGCAGATGGTATGCACGTCACACATCTGTGTTGCCAACCCATCCCCGCCTGGCATCATGGCGGCAAAATCAGTAGAAAGTGCCAGTCCCATTTGGGATTACTTTGAATATTACTGCGTCTTTAGATAACAGCAAGTCCCTTTTAAAGAGGAACGTGATAAAATATGTGGAATATTTCACAAGGGGCAAAATCCCCATAATCCAAGTCTCTTTGAAAAACTTGCACAAGAAAGGTAACCTGGCTTACCTTGACGAGGCAAAGGAGAACACCCAGACACCCTCCCCTGGAGCATAAGCCAGGCCAGTGTGATTGATGCACCATGAGTCAACAGTATCCCCACTGAAAACGCACACACACAGCTTCCAGTGGTGACCTAGTAGCTTCTGATTTGTACCAACACACTGATGGGACATGTTTTTTAGTTGTATTTGGTTCTAAGTGAAAACATTTATTTTATTCTGAGGAGATTTTACTGTACAATGCAGTGAATCTTTTATTTGCAGTAACAGCCTAACATTAAAACAGTCTGTTTTCAAAGTGCTTCATGGCCTTTCACTCATTTGCACGCAAGACCTGAACTGATATAATAAATACTGTAGATGAATGAAAACTGAGAAAGGAGACATCGCAGACGAGTTCAAACCCTGCATTCTTTTGCACATCAGTAGCCTAAGAGTAGCACAAATTCCATCCACTTACTCCCCCAGTTCCAAAAAGATCTGAGTCAAGGGGGATTAAGATACTAGATAATTCAACAAGGATTTAATTTGAAGCATACTGCCTTAAGTCAGCATTAGAGACTTTCTTAAAGTGTGTATAAAGGGAACCCAAGGGGCTCAAGCAGTCAGCATGGAAGACCTCAGACACGTGCTAATTTTACAGTTGGATAGCCTGGAGCCCTTATGCACTTGTGAGGAAAGTTAATCAAAGTGTGTGATTCACAGCCTTGTGTTATTATTTATAAATTTCATTTATTTACAACTGCAGGTTACAGTTGTAAGACTAGCAACAACACAATGATATATCTAAAGCCGTCTTAAGTTGCTGCATTGTAGTTCAATCTTGTTCCAATGACATACTACTCCCTTCTACAGCTACTGGCATAACAATATCCCACTTACAGCATGCTCCTGCTCTTTTCAACAAATACTGCTTAGCATAGCCATGTGGCCTTGCCATAGCTAAATAAACCTTTTAAAACTAACACAGGCCAGCAGCTCAAGAAGCAGCCCAGCTTTTTCCACAGCTGTCATATTCAAATATTTCTTCATATTCTCCTACTGCTTGTCATCTTTTATATTTCCTATTTCTTTTGTTGTTTCTTCACTTTAAAATGTCAATACACAGCATGGCCAATTGGTGTGACAGTGACAATTGCAATTATCGGTCATATTAATGTCTCATAATCAAATAGAATCTTTATAAGCTGGATTTTCTGAAAATGTTCCAGCCCTGGACAGACACTCATTTTATAACAGTTCTATTGTGGATGTAGACTGACTCAGCTAAGTACAAACATATTCAGAAATTACTACTAGTATTACTGTTGTCATTTACATTATTACTTCCTCTGCATTACCTCTACTACAGTACTACTACTACTACAGTAGTCATAGTTGTAGTACCACTAATAATATTACTATGCTCTCACCACTACCTCTATTATTTCTACTAATGCTACAACCAATACTACCACTATTACAACTAATATTACTAGCACTACTAGTACTGTCATCACCACCTCTGCTACTACTACAACTACTACTACTGGTACTACTACTGTCACAACTAGTGCTTCTACCACTGCCACTTCTATTATTATTACTATCACAACTAGTACTTCTGCTGCTAATGTTTCCACCAATACTACCACCACTACTACTACTACCTACCAGTTCTTTAACTACTACTGTTGGCTACTACAACTATTCTATTATTGTCAGCACAACTTCTGCTGCTGCTCCTACTCCTACTACTACTACTACTACTACTAGTACTACTACTACTACTACTACTACCTCTACTAGTGCTTCCACTACTCTACTACAACTACTACTGCTACTGTCACCACTAATACTATTACAGCCAGCCTGGTCACTTCTATTATAAGTGCTACTTGTAGTACTTCTGGTACTACTACTACTACTACTACTACTACTACTACTACTACTACTACTACCTCTACTAGTGCTTCCACTACTCTACTACAACTACTACTGCTACTGTCACCACTAATACTATTACAGTCAGCCTGGTCACTTCTATTATAAGTGCTACTTCTAGTACTTCTGGTACTACTACTACTACTACTACTATGACTACTGTCACCACTACTGCTACTTTTCTACTTCTTACTTTTACCAACTTTTTTTTTTCTGCTCCTACCCCTACAACTATCACTACTACCCCAACAAATATCACTAGTACAACTATTATTACCATTGTTCAACTACTACTAGAATTGCTAACACTATGACTACTACTGTTATTACTACTGTGCTACAGCTACTACTACTACTAGTATTACTACTACTACTGCTACTACTGTAGATGTAGTAATAATACTGTCACCACTACCTCTACTACTTCTAATACAACTGCTATCTCTGCCACTTCTGCTACTGCTATTACTCTGCTGTACTATTCTGCTATTACTCCTATTATGTTCACCATTTTTCTTTCTTTCTTTTTTTTTTTTTTTTTTTTTACATATCCTATTCATCATGTTGTATATTCAGATGAATGTGACAGTCAATGGGGACATAGTTTGAGGAACATAATATAAATAACACAGCTCACATTATTCATCAAGTCACAGATGTCTTGAAGTTCTGCTGTAATGCCATTCATTAGTAATTCTGATAAAAGGATCTGTGTATAATTTTCTGGGTCCAGCGCTTCTGTTGTTTTCATTCATTTTGTTCATCAGCCTGAGTCCCTGAGGACTCAATGCCATCTTATGGCCATCTCCTCTCCAGCTGGTCCACAGGTGGCTAAGTACACTTTGCACTTATTTGTCTGGCCTGTCTGTTCAATATTAGCCTTCTCTCCATCCGTGGAACTGTCCCTGATATTGTTATGAGAAGGGAGCATGGAATCAAGAGTGCAAAAAGGCATTTGGCTGGCATTTCCCACCTTGGCCAAATCCAGCTCCCGTTGCCTGGGCCAGACTGTTTCGTTTCTGTTTGAGCATCGATGATGACACTGTTCCAGGTCTCCACCTGTGTCCTCCTCTGATCAGTGTGGTGGGCATGCTGGGAAGGGATAAGCAACAGCAGGATGCTCTCTTCTTTCCCTGGTCTTTCCGCGCTGATAAGCATAGAGAGATTATCAGGATTGTAAGGTGTTAGAATCTCTATCTTTTATGCTTGACCTAAGATCGATGTACATATGTCTATTTGACTCTGGTACTTCAGCTCTGACAATGCGTTGCAGAAACCTTCTTTTATAAGCATGATCCTCTAGATTATTTAAACAGTTGCATACACACGCACCATTTCAGTAATAAATACAAAAAATACACATACAGTTACCATATCTCAGTTAAATATATGTTCTATAACTGACAAGGTGATGAATCATAATTATCTGATGTTGCCTTAACCCTCAAACATCAGATCAGCCACTGGCAACCAACAGCATCTACTGATCTAAGATTTTTAACAACTTTTGCACCATTCATCCTATCACTACATTTAAGTAATTCAGGTAAAATGCAGTTTCTCAGCTTTTCAGCAGCATATGATTTGATGAATTTGGATGTTCAGATACTCCAAAGTGAATATAGAAACACTGTCATTTTTTGTAACATTGATTCATTAGTGAAACCCATGTAGTGTAACAAATGAAAACGTAAAAAATACAAAAAATTCAATTGTATTCTATGTTTTTTTTTTCTATTTTTTTTAATGTACACCTACATTGCACATTTTAAAAAATGCATCTATTGAGTGTATTTTTCTGTTAAAATTTGTACTTTTTCTTTTTAAATTCTGTATTTTTCCCATCCATATCATATCTGTATATATATTGCACGTTTTAGCTTCTGATTTAAATTCTATACTGCTGCAAGGAGCATCCACAATTTTGTTGTACTGATCAATGACAATGGATTCTAGTCTATTCTAAATGGCAGTGGTTGTGGACCTGTTTTATGTTCAATAAATGAGATATTTTCCTGTTTTCCAGCCGTTCTGAAATAATAACCTTTGAATTTACTGAGCTTTATGAACATCTACATAATTAATAAAACAGAGGAAAATAATTTATTTTCATGGAAAAATGCACAGGATAATATCATAAATGGTGAGAAATCACTATGGAAAGGTTAAATACGGAGAGAATTTAATGTGGAAGTTCCCACATTAACATTTCTAGGTCTTTTAGGGTTAACATAACAACTGCCAGTTGCTGTGGCCTGTTATTTTGGATTCGCTGCATGTTCAATCCTCTTATTCTACTCAACTCAATTTCATAAACCCCAGACTTCAAAATGTTACCTGTCGTTTTATATTACAGCCTGTAAAAATCTTCAGAACTTAAAAGTCATTCTTCATGCGTTATATAAAAGGGTAAATGTTGATCAGTGAGATGCTGGTGGAGATTAAGAAAACTGCCAACTTGGTCTCCTCATCTGTAAGGTAAGATGCATAAATATCCTAAAAGCATTGGCGTTTTGTGATACAGCGATTACCTGTGATTAAGACGGGCTACCCTGGTGACTTGTATTTTCCCCCGTCTTATCCCTCCTAAGCCTCGCAGACACAGACACACTGAGACACAGCTTGAGAATCTCCGTCCCCAGTCGCAGCCTGTCTACACATGATAAGACTGAGCTGCACTTTCCACTCAGGTCGGGAGCTCAGTCCACTGCATACGAGTCATCACTTAATCTATATAATTCATAGAGAAGGGCATTAAGTGTACACAAAAGACAGAATCAGGGCACTCTTGCTATTAATATGACACTCATATTACACCATTTCAAACTGTTTTTACATATTTAAGCTGCTTGGTGAAGTATCATGGATTCAACTACAAGCAGGGTTAAAGTACATATTATGGGAACATTTGTGCACAAGGTCTAACAATCTCAGTCTATACTTCTCTCATAGACATTATAGCAAATATGTTTTATGGTGCTTGGTGTGCATTACATCAGGAGAAAACTCACAAACTGAATTAGTACATCTGGTCCTTCCATTTAAATGTATGTTAGTATCATCTTTTCTGAAATGTCACCTTCGTTGTTTTTTTTTTTTTTTTTTTTTTTATTAAATGTGCTTTATTTGCAGCTTGCACGAGCCGTCTCGCTGTGTTTGCAACTCTTAGCTAGCTTGCATGGCGCTTTGCTAGCTAAGTGCATTTATTTGCAAAACACAGAAATGCAGTTTTGAAGCCTTCAGTCTGCAAGTGATGACGCTGCAGGAAGCTAACACACGTAGCAAAAACACGCCGTTTGAGTTGTATGATATAAAAAGAGCGGTGGAACAGAATTTACCGTCGGACACTTCAATCCATCTGCCTATTCATGTAAATATAAACGACACTCTCTTCTGTAATAAAATGAAGCATTGACGTTTTGGATTAAAGGATTGGCCCAACATTAAGATGCGGCCACTCAGAAAAGTTGGTGTTGTGGAGTGGCATGGTTGGATGAGTGAATGTGATGATGCAGAAAAAGATGGAGGCATGGCATGCTCTTGGGAGGGTGGGGGAATTTGCAGTACCTGGTCCAAATAATGGGGGAAGGCCAGCTGGGGCTTTTGGCAAACATATTTAGGACCTAGTGACAGACCCTGAGCCCCTGAACTAATCCTGTTGCAGGTGATTATATGGAGAGAAAGAGGAGGACTACACCCTCACTCACTTCCACTTCTAATTATACAGTATATTATGATGAAGAAATATGAAGACTCAATGAATGTGTCAGCATGTTGAATTTTTTTTTTTTTTTTTTTTCTGGATCAATTATTCAGATTTTTAAAACTATGGGAAGATGATTTACATGATGCTCCTTCTTATGCACAATTTATTCTGTAAAATTCTGATAATTGTGTTTCCATACAAGTACACCTGATACAATCTACCTAAAACGACAGGAATCATATATTAAAAAAATGCATTGGAAATGTTCTTGTACTGCAACCAGCCACCAGGTGGATGAGCAACACATTTTAGGTTCACATTAGAAGAAGAAGAAGAATCTTTATTTGAGAGTATATATAATGCACACTGAAATTGATCCTCTGCTTTTAGCCCACTGCTAGTTCAACACGCAGGAACACAGGATACACTGCAGAATAGGAGCAGTGGGGCTTAAAGGAGTGATATTTTGCTTTTTCTAAAAAAATGGAATAAGTCATTTTAAAACATTTCCCTGTGGTCTACATAAACTGTAAATGTTATGCTTGGATCTGAATTCTTCATTAATTCAACTCCACAGCAAGGTTATAATCGTTAGCAAAAACAAACAAAATGACGAAAACTAAAACTGGAAAAACATTTTTGTTAACTGAAATAAATAAAAACGCTAATTAAAAGGAAAAAAAAAACCCCCGATAACTAACTGAAACTGTATTGTGAGCTTACAAAACTAACTGAAACATATAAAATTATGGATAAAATTCCCTTTGTTTTCGTCTTTGTCAATGTCAGTTGATATCAAACTGATTTATTTCGCTCCAGCAGTTTGAGCTAGCAGCACCATACAGCACTTCAGTCCGTCATGTCTGGTCACTGGTGGTTTCCAGTTGTCTTCTGGTCCCCACTTTACCTGGAACATACAGACTAAAGCTGGGACACAGCAGCACAGTCCTGTCTGGGATTTACTTTAGTGATACATGGGGTGGGGTTTTTTTTTTTTTGTTTGTTTGTTTTTTTGTGCACTGTGTGTGTGTGTGTGTGTGTGTGTGTGTGTGAGTGACAGAGACAGAGTGGAGCTAAATGACAGCGTCAGACAGAACTAGCATCCAGGTAAAAACTGGAGAGTTTATCACCATGAAAAGGCCTTCCAAGCCCTAAACTGGACAGTTTAGAAGAGGAGAAAAGAAGAGGATGAAAACTAATCCAATTACAGAGGTATGGAACCTGTTATAATGTTAAAAAACGTTTGATGTTACTAGCTACAGCTAGCTGAACTGAAATGAAGCAAAGTTGGCTAATTATGGAACTGGAGATGATTAAGATATAAGATATCTGCTAAGGTGTGGTTTACTGATGATGAACTGGGTTATATATGTTTATAAGTGGTTTATATGTGTTTCTATATGATTTATATATGTTTCTGTGCGGTTCACTGCTGGTTAGCTGGTTTATATATGTTTCTATTTGGTTTACTGCTGGTTTATGTATATTTGTATGCGGTTCAACTGCTGGTTAGCTGGTTTATATATGTTTCTATCTGGTTTAACTGCTGGCTGCTTTGTGCATCTCCTCTCACGCTTTGCACATCTTCGCATTGTTTTCACGTAAGTGACGTTGTGTATGGATCGCACCCTCCCCCAACCTGCTATGGGGAATTTATACATTGTACTGTACATGTGTTTGTGTCTCTGCTCAGTCAATGAGCCGCCCTAACCCGACCCCCAAATAAAGTGTCCAGAGTAACCTGCAGATTCGCACTTCACTAATTTCTTTGAATAGGATGGTGAGGAAGATGAAATATATGAAATAACTAAAACTACTACTAAAACTAAACTAAAACTAAGCATTCAGAAAAAAACGATAACTAATAAAAACTAACAAACCTGCTCTAAAAACTAATTAAAACTAACTGAATTAGAGAAAAAAAAGTCAAAACTAATTAAAACTAAAGTATAATTAAAAATCCAAAACTATTATAACCTTGCTCCACAGGTCCATCTTCAACCCTATTTCTGAGGAATGACACCAGAAAGGTCATTTTGAGCGCTGGCCCTTTAAATGGAAATGAGCCACTTCACACCCCACCCCCTCCAGGTTGTTGGCTGTGCTGCTCTGTCCCGTTCAACCAACAACTGAACATTTTAGGTAATCAGCTTGACGTTTGACATTTTCAGTATGGACTACAACCACTGCTGCTAACAACCAATTATGTCGTACTCGGAGAAATGTTCGTTGGAAGTCATGACCTTATATGTGCAAATGTCGTGATGTAACTAGTTATAGATGTAACAAGTTAAGCAGGAATTAAACCAGGTTGTAGAAATCCTTGTGATTTTTGCTGGAATGAATATAAAGATAACTTTGCATCACCTGGAGGGTTCAAATTCAAACTGTTGGAACTATTAGGGTCCAAATACACAAATAAATATGCCAAAGACAAATAAAAGTGGGTTCAGCAAAATATGACCCCTTTAAGTACCTTGCTCAAGGGCACATCAGCCAACAATTTCCAGAAAATCTTTTTGGTCGCAAGCAGATTCTCCAACCTTCTAGGCCACGGTTGCCAGATCCCAATACTGGAAATCAGAGGGATGCTAAGACAATGTTAGTCTATTATAATATCATACCAAGACCAGAGATTTACATATGGACAATAGGAAAATGTCCATACCAATAGTTTAGAAGGATACAGTTGTCACAATATTTGACCCAACATGTTATTTTTCAGGGGGTAAAGCCTGTTAGAGCACATGCATGTACTTTTAGAATTGGTGTTACAATAACTACTTATCTCACACACTTAACACATAATGTAAGTTTATCTTAAGAAGCTTTGTATTTTGTCATGTCATCCCCAGAAATGGGACACACTGTACATTTGACAACACCAATAACATCAGTTACTGGTAAAACAAGCAAACATGTTACTTTATGATTAAATCTGCTACCTAACATCAGCATAGAAATTACATTCAGTTTATGTTGGTAAACTATAATTAGTGTTAGTTACAAAGATAACCCCGGCTTCTCATGTCTGTAACCAAGCAGTCATGTTTTCACCAGGAAGAGTCATGAAACAGGTGGATATAGTAAATTGTGAGATCATTAAATAATTATGTTGAACAGGAAACAAATTATAGAAGCGGAGCAAACTGATTAGGAAACAGATGCATTTTCACTGTTGTAGATGAGATTGTTATTATCACCTAACCTATAGAATGACAAAGAAACATTTGCATTTAGGATTTTCAACTGATTTTACCCTATTCTATGCATCTAATTCAAGTGAGATTATTTAGTCTTGAATGTACTTAAGGCAGTATTTTTCAGCCTTGGAGTTGGGACCCCATGTGGGGTTGCCTGAAATTTCTGGTAATTGATAAAAAAAAAATAAAAAAATAAAAAAATAAACATATATATATATATATATATATATATATATATATATATATATATATATATATATATATATATGTATGTATATGTATGTATATGTATATATATATATATATATATATATATATATATATATATATATATATATATGTATATGTATATGTATATATATATATGTATATGTATATATATATATATATATGTGTAAAACACCAAACACTTTTCCTAATAAAAATCAAGATCAAATAAAATGCAGGATATAATATCTGAGAGGGCATATCTTGATTAACCCGATCATGTGACTGCGTGTGTTACTACACTTCAACCTGCACAGTCGCAGTCAGAAAACCAGACGGAACAGAGAATGGAAAGATTTCTTCACCTGCCTGGCCTCGCTAAGACATCTCTAAGAGAACGT
Organism: Sphaeramia orbicularis; assembly: GCF_902148855.1. Taxonomy (NCBI): domain Eukaryota; kingdom Metazoa; phylum Chordata; class Actinopteri; order Kurtiformes; family Apogonidae; genus Sphaeramia; species Sphaeramia orbicularis. The sequence goes on from NC_043966.1 coordinate 21,627,490, forward strand.
GCAGACATCAAAAAGGTGCTTTCTATACATTATATAGCCTAAATATCATCTAAAATTAATGTTTATTTCCAACATAGTAGCAAACTATTACGTAATCAAAAACAAATTAATTTCTCCATTTTAAATGTCTGGGGTCGCCAGAAATTTTTGATGTTAAAATGGGGTCACGAACCAAAAAAAGTTGGGAACCACTGAGTTAAGGTTATATGTGTTTGCCATCAGTGTCATTTCATACACAAGCGACTGAGATCATATGTTCTGTATGAATTACAGATAAGTTGCCATCATGGATAAAATTCAATTTTCCTATTTTAATGTCAACTTAGTTTTCAAATATTCTAATACAAGATGCAAGAAAGTTTTAATATTAAGACTGACTTTTTTGAGAGATTGTTGGGGTGTTTTATCCCTACTAATACTGAGACCAAACCAGTGCTAATGTATCACTCTGAAATCTGTGCAATAGCCATAGTTTTGGCATTAATCTGAATGACCAAGGTCATTTAGATCTAATAGGTACTAAGAATATTTCACACAAATTATAGAATGCTTTAAACTTCAACGTGCAGCCACATTCTTTATGTGGAAGCAGCCATGGATACTACACAGGCAACAACATGGAACTAATGTACATTATAACTAATGTATAAGAACGGCATGGAAAAAAAGAGGAAGTGCCACTGTGTATGAATGAGGGAGAGTGATATGACCCATAATATTATAGTTTATAAGGACAAGAGAGTGATGATACAGCCATTTCATACAGAACATGAACATATATGTGGATCTGTCCGTGCGCATTCATCTTATGGACTTCATGGACCGTGGTCACTGTTACTGTTTACAGAGGCTCCAGTTATGTATTTTATACTCAGATGGATTGTACCGGCTCTAATGACATGCTCATATGTGATGTTTCCTGAATTCAGTCAGAATTTAGAATAACTGTTTCTAACTTTGAATCATGGTATGAAATGCATATATAAAATAAGACTTGTATTTGGCTTTTTTTTTTTTTTTTCCATCTTAAATTTTTCTTCACATATTTTGAAGTAATTTATGAAACTGTATTTTATGTTATGGTTTTTAATATATCTATGCATCTAACTATTTAACATTTTATTACAGCTTTATTCACTGAAATAATTTGGTCTTTTCTTTCCTGTCATATTTCTCCTCAACCCTCTTGAGGATTAAGAAGTTCAGAAAATGAATGAAGGATTTTTCTTTTCTTCATTCATTGTCAACCAAGGGTCACCCTTCATTGTTCTCTTGAGCATGAACTAAGGTCAGTGGATTAATCGATTGACTGATTGAGTTCATACAATTCTCAGATAAACTGAAAACTATTGCAATAACACTATGTAGTACTTGTATTGCCATTAAACTAAACAGACAAGCTAATTTATATGCAGTGATTTTTAGCCCAGAGTCTGCCGGAGCAGTGCACCCTTTCACCACGATATCTTACAGCAAGGCATTGATTGGTACTCATTAACATGGCAATCTTGTTCAGAGCCTAAAGATGAAAACGTGATTTTTCGTGGTCTAAATTTTTCCACAGGCTTTCGACAGTTTGAAAAGTCTCCTTTCAAGAAATGTGGCGTCAGCTCTTGTCCAGTCCTTGTTAATTAGCGTCTATGCAACAGAGCTACATGTGAAGCACATCTGTCTGTTTCACATGATGAAGCCATTTCCACCACTGAAGTGAATCTGAGCTGACAGATCTTTAAAAAACCTTCCAATGTCCTTCATACTTTGCTTGGGTAGGGGTTTTGAGAAACTCAGAAATTATTCTTTTCCTTTGATTTGAAATACACTAGCCACATGCACGTGTAACAGAATGTATATCTCCTCTGTAGGCTGGTGACTAGTCGGGTCAGACAACTATGATTGGTCAATACGCATTTTCAAAACAAGTACATGAAACCTCTTTCCATTGTACGGTCGCGGAAAAAATGATTAGACCATAAAAAGTCATCAAAAACAGTGGTTATGCAGTCAAGTACTAACTCAGTGGTTCCCAACCTTTTTTGGCTCGTGACCTCATTTTAACATCACAAATTTCTGGCAACCCCAGACATTCAAAACGAAGATTTTTTTTTTTTTTTGATAAAATAATTTTTGATAATGTAATAGTTTACTATACTATGCTGCAAAAAAATGTTAATTTTGGATGAGATTTAGTCTATATAATGTATATTATTGTGGACAAAGACAGAAAAGCCAGGTGTAGATTACTGCACAAAGTGAGAATTTTATTTTCCTTGGTCAGGATATGTACAGTCAGTCCAGCTTGGATTTACAAAGCTGACAATTAATACTGAACAAACAAGAACTCAAACTATGAATTATGAAAGAGCTGCAGCATCTGAAACCGACCACAATGAGCATTTGACAGATAAACAGTACCACAGTGCTTCAGTTTCAGCTTCACAGTTTGTCATGTCTTTTATGTATTGGGATTGTCTCTCTCACCTCACCGTATATTTTTATTAGTAAGTTTTTAATTTCATTTTTATCATTTACTAGAAATTCCAGGTGACCCCACGTACATAGGGTCCCGACCCCAAGGCTGAAAAACACTGTACTAACTCCTGTGTGTATCATGTGACTAAAACAGACAGAAAAGAAAACATGGAACGCCTAAAAGCACTGTTTTTGTCAGTACAATGCCATAGCTACTGATGTAAGAACTTCAGTGATTTTGGTTATCAAGAAAACAATGGAAAATGTCTTGATATCAGCTCTGAAATTAAACTCTTATGAGGTGTTTTTGCTGTTATCATTATATTTGTCCTAACAAATGAACCTTTAATTGTACCTGGCATTAAAATGAACAAGAAATTGAAGTAAACAAGGGTGGTGTAATAATTTTTTTTCTGCTACTGTATAGCATCTGATGTCCTTGTAAGGGAATGAAATAAGAATATCCCATATAACAATACAGAAAAAGCAGGGAATGCAGCTGCATGTGTGTCTTTAAATCCATGGCCCAAAAACACTGTAGATGTTTTAGAAAGGACCTGCCAGACTGTAAAATGTTCTCATTTGATGGACATGTTTTCAAACCTGTTATTTTCCAAGCCCCCGCCTACTTAAATGGTCACCTGCTGTGTCATTCTATGATTGTTCACGCAAGTCAAGTGATGACGGAAAGTGACACATTTTTAGTTTTTTTAAATGACCTACTTTAGGTCACAAAGACATCAAATTGTCATGTGGTGACTTGAACTGTCTGCAGGTGTACAGATGGCTGCTAAACATGAGCCTCTATTTCGTAGTCTAGTTTCTACTTTGCCTTCAATTACACAAACAAAACAGTACAGATCCTGGAGATGAAAAAAAAAACATGGCATAGTAACCTGTCACAACGGAAAAATGCAGGTGCTACTAACTCATCAATATCACACCTGCAAGAATAAAAAGATGTCATAAAAAACAATATCTTGGCCAAGATTTTGTAGAAAACTCTTGCTAAATGACACTTACCTCTTGATTAGGTGAAAATCTGACTTTGTGGCTCCTTTAATGGGTGCAAACCTATCATTAAGATTTCAGTCTCGAATTATATAAAGTTTGGGTTGGCAATTATAAGCAATTAGCAGAAACTATGGAATTAGTACAGTCGTTGTGTGTGGGTTGCAGTAATCACAGCAAAATCACAGCAAGCCATTTAAGCCCCAGGGAGCCCTAAAATTACTTCTGTTCAGGTTACCTAAAGATATTCAAAAGGTAAATGACAAAACGGTCTTTTTCTCTCTCTCTCTCTCTGTTGTTAGTTGAGTGGCAGGTACAGCCTGAGACAAACAGGGCTTGTAACATGCTCTAAATCTGTCAGGGCTGATTGCACTGGCCTCATTTGACTAACGGCTACGTTAAAACACACACACATTCAGACGCCAGACCCAGTTAATGATAAGATTATAACTCAAAATATGTGAATAAATCCTCTTGGCCTCACACAGCTATAAGCACTGTCACTGGATTGTACTAGATATAATTCTATAGGATACTGATCCTGTTGTGGATTATATTTATATATGTAATACATGGCAGTGGATTGTGCACATACTGTATATACTGAGGGCAAATAAAGTTTTAAATAGGTTTATCATGATTAAAGGTTCAATGCTATGTCTGTTATTTGTCAGAGGTTGTTTTTCTTACTTTGACAGATAAATGAGGTGTGATTCAGACTGAAAAATATATAAACACATTATGTGTTCAATGATACAAGTGCATCTTTGGGTTCCTACTTTGGTTGGGTTAGTAAAAAATAAAATGCAAACTGTGAAAACTGAGTTTAGAGCAGGGGTGTCAAAATCATTTTAGTTTAGGAGTCACACACAGCCCAATTTGATCTCAAGTGGTGAAATAAAAGCATCCTACTCTAATGGATGTTCTGTGTCCGACGTGTGTCCCGATGTTGCAACATGTGAGGGCGTACAGGTGCAATGCCACTCTTGTACTACGGGAGGGCGCTACTGTACCATGGCACCATGGGTACAATGCTGCTAGTCTATGTTAGAATACAAATCTAAAGCTACATTTGTGTGTGAGGTATGCTAGGTGATTTTAACAGGGTCCCAGCTAACCTCGGAACGGCTCCCAGCTCACCTCGGACCAAGTCCGAGCCCACCACAGACCCTCACATGCCCAACCACCACCAAACTCGCCAAATGAATAGAAACATTACCTGACTATCTACTACGCACAATGTTATGCCCGTACTCAAATGTTGTGAGGTATGCTGGATGATTTTAGCCTCTCATGCTATCGTACAATGGCACCACAGGTACAACACCGCTAGTAATAATAATGAATATTTCTGTTAATCAACACGGCATTTATATTTGTCACCATGTTTATGGAATGACTTCTCATGTCATCTCACAATAATAAATAAACAAATCATCACATTTGTGATTTAATGGAAAAACTGACATTACGCACTTCTGTGTTTTCGACATTTAGTAAATATCGGTAATGTTTTGCGCAGATGTCCAATGGAAAAGTGACTAGTGATGCCCATGACTGTCCATGTCTTCTGTGTAATTTTTGCTCTCTGCATATTCATCCCATGGACCACATTGGACCATTTGGTGGGTAGGTTTTGGGCTGAGGGCCATATGTTTGACACCCCTGGTTATTAGTGAGTGTAATCACAACCATATACCTTTTCCACTTGCATGCTAATTGTACTCTGTATTTAGTCTCATAAAAAAGCCTCTTTGACTACTATTTTATTATTATTATTACTGTTATTATTGCTGTTAATGTTGGTAGTAGTAGGTAAAAAAACAACAGCAAAACATATTCATTTCAACTTCTTGTTAGTGGTACTCCATAACAGCACTTTCTACTCCAACATTTATCATTATAGAATTAGTTGTACATTGTCATTGTACATAAACAGACACTATGGAACTGGAACAGAATGCTGCTGTTTTAATTTTTATCTGGAGATGTTATCTGGTCTCTAATAGGACTGGTTACTTTCACATTAAGTACAAATATCCACATGTTATCCATACCAGAACTTGCTTACTCATCTAAACATGCTCACAAGCTCTGTCACTCCACTCATCAACAGTAATCTTGTGCAGACCTCCGCTAACCAACCCCCCTGTCAAAGCATTTTACTGTCTATACTATAACAGATTTAGTTACACCAGACCGGCTGACTTGATTTTTTTGGCACTTCCTCCTTTATCTTACTTTTGTCTTGTCTGTCAAACCGACTTCTAAATCGTATTTTACTCAAATCTAATTGAACCGGGGTGGTTTAAAAAAATAAATAAATTTTAAAAAATCTATTATAGGATTTATAAATTCGCCCAATGCGATTTGACCAGAAATGCAGGAGTATTTTGTTTGCCTGAAGGGCTTTGAGTGACATGATCCAAAGGCTGCTGTGCACAATCCATTACATGTGCTGTCTATTTTCGTGATTTTTATTGTTTTACTTGGCTTTCAGGCTTATATTCGGTAATGTTCAGAATATCTTTTGCACTTATTTTCTGCTTCAGTGGAAATTGAACATAAGGTGAGTAGATCTTCTGCTTTGCCATAATATGATAGTCACATGGAGACATTGATCATGATGGATGACACTCTTTTCCACTCCATTCGTAGTACATGCTTTTTATGAGAGGAAGAAAGGGAGTAAGTAGCTTTCGAGGGACATACAGGTCCTCTCGTAACAAGACCAAGTAGGAAATGTAGGGATTTGTTTGTAAAGGAGAAGATCTTGGCTGGTAAAACATTCGGTCACTTTGTTTCACGAGGATTGTAACGTGAAATCCTCAGATGACATCTCATGGATTCAGTATTCATTTTCATTTCTTTCTGTCTCTGCCTCTCTGTTGCTTTCTCTCTTTCTCTCACAGAGCCAAATGGTCAGTGATTAAATGATGTATTCTGTGGGATGCATCAGCCAGGTGGTGTACAACGCATCTGTTGTGTTAGTCTTCCAGACATGGTCTTACCCACTGCAAGCCTCCGGTGCTAGCACGAATGGTCTCAGCTGCTGTGTTCCCATTTATTTACTGTCATCTATTGGACATCTATTTGTACAGTTTTCTACAAAACACCAACAGGTTTAATTACTACAACCACAGCTACCTCCCCAGACTCCCCCCCTCTTGCAGACATCCATCCACAGTAATACCCTGCTTTGCACACACAGTGAAAGTTAAAACAATACTTCTCTGTTATGTGTTTACAATGAAATCACCAATGTCTTAACCCTAGAACTATTTCTGTGGCGACTTTTAATTAATTTTTCTCTACATTTAACCTATCCTAAGTGATTTATTACCATTTATTATAACATTACCCTCGGCATTTTGCAATTTTCAGTGATAAACAGGTATTTTCCTCTGTTTAATTTACTGATAATGTAGATGTTCCTAAAGGCTCAGAGTAAAGTCAAAGTTTACAAAAATCATGGGAAGGAATGCTTCTAGGACCCAAAAAAAGAGTTTGTTTGAGGTGCTCTTTGGAAAAAGGGATTCATAAAGTAGATGATAAACAAGAAGAAAACTCCAAGGCACTCTCTTTAAGCATTAAAATGCCTTTATTCTCATGGCATAGTCATATACAGGCCTTAGTCAAAGTTTATTCTATCAGAACAGAAAAAGCTGGAGAAAAACTGACTTTTTCCAACACAATATATCATTAGTTGACAAAAAAAAATGTGTGTACAGCCACTGCCAATTGTCAAACAACATAGGTGAATTGCTTGTGAATCAGTGTTGACTTTGAATGTCTAAAAGAGATGCATCTGGTGCCAATGAGAAGCTGAATTAAACTCAGTCATTTGAACCATATTGATAGGATTAATGGTTCAAAGGTTATTGGACATTTTGGATCAATAGTGATATTTTGCTTTCTTTTTTTTTTTTTTTAGATGGAATGCATTTTAAAACATTTCCCTGTGGTCTACATAAGCTGCAAATGCTGTGCTTGGGTCTCAATTCATTAATTCAACTCCATAGGTCCATCTTCAACCCTATTTCTGAGTAATGACACCAGAAAGGTCGTTTTGAGCGCTGGCCCTTTAAATGCAAATGAGCCACTTCACCCCCTCCAGGTTGTTGACTGTGCTTTGTGTCCTGTTCAGCCACTTGTGTTTGTAAATATAACCAACAACTGAATATTTTAGGTAATCAGCTCAAAGTTTGGACATATTTTCAGTTTTCAGTACAACCACTGCTGCTGATAAATAATTATGTCGTACTAGGAGAAATGTTTACCAGAAGTCTTGACCTTATATGTGCAAATGTCGTGATGTAACTAGTTGTAGGCCTAACAAATTAAGAGGGGATTAAAATGGGTTGTAGAAATCCACTATGTTTTTGCCAAAATGAATATAAAGATAGCTTCATAGCACCTGGAGGGTTCAAATTCAAACTTTTTGAAGTATTAGGGTCCAAATGCACAAATAAATGTACCAAAGATTAATAAAAGTGAGTTTAGCAAAATATGATCCCTGTAAGTCTTTGAAGGTTAAATATATGACAGTGTGGTAAAAGTCTTTCTAGTTGCTGTGTAAATGTTTTTTCCACATAATGTGTGATTAAATGTGTGATTTCTTTTCTTGTCATTTAATGTGCAGGGTGTTTGTTTAATTAGACTTCCATCCTTTGTGTGGGTTTGAGGTAAAACAAACATAAACTAAATACAGTAAATTCCAGACTATAAGCCGCTACTTTTTTCCCACACTTTAAACACTGCGGCTTATACTTCGACACAGCTTATACGACGATTTTACCTTATTGCCTGCCACACCCCAGGGAAGAATCTGTCTATTGTTACCAGGTATGCAGGAATGGATAACATTAACAACTTAACCTTTATAAAGTTAATATTAACACACACAAAAGGGGAACTTTTAAGGAAAAATAGTAAACCTTCAAATGTTAATATTGTTTCACAAATATACAAAGCAAAACTCTGAATGAAAACACCCAATAAAGCTCTCCAGAGACCGTCATAAATTTAAAGCATCTCAGAATTAATGCGCACGTTGTGCGTAATGTTAAATGAAAATGATATTACAGCAGACGTAATTACTTGTTTTTAATCTTTATATTTTAAAAATAAATTAAAAGTCCTACTCTAATGAAAAACAAAAATTTGTTCACTTTCAAGTGTCTTTCAAGTCATTTTAAGTCCGTGAATCCACAGCCGGCGCAAAAGCAAGTCAATCCCGTATCGGCACGAATCCAAAGGAAACCCCGATAAGTCCACCGACAAAAAAAAAAAGAAAGAGAAAATGTGCTTTTATTACTATCCTTTTATTGCCTCGTTTTTTGTCTTTTGTTTTTTAATCATCATATTAACAATGAATCAACCTACAGATATGACAGCAAGCTCACACATATCATATCCATTTTCATACAGGGAATAATTTCATTTGAACTCAAAGAAAACCTTTATCCGATTACCGTCCAGTTTTGACGCAATGAAAAAAAAGGTTCCACTCGGTCCCATAGACTCCCATAGAAGCCAGGCTTCAACGGGGAAATGCACTGACCATAGATCGTATGAGGAAACAGCGCAACGGGAATGTATGAGAAGTGAACAACATCGAGTCTGATGATTTGTGATAAAGCTGATTCTGAACGAACTCGTCTGTGAGATGAACGTGTTTTAACACGTGTAGTCAATGAAATGTCAACACAACCAAACATATTTAAACATTTAATTTTTGTAATGATAAGGGAAGCCGGGCTTCTCTTGCAGTCTATGAGAAATCGCCACTGGTGGACACCCGCGGCTTATAAACCGGCGCGGCTTATACGTGTACAAAATTGATTTTCTTTCTAAAATTAGGGTTGCGGCTTATATTCAGGTGCGGTCTATAGTCTGGAATTTACGGTAGCCACAAAACAAAACCCAAGCATTTACAAAAGACTGAATTAAAACAACTAACTGACTTAACATCTTAAATGCCAGGAGAGAGACCTGGCTGGTGCCCCGTAAAAATCAATATAACAAAATAGTACAAAATAAATAAATTAAAGTTTCAAACTGTCACGACATGTATTTTAGGGTTGTCATACTCATTTTAGTTCAGGTCCACATACAGCCCAATATGATCTCCAGTGGGTCAGATCAGTAAAATAACAAGTGAGAAAAGCAAAATTATATTATGAAAATGTTTACATCTACAGTTACCTTAAAAATCTGAATCAAATAAAAAAAAAAACCCGAAAATGTCTTTAGAAAAATAAGTGCAATTTTAACAATATTATGTCTTAGTTTACATTTACACATGTGCATTACAACTTACAGATCACAGTGGATCTACAAATACACAAAACATTTAGTAACAGGCAGACTATTAGTAAAACTGCACTTCTCAAGATATTTGTTCAGATTATTCACATTTTTTGCCAAAGGATAGTTTGTAAATGTAAACATTTCCATGTAATCTTACTTTTTGACACTAAAACAGACAAATTTGTCATTTATAGATTAGTATGATAGTATTTTACTGGTCTGACCCACTTGAGGTCAGATTATTCTGTTTGTGGAACCTAAACAAAAATGATTGTAACATCCTTGATTGTTAATATCTTCAGTGGAACTTTTGCATTTCATAAATTCATCCCACGGGCCGGATTGGACCCTCTAGTCGGCCGGTTTTCGCCATATGTTTGACACCTGTTATGTATACAATACATCTTCCACTATCAGGCTAGAAAATAAAGAATGGATACAAATCAAGCACATTTCACTAATATTTTATCTCTACCTAAAACTCTAAACATATTTTCCTAATAATAATTAAGAATATTAGGATGCACATATAAGCGGACCTGGTGCATCCATTTTCAGTTACAGTATGTTATTGATTTAGTGCAGTGTTTCATCAGGTTACATTTTAACTGTGCTTTTTTTTTCTTTGCTGCCTCTACTTTCTTCCTTGCTCCTTCCTTCTTCTTCACCATCATTACATATATAGTGATTCGCTTGAACTCGTGCAGACTGACACTGCCCTGACAGATTTGTTGGAAGGTCTTTGATTTACTGTGCAACATGGATCCTCTCAAGCTGCTTTTATGGTTTACTGTAGGTGCATGTATGTCAGCAGGTGTTTTTATTCGTCATGTTTTTATTTATTTATTTTTTGCTGTCAGGCCTTGCCACATGAGATTAAAACAAGGAGAAATACCCCTTTCTCATGTTCGTCCTTGTTTATAGAGATGTTATGGGGCAGAGTGTGTGAATGATTTATATTATAGTGTATTCTTCACACAAACACTTACAAACATTAAAGGTGCTTCTTCATTAGAGAAAATGTAGAGGATAGCCTTATATTAGTTGGTATAATCAAAGAAAATAAATAAGTGAAAGAGTTACATATCTAAATATCTTTTGGTGACTTTTCATATGAAATATGAACATATGGACAAATAAAACAAGCATCATTTATGCATATGTACCAACAATCATCGGTCATGTTCAAAAAGTTGATGTAAAACAAATCAAATAACAGAGAAGCACAAGATATATGAAAGTAAAGCTGTTTGTGAAGAAATGTTCCTATGTTCCTGCCAAATTATTGAAATAATGACATTTGATGCTATTGGTCTATATTTAATACTCAGTTTACCCACCACTTGTGATGTGTAACTCACCAGCATGAAGAAAGAGCAATTTAGTAGGAAATGGAAAAGTCTCAAAGTGGACTGCATCAAAGCAAAAGGCAAATCTCTCTACCTACTGTACTTTGTGAAGAAGCTATTTTTAATATGCTGAGAGTTCATCATTATGGGTAATTTCGCACCAGAATTCCTACAAATGACAAATTCCTACAAACACTTCAGCCTTTTTTATAGAATAAAACTGTTGCTTTGCTCAATACTATATGTGTGGTGAGTGCCAGAAGTCCTTTTTTATGCCTGTAGGTATAACCTACCATTTTCCTTCTTGTCTCCATAACTGGCACCATAATGGTGGAGATGCTCCCTGTTACAGCTCTGTATATCTCTAAGCATGCAGCTGCCGCCGCCCAGGAAGCTCCGCATAATCCTGCGTTCTGGCACTGCACTATAGCCTAAAATAATGGGCAACACATTATCTTAGCTAACAACATATTTCCTTGTCAAGGGCAATTTGGCAATAGGCTTGATGTTTAAGGAATCATAATCATTCGAATAGCATCAGCTAAACACCCCTTCACAAATATGCAAGTATGCACTCACACGCACACACACGCACACCACTACACTCAGCATGGTCTGTGATTGATTAGCACAGTGGCACTGGTACAATAGCTCGGAGGGGGTGCAATCCTTAAATAGAAGGTTTGAAGAAAGAGCAAGGCAAGCCAAGAATTCTGATCAGCTGCAAGAAAACTGTTCTGGATGGTGTTCAAGTACAAACACACAACCATCAGGAGTAAAGAAAAAAAAAAAGAAAAACAACAACTTTTATTTTCTGCACAAAAAGGCATCATCCTACCAAACACATCTATATGGATAGTATGTTTATTTTTATTTTCTCTATGTGCCAAAAGTCAGATTCTTACCTAACAATACCTATATGGATAGTGCAGTATATTTCTTTAAGTTCATGCATTTATTTTTATTTTCTGTGTGTACAAAAAGGCATCGTGCTAGCAAATAATGTCAATATGGAGAGTGTGTGTGCACAAAAAACACCACATATAATATTAAAGTTTGATCGCTATGATCATGATGTTTCCGTAACATGTGATAACATTAAGGACATAAAGGTTTCAAAGGGGGCGTTCAAGATTAGTCACTAATCCACTGTCCAAATATGAAATATGGTCACCCCCACTCTTTCCTCAGTTATTGCTCTGAATAATAGTCTGAAAAATGTTTTGTAGAACATTATGAAGTTGACCTTTGCTCATTAGAACATAAAGTAACATGACATCATCATTTTATCCCATTACACATTTTTTTTTCCATAATTAGTGTATGAATTCTGAGTTATGGCCAGTGACAGCCATGACTGGAGGCATTTACATAACTGAGAGTTACATGACCTGCAAACAGAATTTGTTTAATTAAATATATATTGCAAAAGTAAACAGATGTTCATTATTGCCAGTTAAAACCCTGATGAGTTGTATAAAACCCTAAAGATGAGCATATGAAAAAGGTGTGCTCCACTGATGTGATTTAAAGGCGGAGGGAGTTATTCTAATGCACTTCTGTTCATATTTCTATAATATTCAAATGAGTATCTCCTTATTAGTTACTATTTAGTTGCACACATTGTGCTTTTGCTGAATAGATTTGGTGTTTGGGAAGAAAATCAAGCTGGACTTGGACTGATTCACTCCTCGCTATTAAAGTGAGTATCAACAAATATCAACAGTGTTTCAGTGGCTTACGCCATCTTTAATAGACTGAAGAGCAACATGGCCTTTATTTGGTTGTTGTGATGAGTGTAATGTTCATCAACCTATTGTAGTGCATTTTTTTGTGTGTCCATATCCTATTGTATCTGTTATATTATAGTCACATTTTCTAGTTATGTCACCTGTTAGAAAAGAACATTTGTACAAAAACTGGGACACCAGCTGTTGTTTTTTTGGTGATCTTCAGGCAGCCTACTGCTGTTCTAATGGAGAGGATGCGACCACTCACCTTCTTAATCCTTGCCAAGTGATAACAGACAAAATCACAACAAATTAAATAGACATTATTGTAAAAACCTTGCAGGAAGACAGCATGTGCTTTTAAAGTCATCCAATATTTGTTATCTGATTCATATCTGCCACACTGACAGATAATTTCCAGTATCCGGTATCTAGAATGTGCAGTACATTTCTTGAACAAAGTGGAAGACAACTTGTGTGATTTCACAGAAAACTGCTTGGACAAGTGGAAAATCGCATCTCTTCTCCCAGTGACTCCCTCTCCTCCCCTCAGTCATCCACCATTAAGCTTGCACAGTAGCAAAACCTGTTGGCAGTCTAATCCATGCTGCTACCGGCTGAAATGTAACTAAGACAAAGCTCCTTTATCTGCCCTATAGTCTGCTGTCCTCAGCACACAATTTACTATTCAGTCATTTAACAGATGCTCTTATCCAGACAGAGACATAATAAGGAGATTCAAATATGGAGCTGGCTCAGACGGCCATATTTCCAGTGTGTCTTTGTAACTTGGTCAGATGTGAAGGACGGAGGGCACTGATGCTGAAGGTCACAGGAGACCTGTCTGGATGGCAGACTGGAGATGACTTACTTTATGACTCTGCCTGTCTCTCATTTCTCTCTCTCTCTCTCTCTTTCTTTCTCTCTCCCTCTCTCTCTCAGTGGATTTCTCATTTCCTATGTTTTTTTCTACCTGCATGCCACATTACATTTTGAAGGTGAATCCCATAAATACTGAAATTACTTTGGAGGATAAATTACTCAGGAGGGGATTTTTGTAGCATGATTACCATTCTTTGGGGGCTTTATTTTGCATCAACAGTATCTTCCAGTGGAAACATCATACATTTTGACAAAGCTAACAGTCTATTTTCCTTATAAAAATATTGGCCTGAAACAAAGGGCAAATGAAGGAACTGGGGGAATGTGCTGATTTATTTAATCCCTTTGAAATGTGTATCTCTCTCAGATTTGTTCCCAGCGTCTCAGGTTTTTAATTCCGTCTCAGTTTTTATCTAAGAAAACAGGCATGGGAAATTAATCTCCTGAAGACTCTTGACAGGGTCATGTCGAGACCCACAGACATTCCCAGCAGGTGCTCACTCTATGTCTGCATGCCACTGTGTGTGTGTGTGCAGTGGGTGTGTATATGTATAGGCATATACACATTCAGTATGTATGAATGTGTTTTCAGTATGGCATTTCACAGTTGCAGTGGAGATGAAATAATTCTTATGTTAATTAGAAATTATCAGTATTTTTAAAAATAGAATTATACAAATATTACAGTGTACTACAGTATATATTTTGTCGTATTGACAGACTCTTCGTAATATCAAATGTGCTGTGATATATCTTTGTTAAAACCATCTTGCAATTTGAATAATGATGTCATTGAAATGTTACACATTTTTCTTGTGTAGGTTACCATGTGAAACCAAAGCAGTACAATTACCAAGGCTGTCATCTGAATAAAGCTCAGACACATTGTAAATGCAAGACAGTCTTTGACTGTTGGCTAAAAGGACATCATCTGACATTGTCTAACATTTATATATCCTCTGCCTTGCTGCTACCATGCACATTTCAGTGATGACATGTCAACAAACACCCACACATGATGAGCACACCATCTTGTGTGGGTGCATAGAGAGTGTCAGAAGAATACACCCCACCCTTGTTCCATCTTCTTGAGTGACAGTGTCCTGTGATTCATGCAAACAATAAAGTTCCAATTTTATAACAGGGTTCAGTTAGCTACCAAGACACTGCAGGAATCCACAAACAGTGCGTGAAGTGGTAACAACGGTACAATGTCAACTTCTATTTCAGGTCTGGTCCACACTAATGCAGAGATTTTCTAAACTTTTTTTTTTCCTTCTGTTTAACTCAAAGACCTTAACAGCCACCGGTGACCAAAAACATCCACTGATCCAAAATGTTAAATAACCTGTGAACCACTAATCCTGTCAATACATTTAATAATGAATGTAAAATGCAGTTTCCAGTTTTTCAGCTGCATCAGAGATTATCCATTAGGACTCTTGGAGGCCCCTTCGTAAACACAGAAACACTGTCATATTCTGTAATATTGACTCACCTTGTAGATTGACAAATCACACTGGTCGTAGACACTTGTTTTTTACATTCAGTTAATGATATATTTTGTTGAAAAAGTCTCATTCCTCAGTTTTCTGTGTTCTAATATAATAGCCTTTGAATTAACTCTGTACTTGTGTGAACATCTATATGATCAGTGAATTAGATACAAGAAAATACTTGTTTTTTTTTCAATACAAAATGCATAGAATAGTAGTATAATAAGCTGTGATAAATGAAGTAGGAAAGGGTAAAGGCAAAAACAGACAGATATAGAAATAATTCCAGGTCTATAAGGGTAAAAAAAATTAAAAAAAAATCCTCTGCAGAACAAAATTGATCCACATTTAAAAATTCAGACAAACCTTTGTTTCTGGTGTTTTTTAGTGTGTAGATGATATGGATGGAGTCATACTGTGTGCGGTACAGAGACTTTTGCCTCTTGGTGAAGTTGAACATAAAATTCCAAGTTTAGCTGTAAAATGCTAGGACTAAACACAGGTAAATAAAGTGGTAGCCATGCACATTATACATACGAACAGTTGAGATATACAAATTGGGTTGTATATCTGTTGTTAGTGTCCTTATAGTTAGATCCTCCACTTTGGAAGGTGTTTAAAGCATTTATTCAATCAAAACACTGTTTGTCAATGAAAGACCCAAATGTCAAGGAAGAAGTTAAGTTTTGCTCAATATCCATATTGATGTGGACACGACCTGAGAAGCAGGATTAAGGCTTGTATCTCCTCTCTTCCCCCAAAATACACATGCTGCTCGGATAACCACCTACATCTCCCACACTCCCTACACGCAGCTTCTCAACAGGCGTGCCAGTGCTGAGCAGTGCTTTAACCACACAGAGCAAAGGAGGGCCAAGCGGCAACTAGGCCAGCGGGGGCACAACCTGTCAGGGAACTCTGCTGCCAAGTCTCAAATAACATTTAGAGGTAGCCTTGACTGAAAGTGACTTTCAAAGTTTACCTTAGTATTGCAACGTCCTGTATACAAGTGAACTGGACAAAACATCCAACTTTTTACACTTACAAAAAAAACCATTCATCCTCTGAACTCTACAAATGCTTTTCTGAACCATTTAGTTTTCAAGAGGGTTTCAGGACCGCATGAATTTTCAGAGGACAAGTAGTTTTCAAGCATTTATAGTGGCATATTTCAATTTTAATTATAAGATTGCATTATTATTATTATTATTATTATTATTATTATTATTATTATTATTATTATTATTATTTTGTATGTATTATTTGAGTTTGTCTTTATTTTTAAGGCACTGACTAGTTTCAGTTTTATTTAGTCTTTCAGGTATTACAGAGAAAGCACTGATTTACAGAAACTGGAAATCATAGGATGAAAGAAATTCTAACCTGTGCTCTACTGTTCAGCAAAATTTTTTGAAGTATTGTTGCACAGTCTTGTGGAAAACTCAATGTCAGTGAACATTTGAACCATTTCCTGGTCATGACTGTGAAGCTCCTGAGGTTTTTGTGTGCTGGTAGAGTGTCTCAGGTGGATTTTCATATTAGTGGGATTTTTTTTCTTTTTCACTTTTAGCTGTTACAGTTGCCCTTCATCATGACATGTTTACTTTTGTCTAATATAGAGTCATAGTCAAAGTATTCCCATTGAGGACTGTACCACTTTCTATCTGGAACTTTAGCCATTTCACAAAATATCTTTTGAACCTCAAGGATCGTCTTCTTCTTTTGAGATTCATGGAAGCTTCCATCCACTATGTTAGATTGCTGATAACCTATGCAGTGACCATGGTACTGTGTCATCTTCAATCTGTGTAAATGTAGTTTTTTTGTCGCTTGAGGGGGGAAACTGAAACAAAGCTCATTTTACCTGCTTTTCTATTTCATTCTAGTTTGTGGCAGCTTGTACTTTTTAACACTGTCATCATAATTTTCTGTTATAGTAACTTAAATGGGTTATATTTTACTAAAGCCCCTTTTTTTTAAACAATATATATTTTTTGATTTATTTATATACACACATACACTTGTAAATATACACACAATTATAGCAAGTTTGCAATTCATTGTGCCTCACTAACAAAGGCACCTGCACTATTACAAAAACAAAAAGAATTACAAATAAACAATACACTTACACATCCCAACCTTTCAGCTATAAACATTTGTGCACAATTTAATGCCCTGTTACAATTATGGGTATTTGAACTCATTAACCCTGTTTTAAGGTTTACACAACTGAATGTTTATTCATCCTCATTATCATTTTCTAAATGGATACTTTTAACAAACACCTGTTATGCCCCAGCTAAGGGACCCTAGGGCATGGCATGAATTAGTGGACACCTTTCCTCACTCCCAAGCCACAGAGAAAACCCCAGGATGCGGGTTGTGCATTTTAACAAATAAATGGTTTATTTACAAACTATGTAAAGACAGATAATGTAAACTCAACAAAATGGCAGCTTGGTCTTCGGGGTGGGCCCAGGCCAAAATAACAAACACAACTTCATTAACCCAGGAAGCGAGGCTGACCTGCAAAAGAAAAGAAACCAAAATACAAAGTCTAACCTCCCTACTTACTTAAACATAGGAAAACAAGGCGAAAGAAAACGGCAGCCCACCCCTACTGCTGCAACCAGGAACAAAGGCAGAGTGAAGATGGGGTTGGGAGTGGAGGAACGACGACGATAGACCAGCCCAGCTTCGTCATCTTTATAGTCCCTCCTCCTGCTGGTTGGTCCAGTCAGTGCATGGGATCTGGCTCTGCACCTGCAAGATATTAACCACTCATGCACAGATAGAATGTCGTAACACACCTTTAAAGGTTCCCATATCTTTTCAAACATATCCTGCCTTCCTTTTCGTATGTACGTCAGTTTCTCCAAAGGAAAAGTTGTCAACATTTGCGTCACCCAGTATGTAACACTTGGCCTGCTGATATTTTTCCAAAACACTGGCATTTAAAAGACACATATCTATTAATATTTGTTCTCTTTTGTTGTTTTTGTGACCTTTTGGATAAAGTCCTAAAACAAAAAGTATAGGATCCATTGGAACTTTTTTTTTTAATTTTTTCTATTGTCATTTTAACCTCCTCCCAAAAAGATTTTATCTTGCTAAACCCACTTCTATTAGTCTTTGGTACAGTTATTTATGTATTTGGATCCTAATAGTTCATAAAGTTTGAATTTGAACCCTCCAGGTGCTGCAAAACTATCTTTATATTAATTTTTGGCAAAAATCAAGTGGATTTCTACAACCCATTTTAAGTCCTTCTTAATCTGTTGCGTGTACAACTAGTTATGTCACAACATTCACACATTAAAGGTCAAGACTTCCGACGAACATTTCTCTAAGTACGACATAATTGTTTGTCAGCAGCAGTGGTTGTTGTCCATACTGAAAATATGTCCAAACTTTGATCTGATTACCTAAAGTGTTCAGTCGTTGGTTGAATGGGACAGAGCAGCACAGCCAACATCCTGGGGGGTCAGGCCTTAAGTGGCTCGTTTACATTAAGGGCCAGCTCCCAAAACAACCTTTCTTATTCAGAAATAGGGTTGAAGATGGACCTGTGGAGTTGAATTAATGAAGAATTCAGACCCAAGCATAGCATTTACAGTTTATGTAGAACAGAGGGAAATGTTTTAAAATGCATATCTTTTCTTTTTGTGTGTTTTCTTTTTTTAATATCCTTTAAATTACTTTTTCACTGCTTTATTTCTTTTTAGTTTTAGTGATGATTTACCAGATTTGACCCATGCCCCTTACTGCTAGAGTTGGAGGGAAAGAAAACCCCCCCCCCACAAATTAATAGACGGTAGAATGAATGAGCGTCATTATAGTCAATTCAGTCCTTTTTGTTGGTAGTTCTGCTTTCTTTCCATACAGCAAATCTCCAAGGATGTTTCTTCACTACATCTACAGTTTATCAAATGCGCAAATTGCTGCTTTTATGATGTCTTTTTCTATCCCTGTGGCCTCTCCTTCAGAACGTGTGGAGAGTCTATCTGATTTCACTTGTAATTGCAATGGCCAGAAAACCACCACCAAGTCATCAATCAACCTCAATTCGTTGGAGGTTTGATTGAATTTCATCATTTTCTTCAGTCTGAGAGGTTGTGGAGGTCGATAAGCCTGATATTTGCAAGAGTGTTAGTCAAACGAGAGAAACAAGAATGATATGAAATAAAAGCACCACCCTAAATCTTTTATTTCCTCCACTCTTCATTTATAGCCTCTTGGAAATGTATTTTTCTATTATGAAACATGGTAACTTTCTCTGTGGGAAGAAACAAATCAACAGGAAACAAATATATCCATAACAGACTCTACATTTAACATACTGAACAGAAGCTGTGTAATTGTGAAGTAGAAATATCCGGTTACAGGAATATCAATATATCAACTTGCAGTGAAAACAATGTCAATAACAGAAAAACAGAATATACTTTTAACTCATAACTGAGCTTGAAACTGGTATAAAATCAAAAACAGACATATCATTGTAAACTATTTTCCTTTTCAGAGCTGATTTACCTGTTTTTTTTTTTTTTTTTTTTTTAATTGTATTTAGGCTAGTGCTCGACAAAATATTGTGACAGGGTAACAAAGACAAACAATCAAAAGAGAATTCATAAGACATAAACATTAAGCAAAACAAAGACGGGTGCAAACAAAGGGCCATTTACAGGTGCATTTGTTTGTGTGTGTGTAAAAATATATATATACGTGTGTGTGTGGTTATTGATGATTTTTTTTTTTTTCTTTTGTGCGGGTTTTGCATATCCAGGTGGAAAGAAAAGAGAGAATGAGAACAAAATTGCCAGTCTAATAATTAAAAGGGTTTAAGGATATGGGTATACAGAAGCAAGAAATCCGAAAAAGGTTTTAAATAAAAGTATAGAAAGAAGCTTAGGGGGCAAAAAAAATAAATGAGTAAAATAAAAGATTAAAAAAATTATAATTAGAATGAATAAATAAATAAGTAAATAAAAGAAATAAAAATGAAATAAATAAACGGCAAAATTAATAATCCCAAATACAATAATAGTGATAGCCTTTTCTCTCTTTATCCTTCTCTCTCCTGCCCCCTCTCCCTCCCCCTCTCTCTCTCTTCCTTTTTCTTATTATCGTCACTCCAATATTTCTAGATTTCTATAATATACATTAATTGACTTTTGTTTTTGTAGGTGGTATGGTCAAGGACTTGAGCTCAGCTGCCGACAGCCCTGGGGTGGCAGCTAGCTGAGCAAGTCCACTTCCTGCCCCTTCAAAGCAACCCTCTGACCTGGTTAGGAGAAAGTCTGCTCATTTGGCTGGGTAGGTTTTTTTTTTTTTTTTTGTTCAGTGTTTTTATTACATATCGAATCATTCAGAAAAGCATAATACAGTCATTATTTTTTGTTTTTTATACCCAAACCCATGAACATTCCCACCCTGTCGCACCATAAAAAAGATAATTGACAATAATAATAATAATAATAATAATAATAAATAAGGAACACAGATATTAGTCACAGACTCATATTAATAAGACTACTGTGGAGTAAGTGAGGGATCTGCCTCTTTTATGTGATTCAGAACAGGTTGCAAGGCACTGAAAAACTTTTTGGCACATCCTCTTATATAATATCTGATTTGGCTGGGTAGTTTGTTTCCTCTTTGATACCCGTCTTTTTTTTTTTTTTTTTTTTTTTTTTTTTTTTAACACACCCAAATTTTAAACTCCAAACTTGCACTTGGCTTTATTTTTAGTCTGCTGTTAAACACATTGCATTTCATTAACCTGGTGATGCAGCAGGTATTTAAATTCTAGTCTTTATTACATAAAATGATCATGTGACTGATATTACTTTGATAAATATTTGTGATTTCTTTTTTTTTTTTTTTTTTTTTTTAATTTTACACATCTGTGATTGTACACAAAAACAGAGGTGTGGAAAGAGCAAGCTAAAGTGATATTAATAGAATCATAATCTCCTCTTTCATCTTCAATTTTTCACCATCAAATCAGAGCAACGTAGCACTCATCACCTTCTTAATTAGCTGTCACAAAATGGCCAAGAGGAGTTCCAGAAAAGATGCTTCCCTTGACGCAGGACAATTGAGGAAATAGAAAGGCTGGTTTCTAGGATATTTTACCAGCGTTTTCCTTTATAGCTTCTTTTAAGGCCATGGTCCTCTTGGGTGCTAGCTGTATCTATCCTAAGTGGAAATGGAAGAGGCAAAGAGGTGAGGCTTCACTGGACACACAATACATCATATGTGACAGATGTCTGGACATGTCCCAGTGCCAATATTCTCTTCTTCAGTAAGCCGTCCTGGCAGCCCAGAACACACATATAATCAGACAGAACCTAGATATCTGTAATTATTGTCAAAGTAATTCCAAACAGATGTAAATGTATGTAACTAAATAACAAAGGACTCAAAGTATTGTATGAATCATATGTTTTATTCTGCTTTTGTGAGCAGAGTATGAAGCTCTGATTGTAGTTGGGATAAAAATAAGAAAATAAAATTAAAAAAATTCAGTTGTTTTCTTTTCCATAGTCACTTCCCTTCACATTTTGATACCATAGTTTTTTACCCCTCAGCCAACTTCTGTCCGAAGGGGTATAATCATTTTGTCGTCTGTCCGTCCATCTGTCTGTCCATTCAACGACATAATCACATTATCTGAAGAATGCATTGAGATATCTACACCAAATTTAGACTGTGGATGCATCATGTGACATTTTTGTAATACCAGGTGATTTCATGTAAGGAACGTGTTTGAACCACAAGTCTCATAAATGGCTCATTAATTCTTGTTTTGTCCCCGTTGGCATGGAGCAGACAGAAGCCTATGGAGAATTGGTGACCTTCAGGTGCATCAGTATCTCCAACAGTAACCACTTAGTTGGTCTGTCCCACTGTCTTTTCTTATGTCTGTTCTGTCCCACTGTTTTGTCTCATGTCTGTTCTGTCCTACTGTTTTGTCTTATGTCTGTTCTGTCCCACTGTCTCATGTCTGTTTTGTCCCACCGTCTTATGTCTGTTCTGTCCCACTTTCTTGTCCTATGTCTGTTCTGTCCCACTGTAAAACTTGAGATTGTTACTTATTAAGCACAAGCTGTAATTAAAAATATAGTTGTCCTCCGGAGGGTGGTGGTGGGTTTAAAAATAAAAAAGAAAAAAGAAAATAGTCTTTTGACCTTGACCTACTTTTTCAAGGTCAAATGGCCTTGTGCACTTATAATATCCAAGTACTTTCAAATATAAATATGCATGTAATAAGTTTTACACAAAGACAATCTAATCTAAATTGTACAGGGTGGGGAAGCAAAATGTACAATATTTTGAGGCAGGGATTGAAAGACAGTGTATGACCAGTTAGTTTATTGAAAGTCATGAGAATTTATTT
The DNA here is from genome assembly GCF_902148855.1 of Sphaeramia orbicularis. Classification (NCBI taxonomy): domain Eukaryota; kingdom Metazoa; phylum Chordata; class Actinopteri; order Kurtiformes; family Apogonidae; genus Sphaeramia; species Sphaeramia orbicularis. Next base: position 21,650,144 of record NC_043966.1, read on the forward strand.
GCCACAAGAAAATTGACATAATAGAAAATGTTTTTATTCTATGTGTCCTCCTTCTTTCTCAATAACTGCCTTCACACAATAAAAGCAAATTACAGGCAAGAATTTGTAAAGCTCCTGTTGATAAAACTCTTGGTTCCTTGGTGTCTGCAGAAATAGAAGGTTGACATTTCTGGTACTGTTGCATAGTGGAGCTTTAAATAACTGATGTGATCACAACAAACATTGGTCCATCTCAACAAAATCTCATCACCTCTAACTAACTACAGCTTGTAAACCTCCCATGTTTAATTTAGAATTGGTTTTTGAAAGTTTAAAATCAGGTGATATCTTAAAGCAAAGAGCAGAATATGAAAAGTAAAAGAAGAGGGATAAGAGCAGGCAGGTGATGAATGTAAGTGGAGGAAAAGGTTAGGATTTTAATACAAACTTATGTAACACTAACAGAAATAGTACATTTGCTTTGGAAAATTTAAGGGTTAATATACAACACTGTCATAAGTCAAGTCTTCAAGCATTTCTAGAAACTTCTCTACAGGTAAAGCATATGTCAGTGTGTGTGCAATGGATAATGTTACAATATACACATGCTACAGGGTGGGGAAGCAAAATTTACAATATTTTGAGGCAGGGATTGAAAGACAGTGTATGACCAATTAGTTTATTGAAAGTCATGAGAATTTATTTGCCACAAGAAAATTTACATCATAGAAAATGTTTTTATTCTATGTGTCCTCCTTCTTTCTCAATAACTGCCTTCACACGCTTCCTGAAACTTGTGCAAGTGTTCCTCAAATATTCGGGTGACAACTTCTCCCATTCTTCTTTAATAGTATCTTCCAGACTTTCTCGTAATAGTTTTGCTCATAGTCATTCTCTTCTTTCCATTATAAACAGTCTTTATGGACACTCCAACTATTTTTGAAATCTCCTTTGGTGTGACGAGTGCATTCAGCAAATCACACACTCTTAGACGTTTGCTTTCCTGATTACTCATATGGGCAAAAGTTTCTGAAAAGGTATGGATAATAGTGTTAGGTATGATTATGACATCAATATATATTTGGTTTCAAAACAATTGATGTAGTGCCTGCTGAGAAAAAGCAACTAAATGTTCATTGTAAATTTTGCTTCCCCACCCTGTAGGGCAGTAACTTTCAACAGAATCTTACACTATATTTGGTCAAGGGGGATTTAAAGTGCACAGCATGTTATGTTATCATATGGTGAACTGACAATCATGTTTTTACCGAATTTTAGATTTGCTGCACATAGGTATACAACTAAGACAACATTACCTGCATTTCTATTTTAGTTTATATTTCATTGATAATGGCAACTAAACAACTAAGTAAATAAGTACATTTTATTTATAGAGCACTTTTCACAGACAGGGAGTCACAAAGTGCTTTACCAATGTAAAACAATTAAAATATAGTTTAAAATACAATTTAAATTGAAATTAAAATACAGTTAAAATGTAATAAATACATTAAGTCCAATTGGTTTGTGACAGCCCTGAGTCAGTTTGGATTTAAACCAAATGACAAATAAATGAATATGAATCACCTGTTTTTTATTGGCTGCTGTGTGCTCATTACAAACCTCTGTTTTATTTGAATAACTAATGAACACAGACTTGTTGTATATTAATTTACATACTTATACATACATGTACAGTATGTGTCACCAAACTAAATCTACTAACAATAAAATCAATGAAATCTTTGAACTGCCTTTCAGATTTTGCATATTATATCTGACCAATTCTATGCTGATGATGTTCTATCTTTACAACTAGGAGAAAGACATTCTACAATGATTCAATCCTTAGTTAATATAATTAAGGACAAAATATGTAGCATTAAAAAAAAAAACAACATAAACTTGCGTAATAATCCTCCTCAATCACCACTTCTGACCCGCTGTCGGTGTGTGGTGGTGTATTTACCTGCAGAGACCATGGCCTTTCCCTGTTTTTCAGTATTTTCCTCTTGTTTTCCTCTGTTTGGAGCAGTTCTGCTTGGGAACCTTTGGACAGTGAATTTGTACTTCCAGCTACAGTTTTTGCAGGAAGAAAACTGGTGGAAATGAGACAAAAATATAACCTGTCATTCACAAAGGATGCACAAAAGGTTGCAATTCAGCATAAACTGCAATGCCAAACAGATATCAACAGTGCTGCACCCCTGTCATTTGCGTGGATATAAATTTGGGAATATTCATATCACATTCATTCATCACATTTTCTTCCCATAATTAAGACTTTCATATATTAGATTAGTACGATGGCTTACTGTATCTATTTGTTTTACAGTTAAATGCTAATTGGAAAACTGTAAATATTTGCTTCACTGACGATCAAAAGTCTGCCTAGCCACTTCCACATTAATGATCTCTCTAGCAAAACTATTCCAGTGACTCCGACAGTACAAGTGTAGCCTCAGGTGTTGCAGCTGAATGGTTAAAGTATGTTATTTCACTATAAAGAAACATTACCATGCAGTAGTTATTTCATTGAGTCTGTTCCAGAAAACCTTTCATCATCTGAAGATGGGCAATATCTATGGTATTAACTGTGATAAATGTAGGCTGTGGTAATGCGGCGTATGCGTTTCTTGCAGATTGTAGTGTATGAATGTAACTTCTGAGAGAAGCTACAGTAAAGTAAGAGGAGAACTTTATGTTAAAACCTGCAGAAGTGCTGAGTGAGTCCATTGACACACAGTAGTGGAGATCTCATTAGTAACAATTACTGATGAAACATTAACAGAAAATTATGCACAAGCACCCTGATCACAAACACTTACAACTTACATGCACACACAGAAATACACAAATTCTACAAATACAACAAAAATACAGGCACACATCTTACTGCTTTGTGTGATAAAAAAGGTTAGCCCTGTTACTAATTGTGACACTAATTCATTATGAGAGAGAATTAGAGTCTGGCCTCTGCTGCTGCCCAAACTCCAATCAGGCTGTAAATGAGGCAGAAAAAAATGGGCTGAAACCTTAATAGAGACTCTTCAGACATGTGAATTCCAGCACCTGCACATCAGCACTGCACAGGACATCAGCAACTAATATAGAGGACTGTTCCTCTGAACATGGTCACATTATGCATTGATATATACATATAATTTGTCAATTTATTGACAATTATAACTATATGATTAATTATACATATATACAAACACATTATGTATCACACATTTTAGTCAGGATATGTCTTAAAGGGATCATATTTTGCTAAACCCACTGCTATTATTTACAAACTATATCACTATTCAAAGGTCATGGGAGGGGACAATGGGCATCCATCTTATTTTCTACAAAATTGCCAGGTTACAGCATTAACACTTTGGCCACCATGTCAATTTCATTTCTTTACCCATGGCAACTGTTCCTGCCTTTCAAAGTTAATTCAACTTGTTCAAGCCTGAAAATGTCACTGAGGACAGGCCAAGTTAGGGTTAGGGTTAACCGTAACCCTCCCATGACCTTTGATTGGATTTAAATCCCACCGCTACTTCACACAAACCAGTTTTAACTTGGATTGCACAATTTGCCCCTGCTCACTCATGCATGAAAACCTGGGTCAGTAAATTTGGACAAATATCCACTAATCCCCTACCTACCAACGTCCATAAAAGAAAATTTCAGAGAGTATCAAATGCGGAACTGGGGGTAATTTTTCAAAATGTACATTTTTTTTATACACCCTGTATATAAAGGGTGTCCCAAAAAAACTGACATGATTTGAGACGTCCATATCGGAGTGACAACATATTCAGGAGAAATTATACTTAATAGGATTTATTTTTGACATAAAACATTTTATTCTACAAATTTCAAACCAAAAATTCTGGGGGATGGTTATTTTCTAATGTTCCAAAGTTATTAAAAATTGTCAATGTGAGTGTGTTGCTTGTGTGGACACATTAAGTCGGTAGTGGCGTTCCTGCCACAATCGCTGCCTTTTTTCCAACACAAACAGCCTTCCTCTTGAAACTTCTTATGCCACGTCCAAATCTGCTTTCCTGTTGGAGCATTTTTATGAAATTTTCTAACAAATTCACGCTGCACATTCACATTTGACTGAGTTTGGGCGTACTTCAATACACAGAACGCCTTTTCTGTTGCAGTAAACGGCATGTCTAATCCTGAAAGCAGAACAATAAAAATGGTTAGACTTTTCTGAGTAAACAAATTTTAAACAAATTATTAGGTGACAAAATTATGTCACATTTTTGGGACACCCTGTAAATTTAGTTCAGAAAACGCTAAAATGCTCTTTACACAGGTTAATAAGTGATGTCTTCATACTCGCTTGTGGCCTCCCAGTTTTGTTTTAGTTTAGCTCCAGTCATCACTACTGGTAACATCTGCCGTTTTGTAAAATTTCTTACTTTTTGCTTCTCAATACAGGCAGCCCAGCAAATGAGAAAGAGGATGGTGGTCATGCAAAAAATAGACTGAACAGTGAGCAGCATTAGCAAGAATAAAAGCTTTGAAATAGATAAATAAAATGTTTTTTTCTGAATATTTCACAACACTTTATGTTCTAAAGCACAAGTAAACATGCCTTCTCTTTCACATAACTCTGTGGGAATGTCCTGAGGGAATACAGCCAAAGAACAGGCTTCATCTTGTGTGCTGAGACCATCTGTATTAATATAATGTTGTGTTAATCAGATGACAGACTCACAGGTTTCTTGTGTGAGCTTAGCCCAGAGTTTTGCTTTCCAACAGACCTGCATCTCACTAAACACACAGAGAATGAACTGCACTGAAGCACCTGAAACACTAGAAACTTTAATGCCAAACAAGAGCAAATTACACTCTGGTTCAGTACTTTATGGGTGTTTTTTGTCCCGGCATATGATTAGCACAAAATCTTTGGTGAATGGGTCCTTAACATGGAGGTCATTGTGACCTACACAATACTACACAATTCCCTGTGCAATTAAGGCACAATCTGTTCTTTGTGCATTTGGTACTGAATGTTTGAAACACACTTTTACTTTTTCAAAATAAAAATATTACTCATTATGTATTGATGAGTTAAACTAATAACATAACTTAGCACATATGCTCTCAAAGTGTTATTGTAAAATGCCAGGTGTTGTCATGGAGGTGATGTACAGCTCATACTAAGCTTATTGTTTACTCTTCACTGAACCAAAATATGCCAAGGCCAATGACTGGTAAAAGTAGTATTTTTCTAATTACAAAACTAGGCCAACTAAAAAGGAGTTGTTGTCATTACTTGAAGTCCAAAGCTAATTCCCTTGGTTGTAGTCAGTTATCCATACTTAATTCAGTTTCTAATCTGCTCATTGAATCCAAATCCTTATAAATCCCTTCTAAAATCTATTTAGGTTTACATCTTTAATGAAAGCCATGGATAATATCATACAAGAACAAAAATTGTATGTAATTGTCTTCCAAGAATTAAAGCGGTACTTTTCTAGCTACATTACTTTTTTCTTATTTGCACAATTTAGACTTTTTTTTTCCACATACATGTAAATTGCTATGATATTCAGATCTACTTTTCTGATTCATGAGTACATAAAACCCTTTAATCTGTAAAAAAAAAAAAAAAAAAAAAAAAAAAAAAAAAAAAAATCAAAACTCTTCATTCCCACAAAACACTTTCCAATTTAGTTATAGAAATAAGGCTGTTTTCAATTTTCATTATAATGGCACCAAACTGGCAGTTGATTGTAACTTGATAGAGATGTGACAGTAAGAGTCAGGTAATACAATAAGTGGTTTTACTGCAGATAAAAATAACTCGTTGAGTTTATAACCTCTCACGCAGCAGTGAAAAGAGGCGAAGATAACAAAATCAGCATGATTCAAAGCACTCATCCTTATTTTTTATTTTTCAATTACATGTTTTTTGGAAATGGCATCACTTCTTCTGGACCCCTGTATGTTCTAACACACTGATACACTGGTATTACTTAGTGACATGCAGAAGAGGATGTGTGTCTACTGTGTAATTACTCTTTGCCTTGCTTTAGGGCCAGCAGGCAATTCAATCACAGCCTTCTTATAGTTATATGAATATATATTCATCCTAACTTGCAGGAAATACTTCATTCTCTGAAAATAGATGTAGGAAAGACATGTCTAAATGGAAATGTTATTGAATGATTGATATATCCCCACTGGAATATTCAATCACATATTTTGGTTAATGAAAATGGACAGAGTGGAAATGGGGTAGGTGTAAGAGGTAGTCATGGCGGCTTATTTTATATCATATGGCTGAATGTATTTAATATCAACACTGACGTCATGTGAGTATAGGTGTCAATGCCAACGCCACATAATGCCATTATCAATATCTGCAGAGTGTAGGTTGTGCTTGCTAGAATTATTTCAATATAAATAAACAAATAATTGGACGTACATCCAATTTGATGGTGGAATTGGAAATGAATCGCCACAACCTGTGTAGAGTAGGTACAGTAACATCCGTATGTTTAGTCTCTGCATGTATGCCTCTGCATATCTTAAATACTCTGATGCCAAATTTATACTAATGGGTTTTGCCCAGCAAGGTTCCATCTTCCTTTTGACACAGTAATGTAAGAACAATTACCTCCAGCTGAACAGTTTTGGCTAAAATTAGGAACTGACCAAGAGGATTCTTGGAATTTTGACGTGTCTGACGTCTAGAAATTAACTCACTTAATGACTGTGTTTACATGCACATCACTATCGTAGATATTGCGGGATTTCTGAAGTTTCTTTGTGTTTGTGCATGTGAATTTCATACAGTATATGGACAAAAATATTGGGACACGTTGAATTCTTTGTTTTCTTTTCTAACAGGGTCTGGGCTACAAAACAATAATGACAAATGTCATAATATGGCATTATATTGTGATAAATATCATCACATTGGTTAATTTTGTTTAAATTATTATCTTTGCTTCCAAAATACCTCTGAGATGGTTTTTACTTGATTTCTCTGAACATTGATTTTATTTTTTTTATCCATGACTTTAAATGTTCTACCTCTAAATTTTTAAAAATAGTTTTCATGTTCTAACTAAATAATGATTTTCAACTACAACTAACCATCTACTTTAACACCTGAGGAAGAAAAATGTCTCATTAAACCTTAAGGAAATACTGATGTTAATAAACAATATGCACAAAAATATTAGGACACATCATGACTGCAGCTTGTAAGATGTCCTGTTCATGCTGATTTGAGATACAAACATCAATGTATTTATACATTTTCATAATGTATCTTTACTTTTTTACACTAAAGCAAAGAGAAACATTAGTAGTTGTGATTATTTAAAAGCTATTAAGCTATTATTTTAATCCTCCAGCCCACTTGAGATCAAATTGTGCTGTATGTGGCTCCTGAACTAAAATGAGTTTGACGCCCCTACTCCAGTTGGAGTACTCTGGTAGTAATGTGCTACTATTATACACTGCCTGGCCAAAAACAAAAGTCACCACCTGGATTTAAAGGAGTGATATTTTAAATGGAATTATGCATTTTTAAACATTTCCCTGTGGTCTACATAAACTGTAAATACTATGCTTGGATCTGAATTCTTCATTAATTCAACTCCACAGGTCCATCTTCAACACTAACTTTGAGGAATGACACGAAAAAGGTCATTTTGAGCGCTGGCCTTTTATATGCACATGACCCCACCCCCTCCAGGTTGTTGACTGTGCGTCTCTGTCCCATTCAGCCACTTGAGTTCGTTAATACAACCAACAACTGAACATTTTAGGTAATTGGCTCGAAGTTTGGACATATTTTCAGTATGGACTACAAACGCTGCTGATGACAAACAATTTATGTCGTACTCTGGGAAATGTTCGTCGGAAGTCTTGACCTTATATGTGCAAATGTTGTGACGTAACTAGTTGTAAAGGTATCATATTAGGAAGGAATTAAAACCGGTACTAGAAGTCCACTCATTTTTTGCCAGAATGAATATACTGATAGCTTTGCCTCACCTGGAGGGTTCAAATTCAAACAATTTGAACTATTATGGTCCAAATACACAAATAAATTTAGCAAGGACTAATAAAAGTGGGTTTAGCAAAATATGACCCCTTTAACTAAGCAAAAAGGTACGAGCCTCCTATTGGGTAATTACTGCATGGGCGATTATCTTTCAGCTGGCAACAAGTTATTTAACCGAAATGGATGCAATGAGTAGCTTCTCATTTCTTAAACAACCCCGTTGAAAGACACATCCTGTGGTTGTGGAAAAGATGTTGGTCTGTTTGAGACGGGTCAAATCATTGGCATGCATCAAGCAGAGAAAACATCTAAGAAGATTGCAGAAACAACTGAAATTTGGTTAACAACTGTCCAACACATTATTAAAAACTGGAAGGATAGCGGGGTACCATCATCTCTGAGGAAGAAATGAGGTCCAAAAAAAAATCCTATTTGATTCAGATCGGCGATCACTTAAATGTTTGGTGAAATCAATTTGAAGAAAAACACAGTAGAACTCAGGGCTCTGTTTAATAGTGAATGTAAGAGCATTTCCACACGCGCAGTGTGAAGGAAACTCAAAGGATTGGGACTGAAAAGCTGCGTAGCCTTAAGAAAACCACTGATTAGTGAGGCCAACCAGAAAAAAAGGCTTCAATTTGCTGGGGAGCGTAAAGATTGGACTCTGGAGCAATAGAAGACGGCCATGTGGTCTGAGGAGTCCAGACTGACCCTGTTCCAGAGTGATGGGTGCATCAGGGTAAGAAGAGAGGCAGATGAAGTGATTACCCATCATGCCTAGTGCCTACAGTACCAGCCTGTGGGGGCAGTGCTATGATCTGGGGTTCCTGCAGTTGGTCAGGTCTAGGTTCAACAACATTATGTGCATATGAGGTCGGCTCACTACCTGAATATACTAGATGACCAGGTTATTCCATCAATGGATTTTTTTCTTCCCTGATGGCACGGGCATATTCCAAGAAGACTATGCCAGGATTTATCGAGCTCAAATTGTGAAAGAGTGGTTCAGGGAACATGAGGCATCATTTCACACATGGGTTGGCCTCCACAGAGTCCAGACCTGAACCCCATTGAGAATCTTTGGAATGTGCTGGAGAGGGCTTTTAACAGTGGTCAGACTCTCCCATCAACAATACAAGATCTTGGTGAAAAATGAATGCAACACTGGATGGAAATAAATCTTGTGACATTGCAGAAGCTTATCAAAACAATGCCTCAGCGAATACATGCCATAATCAAAGCTAAAGGCGGTCTGACGAAATATTAGAGTGTATGACCTTTTTTTTTGGTGGCGACTTTTTTTTTTTTTTGGGCCAGACAGTGTGTGTAAGATAAGATAAGATAAGACTTTATTTATCCCACCATGGGGACATTTCACAGTTAACAGCAGCAACATACAACAAGCAATCACAGAGAGAAAAGACAGGTCGAAAAAACCTTGAGTGAAAATGAAAAATATGAGGAGAAAATTTTTAATTAATTAATTTTTAAATTTTTTATAGATATTTATATAAATAAAGAATCTGACTTAAAAATCAAATATTATTTACATATTTACACCATCATCATCATGGCTGCACATGAACATGGTGTGATATGGGGGATGGGGGGGTCACTGTGAAGTGTTATAAAATCTGATGGCTGTGGAGAGGAATGACCTGTGGAAACACTGTTTCTGACAGATGTGGGCTATCTATCTATCTATCTATCTATCTATCTATCTATCTATCTATCTATCTATCTATCTATCTGTCTATCTGTCTATCTGTCTATCTGTCTATCTGTCTGTCTGTCTGTCTGTCTGTCTGTCTGTCTGTCTAGTATTGTTGTGTCTAGTTTTAAATGGTTTCACTACCCTCTCAGTTCACATTTCACAAAACAGTCAGCAGTAATCTATGAAAAAGTCACTAATATATGCTTGTCATAGTGGGATGATGAGTGAGTCATTAACTCATATCATAATATCAAAACGCTTGGTTGAAGATGTTATATCATTACTGGTCAGACTTTACTCTGTGTCTTTAATTGGCTTTTTCTTACAGCTAAAGTAGAACACAGTTGTATAGCTTAAGTGATTTAATTAACATAATGACAGTATCATGAAACACGCTCTTAGAACACATTTTTTCTTTGTTGTAATCCTGACTACCATTCGAGGACATCAGTAAGCACATACCCTGTCTTTTGACTTTTTGGATCAGATTTTATTTATCATTTATTTTCATTCTATCTGCTGTTATTTAGCTAAAATAGATAGTGTGACTGAAGAATTCTGTTTGCTTCGTTTTTGACTCCTTTCTGCTAAAACCATCGTGAAAATTGTAGCCTTCCCCTTAGTTTGAAGTGTTTCCTGGCAATGCTCATGCACCATTTTATAAGAAAAGCTCAACACACAGAAAATAGCACAGCCCACAGTCTATATTTTACCCAAGCTAAGGTCATAACTTTAGTTCAGCGCTGTTATGTAACCAGTTCAGGCCACAGAGCAATGCTCATAATTAACTGGTCAGTCTTATTCTGAACTCTGAACATCTTTTCACCGTCAAGATTTTTTGGTTTGAGATCCAGATACAAATGGAGAACATACCCAGAGTGACTTCAGCCTGCATAACAAGGTGATGACTTTATGACTTGGGAAGGTCTTTAACTTCCTCCAAATCGAAGCCAAAAATGTTTCAGATTCTTGTCATGAAAACCATAGTTATCTATAATATTTAGTTTGTGTTGTTATTTTAACATTAACTGAAAGGCTCTCTTCAGTCTTTTTCTGTTACAAATTGTATATGATCATGTTAGAAATTATGATCATCTAATGCAACAATAGGAGAACTTTTACACTGTCTGTAAACTAAATAATATGAACAGGCTCCAATACGCAGTTTGTGTCATTGATGAATGGATTAGTAAAACCCAAGCTTCCATATATGGTCTTATATCAGTTTGAAAGGGTAATAAATGAAATGTTTTTGTGTCTGACTCAGCATTTTTGGTGATAAATGCTTACTTGGACCAAAGACAGATATTCTCATAAACTTCTACTTAACACATTATATCCTAAAAAGTTGATGTCATCAGCACTAAAACACTTAAATCATGATTTTTTACACTGAGGTGCTGTATTTTTGATTGAAGAAAACATAACCAACAATTCAATATTCTCATTCTGCCTCAGATATTGCATACAACTAATAAGTGTCTGTGCTTACATGCAGCTAAGAAGTGTTTAATAAAGACCGGATAATTCAAGCATAACTCCTGTCAAAAGTCTGTCTCTGGATAACTGGCCTGTTTCATTATCACTTAATTTGTGTGTTTGCCATTACCCACAGTTTATCATCATGGGAATATCATGCCTACAGTCATAACTAGTCAGTTATTAGTTGAGATAACTGTGTCACAACAAGGAAATTTAGCCAAAGCCAACACAAGAGAACAATGCAACCCTTTAGACCTGGATCCACTGTGGGTAATATCATACAAAGATCTAAATAATGAAACCAGCTGTGCTAACAGATGTTCCTCTGGAATCTTATTTTTCATGAAGGGAACTACAATATGTGGATACCAGAGGGGATCTGTTTGTGTATGTAAGAATAATTACTGCATTCTCAGAGCCTGCTCTTCCAAGTCCAAGTTGTCTTCCACACTAATCAATTCAAGTAGCGTAATTGTTTTATTAATTATTGATAATAATCAGCCCGGCAATTATGATAACATAGTCGGTTCATGCACACTTAATTGTATCTACAGTTTATTGGTGTCATCAAGGGTTCTTTGTTCCAACCTGGATAATTTCATTTTTTTTTTTTTTTTTTTTTTTTTCCGCCTGGGCAATTTTCTGCATGTGTTTCTAAAAACCATCCCAACCCAAGAGAATTTTACTGAGGAGAAAAAAAAAGTTTAAATGCCACATTTTTTTTTTTTCACACACTTTGTGGAAAGCTGGCATTTGGAAAACAAGAGTTTCTCCACAGACATCAGTGTCCTCCAAAATAGGGCACTGTATTAGAGCGCTGCTTTAACACAGGAAATATGTAACAAATATGTCAAGGCATTTTAGGGATCAGAAAAATGCTGATTTAAATCCATTTTGAATGAGTGATTTACAACCCCATTCTCTTTGTTAGAATTTTTATGGCTTAACATACTCGCTTATTAATTTATGACTGCAGTTTTCATGCAGTGTAATGAAAGGCACCGCTACCCTGTTATGGTAACCTACTGGTAAACATCTATAGATCAGAGAAAATAAAAAAAAACTCAATGGAAGCTATAAAGGTTACGCCTATTCTTTACATGTGGCAGATGGAAATGTACGTCCAGACAGGAATCTACAGACACAAGTCGGCTGCGCAGAGGCTATTCCCAAGGTGTGTTGTTTACTTGAGGTTGAGCTGCAGCAGCTGAGCTTTGTTCATAAAATTACTCAAAATAACCAATTATCCATCTTTGGCAGTGTATAGAACCATCTCTAAACCCCTAAGGATGCCTGTAGTCCTGACACTGACAGAAACAACTCATGTCACACAGTCTAAATATAGCTTTTTATCCTTCCATTTTCTGTCTCACTTTGAGTGCTCTGTCTGATATGGTCTGTGTGTCTTTATATCTGTTTGCCTCTACATCTGTCAGTCTGTTTTATGTCTAGATGTCTGTCAAATTAAAGACAAAAAGGTAATGCGTGAGCCTTGACTCTTAACAGATAGTAGCTACAGAATATAGCCATCAACGCAATTGCCTATATGGTCCAGCAAAATTACAGTGATTAGTGTTTATTGTGAAGAAAAGAGCTTTTTATATTGCTTTCTATTTTGCTGAGGCTGTAATTTGTTAAGAACAAAGACCACTGGACACTATGGGACTGAATAAAACACTAATGGAGGTGTCCAGTATTTGTCTGAGATTATGGGTAGGAAAGTGACAATCAGCCATCTTTAATGTCCAGTGTACAGTCCCTTTTTTAATCATTATGGGGGAAAAAAAAAAAAAAAAAAATCCATGTGATTCAAAGTACAGAGGAAAATGTACGTATTTATCTTGAACAGTAACATTAAGTGTATAAAACATCTAATGCCTCGACACCTCAAGGAATTAGATGTGTGAATTAGGGGTGGAAAAAACACCTGATATGTAGTAGTATCTACACAGACTTACACGGCAGCAGTATTTTATATCTTCAATGAGAACAAAGGCACTGACGCATATAACTGACACAATAGGGCAAGCATGGGTAGCATTTCCTCTCATGTCTAATTGGTTAAATTATAGATAGACTTGGCTGTATTTGAATGGAAAGTTCACCCCAGGACAAAGATCTTAATAAATATTTAAATTAGGGATATCATTTTTATAGAAAGCGTGGCTAAAGGTTCTACTGCAGTGTTCAATGAAATAATACATTAGCATAACTCCAAGCTCTTAATTTTTATCATTTATTGAATTTTAATGTCTGAGACAATGGTTTTTTACACACCTTTGGTCTCTAAAGTTTGCATTTGATTAGACTTCTTACATCTCGTCTTGATGCAGATTTTTACTTCTGACAGTTTGATCAGTTGCGTGTAATTTGTTTGTGCTTCTGTCTGCCAGCATAATTAAATTTGTAGAGGATAGTACATAGGCCAAAGATGGAAATTTAAATAAGTGGGAGCTCTATTTCCTTAGAGGTTTGTACTCACAGAATATAATTTTGGTCTGACAATGTAACAGATCCACTTAAACACTAGTTGGATAAAACAGGAAATTCATTAATTGCTTGTCAATTAATTTGTTGCATTTCTTTGAACAAAATGGTTCTCTTTTAAAGCATCACCTTAGTCTCTAGAGAATAATGATGGCTATTTTGCGATGTCTCACGTTTAAATAAAATGAACAGGTTCACTGATAATATTAATTTACTGTATGTGAAGAGAGTTTAAAGCATTGAAACTCAGGTTGGGAATCTTAGTTGTAAAGCCGATATGATACGCATCTCCAATCTGATATATTAAAGACACATGTGTGGCACCTCACGATACGATATGATTCATACCCAAATCATGATACAGAACGATTAAGCACATTCTGTTTCAACACATTCATTCTGGTTAAAAAAAAAAAAAAAGCAGTACAATTCAAAGAGCTTGATTATTATTTATCAAATAAAACCATGACTTTTCACAAAGTGGCTTTTTGGCAGTTCCAGAACACGTGCCTCACATACAGTCACGTGAAAAGGTTAGGACTTTATCTGCATGTTTCCAACACTCGACTTCTTGATCCCTCCCTGAATCGATTTGTAACGTAATGTATTTGTAATGTAGGTAAAACAGAAAAAGGTTCTGTCACTTTAAGAGACACCTGCACAAGGTATTCTGGGATGCGCTGTTCGATATGTATGTCGCTGTTGAAGGAAGTATCTCTGGTATGTACGGCAGTATTAAATGCAGTTGATGTAGTAAGAAGTACACATTCAGAAACCACGTCGTCACCTCCCTTCTATGTCTAGTCAGATTCAGATACAGACATTACAGTATTCATCGGTGGTGCTCGTGCCCAGTGCATCCACGGAGCTCAGACTGTCGTGCGCAGTGATAATCTTCCCATCTCTAATCGAAACATATTCACATAAATTAAAATCATCCTCACAGTGATAGAGCTTCTGAAACAGTCTAACAAGGAATTTGTAACAGTAGTGGAGAATATTTAAACTGAAGCGAATGGAACATTTTGTCTAGCAAGTGATAGCGAGGAGAATAGCATGAATTCACAAACGCTCACGTCTAATGGTCCCGGATGAATTTTAAGGTGGCATCAGATTCTTTAGACTACATATTGAGGAAATGTGATGGATGGCCCTAGAGAGGCAGACAGGGGGATTAAGGGAAACAGAGACATACAGCATGTTGAAATTAAGATGAAAATTGGGACAAAAAGCAGAAACAGGCTGGGTGGATTGGACAGGGTGGTGATAGAATTCCACAGGGCAACCTTCTAATTAGTTCTGTTAGCCTGGGGCAGTGCATTGCCATTGGCCTCATAGCATACAGAGTTCCTGCAAGGCCTCTAATAGAATGATTGACCGCTCTGGTAAAGAAACTGATGATAGCTATCATAAGTGTAGCACTTGCATTTAATTACCCTGGGGTTTACAATGCATGATAAATACCCACTTGTATAAAGATCGATAATTAGCATTCACAGTTTGGAATATGAACTATTACCTCCTAGAGTGCGATAGAATGACTCACCCACAGTAGTACACAGAACACATGGACTCCCTATCCATAGGCTCCCATCGTAATATAAAAAAGATTTTATAATGAATCCATCTATCTTATCCACACGTACACAGACCGTTCATCGTTGTTATTAATATTAAAAACGTGTTGCAGTAATACTTTAATGGAAGAAAACAATTCAGAAGAAATATAGAGTAGAATAAATGCATTGTTTCTTGGAAAGCAGTCATTTTGTTTCATGAGGTGGTGAGTGATCATTCCATTTCACCACGGGGAAACAAAACAGGAGTGTGGCTACCACCGACTTCCTTTGTGCTGCTCCTTAATTGGCCAGCAAGGGAAATCAGCCATTGAAATGGTGTCACAGAGAATGTGTGCTACCCAATGAGCGAGTGGTAAGGGGAACATGTCAGGGGCCGGCATTAGCAGCATCTTTAAAAGGCTTTTTTTTTTTTTTTTTTAATAGGTAAAGATATACAGGTAAAAGGAAGAAAATTAGACAAGGTGAAAGAATACTCTGCCTCAGTTGCATAACATAGAATTATCATAGCATAAGGGTTATGGATAATAATATAATGATGATAATGGTATGATGGGTGGTTTGTATTTTGTTCTTGTCACTGGTTTCTTTGCTTTTTCTGCCAATACCTGAATTACAACATCAGAGCAGACATAAACCGGTACAATCACTTGATCATAAACACAATCAAAGAGGCCAGGCTTAGTGTCAGTTATTGTTAACGTGAATCGTACAAACGTGTGGTAAATGTCAAAGTAAGTTGCTTTAATTATCCCGATGATGTTGTGAATTTACCCGCAGTCACTCCAGACTGTTTCTCTCATATGATATGGCCTCATTAATTCAGATTATATTCACACCTCTCAGGGCTGTTTTCACACATCTTTTTCTTTTTTGCTTCCTCCTATCTTTTTTCTTCTTTTGACAGATCACAAGAATGGACAAAAACAATCTCTGTGAGATTGAATGTGGAACTGTGCAGGTTGAACACCATTCCCTTTGCAAGAGGTGTTGATTGTTTTTACAAAAATAGTGGAAAATCAAACCAGTAGGTCTGTAAGTTAGTGAATACATATAAAGCAGAAATGAAGTGCTTTGCTGTATTCTGTTGAAAATATGTTAACATAGAAGATAACAAAGCAGTACATGAGAAAGTCCCGGCTTTGATACCAAATGAAAAAAAAAACAAATAGTACGTGGTTTTTGGATGCTGTGAGACTGAGACAACCCCTTCTCACATGCTTCCAAGAAGGAGATCAATATCCATTTAGTTCCTGTGTTTAAAAAGGTAGATTACATGTTTAACCCAACTTAGCACAGAGACTGTAACCAGCAGAAATCACTTAACCTTTGTCAGCACTCCCAACACTTAGCTGCCTTGTAGTCATTTTGTGGTGTAATTACGGTCCAAACTAAATTTCCCTACTTCCCTGTTACCATGGAGTAGATGCACCTCAAGTTCTTCTAAAATTTGACATGATATAAAATTAAATTAAATAAACATTTTGCAGATGGTTCCCTACACATCACAAGACATTTGCAGAGTATTTTAATTACGGACCGGACTGCTACATGTTGCCGACACAGGAAATTACACGTTACTTTCAGCATCCTTCTATTCATCATCGAAGGTAATTATGTAGTAGTGGTTGCTGTAGTAGATTGAGGGAATCTTGGCTTAATTGTTCAGAAGCGTCTAAGTGTAAAGTGTTGATTCTGCTGGACACAGCATTGGAGTTGCTGTGGAAAACACTATAATCAGCTCTGGCCACACTCCCTAACTTTACTCTCATTAAAGTTGGCAAGTGACATTTAAGTACTCCACCAGGGACTTCACAATGGAAATAAATGGCAACTTCAGTGTTAGAATTATAATGGCCTTCTTATTATACTTTTAATGACCCAATCTAGTTTTCAAAGTCACCTCCTCAGGAATAGGTAGGCCTCTCTGCTACTACAAGCTTCCTTTTTCTTCTTATTGGCTAATAGGGAGCAAATGATGTCAACTGCGCTGTAGAGGGATTCTAGGAAGGGAGCAGAGGAAAAGGCTAAACGCTCAATCATTTACTTTAACTCCTCCGCTTTTCCTACATCCAAACTGGCTTCACGCAGGCCCATTTGGATATTTTCATGCTACATTTCATACAGGGGTCTTACTAATCCCCAGGCCCAACTAATGAGGAGGTAATGAAAAGTTAATCCACATAGCTCAACTTCACCTAGCCTTTAGCTAATGCTGCTTTTAACTCCAGCACTCATTAACTTTTAAAACATGAGCTATTAACAACAGGTTGTAGACTACCCATCGGCTGGCCTCCCAAGCACTCTGCGATCCAACCACTCACTGTGCCTGAACTTTAAAGCAAAATTAGACGAAAGAGAAATTCTTGACCAACTAATTAGGATACAGTTCGGATTTTCTGGAGCTCAGCTGTCACTCTATTGATTCCTCTTCAGGATTGTTTTGCCCTTGGACCGGTTAAATCAGGGACATCCATTTAACTGACAGAACATACATATAATGATGCTCAGGTGCAGTTTGACTTAACCGTATCTCAATATCTGCCCGGTAAATAGCTTTAAAATATACAGTGTATTTATTTTTACCTGCAGATTTATTAAAATGTTCACAGGAGCCAAACATATTGATTCGTCTTGTACACACTCCATTTTCATTAAGGAAATTATGAATAATTTAAGAGGATGATTAAAAATGAATCACAACCAACACACATCAAGAGCTTTAGGGGGGAGGTCTAGGTATTTGAAACAGACACCGCCACCTCCCACCTCTCCCCAGGATTCAATGTTGCCTTCAATAAGCCCAGCCACCGTTGTCTGCCTGCCTCTATATGACAGCACAAGGCCATAAAACATGTCTGACTGAACCAACGATAAATAGTGATTTGATTACAAACGGTTAATGTAAGGGCAAACAAGTGCGTAAATTTTGCATTCCTGGAGCTTTCCTGACAGCTCTCAACTGATTACCAATTCATCATTTTTGTGCTGTGGTGACAGATAGTTCTACAGCACTGTTGCTCTGGAGAATGAAAATGAGGTTAATGAATGTGGATTAGGCTAATTCCTCTGTCCTTGCCAGACCGCAGGCCTATAAAATACCCATATATACAGACCTGCATGGATGAGATGGTTTGTAGCAGAATGGAAATGCTCATTGTCCTCATGGGACATTGATCCAGAATAAAAGCACATGCTGCTGCCTTCTTCCTCAGTAATTGAGGTAATGTCTTTCAGAGGTTTAAAGAGTTGAAAGGCACACTTCTATAAACATCATGCATAAATGTATGGTTTCACATTAATATTCAGGTTCATTACATAAGATTTAGGGGCATCTAAACTAAAGACATTTTTAACAATTGCATTTTTATTCTTGTACAATCACCTAAAAATAAGAACAATTATCATTATCTTAGAATGAGTTTCTGTTTGTCTGCAGAGAAAGAGGGTTATTTTTCCTGGAGTCTGATGTGTTGTAGCAAAATGTTACTGAAAAGGCTCAAAAAGTGGCATTTTTTTAGTACTTTTTAACATATTGTCACAGGTGGTATCTATCATAATGGTGCATTATGATCACCTTCTATGTCAAACTATGGAACTCAATTATCTTTTCATTCATTTTTCCATAATCCTTTCGAGGGTTGCGGAGTTGCCAGACAAGGAAGCAACGAGGTAGCCTATTCCAGCTACCGCAATGGTGTTGCTGGAATAGATGTGTTGCTCGCTCTTCGCAGGATTGGCGAAACTCCGTCCGTCCGTCCATCCATCCATCCATCCATCCATCCATCCATTTTCTACACTGCTTGGCTTTTGAGAAGGTCGCAGGGCTGGAGTGTATCCTAGCTAACAGTGGCCGGTGGCGGGATGCACCCTGGATATGTCACCAGTTACTCACAGGACGAATGGAATTCAATCAATAGCCGATATAAAATTTGACAAAATAGCAAAACATTTTATGCATGCCCTGATTAGGGCTTTCATACTTTAAACACTTACCATAGAGGAGAGTTAAATGAGAGGTATTTAGTTCAGTGTGCTAATTCACCACTAGATATCACTAAATATATCAAACTAATGGCAAGTTGTATTGAATGGTAATTTTTATAGAACATACTGCAACTTATGGCAAGCAGGACCTGAAATAATATACTATACTTCTCTCACATAAACCCTTTTAAATGGATTTAAGGGGGAAAACTTGGGTTGTTTGGGTGGTTTTCATTCCTCTGCGCCAATCACAACCATCAAAGTCAATGCTAAACCTAGGACACATGAGCAAAATTGGGTTAAGAAATATTGTTTTGGTGGAACATTTATAGTCATTGTTATTAATATGACACAAGATGCAAAAAACAATGTATGTCTTTACAAAAGTTCTCAATTTTTACATAACGAAGGTGAATTTGAAATCAGTATCGCACAGATAGTCGAGAGGGGAAGAATGCAGACTAAAATAGTTACTAGATAGATGGATAAATAGATAGAACATCCTGTCAACCGATCTAGGTGATCAGTACAGCAAACTTACAAAAATGGAGCTGAGATGCTCGGCTGTTCCCACATTCTTCCACCTTCTAACTTTATAAATTATTGCAACAGTGTATACAGATATGGCAAATAAAAAGTAAAATCCAAAAAATAAATAAATAAATAAGTAAAGATGTCTTAGATGTCAAATCACATTTAATTTGTGGTATATCCAGGCTGTTACAGAAAGAAAAATCACTTACTGAATCACTGAAATTCACCCCCCCACACACATAAGAATCTTCTTTTCTTCTCAGGGGGCTGCCGATTATCTGTTGTCACACTCACAGCTACAGTATTCCAGTCCCTATTACACTGTAGACATCTGTCTGGATGGGGAGAGATAGTATTTGATGCATTCCCTCATGATTTAAGACAGATTCAGCGACTAATTTATGGGCTTGCTTTGTAATTGCATAGGCACGCTTGCGCATACGAAATCTACCAGTGAGTAATAGCTGGTGTGCACTGCCACGTTGTTACTGCCAGGCAGTCAATTTTACATAGTTAGACATCAATTTATGGATCTTTACCTTGACCGTGTATATGGTGATGACTGCGATGCCTACAGGATGATCTTTCCTTCAGCCTATTAACCTATGCTAATGAAAACAAAATGCAAACTCTGGCCCCTATGTATTTTAAACCAGGAAATTTTCATTTTAATTGGCTGAGCTACAGATTAACTTTATATTACATTGCTAATTACAGTGATTAATAGTTATCATTAATTGTATTCATTAATCACCACAAATTGAAAACTACTTATCTCTTCACTAACAGACACTTACACATTGCATTAATGATTATTTAGCAGAACTAACCTGGAATTATCAAATCTGTGGTTCTGCCCAACTCCTGATATTTTACTATTTTATCCTGTTGATTTAACTCACTGATCTTATAGTCATAAAATATTAAATATGAATGATAAAATGTCAAAGAGAAGACTCATATTGAAAAGCAGAAACTTTCCTCTAATATAACAGGGGGCAGTGATATAGTCTGTGCTAATGGATTTCCTTTATACTTAGTTCAAACTCTAGAGGGAAAGAGCAACCAGTTGGCCCATGAATCAAGATCTGCTGAATCTCAATTTCACACTTATAAAATTAGCAGAGTCTTAAAAGACGACAGAGACATGATTCAGCAGAATCTGGCTTTGACGATTGGGAAAGAAGTTGGACGAAGACCAGAAGCATGACAGGCAGCTTGCAATATGTGAACCATTTCTGAACCAAGTTATGAAACTGAACAGTACATGTAGTTCAGTATTGCATTATGTAGCAATCTTATGTTAAAGGATTTATTATTACTTTGGGACAGGGCCAAACTGAAAAAAAAGACAAGCAAACCAAGATAGACTGTAAAGTGTTAGGATGAATCCTGAAGTAGAATTTCATTTATGGGAGGAAGCAGCAAATGGGACACAGCAGTTCGTATTTATAATATAAACATCAGGGATCTCTTCAGTTTGTTGATTTTTTTTTGGCTAAATAATGTCATTATTAAGGGTCATGAGCAATTTTTAAAGCATCTGTCAGTGCAGTGGCCAGAGCGCCGCTATATAAACAGGCCTGATTGGAGGAGCATGATCTCTATGGTTAATGTAGACGCCACAGGGAAGGAAATACCAAAGGGCTAACGGAACAGAGTTTGCCTCACACTCCATGATTAATTAATTATCATTTTCTGCTTGATGGCTCTCTGAGGGCCATGGTGCTTTGCTGCTGATGCACTGTCAGCATTTGAAGCTTATTACTGTGCCAACCCATGTAAACCATATACTCCACTCTCTGTTACTTCAAATTACAGAGCCATAATTTCATAGTGAAACTGTAATTGGCACATTCATTACACTCTATATTGAGACAATTCATAAAACATATGCAATTACAGCTACCGTTCACACGTTATGGTGAACTGGTTATTTAATGAGGAGAAATTCCATTTGATGCTTTCTTCGTCTTTCTATATATGGGTTTTTATCACTTATTGCTCATGTCTTGACAGAGTCTCTCTAAAGACAGGGCTTAAGAATATTCCCATAACTATACTTTGAGGAGAGCAATTAATTTAGCGAAAAATAATTTCGAGTCAGAATAGATAAAGCATCGACTGGGATTTAACTTTCAAAACTGTAATTACAAAGAGAAAAATGTTTTGTACTTTGACTCTCCTGTCATGATTGCAGGAGACAACTTGAGTCCTTTTAGGCCACAATTTGTGTTAAAAATACTTCAAAATTTTGATTGATGCATCTACATTTTGTTGATATTTCTTCTCAACAGTTATTAAGACTTTGACAACAACACACAACTAATAATCCTTTGGTATTTCCAAAACAAATAGCAGATGCAGGACATTGCGGTTTTGCTATATCAAAGCTGTTTATGGCTTTGCGTGATATTTGTCTGCACACATTTTGTCGTTACCAAGCAGTGAAATGAAGCCCTCACTGAGTACTTGGCACGTCTAACGGACCAGATGAAATATTGGAAAACTTTCTAGTGTCCAGATTGAAAGCTGTACACGCATTCATTCATGCATCCCCATTGGGGGCACTTTGGCACAAAAAAGCTATTCTTCTAACAACCTAATTTGGGTCATTTCACTGGACCAGTCATCTAAACAAGCTAACAGGCCCACTGAGGTCTGGACAGAACTGCTTTTCGACTGCACTTGCTATGAAAACCTTCCTCCAACTGAATATCACAGGATTTTCTATCTTTTATCCACATGTATTACGTATCTGTTTGTTTGCTCGTTTTCTTTAATTATTTGTTTTTAAGGTGCAATTACCTTGTGTGTTTTGATTAAAAATTATTGTGTACTTGATAATGTTTGGCCAAAACCAATTTTTTTTTCAACATAAGAAATTATAACATCTACTGATAGAGCAGAAAAATAAAACATTTTCCCTATTCCTATAATGAAGGTTAATTTTAAAGGTCAGTTTATATGCAAGCTTCTTTTCACATACAAAGTTAGTGTTAATTCATGTAGCTTATCCAAGCAAAAAATACAGACAAATTAACAGCTCATAAATTTGATTTTAATGCTAATTCACTAAAAGTCTTTTTATGAATTTCTTTTATGATTTTATTTTGCCATGTGAGACACTTTGTATCTGTGCATGCTACAAATTAAGCTTAGCATTATTATTATGTTTTATCATTATTATGCATTCTCTCCTGTATAAATAGACAAATGACCACAGACTCCAGACAATGAACGCACCGTTGGATTCATCAGCCAGTAGATAGCAAGCTTATTAGGCTGAAGTCAGCTACACCAACAGTGAGGCAATACACTGTATGCAAGTTTTTTTGTTTTTTGTTTTCATGAAGAGCTGATTATTTTGTGGCATTTTTCGTCGACTAAACAGTCAACAGTAGAGAGGCAGACAGGAAGGCAGGGAGACACAGCAACAACAACACACAAGGTCCCTGAACCGTGGATGTTGCAGCCATGTGGCATGCAACTCCACCAGATACCAAATACACTTCCATGCATATGGTAATGAGCATTGCTTTCTTCACGATACAGAAAAAAAGGTTTGCAAAATTATGGAAAAACAACTAAATTCAGGATTCATCTTTAAATTACTTTGTGTTTGTAATGACTCAAATATCACAAAATATCTGGGCAATAATCATGAGAAGAGATGCAAAAGGAAAGAGGCTGGTGTAATACTTCAGAGAATCAAGAAGGCAGGTGAAGCTGTTCTAATTGACTGCTGAAGAGAAAAAAAAAAAACTCTATAATGAGAGCAATATAATCACCTGCTGACATAAGCAAAGAGTGAGAGGGTGAAAATGCAGTTGGGATGTATTAAGTACTCCAATCTCATAGGATATGAAGCATATGAAAAGGTAGGCATTTTGCACTGCTGGAGGACTACTGAAGCAGCATGGTCTCCTGCCAGATGAGTTTTACCTTATATGCTCACACAATTAGCTATTTCTCAACAATGTCATAACTCACTATGACGTTCAGTGATAGAATTACTTGACTGTGTGTCTGCTTGTAATTGTAAAATAAACACGCATTCAGTGAACTCGAAAATAATTAACGGACGTCCATGATTTTGAACTTTAAGAAGTTCAACATAAATGAGAAATGTGTATTTCCCCTAAAATTTTCAAGTGTTTGACTAATAATGCAATAATTCAGAAACCAAGTAGATAAGTGTTAAACAGTTACAAATATTCAGAGAGGTAATCACATTTTTGACAGTCAAAAGTAACCCTGGGGCTTAACACATTACCAATTCTTGATTTTAGAAAAGAATAAAAAATTCAGGCGCTTCATATTTCAAAGTTGAGCTTCAGCACAGATAAGTGATTATTGACTGGGTGGATGTTATATTCTGCATAAAACTAATGTGATGTCAATTAGCCATTAATACAAATGTCTTGCCCTTTTCTGTAAATGTCTGATTTGACTCAGCCGTTAATATGCAGTCACTATGTGCTTGCACACAGGGAGGGTGTTGAGTGTGGTTGCTTGTTATGCATGAAATTAGCATCAAGCTAATGGGTGAGCTGGAGGGATACCACTCAAGAAGAGTGAAAGTGGCTATTTTCGGAGTCAATCTGCAACCAGTAAAGATTTCCTTTTGCAATTCCTTCTATGGCATATATAGCACCTGCATAATGTTTCATAAACTAATTCTGTGTTTAAAAAAAATGTACTGTGTGTTGTGAGTGTAATGCTTCAAATAGCTTGTCAAGAGCTTGTCATTTGTAGCTCTAACAGTATAAAAATGCCATTCCCAAGCTAGATAAGACTGTATGGAGGACAGGTGGCAGCTGGGCCCATAAAGAGCTACACAATGACTTGGAACAATGATGAAGCAGAGTCATTGACCAATGGGGAGTGCCGTGAAATAGCTACCATGTCATTGCACAAAGCCACTGGTCCATTCAGCCTTTATGACACCTGGAAGGGCAATCAGCCTTCACTCACAAACACAAGCTGGACTCAAGAAACAAGCTGTTCATAAAACTACTGATCACTACTTTGGTAATTCCACAAGCTACTTGGAAATAACATAAAAATAACCTCAAATCTTAAACTACTTGCTTTTAAGACAATTTCAGCTTCTATAGAAAATATTTACCAACATAAGGTCATGTTTGGAATGGTTGCTATCTGCACATGGTAATGTGACAGTTTGAATAAAGGTCAAGATTTTGAATGAATGAATGAATTAGCACCTCCATTATCTCTCTCTTGCAAGCTGTGGGCAAGTTCAGTCTGCACATTAATGTTTTTTTCCATATTATTTTGTTATCACTTTAAAAGACCATCTGCCAGACAACCATATTAAAGTTTTGTAATACCTGGAGTTTTTATTCCTAACATAAGCCTTCATCTAGGTAGGTTAACCTTCAGTGTGCAATTAATTCAAAGCACATTTACTCCCAGCACATATCTTTCAGTGACTTTAGAATAAATAAAGACATTTGCAAAACAACCACAATTTACCGACAACATAATAGGAGTTAAATGACTGCAGGACCAAATCAAGGATAATAGTGCTTGTTTAGCAGAAAAGCTATAAAGTGGTAGAACTGGCAGAAAAAAACAGCCTTTTGAAAGCTGAAGTTACATCCCACAAGGCTGAGCTCATGTCAACCAGTGAACTGTTTACATCCACAAAACTTGAGAAGCTTACATTGTCTTCCCAGCCTTATCAAAGGCTGTGCACAACAAACCACAACTTGACAATAATCAGTAGCTTGAACAGTCTGAGCAACCCAAGCCAACCAAAACTGAGTTCACTTAGAGCAAGTTTTTTTTTTTTTTTTTCAATTGTTCTACTTAAAACCTATGTAGTATGAAGAGTTATAATACTTAGTTTAGAATAATTTATGATGCTTATACTAATAGAAGCAATAGTCAGAAGAAAAGATCAAGAAAGGGCACAGCTCCTCATCCATCCTCATTACTCATACTCTTTTTCTACAGAGGCTGAGGTATGATGAAGGCCTATCTTCGGGGAAAATGCTGTTTTACATCAATGCATCAGTAACTCCAAATTGCAAGTGAATTGGTCATATCCCCCTTGGTAGTCTCCTAAGAGGGTGAATAACTCCAAATCACATGAGTCATTCTGACTGTAGGAAAAATTCTCTGTCATAAGCCACATATCACATGTTTTGGTGAGTTTTGCCCTCTGTGTTTTTTACATTGTCATATTATTGTACTGTCACATTGGTGCACATGTAAATACGAAGAGTGTCTAATTCTATCACATAATAGAACCATACAGGCTCTACTGAATGGTAAACTGAAGTGCAGTATGTTTATTCACATTTAGTGAGATTTTCTAATGCCTTATTTTTAGGTTGACTACTTATTTGTAAAGACTACACACGGTCAAAGACAATTTGGTTACCTAGTTTATTTTATTTCCTACAATTATTGATGTACATCTTGTTAGTAAAGAGCGCTGGACTGCTAAATGCAATGTGGGGCTGTTATTAGATTTGTGGCTATTGCATTTTACAACTATATAATAAATTTCCTGGATATTGGCATTTAATAAATAGTCACCGTTACACCCTAGTGATCACAATTGAAGTGAGACACAAACATCTAAATGTACAGCCATGTAATTTTTATGGCAATTCATCGAACAATCGACAAGAAATAACAAATGCAAATCTGCAGCTGAACATATAGAAAGTGTATTAGAATAAATATGTTGTGTATGTTTGCACAAATCCCAATAACTTAAAAATTATGAAATATGGGCTCCACACTAGAAAAATTCAAAATGCACCAAACTAAAAACAAAATACTGTATCTAAGTAGTGCTATAAACCAAAAATTAGGTCATAGCATGTTTATTTTGTATGTTCTAGTCAACTTTGCAGTGGCATTAAAAAGTGTCATATTAAAATTAAACACTGCACACCAAGCCTTTTGTGTAAAGTGGAATAAAAGCAAATTACAGGCAAGAATTTGTAAAGCTCCTGTTGATAAAACTCTTGGTTCCTTGGTGTCTGCAGAAATAGAAGGTTGACATTTCTGGTACTGTTGCATAGTGGAGCTTTAAATAACTGATGTGATCACAACAAACATTGGTCCATCTCAACAAAATCTCATCACCTCTAACTAACTATAGCTTGTAAACCTCCCATGTTTAATTTAGAATTGGTTTTTGAAAGTTTAAAATCAGGTGATATCTTAAAGCAAAGAGCAGAATATGAAAAGTAAAAGAAGAGGGATAAGAGCAGGCAGGTGATGAATGTAAGTGGAGGAAAAGGTTAGGATTTTAATGCAAACTTATGTAACACTAACAGAAATAGTACATTTGCTTTGGAAAATTTAAGGGTTAATATACAACACTGTCATAAGTCAAGTCTTCAAGCATTTCTAGAAACTTCTCTACAGGTAAAGCATATGTCAGTGTGTGTGCAATGGATAATATTACAATATACACATGCTACAGGGTGGGGAAGCAAAATTTACAATATTTTGAGGCAGGGATTGAAAGACAGTGTATGACCAATTAGTTTATTGAAAGTCATGAGAATTTATTTGCCACAAGAAAATTTACATCATAGAAAATGTTTTTATTCTATGTGTCCTCCTTCTTTCTCAATAACTGCCTTCACACGCTTCCTGAAACTTGCGCAAGTGTTCCTCAAATATTCGGGTGACAACTTCTCCCATTCTTCTTTAATAGTGTCTTCCAGACTTTCTCGTAATAGTTTTGCTCATAGTCATTCTCTTCTTTCCATTATAAACAGTCTTTATGGACACTCCACCTATTTTTGAAATCTCCTTTGGTGTGACGAGTGCATTCAGCAAATCACACACTCTTAGACGTTTGCTTTCCTGATTACTCATATGGGCAAAAGTTTCTGAAAAGGTATGGATAATAGTGTTAGGTATGATTATGACATCAATATATGTTTGGTTTCAAAACAATTGACGTAGTGCCTGCTGAGAAAAAACAACTAAATGTTCATTGTAAATTTTGCTTCCCCACCCTGTACAATTATTCAGGTCCTACAATAGACGTGTCAAATTATTCCAAGCTTAAAGGTGGGGTAGGAGATGTTTTCCTGAAGCATTTTTAAAAAAAAGTATATTGCTTAAAATCCCCTTCACACTCCGATTACAGCCAATTAATTAAGTGCTCTAACACACACACAAAAAAAATGTAGTCACCTGTGGAACGGACAGGACTGAAAAAACACCATCCAATCATTTTAACCGGCCCATCAAAATGATTGAATGGTGATATATCTATCAAACTCAACTGCCATTTGTCCCTCCCCCCTCTGCTCATACCCCTCTTCCTGCATGAATTGTGCGTTCTCAGAAGTTTGGAGCAACTGTACAGGAAACGAAGCCAGAGCCAGAGCTTGGCTATATTAGCTAAATTAGGTTGGAAAGTTCACCACCAAACTATTTTGTCACTAACATAAATCACTAGGGAATGTAACTTTAGCCAGATAAGTATGAATTGGTGCGGTTCTGTAAGAGCGGGGGTGTTGGAGGGGACTGAATGAAGTACAGATGGATCCGCGAGCCGGGGCCGGAGCTGCTGTCAGAGCCAGACCCGGGGCAAATTGATGCTGTGTAGCGTTCGTGAACCCTCGGGAACAAGCATTGCACGTGCCATCACTCTGGAGGTGTGGCTTCGGGGGATGTCTGAAGAAAGGGGTTTGGATTTTGAATTGTGTCTTTTCCAAATGTAGCTTGCTCGAACCATTTTTTCCAAGATCTCCTACCCCACCTTTAATGTATTTGACAGTAAAACTTATGCCGCATTTCCACTACATGGTACCTGCTCGACTCAAATCGACTCTACTCGGCCATTTTGCGTTTCCATTACGAAAAGGACCTGGAATCTGGTACCTG
The DNA here is from genome assembly GCF_902148855.1 of Sphaeramia orbicularis. Lineage (NCBI taxonomy): Eukaryota > Metazoa > Chordata > Actinopteri > Kurtiformes > Apogonidae > Sphaeramia > Sphaeramia orbicularis. The sequence continues at coordinate 21,678,837 of NC_043966.1, forward strand.
GTACTAGTTTTTTGGTATCTCCTCCGCTGAGGTTCCAAGACTGGGGAACTGATACTAAAACGTGACGTGTGAACACTGCAGACCACTGATTGGTCAGAAAGTCGTCTCTGTGACCCGCCGTTTTACAAAAAACAGATGCGGAAGTTTACAGTAAATATAGCGGTAGGTTAATCCACATGACGATAGCCCGCAAATTTACATCATGGTTGGTCGAGGAGAATTAGTCTTTGGTGGTTGACGTAAAAATTCAGCATGAGCTTGACGAGACAACGAGCGAGTTTATCATCAACTCCCTGACCAGACATCATGGAAGTAAAGCGCCACATCACTATGACGTCCAGGTACTTTAAAGTCTGTAGTACCCTATAATGGAAACGGTCTCCAGGAATAGTACCTGGTACCCGAGTTGAGTCGAGCCATTTCCATGTAGTGGAAACGCAGCATTAGGCACACGTTTAACCTCAGCCAAAGATTGAGACTGTTACTACACTTAAACCAAACCAGAGTAACCGACATAAATTACTAACGGCATGTCCACACTGTTCCACTGTCAAACACTTAAGTTCATGTTATTTTCTCACTGTTTGACAGAGCAACATAACCTTCATATTCTACAAGTTTTTGCTCATCTGAACTGGAGAGATGCACAAGGCATCAGTCAAACTATATGTTAACAATAGAAGGTATTCTCATTCCTGTCAGGTCTGGGTGTAATTGCATTCTTTTTAGTCATCTGAATTTGACACCCCATTTTCAACAATGACAGTATAGTAATTGCTTTGAGAAGTCATGGCTGAGCTTTTGAATGATACCAAAATACCACCACCCTCCCCACCCACCTCACTCTCCTCAGCATCCTGTCTATCTACTATGAAGTGCTATTACCAACGCCTTTCGTTCAGTCAACCATGATGTCTATTTGGAATTGCTCCACCACTGTCAGACCCACTGCTGTTTTTCCTCTTTTTTTCGGCATGGTCCCAGATGAACAAGGTCTTCTTTTTTATTTGTGCCAATAAGAAGACATAAATTGAGTGTAGTTGGATGCATGTCAATTCTCAAATAATATTACATAACTTTAGATTTAGTGAATATAAATAAAATCTCAATAATAGTCCATACAATTACAGATTTGTTTTTTTTTTTTTTGGTAATAAACTGATAGGTAGGGTAATGTTAATATCCTCCTGAGACCCTGCAATGCATCATTGTCCTCTGTACTGGACAAGAGTTTTACAACTTTATTTAACCTTTTATCAGGCAAGTGACTATTTTTGGTCATTTCCACACACATAAGATAGTGATAGCAATAGTTACAGTGAGGCAACAATCTCAGGTCCAGTGTGGTCTACAGGGTCTGAAAGTGTTTAATGTAAAAAGGCCAAAACCTTTACTTTGTTGGGTCTCAGGATAAAAATGAAATGTTCTGCATTTTTTTTATTACCTCCTGGGCTGAATTAGTAGGAAAAAAAAGATTAAACTTAATTTATAAGAAAAGTTTATTAGATAGAGGGAATGTCTCTTTAGAAGTCAATCAAGCCTGTCACTATCTGGGTTTCCATTACAGTTTTACGCAAAATAAAAGCAATATTTCTACAGTTTCGACAAAGTACTTGTAGGTTTTTCCATTGAGGAGTGTTTGGCTTCTTATTCTAGTAAATTCTAGATTCTAGTAAAGTCCAGTCTCACGACATGTCGTAATTCTTGTAAAATCGTACTGTATAGTTCTTGTAAGACACTTGTTTAAGGAAGATGGATGCACTGAGTTTCATGCAAACCCCCCACGGTGTTGGCACTGTAGTGTCGGTTCATCTACTGCTATTGCAGTGACTGTCTTAAAGAAAAGAAGGGAACGTGCAATCATCCCAAGGCACATTCTTATTTATCACAGCGGCCACACAGGATGGATTTCTGGGAGAGAATTGTACATCAGGAATTCACCAATGAGTTGTGGAACCAGAATTTCCATATGACCCAGGCAACGGTTAATAAACTGTGTGATGTTATTTAACCTCTTGTGGCACCAGACTTGTCACGCCCTCGGGAAGCACTTCCTACACAAAAGTGAGTGGCTATTGCCTGATACAAACTACTAACCTGTTCTGAGTACAGGGTCATAGGTGAGACGTTTGGCGTGAGCTAAACCACCATGCACAGATGTGTCAAAATGTGTAAAATGTGTTTCCATTACAGTTTTGCACTATACTTCTGTATTGAAACATCTCAAAAACCACCTCATGAGATCATAAAAACTTTTTTGCGACCTTTGACTGTTTTTTTTGCGACATTTCCGTGTTTTCATTATTAGTTTTCTATTGCACAATTTACATTTTGCACATTGCTGAGGGTAATGGAAGCCCAGCTATTGTTATCTGTTATATGTTTTACTGTTACTTTACTGAATTATCTGTGCTTTGACTACAATTTATCATGCAATAATTAATACCGAACTCCGCTTGACACCATTCCCTTTTTTCAACAAAGCCACTATGGAGAGCAGTCCTGTTTTTACTGAAGGGCTGGCAGTGGCAAATGTAATTAGATGGGGAGTATTCCTCCAGGTGTTTAATGGCTGCTCACAAGGTCAGCACAGCCATGTTTAGGATGCCATTCAAGCGTGAAAAGGAGGAGCCAGGCCTGGTTGACTAGTGAGTGTAAGCGCTGTCATCCCTCAGGTGACTCACATGAGTTCCACCCGCACCTCGTTCCACTGTTGTAAACTTTGACAGCAAATCACAGGAGAGGATTGGCTGTCCGAACACATTACAAGTCCACAGCCTGGGTTATTGAGAGAGGCTGCGCTCATGATTTCCCTAACATTCTCTGTGTGATATATGGTCACTTCCCTGAGATTACAGATGCATCCTGGTGCATAGAGCCAACCAAGCTGATTAACCTTGAAGACCTGGGGCTCAGTTCAGCATGGGAGCGTGAAGAGCAGCAATGTCAAAGCATCACTGAAAAAAGAACCTGTTGGAAGGAGCCAAGAGGAGATACAAGATGGGAGGGGAATCTAAAGTGAATCCTTAAGCAGTTTGTTTGGTTCTGCTTTGTGGCGGATACTCTGGAGAGAGGCTTCCCATCTGTCCTGCTCTCACCTTGGCCGGTGTCTGCCAGCTTGGTCTGCTTGTCATATTTGAGTAGTTGCTATGGGACTAGTCCACTGAGGCCCTGTCATAGACCACAGAGAGCAAGGTCCTATCATCCATCACTTAGATGAGCAACACACACCACAGGAACCTCCCTCCTATGATGGTCAGAGATCTAAATTCATTTGACATGGATTTTTATGCAGGAAGTAGTGGAATGACTGTAATAATTTCACCTAAACATTTGTCAACTTTTTGCTTGGAAGAGCATCAATTATAGTGCACTGTGTAGTTACAAATATCCTCTTGAGTTTCATAGCTTTACTTAAAAAGCTGTCCACTGCAAAGAGCATTCAATAAATAAATAAATAAATAAATGGAAAAAATTGTTGCAATATGCTGTTTCCAAACAAGACATTTATTTAATGTAAGAAAGCCAAAACTTGAACTTTCCTGGGTTCCAAGACAATATGGTAAAAATATAACCTTAAATGAATAGATGTGTAGTGTATAGAAATTCAGTTAATTAATTAATGTTCTGCAATTGCTTATTTTGAATCCAGATCGAGTCCTGGTCATGGCAGTCACATTCCTCTCATTGGAGGTGCATACACACATGATTTACACATTACTATATGCTACCAAATATAATTTCCTTGTATTCATGTTGGGAGCCTGCTGTAGTAGCTGTAAAGCGGTAGAGTTTATTAGCACGTTTAACTCTATTAACCATGTTCTTTAAAATAATGTGTCAAAAGTTAAATTTTTTAAAAACGGCACTAAGTTTCAATTTGTCTCATTTTTTTATGGACCAGGCAAACACAAGGCTTATTTAAATTACAGATTTTTCTTAGCTGTAATTGTGTAAAAATGTCCGTTATATCAGAAAAAGTGGTTTAAAAACCAGGCTGTCAAACATGTGGATAGTGGTAATTATAATCAATTAAAAATGACTGTTACAGAAAAGTACATCACACAAACATATGTCATTTTTTATTCCATTATGCCTAGATTTTTTTTTTTTTTTTTTTTTTTTTTTTTTTTTTTTTTTTTTTAACTGAGATGCTGTTTCTTTTTTTTATATAAGAAATGTGAGTCAACTCAAATTTGTCATTACTGTGGCCTGGGAATAACAAGAGACCAAAGGCCATGAACTAATGTAACAGCATTCTATTGAAAGGACTAATGGAACTCATGCTGAATCACCTGTGAACACGGTGAGATAATTGCCATTTGGGAGAACCAAAGAGCATGTAGTGATAATAAAGTCTGGGGAGCAGGAGGTCTTCTTCCATCTGGTAATTGAAGAGTGAAATGCCATGTGACTTGGCCACGCATCAGGTAAAGAACCTAAAGGTTTATTCACTGCCACTATTATGGAAAAGTGTAAGCTTGCTTGGTTTAACAGGAGGTCAATTATAATGGAGTCGTGCTTAGGCTGTCACCACCAAGTGCATAATCAAGGGGTACTGCTGGGCTAACCACTAATCCATAGCTGTGCACTTAAGCGTGCCAGGCTTGTAGCCATGGAGCACTATTCAATGTGTGCATGGTCTGGGTCTAAACCATGGACATGTGGGTCTTAATACTGATTTTGTGTGTGTCCTTGTGGTTTTGTTTGCATGTGTACTCACTTAAGCATGATCCTTTGTTCACTAAGCCTAGATAACAGGCAGGTAACTTCTTAGCACACCATTAGCCTCCAAAACTTCAGCCATAATAATATGCCTGCATAGGATGAACTTAAACACACCATTAATCAGCAAGTCACAACCAGGTCAAGCCTCTCTTTATGAAGAATTGGACATCTTTGACTTTAATTATAAGGAAGACAGTACCATGTGGACTACTCTGACTCTCCAAGGAATATTAAGAAAATGCATCAGTGGAATAACTATGTAATAAAGCATGTGAGTGAAAAGGAGATAATTATACTCAAAATCCCATCTTTGAAACTGAAATGAAATTTCCTTATTAATTTAACTTGACTAGGTAAAGGTTTTATATTTAAAGGCTCGTTGCAGGATATTTTAGGTGTCTAGTGGTGAAGTTGCAGATTGCAACCAACTGAATATCAGCAGTGGATATTAACTCTGACGCCAAATCAAATATAGCAGATGACAGTAATGTACCTTAACACTGGATGCCTCCTGCGAAAAAATAGGAAAAAATAAAGAAGGCCACAAACTGCTGGAGTCTGTAGAGATTACCTGCTTCTGGCCAGGTCACTCTTGGAAAAGAAACTGTAATCCCAATGAGGATTCACCTGGTTAAATAAATGATATAATACCAGTAATAACAATAATGATGAAGTCTGTGCAGGTTCTCATTTCCCCAGGTCATTGTTCTTCTTGGTGGTTCTTCTAGGTTCAACTGGACTCGTTTCGCCCTTTTCAAAAGAGTGAAACAAGGCTCTAAGATAATGAAGACACTATGATTTTTATATATTATTTTTATGTGATTGTACATGAACAAAAGCATAGCATATTGAATTTTATTATAGTGTCATTAGATAGATCCTCCTAAATCCCCCTAAATGCATACTGGATCTTTAAGAAATATCTCTTGTTTTTATCTTTAAAATTTGATGGAACCTAGGCACGTCTCCTTTTTTTTGTCAGAATCTGTGATCATTTGCCTGCGCTCTCAAGTTTGACATGTTCCTCCCAAGTTTCTGCATGAGCCACACTGAGTGATCTCTGATCTCTTTCCATGTTCAATCTCCACCCTGCAGACTGGATTACCACTGTGAGCCTACAGCCAAATCAGTGCAGCACATCTGCCCACACAGGTCCACGGCGAGGTCTAGTACCCAGTAGCACTGTGCCAAATAAGAAACTGCAATGAACAACTTTCCGCTTCTTACAACGTAGGACACAACTTATATCAACTCCAGCTGAAAACCTAGATGTTTTATTTGCCGTTCTATTTTAGGAGAAATTTGACCTGTCAGCCTAGGCTCAATATCCTACTGATGTGCACCATGCTTCCCTTCAAATTCGTCTTACATAAAAAGAGTCTAAATGGGTCAGAACCCTGCTGGAGAAGATCCTTGAATGGCGTGAACAGAGAGGAAAAGAGAAATCATTCATCGAAGTAACATCCTGATAGTCCCACGGAATATAAACAAAAATGAGAATAAGAGGCACTTCAGAGATTTGTTTTGTTCGATGCCAAAAGGAATTGAGAAACTGCTACATATTCTGAAACTGAAAAGTTGTGCAACAAGAGCTTCAGTCCAGCTTTTTCAAGGCCATTTTCCCACAGCTGTGTGTGAGTGTATGTACGCTTATGTGTGTATGTGTGCTGATGCAGCTGGGCTCTCAAAACTGTGTGTGTAGTAAATTGCCTATTGGGATGCCTGAGAAAATATTAACCAGATACAGCCAGTGTGGGTTACCAAACATTACTAACACTGGCCAGACATATTGCATTATCCTTGGTTTCATAGCTAGAGGTTTGTGCCTGTCAACGTTTTATTAGTCACTGTTTTGTGCTTGGGTTTTGTCCAAACTCTACATTCAGGCCCATTTTGTTGCAAGGTTGTAGAATCTCATAAGACGGCAGTGTAGTGGATATGCTGATTCCCTGTGCTGCTTTGACTCAGACACATCCTGACCTATTTTCTACCATGTCAACAGTATTGATCTTGCTGCTCACCCCAATGAGGTGGATTTGTTATGAGATGGAATTAGATTCCTTCACACAGATATACAATTACTGTGACTTTCCCTAAACATTTAGACGGATCTCACTGGAATGAAAAAGGGAAAAAAAATCATTACTGGTATTATCAGAAAGATAAGGAACAAAGAAATACACAATGGCTTTAAATGCAGAAAACATAGGCTGTAATGCAACAAAAGAAGCTGTGTGTAAAGGTGTTTTTAGGTGGTGTATGTTTTCTTATGCTAATACAATTTGCCTGAAAGTTTATTTTGACTAATGTATAAATAGTTTTTCTGTCCCCAGGGCACAAGCCACAGGTTACCTTTGCTATGTGAATTTCAGTGCCAGCTTCAGAAAATCATTTTTTATTTCACCTTCAGTAAACTTTTGCTGTAGGGCACATCAATACAATGTTATTTTGTACCTGTACATATATTTCCTCATAGTTCAACTTCATGTTTCTTAGGTTTCTAGACTCAAAAATGGGTAAGGTCAAACATCCGTGCTTGGCCTTAGTCCTCTGGCTTTCTCCTTGAGTTTTCATCTCCTTCCTCAAAATCCAAGTACAGTTAATATTCCTAACCCATAGATCATTGGTTTCTACAGGCTCCTCTACAGAAGCCTATCAGTTTAGCTGAACTATATCTTGACCAATATGGGGTCTCAGTATCTCCAAAACCTATAATGAGAAAACTGAGATTGAATTTGAAACTCGGTATGACCGGAAGGATTAGTGTGCAACCCAAGTCCTCTCTTACCTCAAAGATGTCAGTAGGATTTGAGCTAGAGGGGGGTTTGGAGGTGGGTTTTCTGTGATGACCTACATTTCTCCTAAACCGGTTGCAGTACAGGGACTGAGGACATGGGCAATGTCTAATAATGTTGCTGCCTCTAGAAATGGAACTGGTGAGTGGATTCAGTCAGCATTAATTTACTCCAGATACAGGAGGACAAACAGTTAATTTCTGTGTTCAGTTTGTTTGAGTCAACTGCAACAACGGCTCTAATGTCAAAGTGATTCACTTTCTCTGTAATTTAGGTGATGTCTATCAGGTGAATGTTTTTTCCCCACTGAATTATGCACATTACATTCCTACCAGACAAACTATGCATACATGGACTCACACTGTAACAGAAAGACACATTCACATCCAGACATGGAGAAATACATTCACTACCCAAGTACTTCTCAATCTGGCCTTGAGCTCTGTCAGCCCTGCATCATGTTGATAAGCCATAGAACACTGCTATCACATGACCATGACTTCTCAAGAGAGAAAGAATTGCTAAAATATGAAAAAAACAGTCGTTTCCATGAATAATAGACAACTCCCCATACACACACGAGCCTACCTCTTTTATTCAATAAATAATCAAGTAGTTAGTGTTGCCTAGCAACCACATCATCAGTACCTGCATTGTTTTAACACACTGAATGATAGGCTACTGGGCTCAAGTCCCACAGCACATTGTAGAATGTGAAGGTTCATGTTCAAGTGATTTTCTATGGTCTTTACCAGGGAGAGCTCCCAGAGAAAACTGAATACTACAAAAATGATAGTGAAACTGGTTTGTGTAAATGTAGTTTCCATGTTTCTTAAAACAGACAGACCACCATAGGAATAAGAAGAATAATGATTATTTATCATTGGTAATTTTGTTTTGACAGTATGACCTTGTTGTCATACTGTATCTAAGTGTTACTGATCAAAACAAGAGCAGCAAGATCAAGACGCATTAATGTGGTGATGGGTTTATGTTCAGATTTGTTAAACAGAAATAAATTAATGCTTGATTTTTTTCCCCTCCTTTACATGTGATTATGTATTAATAACAGACAGAATGATTAAAAGAGCATTTGTGAGTGAGTTCTATGAGTTCAAAATAGCACTGTGGAAATTACAGTATCATTCTCCTATTGGTTGTGTGTGAATAGCAGCGTGAGGCAGACCTTTGGCAGTCTCTCAAATGCATCCTGTGCCCTTGAAAATCAAGAATGGCCTGTTCACACAGCAACTTATCTCCCAAAGTGAAGCTGACGTCTAATCAACACCTGCAACCCCTTACTTTGCTGCATGTCCAAGTGAGACTTCAAAAGTTGTGCCAAGCCACATGCTTCCCGCTGTGTGCGAGACAGTAGTGGCGGAAAGGAGAAAGGAGAGAGAGATTTCTTATCAAAGCCCCCTGAGAGGATGATGGGTTTTTTTTGTTGTTTTTTTTTACACCATATGCATTGGGTAGTACCTGTGATGTGTTGCTCATGTCTCTTTGAATTGTGTGGTGGCTCTTCTTACAACCTATTTCCTGATAAGCGATTGCGTCCTGTACTGTTGGATTGCACAGTTTAACTGTGAAGTTTCCTTTCTCTCACTATTTCATTTACATACAGAAGAGAAGAGTGCTTGTTTCTTTCACTGTACTGATCCAGTATGTCTCTGTGTCCTAATGACTCGCATGGCATGTGATTCATACCACCTCCAGGTTACTACATACACACTCGATTTGTATCATATACATTGCTCAGCTAACTCTTGTTGATGTATACAGTATTGTTGTCTTAAGGGCACTGCTGTCATATCTGTATGTTCTGTTATTTGAGTTGAGATTGTATCATAGATGTCGGTCATCATATTGCTTGAGCCTATGCTATTAGTGAGCTACAATGCCTTTCTCGACAGTGAAGATGAATGCGGTCTTTGTCAAACGAGCTCAGCTTTAAAATGGTGAAAGGAGCTTATCAGGCTGGTGCTGTTTGCTTGTAATAATCAATTACAGGTGACTATGAGTGACCTTGAAATGTATTGAATCTGCAGAAATACAATGAGAGGATTTGAATTGCACACACTAGTGTAATACTGCCAAGGATCCACGGCACACTGTGCTAGAAACAGACTGAATAAGGCTGTGGGGATGTATTTTTCTCCTGCCCAAACCTAATATCTTCCTGAAATGCATCGTCTCCCCTGGCCTTATCTCCCTCTCTGCTCTCTCTGCTGTAATTGTCGATGAGAAGCTTTTGGTGTTGCTGTTCCACCGGCAATAGCATGCAGAACGTGTATCCATCAATCTGTTCAGTTCTCCCTGAGCAGTTCCCTCACAGAAATCCGTTTAGGGCTTTTCTTATTGAGTGGAGTGTAGTGGAGTCCTTCTGAGGCTTCAGTTCTCTAACCTAGTTCCCCTCTGTGTCTTTTCAATGAACCCGCTCCCATTTGTGAATACATGTGCTCACAACATAGAAACAGCAGAAATGCCAAAAATGATGGAGAACCCTGAGACTAATTAAGTGTGAATATCTATTCATAATCTTTTCACTCAGCAGGCTTTAGAACTTGAACCTGGCACATATTTTATGGCTGTTGTATATAGCAGCTTCTTTTAAGTACTTTTTTACTTGCAAATGTAGGTAAAATACGTATCACTAATCAAGAAGATTTTTTTCTGTCAGTAATGACTGTTTATGACAGAAAATGTATCTGTTTACTTTCAGACTTTCACACCACTGTTGAAAGAGTTGTTTACTCTCTTTAGTGTACGTACTTCCCACAGATGAAGGTGTAATTGGGAAGCAGTGTTTGTTGTCATTGTTGTAGTCATATTACATTTTACATAACAAATGCCTTTTGAAACAGAAGGAGACATAGCTGGTTGTTCAGTCTTGTGCTAAGTGTGCTGCCATAATTGGTGTGTCAGTGACTATCATAGCTTTGAACATATAACATGTGGAGGGCCATGTTAAACATGCTGTGCACAAGACAGTACAATGCAGGGATATGATGTTATATTACCATCCAAATGCGCAATTTGTACCCATCCTTACCTTCCAAGCATGTATGAAGTCTACAATAAGGTAATTTGCTGTGCTGCTCACACTTGAGCAACCTATTAAAGGCCCTTTATGTAACAACATGCTCTAATCCTATCATTTGGGTGCAGTACCATTATTTCAATTATTCATTTCGACTGCTCCCCAGTAACCTGCTATGTGTGGCTTTGAAAATGAGTGGTCACAGTTTTGGCATAGATTTGTATTCTATGTATAGGGGTCTGAGCCATTAAGGAGCATCCAATCAACAATTTCCACATGGGAGAGTGACTTGAATTAAAACAGCTGAGATTTTTACTGCAGAACATAAACTGAATGCATGGATTGATTTTCAAGAATTAGTACGAAGAGAATTACGCACAATTTCTGTAAAACAGAATATTTTCATTCATTTGAAGCTTTGTATTTTCCATACTCTTTCATGTACAGAAAGTGGCATTGATGTAGATTCGTTGTTAGCAAGGTAAGAATGTTTCAAAAGGACCTCATTAAAGCAGCTCCACCACCGAGGAAGAATATTTATAAGTGTTGTTGCAATGAGACTTTGATCCAATTAAGCAAGATATCAGTAGACTAAGGTAGACTGGGTTGTTTAGTGCATCTGAAAATGCTGTGTACCTCTTCTCTTCAGTTGAAGAAAATGAAAAAATGGATCCCACCATCTGTATTTGTCCTAAAGACTAAGATCAAAGAAAATTTTCCAAACACAGCCACTGCGTCTCAATGCAGTGGCTGTATTTGGAAGAAGACAAATATCTGGAGGAAAGTAATAGGCATATTAGCAATAGAAAATAAATACAGATCCTATGAAATAAATAAATAGAGCTGTGATTGAAAAACCTGGATTTTCCACAAATCAAATGGATGATAAAAACAAAATAATTTTAGGATCCATGCATCATATGTCTTTATATTGAAACCAATGAATGAACATTACTATGAATATTAGCTCAGTTGACCTAATAATTTCTGTAAATCATATGACACAAAAATGTGGCAAATGTCAAAATGACAATTGACAATCACAAATAACAAGCAAAGAAGGCAACATTAAATTATACAGGATGTCTTGAAAGTCTTGAAAAGTTTGGAATTTCGAAACGCTGTATTCCAGACCTTGAAAAGAGGAATACATATTAAAATCTTGATGATTTGATTAACTGGTCAGTACTGGAATGATTCTAGTGAAACTTGTTTGTGGGATGTTCATGCACTTTTCTGATTTGTATATATTTTGAAAACGTTTGTCAGTGAAACATAATTTACTGCAAATTATGCTTTCATTCGTTCATACATTTATTAAAATGAATGTTTCTACTACACACAGCAGGTACAATTTCAACCAAAAAAGTGGCACTTCAGTATAAAAGTACATAAAGTCAAGGTCTTGGGGAAAAAATTGCAGTTTTGAAAAAGTCTGGAATTTTTATTTGGATAAAAAGCAAGCACCCTGTAGCAATAGAAAATAAATACAGATCCTATGAAATAAATAGAGATGTCATTGAAAAACCTGGATTTTCCTCAAATGAAATGGATGATAAAAACAAAATAATTTTAGGATCCATGCATTATGTCTTCATATGGATACTGATGAATAAAGATTACGATCAATATTAGCTCAGCTGACCTTATAATTCCTGTAAATAATAGATGACACAAAAATGTAGCAATTGTCAAAACCCCTGACCCGACAATCACAAATAACCAGCAAAGACAGGAACATTAAATTATAGCTTCAAGGCAAATAGACCCTTGAGTGAGACCTATTTGCAGAATTAGATTGAAAAACCTTCTGTGTGACTTTGTGACATAAATGTTCACATGTGGAGCTGATTTTTGTCCTGCATCACAATTCACCAATGCTAGGAGTCACAGCAGCTCATAACATTCAGATATGTATCACAGTGAGGAGCCTAAACTCTGCCAAGTAAATCCAGGCTTTACTTTTAATTTACTCTTTCAATTATATAGTCAGTAACATGTACTAGTACTGTAATGTCACTGGTTACTGACACCAACCGTCATCGCTGCACCTTTTAAAGACATCTTACAGTGTGTTATCAGGAGCTTCGGTCTGATCAGCAATACCCTGATCTTGAAGCAGCCCCTGATGCTTGACTTTTCTTCCCTGTCTGTGAGTTTGTGTTCCCCCAGTGTTCCTCTGTGAGCAGCAGGCCCTACAGTGCTTGCTGCTTTCTTGCTGTCTCTCCATTAGGCGCCTAACAGACCGTTGGGCTGCGGCTGCTCTCTCCCTCAATGCCTCCATCTCCCTGTCGCCCTTCAGGTCTCATCGCCCTCGCAATGGAGGATCCATCCGGCATGATCCCAGGACACATACTGTCCTCCATTACCCATCCTCACAGCCCACTGCATTCAGATCCCACTCCTAGGACCCATATATGTGCATGAGCCTATGTTTGCATGTGTGTATTAGTCTGCGTTTATAAGTGTGAGTGACTCCACTAGGCCCAACCAAGGACAGTAAGTCATATCTAGTTACACCACCCAAACACACAACACACTCTGTAAGAGAGAGAAAAAGAGGGAGAGATAGAAACCTAAGTCAGAGATCAATAGGCCATTTCAAAGGGTTTTGTTTTTAGCCTGGATAAAGTCCATGTCTAGATTCCTTAGACATTAACTGAATGAAAGACCTTCACCAGTGACAACTCATACCCCTGAGCCATCACATAAACATTGAACATCTGCCATAATCACTCCCAAGTCAACTATTAACATTGGAGAATAGTTTTAATGAGCATGTTTTTCAAGAAAAACTACAGCTGAAAGGCAAAATTGGAAAAAAAAAAAACTTCAAACCTCCTCAAACTTAGAAAACTTTCAGCTGTGCAGTAGGTACTTGTTGCCATTTGCCTGAAGGTTTTGTAATCAAAAGTCAAACAGAATCTCCAGCAGTCAAAACCTTTTAAACACTTCGTTTCATTCAGTTAGTCACTTGTCTTACTACATTTTGAAGTAAATTATAATTTCAAAATAAAAGTTTTGTATTGGCTGTCTGTGTTTTCGCTGTGTTAATTTATCATGAAGTCATCTTTTCAGGTTAAATTTAGTTCTAAAAATCTAAATTGTGAAGCTCTTTTATTCCTAAAATTCAAGCACTTTTCAACCGAATGTTATTTATTGCATCACCGAAAACTAACCACTTGCAAAAAACTCTAAAATGTACTGCTTCGTTAATGCTCATCTTATTTAAATCACATTACAAAGTCACATATACCTCCAAAACGGAGATAACAGATTACTTTATCCATAAGATCTGATTAAAAACTTTGAAATCACTGAAAAGCTTTTGGTGTCATGGATATACAGTATACTGCCATAAGTGATGCTAGCAAACTGTAACTTCAAAGCAACAAAAGACACTGAATTATAGAGTCCTGAGAGTTAAATTATAAGGAATTGAATATTACAATCAAATCTGAGGTAGCATTTATCACTTATGATTGTTGTATCCGTCCCTTTTTTCTGTGAAGGAATAGATGAACACTACAGACTTTTATGATATGGTCCACAATGGTTTCATACAGAGGTCCATACACCACCATCATCTTATTCAAGATGGAATAAATACATGCATGCTATTACACTGGTGTTATCTGAATGGAACTAAAGCACTGCACTGTATTTGCAATGTTAAGATTGACCTTGCTCTGAAATATCAAACTCTTGACTATGGTTTAATTTTCACATAACTCTACAAATACACAGAAATTAATTTTCTGTTTGACTGAAGAATATAATACAATACAACCTCAGAAAAGTATGCCAACACTTAAAAAAGAGGATCTTTCTTTGAACATTGTGAGGTTATGATCTTTGAATAATGCCCTTGATGTCATGTTTTACATATTTTATTATTTTATTTTTTGAGAGTAAAGCAAAAATATCTATTAAAATGAATCCAATTTATAGTCGGTAGGTTCACAGGTTTTCTTATTCAGTATTACTGGAGGTCAGTTATTGTCTGTTTTTATATGGTGGAAGCAAAGACTGACAATGAGAAGTCTCATGGTCACTATGTTTGGTTCTAGACTTAAAGTGCGTATTTCAGCTTCTAATTTGCCTCATTAATTTGTTGTCCTTTTTAATCTACCTGTCAGTTCCCTTTTAAGTAAAAAAAAAAAAAACATGCCTCAATTTCTTTGCATATTTCGCAAAACAATTGCCCCATACTTTTCAATAAATGATAGATGTCACAACATTTCTGACCAGAAGATTTTTGTCCAGAGATCTTGTACTGGTGATGAAGTGTTGAACCGCTGTGTAAAGTTCTCCCCAGCAAATCCCAAATATTATCACAAGGGTTAAGATCTCAGTCTGTGGTGGCCAGTCTGTGTCCAAAAATAATATCTCAACCTGCTAGAACCACGGTGTCACAATATGATCCTTATGAATTCTGGTATTATCATCTTTGAATACATTTATGTCATCAGCAAAGAAAAAAATCCACTGGTGTTCAGACCTGCTCATTCATTATATTCAGGTCATCAGCTGACTACTTTTTGGACACATAATATTGCTGAACCTAGACCTCACTAACAGAATCAACCCCAGATCATAACACAATCCCCAAAGGCTTGTATTGTAGGCACTAGGCATGATGGGTAATCACTTACTCTGGAATAGGGTCAATATGGACTCATCAGACCATATGACCTTTTTTCATTGAAACCTAGTCCAAGAAATGAGAAGCTACTTACTGCATCAGTTGGGGTTAAAAACAGTAATTGTTCACTGTCAAGTTCTTATTTATTTGTTTGATTAAATGCAGGTGGACTTTTTTTGGCCAGCATGTTCAGAATCTGTAAACTCACCAGGTTTCCAGAGGCCGTGACAAACATAGCAATGAAGTTTTCTAAACATCAAAGTTAAACTAAAATGCAAGAGAAAAAAACAATTATCCTTGGATTAATTCAGTGGCTTTCTGAAACTACATCACATCTGTTGTCTCATACTAGGATATTTACTTCCGCCAAGGAGGTTAGTTTTTGTCGGTGTTGGTTTTTCTGTCTGTCTGTCTGTTTGTGTGCAGGATAACTCAAAAACTTATGGATGGATTTGGATGAAAATTTCAGGAAATGTTGATACTAGCACAAGGAACACATGATTAAATTTTGACGGAGGTCTGCGCTCTATGAGTGGTTTTCTA